>NW_021703778.1:65965277-66659403 GCF_005190385.1 Monodon monoceros
CCCCCCCCCCCCCCCCCCCCCCCCGCGCCCTCGCCCCTCCCCGGGCGGCTAACGTTACGGGACACTTTGATTGCTCTCCCTCCTGTGATGGACCGGCCGCCACCGCTCCCAGGTATGTGTGAGCCATGCATTCGGCATTTGGCGTTAAATATCTTTCTAAAATAAGCTCGATCAGATTTTACGTGCAAAGCAGCTGGGAAGAGCAGGCCGGCCCAGCCGTCCTCCCAGCTCGGAGACGCAAAGCCTTCCTCTCAATGGCGTGAAACCCGTTCCCAGGTGTAAAAGGCCTCCGTCCGTCACACCTCCCCGAGGGAGGGGAGGTTCCTGGCTTGGACACTTCCAACTGATGAGACTGTGTCCGGGTTACTGCCCCTCCCCCCGGCCTCGCTGCCCACCATGGAAAGCACAGGTTCCAAACATTACAAGGTTTTGTAAAATGACCTCATTTTCCTGTGAGTCTGCCAAGTCGTGTGCATGTCAAAGAATTATGGGGCCAAGAATCATTTTAGTCGTTATGATGCACTGTCAAAAAGTGGGAATTTTTGCAAAGAAAAAAGAAGAGTGAGACGTAGAAGGAAGGTCTAGAGGAGGTATTGATGGAATCAATACTGATACTTCTCTCTGCATTTTACACACCCACACAGAGCCAGACACCAGGGCCCTCTCACTCATGTTTCTCCATCCCTTTATGTGTATTTCAGTCACAGCAATTATCCGAGGGCTGCTGCATGGCCCAGCCTTGGCACGCACCATCCCCAGGTCCGGCAGTCTAGGGACTGGAACCCGGGTTGTGCAGTGGATGACCTCCACAGCCGTTCCAGCAGCCTCAGTTTCATCTCGTTTGTCCTATCACCTGTTATCCTGCCCTGCCCCCCATACCCCAACCTTACCCAGGACTGGGCCACTGAGCGCACAGGCTGTACAGTATGTCTTACTTTGGAGGTCCACAGCGTGCCAAACAGCACCTCTACACAGCGGATCTTTCCCAAGTCTGCCTCTGTATCTGCTGTAACCAAGGCTTTTGCCCGCATGTCCTCTGGGTTTTGCAGGGTCTGACTTAGCAGAGTTTGCAGCAGAAGTGTGGGTGCTGCTGGAAAGAAGGCCAGGTCCTGCTGACTTGAGCCAGAAGTGTTTCTCCCCAACCTACAAATCCCGATTTCCTGTCTCCCCCACCGTGTATTTGTCTGGCTTTCTCCACAAATAATGCTTCGATGCTTAAGCTCAGTGGAAGAAAATGGATGGTGAGATCTAAGAACCCTCTGGGAGACCAAGAGCCTAATCTAGAGGCCACAGAGAGCGCTAGATTCCAGCACACTTGCTTTTTATCTCATTGCTCTGGGGAAGGCCCACAGTATAAGTAAGTTGAGAGAGTGTGGAGAGAGGAAATCTGTACACGTGATGTTACTTACTTTTTAAAGGTGATATTGACTTTAATATTAAGTACTGAAATAAATGCATGTATAGTTTGGTGCTAAATTGCATGGTTCAAAGAAATTACAAAGGAACCTCTCAGGAGCGGGGAACTGGACTCAAGATGGAAGGTTTCCTTCCTTTACAGTTTGTGCTTGAGATAGGCAATAATATTTAAAGAATCCCCATTTGGACTAGGCCCTAGACTAGACACTTTGAATATATTTTCTTATCCTGTCTTCATCACAACCTTAGAGGACAGGAAATTATCATCTCCACTTTATGGACAACAAAAACTGAGGTTCAGAACGATTAAGAATCTTGTGCAAGAGCACATAGCCAGTAGGTAAGGAAGCAGGAAATCAACCCCAGATGCTCTGGCTTGAGAACCCAAGCTCCTTCCGCCCTGTAGTTCCCAAGTTATCCCCCTCCCCAGTGCACCTGAGGAGCAGCACCCAGGCCCGTGGAGAACCACCACCAACCTCAGCACTGGGTCTGTGGGAGGGTGGGTTGATGATCCGTGGCTCAGAGTAGGGGGCAAGAGACCAATGCGTCTCCCTAGGGAGACAGCCCCGCCCCTAGAGGATCTCAGCAAGCGGCCTCTTCAGGCTAACTGATAGGAAACAGCCATCTGGACTGAAGGAAGAGTGAGGCAGGATTCTCCATGGAGAGAGAGAGAGAACAGGGTGATGGAGGTCAAGAGGCAGGAACACTGCTCCCAGGACCCATACCTGGGAGTCCCCCAGTGAGCCCTTTGTGGTCCCACCCTACCTGGGCCCTGGCCACCTCCCTTCCCGCAGCCTGGGCTCTGGTTGCCCAGGGGCCCAAATGCACTCACCTCCTGTCCAGGGTCTGCCCCCTGCCCGCTCTCCTCCAAGAGACACGGAACAGACGGGACCACGACAGGCTACCAGGTCCCGGCCCCACTGGCCACCCCAGACGCTTCCCTGTGCTTTTGGTTTCCCATTGCTCGGAGGTGTTCAGTTTCCCACCCTGTTTCCCTACTGCTGCCCTGGCCCCTGCCCTTTCAAGACATTGATGGCCAAAGCCAGGCCCTTCAGGTGTCCAAGGTGATTCGTTCATTTTATTGTCTTCACCATTGCAGTCTTTATAGTATTATTTTCTGTTATTGCTGAGACCCCCCGGTACAGTTAGAAAACAGGTTTTATTACTCTTCAGACGCCTAGTGTCTTCAAGTTGAATGACCCCTTAGAGGTCATCCAGGCCCTTCATTTCCCCGCGGAGGGAACTGAGCCCAGAGGACGGGGTGGCTTTCCAAGGGCAGCATGTTCATAACAGTTCAGGACCTGTGATGGGAAACTGTCAGAAATTATAATTTCTATAAAATAAGAAAATTTCCATAAATTACTTAGCAGCTCTGTTCCTGTCCCTGACTTCTCTGTGGCGTCCGGTTTCATGGGGCAATTAAAAGCATTCATCCTTGGCATCGGACAGAGAAGCACTCGGTTCCCACCAGCTGTACCTCTTTATCCACTATAGGCAGCCCACCAACACTTGCAGGAGCCAGGCGAGAGCAGAAATGAAGGCCGCCCTGCTGTATGGCTCGATATTGAAGAGTTAAAAATGTATATATATTTAACAAACTGTTAAATGCAAGTTCTGTCCTACACCTTGACAAACATACCTTCATAACTACCTAGGCTAGCTTTGATTTAGAGTTCCCAGACTCCTTGGACTTCTGCTCTGATACTATGAGAAGTCCCAGTCTCCAGCCTCCTCCCCTGTCCATGCCTGCCCCTTCCTTCTCTTCCCACTCTCTCCCCACCCCCAGCTCTGTCCTGCATCACCAGAGGCCTCACGTGCATGCGTGCAAACTAGCTCACACACCCCTGCCAACAACACCCCCTCTGTCACCCTTGAGGCCTGGGAGTGCACACATCAACATCCCAGCACCCCTTCAGGAGTATGGATCCAGGGAAGAGACCTCTATGGACCTTGAAAGAAGGCTTAGGACCCTCTGGCAGGGAATTCCTGGGTTCCAGGTACCTGGAGCATCATCTGGGGCATGGGGGCACACAGGCTCTGGGGAAGCACATCCCCTGCCCCTGGGACTCTTGACCTCTTGGAGAGCAACGTGGCGAGAGGAGGGCCAGAGCAAAGCCCTCTGTAGCCCATTGGCCCAAGGGGAAGGGGACTAGCTGTGTGATTTTAGGCAAGCCTTAATATCCTTGCCCGTGAAAATAGGAATAATATCCCTCAGGGGGAGGATAGTTAGGGAGTTTGGGATTGACATGCACACACTGCTATATTTAAAATGGATAAGCAACGAGGACCTACTGTTTAGCACAGGGAACTCTGCTCAATATTATGTAACAACCTAATTGGGAAAAGAATTTGAAAAAGAATAGATACATGCATATGTATAACTGAATCACTTTGCTGTATACCTGAAACTAACATAACATTGCTAATCAACTGTACTCCAATATAAACTAAAAAGTTAACAAAAAGAGAAAATTAAGGAGTATTAGTAGGTAAAAATAATTATAATAATAAAGGCAATTAATAATAATAAATAGGAATAATAGTACCTACTTTGTAGAGTTGCTTTGGGGATCAAATGAGATAGTTTATGTAAAAGCCTGGCACAGAGTAGGTGCTCAGTAAACATTCATTTCCTTCTCTGCCTCTGACCTTCCTAGCTCTTCCCTAGTCTTCCTTTCTCTCCATCACCCCTCCCCCTCCACATCCCCACCCTCATCCCCTTTCCTTTCTCTCTCAAGCCCAAGTGGGACTGGGCTGGGCACACCTGCCAACGGTGGCCCTGAGAAGGGGTCACTCCTCTCATCCTGGCTTCAGGACAGCTGTGATAGTCCTCTGTGGGTTCTTTCTCCATTTAGAAAATATTTCTGGGTTTTTCTGATTTTAAGGAAAGGGAGATGCTGTGGTTTACAGAGTGGGTGAGAACCCTCACATTACTCTCTGGCTTGCTAATGAGAAGTTTGAAAGAGTCCTTTGGGTCCCAACCAAAAACTCTTGGCTTTTCCTTGGCAGAAATGTGATTTCCTGTGAGATGTCAAAACATGCCATGAGCATACCTCACAGAGGTCTATTTTTCATTCTATGTGGTTTTGAGGTGAATGAAAGACACTTCCTTTGTGCTGCCCTCAGCAGAAATGCATGTCTGTGTAAGTTGCTCTCCTCCTGCTGGGGCCTGAGGGTCTGTCGAGGGATTCAAGACACTGTCAAGTTCAGATCCCTTTTCAACGCTCTCCTTTTCTCTGCAAACCCCTTTCAAGAAAAACCTCACCATCCCATCTTAGTTTCTTATGACTTAAGCCTGTCTTTACATTGTCGCTGCATAGACGGAGAAGCTGAACCTTAATTCCTAGTAACCAGAGCCTGTGCCAGCGGTCAGACCCTCCATCAGCCACCACCTTCAGGGCTCACCTTGAGTCTTCGAGGTCGGGGTCTCTTAGAAAGAGACACTTATCTTTGGTGTTATTGATCAAATCTTGCTTGTCCCACTGCATCCAGTTATTGAGGAATAAAGTTTAACCTCCAGCCCCTCAAACATGTCTGCTCTTCAGTTTTACGTTGTTTAGGATCAGGGCAAGAGATCCAAGATTTCTCTGTCTCTGGAGGGAGTGGCCAGAAAATTAATAAAACACTTAAGTTTCTTTTCTTATATGAAATGTTTTCTACGAGCTGGATTAATGCATGTTTTCCTCCAACTTTTACGCAGTTCTATATTCATCTCGTTTTCCCATCTCAGAATGAACTTGCCTTTGAGCTATAGGTGATAAACGCAATTCACCATCATTCCTATCTTGATTTCATTCATTTGGCATATAGACAGTTGAACACCTATTCTGTGTGAGACAGTATTAAGTACTGTGACGGATGCAGAGATTTATGAATCATGGTCCCTGCTCAAGTTTTTTAAACCAATCTTGGCTTGGTTATTCTTTCTATTAAGACGTTTTGTGTCTCTCCCTTGTGTGTCTGAGTCAGTGACTCTTTCTTGGAAGCAGAACCAAGCCTATGCATTTCTTTGTACATTTGGATAAGAAAGTATTTGTATAACAGATACTGCGTACCTGCCCCAAGTACCCAGCGTCAAGGAGATACAGAAAAGTTCAAGTCGTGAGCTGCTCCCCAGTGATCCAGATGAACAGAGAAGACAATTATTTGGTGATATAAGACAGATGCCCAGATGTAAACAGATGCAAAATTTTATAGTTAGGTGATTTTCAAATGATGAGAGGCAAAATTTAAATTTGACAATTAAAGAATTTACTAAAACTTAGCATGTACATACCTGAAGACTCAGCAATTCCAGTCTTAAACATGAGCCCAACAGAACGGTGTACACATATTCATCAAGGGCACCTGAAAGAATTTTCATGACAGCAATTCTTTGCAATAGCTCTGTACTAAGAACTACTCAAATGCCCTTGGTATTGGGTAGAAAGAATAAATTGTGGCATAATCAAATAATGGGATATGGTACAGCAATGAGAATGAACAGTCTATCTGAATATGCAAAAATATGGATGAACCTCACTAAAAAATGCTGAGCTAAAGCAAACAGAAGCAAAAAAAAAATTATTTTTCCATATCTAGAAAGTACAAAAACAGACGAAAGTATTCTGTGTGCTTAGATGTCAGAATAGTACATTTGCGGGGGGGGTATAGTGTCTGCAAAGGAGCAGGAGAGGACTTCTGGGACTGGAAATACTCTTTTTCTCGATATACGTGCTAGTTATGTTGGTGTGATCAGTTTCTGATCCTTTATTTGTTCACTTTTCTGCCTACATATTATGCTTCATTAAAAAGTTTCAAAGAATCACCACTTTGAAAATAGCTAGAACTCTGAATCACAAGGCAAGAAGCCTGATTCTTAGACGTGATTCTGATTTTTGAGCATATCCTTGAGCAAATCATTCTCTGTGTGCCTTGGACCCTTCCTCAGTGGAATGGAGGTAAGGCTTTCTTCCTGTGCTCCCAGCTGGATGCTTTATTCTACGTGGAGAAAACCTAGCATACCAAGAGAGCCTGTGAGCTTCTGTATGTTATTTCACTGCGTGTTTAGGAGCCTGCTCTTGGTTAAAATTCATTTCATGGAACCTGCCCTTTTCAACGCAGACCTTGAGTTGGTCTTTGAATCATACCTTCTTTCCACTGTGTTTATTCTCTCCACCTCCTCAGTCTCACAGAACAATTCCTCAGTCTGAATGTCTTACCCTGTGACATTATTTGGCCTCAAATATGTCAAATGAATTATGGCATCCACTGGGAATATGTAATTTTATTTGGTTATGTTCTGGAACACTCCACACAAGTGCTAAATTTAGAGCCAGTGAGAGGGAATACTGAGAAGGACCCTCTTGCTGCTCTTAAGTTCAGTTCTGAGTCTTAGAAATTGTGGTTTATTTGCGGCTGGCTGTGGCCTCCTCCTACGTCCCCTGGCCTTGCAGCACTGCCTGACCAGGGGCAGGGTGTCCAGCTTCTGCCCTGGTCCCTCTCCAGCAGCCCTGATCTCAGATGCTCCTGACCTGTATCTTCTCCGCTAACAGTCCCAACAGAAAGCGCATGGTAAACTCCTTAACTTACCACGCCCCACTTTGAGTGAAGTTATACCGCTTCATATACGTATGAGAACTTTACAACAGAATGGCTCCATTTCTCCACTCCTGGCCTTTCCGCTACTGTCACACATTTTACTTCTACATATTTCATAAATTCCACACTACATTGTTTTATTTTATTTTATTTTATTTATTTATTTATTTTGCGGTAAGCGGGCCTCGCACTGTTGTGTCATCTCCCGTTGTGGAGCACAGGCTCCGAACGGACAGGCTCAGCGGCCGTGGCTCACGGGCCCAGCCACTCTGCGGCATGTGGGATCTTCCCGGACCGGGGTACGAACCCGTGTCCCCTGCATCGGCAGGCGGACTCTCAACCACTGCGCCACCAGGGAAGCCGTATTGTTTTCTTTTTATTGAGGTACAATTAGTATATGGCATTGTATAAGTTTCAGGTGTGCAACATTATAATTTGACATCTGTATGCTCTACAAAGTGATTAGCACCAAAGGTCTAGTTCCCATCCATCACCATACAGTTGACCCCCTTCACCCATTTCACCCACCCCTCAACCCCCTTCCCCTCTGGTAACCACCAATCTGTTCTCTGTATCTATGAGTTAGTTTTTATTTTGTCTTGCTTGTTCATTTGTCTTGTATTTTTTTAGATTCCACATATGAATGAAATCATACACTGTTAATATTTTTGCCCCAAACAGTCAAATGTCACTTAAGGAGAATTAAATAATTTTTAAAATTATACTGTTTAGCCATGAGGTTAACATCTCTGGCGTTGTTCATTCCTTTGCTGAGATCTGTATTTCCATCTTGTGTCATTTTCCTTTTGCCCAGAGAACTTTCTTTAACATTGTTTATACTGCAGTTCTGCTGTTGATGGATTCTTTCAGCTTTGTATGTCTGAAAGGTTTTTATTTCACCTTTGGTTTTGGAAATTATTTTTGCTAGGTATAGAATTCTAGGTTGACGGGTTTTTTTTTTTTTTTTTAGCTTCAATCCTTAAAAGATGCTGCTCCACTCTTTTCTCGCATTGTTTCCAAAGAAAAATAACTGCTGACCTTCTTATCTTTGTTCCTCCATACATAACTCATCTTCTTTCTCTGGTTGCTTTTAGAGTTTCTCTTTATCATTGGTTTTGAGCAATTTAACTGGGCAATGCGTTGGTGCAGCTTTATGCATGTTTCCTGTGCTTGGAGTTTGTTGCACTTCTTGGACGTGTGAGTTTATAGTTTTCATCAAATTTGGAACATTTCAAATGTTTAAATGTTCAAATTTGGAACATCAAATTTGGAACATTTCAAATAACTTTTTCTGTTTCCCAGCTTTCTCCCATTCTCCCTCAGAGACTCCTCTTTCACGTATATTGGGCTGTTTGAAGTTGTCTTGTGGCTCACTGATGCTCTGTTCATTTATTTCCCACTATTTTTTCTGTCTTCTTTCTATTGGATAGTTTCGGATCGTTTCTATTGTGAAGTCTTCAAGTTCATTATTCTTCCTTCTGTGACATCTAATCTTTCATTAATCTAATCTCAGACATAGTTTTCATCTCTAGAAGTTTGATTTGAGTCTTTTTTATATCTTTCATGTTACCTTTTAACATGTTCAGTCTTTTCTTTAGCTTCTTGAATATATAGAATAGTTATAATAATTGTTTCAATATCCTTCTTGGCTAACTTTAGCATCTGTGTCAGTTCTGGGTCAGTTTTTTATTAAGTGTTGTTGTTGTTGTTAATTTATTTTATTTATTTATTTATTTTTGGCTGTATTGGGTCTTCATTGCTGCATGCAGGCTTTCTCTAGCTGCAGCAAGTGGGGGCCACTCTTGGTTGCGGTGCACGGACCTCTCACCATGGTGGCTTCTCGTGTTGCAGAGCATGGGCTCTAGGCTCGTGGGCTTCCGTAGTTGTAGCATGCGGGCTCAGTGGTTGCGGCGCACGGGCCCAGCCGCTCCACGGCATGTGGGATATTCCTGGACCAGGGCTCAAACCCATGTCTCCTGCATTGACAGGTGGATTCTTAACCACTGCGCCACCAGGGAAGCCCCTTAAGTGTTTTTGTCCTCACTTTATTTTTATTGAAGTATAGTTTCTGGGCAATATTATATAAGTTACAGGTGTACAATATAGTGATTCACAGTTTTTAAGGAATGGCTCAGTTTGGGTTGATTGATTTATTGCCTCTGTGTGGGTCTTATTTTCCCACTTCTTTGCATGCCTGACAATTTTTTTTTTTTTGATGTCAGACATTTTTGGGCACTGGATATTTTTAGATTCCTATAAACATTCTTGAGCTTTGTTCTGGGACATGGTTCAGTAATTATACTTGGAAACAGCTTTCGGGTTTTGCTTTTATGATTTGTTAGGTGGATCTAGAGGACTCCACCTAGGGCTAATTACTCCCTGCTACTGAGGCAAAACCTTCCTGTGTATTCTACCATTGCCCTGTGAGTTATGAGTTTTTCCATCTGGCTTGTGGGAACAAGCACTATTTTCAGTTCTGTGTGACCTCTGAGGATCGTTCCTTCTAATCCTTTAGGGTGGTTCTTTTTCCAACCTTGGGTAGTTTCTTCATATGAACGTGCTTTTCGGTACTTGGTTGACTGCTCTGTAGATCTCTGGAGTTTTCTCTCTGTGCAGCTTTCACCTCTCTGGTGCTCTGCCCTGTGAAACCTAGTCACCTTGGCCTCACCAAACTCCCAGCTCCATCTCCTCAACTCAGGGAGAGCACCAAGGCTCCACGTGGGTCCCCTCTCCCTATGCTGGAGCCTAGAAACTCTCTCTGCCATAAGCTGGGGTAATTGTAGGCTCCCCTCATTTGTTTCCCAGCCCTCAGAGATCCCTGACCTTCCTTGCTTGTTGTCCAATGTCTTGAAAACCATTGTTTCATGTATTTTATCCAGTTTTTAGTTATTTTAAGTTGGTGAGTAAATTCAGTTCCTACTGCTCCATCTTGGCTAGGATGGAAAGCATATGTAAACCCAGTTTACTGAAAGATGTTTATGACATCAAACACTTTTCCCATCATCTTATAGTGTTTGCAAGGCTAGTATCTTTTCAACTTTTTGTTTTGAAATAATTTAAAAGTTACAAAATAGTTTCAAATATAAAGAATTCTAGTACATAACTTTACCCAGCTTCCCCTAATGTTACTATTTGTATTGGTATTTTTTTAAGTGAATTGTTTTTAAAAAGTAATGAATGCTAATGGTAAAAAAAATTTATATATAAGGAACATATATTTAAAATGCTATATTTTATATATGAGAATATAAATAACAATAATCATATGTCATGAATATTCTTTCCATGTTGTATGTATTGGGGAACACTCTTCTTTTTGTATTTCTACCACAGCAAATAGAAGAGGGAACCTCCACTCTCCTCTCCCCGGAGAGTGTTGGAAGGAACACATCCTTCTGTTTTCTCTCTCCACACTCACGCACTCTTCTCAAGTGGGCAGAAGTGACTATTCTGGTGAGGCTCAACACTGGGCCCTATTTTGCTAGTGGGCAGAGTCAAAGTGTTAAAGGCCAGCTCCTGAGGGTGGGCTCACTTGACCTCTCCTTAGCTTCCTGTCTCCATGTGGTAAACTCAGCCAGGGCAAAGCCCAGTGCCTCCCTCTTTTATGCTCTTATTTTTTCTGCAGTAACTATGCATGTGAGACAGGCCAGTAGTCCATGATGCCAGCTGGGGAGCTGGACTCGGAGATAATTGTGTGGGTCCAGCTGTTCCTACAGACAAGTCCTTAGGTCTCTAACCAGGGGAAGAAGGAGACTCTACTTTGGCGTCAACTCTAAGTCCTGTTCTCCCAGCTGCTGATACAAGAGAGCCTTGGGGGTTATTGGTGCTTCCCTGGTTAGAAATGAAGCTATTATTTTGATACCCATTTGCCTCGTGATTTTTCTATTGGCCAGAATCCTAAGGAAAGAGGGGGCAATGGTAAGATTTGTGTACCCAACCTCACACCCAAACCCCCAGAAATTTACTTTACAGCATAATTTTTAACAACAATGTAGAACTACTTTGTATAGTTATATTCATGATGAATTCGTTCAGTTCCCTGCTGTTGTACATTTAGCTTGTTTTCAATTTCTCACTATTATAAAAATGTTGTGATTATAATAATTTTATACATTAATGTTTTCATAGTAGCCTATTTTTTTTTTAATTCTTGTCATGTGGATAAGCTTCTACCAGCTGAATAATGGTGCCTACATCTAATCTTGAAATCTCACAGATAGGTTTTCCTTAGGTCTGGATAAATAATCCAAAGATGCTACTAAATTGTGTTTTTGTAGTAAGATCATTTAAAATATCAAAATAGCAGAGAATAAACAATTAAAATAGATTTTTACTATATAAACATATGCCATTTTAAATAAGACTTAAACGTATAGAATTGATGGCAAATAAAAAAATACAAACTCTTTAGTTCAATGTGGTAAGTTTCATGTTAACCTTTGATTCTTCTCATTTACTACAGTATTTAATATAAGTTGTTCCTCAAATCTAAGCAGAGATGAAGCTTCTGATTTACCTTTAATTAGTATAAAAAATTCCTCGAGATGTTCCTATTTTTAGTGTGAAAATTGAGGATTTTAGGGAAGGTTGACAACCTATTTCATTTCTCTGTAATGGATTTGCCTCCCTATCTGTCTTCCTAGGACTTGTCTAAGATGGGCTACACTTGTCTTTACAGATTCCGGGCCTTTGTCTTTCCTCTCCTTGGAGCAGTCAGTGGTGAGGCCTTTTCCCATCCCTAGGGCCCAACACGGCACCTGACACAGAGCAGGCTCTTGTAAACACTTGCCCAGGTTCTTACAGTGAACACTGCCCCCAGTCACGGGCTGACACCTGGACAATGTGCTCTCCCAGCAAAGACTGTACTCCATTAACTAGATCCTGAGCATTACCTGGCTTTGTTCCCATAAGAAGCGTGGTCTTGAGTTCTAAGGCCACTCTGCAGGCACAGTGAGAAAATGTCTTTCTAAGGTCATTTTTTTTGACCAAGAGAGAGCCCCAAGGCACTATTTCAGAGGAGGGCTCTTGGAAACACCCCCCAAGTTGACTATTTTGAGGCACTGGAAACTATAGATTCCTATGACGGGGGCTATTCCTTTAGAGCTGAATTGTTTAAAGAAGCTGGGTAGGGCACAAAGGGTCGTTCAGAGGGTCATTCCATTCTGTCCACCCCTGAGCCAAGAGTCACTGCTAGTCTGGCCTGTGTGTGCAACAAGGGAAGTAGCCCCAGAGCTAACCTCGCCACCAGGGCCAGGAGTCCACAGTCACACCACAGCGACGTGGGAAAGGACACAGGAAGATCAGTAATGCAGAGACAGGGTAAAAAGAAGTCATAGAGGCTAAGGACCTAGAATGCTGGAGGCCCTCAAGAAAGGGAGTTGTTTTTGTTGCTAAGATTATAAGAAAGAGCAACCTTCCTGGGCTAACTGATCTCTCTCCACCTCCACTGTCGTCTCTTCCTCTGCCCTCCCTTAAGTGTTCCTTCTTGCTTTAAGCTTTCTCTCTGGGTGATCCATTTGACATTTCTACAAAGACCCCAGTGTGCCTAATGTTGAATCCATCTCAGGTCTGCCTCTCAGCCTGTAACCTCTATGCCCTGGACTCATCCTCACCAGATTCATGGTCTGGTCTGATCTGGCTCTCCTTCTCCATCACGCAAGTGACTCTAGGCTTTGTCAGTCTATCACCAACATGCTTCTCAGACTGGCTCTTCTCTTCATCCCACTGTCCCTCCCTTGGTGCAGACTCATCCTGTCTCCCTGGACTGCTGCGATCCTCTCCAGCCTGGCCTGAATCCAGTCTCATTCTTCACTGAACTGGACATTACAGTGCTGCCATGATTATTTATAAAATCCCAGGTCTGACAATACCCTCCATGGCTTCCAAATCTGCTGTGGCTAAAGCCCAAATCTTTATATATGTATAAAGATTTTTCAGATTCTTTTCTATTATATGTTATTACAACATTTTGAATATAGTTCTCTGTGCTATACAGTAGGTCCTTGTTGGTTATCTATTTTATACATAGTAGTAGTATGTATCTTTTAATCCCAAATTCCTAATTTATCCCTCCCTCACCCTTTTCCCCTTTGGTAACCATAAATTTGTTTTCTATGTCAGTGAGCCGATTTATGTTTTGTAAATAAGCTCATTTGTATCTTTATTTTAGATTCCACATATGAGTGACATCATATGATATTTGTCTTTCTCTCTCTGAATTACTTTACTTATTATGATAATTTCTACGTCCATCAATGTTACAGCAAATGCCATTATTTCACTCTTTTTTATGGCTGAGTAATATATATATATATATATATATATATATCACATCTTCTTTATCCATTCATGTGCCAATGGACATTTTTTTTGCTTGTCTTGGCTATTGTAAATAGTGCTTCTGTGAACATTGGGGTGCATGCATTTTTTTGAATTCACGTTTTCAACTTTTCTGGTTGTATGCCTAGGAGTGGGATTGCTGGATCATATGGTAACTCTAGTTTTAGGTTTTTAAGGAACCTCCATACTGTTCTGCACAGTGGCTGCACCAATTTACACTCCCACTAACAGTGTAGGAGGGTTCCCTTTTCTCCACACCCTCTCCAGCATTAATTATTTGTAGAATTTTTGATGATGGCCATTCTGACAGGTGTGAGATGAAACCTCATTGTAGTTTTGACTTGCATTTCTCTAATGATTAGGGATGTTGAGCGTCTTTTTTTGTGCCTGTTGGTCGTCTGTATGTCTTCTTTAGAGAAATGTCTATTTAGGTCTTCTGCCCATTTTTTGGTTGGATTGTTTGTTTTTTTGATATTGAGCTGTATGAGTTGTTTGTATATTTTGGAAATCAATCCCTTGTTGGTCGCATCATTTGCAAATATTTTCTCCCAGTCCATAGGCTGTCTTTTTGTTTATCGTTTCCTTTACTGTGCAAAAGTGAAGCCCAAATCTTTAACAGGCATTCACAGCGTACTCCCCGCTGCACAGCTCACCATCTTAACATGAATATCCTGTATTAAAGTTTTCCACGTTGGTTACAGCTTGTTCAGTATCTGCCTCTGGTATTTCTTTTTTTTTTCTGGTCCTATAGCATTTCAATCTTCTCAAATCCAATGGTTATTCTCTTTCTTCAAAGTTCTTTGTCTTTCTTCTCTATTGTAGAGTTTCAAGTCAGTCTTGCGGTCTATTTGCTCTCCCCTTTGATGTTTAATTAATATTTCTTCCATGGTTTCTCAAAGCTTCTACCATAGTTTAACCATTTTTATACTTCTTAAAACTTTCAAATCCATAATTAAACAAATAAGAATTCAGAATGCACAAAATTCTTCGATTAAGTATATATACAGTTGAGGATACCTGAATTTCACACACTTACGTACTGTTCAAAACACATTACATGGAGTGGGAATTCTAAGTTTAAATTCGAGAAGGTTAACTACATAAATAATCAGAAATGTATATGATTCTTATAAACAGCTCCATACGTGCCCGTCACCTCTCAGTATCAATATTTATATACGTTAATAGACATGCTTCTTATAGGATCACTGAATATTTTCTATTCTTTGGCAGGAGTGACTAAGTAAAAAAAAAAAACAAATGCCCAGATGAACCCTAAGAAAAAGGACACAGTGTTTTATGTAGCCCCATTACAGCATGGGCCCACTGTATTATAGTGGTGGAGGGGCTCAGCCTGCATCCCACCACCCAAGGACCGATTGGGCATTAGGCTGTGCTCCATAAATGCTGCTGGGGCCATGGAGAGGGGCAGTGCTCATGTTTTGTCAGCCAAGCATGCTGTCTCTAAGAGTGATACCAAGGCACAGCTCTTTAAAAAGAACAATTGCTCTTCCTGACCTAACTTCAAAAGTTGGGGGTCTTTCCCCAAACATCTGTGTCTCCCTTTATAGTTCAGTCATCCCAGAATTTGTGCTGTAAACGTTTACATTCCCCAACCTGTTCCAGGGCTTACCATGAGAAATCAGGCGATGCGATGCTTCCTCTCCTTGGTCCTAAAACTCCCTCTTTCCATCCTCAAGGAGACTCCTCTAGAACCAGTATCTTGAGACTGCTAGTCAATTCCACCATATCTGCCCCTTCCTGAACAGCACCTATAGCAGTCTAGTCTGGAAAGGTGATGTGACTTTCCCCTTTTGACACTATCCCTGGTGCCAGCACAGCACCTGCCCATGGTAGGCACTCAAGGCATGCTTGTTGAGTGAATGACTGAACACCAAATATGTACCCCTGAAGACCGTTTCATGTATGAGCCCCAACTTCCTTAGACCTTCATGATTCAACCGTGGCTGGGTTAAATTGACTCAGGCTTTGTTAGTGACCACATTCCAAGCCTATGGAGGCAGGAAGGCAGAAATACAGACTTTCTGCCTGAACCACTAGACCACAATTTTCCTGTGCAACAAAAGACTGTCTGATTCCCTGACCTCTCTCCTTATCCCTCTGTCCCCGGAACCCATGTCAGGGAGGCAAACTGCCATCATCTACCAGGCAGCTGGGTTCAGTAGCTTGATATTGGGTCGTAAGCAGAGAACCATAAATTTTAAACAAACCCAGGGCTGTCGTCATTGTTTAAAGTTTCTCCAGGGACCTCCCTAGACAGGAGCTGACTCCTTGCAGACACATTTCCCTGACAGCTCCTTCCACAGACCATCCACTGAGGATCAGTATGTAGAAGGTCCTAAATCATGAGCCATCCAGCTGAGATGTAATTTCCCTCCACAAGTTGTCAAACATTCTGTGACGTGTTGAGGCCTGGCCGTCAACTGGATGTGTCCCTCCTCTCTGCACAGTTCTCTGCTTCCCTATGGTCAAAGTCCCCATGTGCAGGTGAGGGCTGCTGGTTGAGTTCTGGGCAGAAGAGTAAGCTGTAAAATCAGATGCCATTTCACAAGCTCAGGCTTTACTTCAAATAGTAGCAGGTTACTATTCACTCACTGAACAGTTGTTGAGTGCTTCCTAAGTGGCTCAGCGAGGTTATAAGGACAATTAGATGTGGTTCTTGCTTTCATGTATCTTATATGGTAATGGGTCAACTAATAGTTCGATGAGTAATTATAATCCAGTGATAAAGGCTGTAATGGAAGAAATGTAGAGTGGAATGTGCTCTACTTTTTCCCTCTCTTTCATTGGGAGATGCACATACAGAAAAGTCCATACACCACATATACAAACTAAGAAATAATTACAAATAGACACCAATAAGACCATGACCCAGGACTAGATTGAGAATATTTACCAGTACCCCAGAAGCCCTCTGTCTGCTCCTCCCTGATCAAAAGCAAATCCCACCCGCACTCACCCCCCAGGTTAACCACTCTGCTGACTTTTGAAGTAATTTTTTTGCCTTCCTTTTTGTTTTACCCTCTATGAATACATAAGCAAAGAATATAGCTTAATTTGGCCTGTTCTGGGAACGGAGTCATCCTCTATGTATTCCTTAGTGTCTGGCTTCTTTCGTTCAAACTTGTGTTTGTGAGATTCATTCATTTTGTCTTGTAGAGTTATGTTCTGTTCATTTTAATTGCTGCATAGTATTCCATCCTGTAAATAGACTTCAGTGTATCTGTTCAACTATTGATGGACATTTGTGTTGCTTCCAGCTTTTGCCTATCACACACACTGCTGGGTCATGTGATGTGTGTATGTTCAGTTTTAGTAGCTATTGCCAGTTGTCCACAGTGGATGCTTTCATCCTCAGTATGTGTGAGTTCCTCTTGCTCTGCAACCCTGTCTACACTTAATACTGTCTGATTTTTTAATTTTTGCTAATCTGTTGGGTATAAAATGGTATTTCATTGAGATTTTATTTAACACATCCCTGATTACTAAGTAGATTGGGAAATTTTTTTTCACACACATCTGGGCTATTTGTATTTCTTCTCTGAAAACGTCTGTTGTACATTTTGCCCATCTTTTATTGGATTTTCTTTTTCTTGATGATGCATAGTTATTTTTATGTTCTGGAGGCTAATTCTTTGGTGATTATATGTGTGTCACATGTCTTTTCTTATATTCTTATCCTCTTTATAAAGGATGTCATTTCATGAAGAAGTTTCTAACTTTAGTGTAATCATATTTATTCATCTTTCTCTTTATGGTTTCTACATCTTCTGTTTTGGCTATGAAAGTCTTTTCCACCTTGAGGTCATTAACACATTTTATATTGTCTTCTAAACATTTTATACTTTTCCTTTTAATTTTGAAATAGTTATAAACTTCCAGGAAGTTTCAAAAATAGTGCATAGATGTGATATCTTATGTAAAACTGTAGTACAGTGTAAAAACTCAGAGACTTCACATTGGTAAATACTGTTAGCTAGATGACAGACCTTACTCAAATCTTCACCAGTTTTTACGTGTACTCTGTGTGTGTGTGTGTGTGTGTGTGTGTGTGGTTTTTATGTGATCTGGTCCCATATATAGATTTGCATTTCATTGTTTAGTGCTTAACCCACATGGAATTGCTTTTATACATGGTGTGAGGTAGGGATTCAGTGTCCCTCCAGTCCCAATGGATCATTTATCACAGATATCTAGCATCATTTATTGAATAGTCCATCCTTTTCCCCACTGATGTGCAATACTTGTTTTGTAATAACTCAGATTTCCATATATGTTTAGGTCTGTTTCTGATCTCTCTATTGCACTCCACTGATCTATTTATCCATTCCTGCTCTAGCACCACACTATCTTAAATACTTTACGTTAATAAGTCTTGCTATATGGCAGGATAATTCCCAGGACTTTGCTCTTCTTCAAGAGTGTCTTAGCTAGTCTTGGACTTTTTCTCTTCAATATGAAGTTTAGAATAGGTTTTTCAAGTTTCACAAATGGTCTTGTTAGGATTTTTATTGGAACTGTATTAAACTGCATTGTGGAGAATCGATGTCTTTACAATAAATAATAATAAATAATAAATCTTCCTATCCAAGAACATGATTTAGTTCTTAATTCAGCTAAGTTTTCTTTAATGTCTTTCAGGAAAGTGTTGCAATTTTCTCCATAAAGAGCTTGCACATGTTTGGTTAAATTTATACTTTGCATTTTTTGTTTCTCTTATAAATTTTATCATTTCAATTACACTTTCAATTACATTGTTGGTGGTGTGTTGAAGTATAATAGAATTTTGTGTATTGACTTTTCATACATTAGCTTTGCTAAAATCTCATTAATTCTAACAATTTATTTATAAATTCTTTTTTTCTGAGAAAACAGTCATGCAATCTGCAAATACTACCATAGGCGTCTATAGTTGCCTTGGATCAAGTTAATACATTTCCTTCCCTTCCTAATGTGTTTATTTGCTCATCATTTCTCCTTCCCCATTCTTCCTTCCTTTAAATTATGTCATTTGAAACTCCTTTTTAAAAAGTCTGTTGATGATACTCTCTCTTGATTTATGTTTATCTGAACATTTTTTTGCTGTTGTTCTTAAAAGAAAAATTTAATGTTCAAAAATTCCATGTCCTGTAACTTTATTGAGGTATAGTTTATATATCATAAAATTCACCCATTTTAAGTGTGCAATTCAGTGTTTTTTAGTGACTTTACTGAGTTGTATAATGTAATGTAACCATTATCATAATCCAGTTTTAGAACTTTTATATCATCCCAGTAAGATCTCTTGTACCCACTCATAGTTAATTCCTTTTCTCACTGCCAGGCAACCACTAGTCTACTTTCTATCTCTAAAAATTTGCCTTTTCTGGACATTTCATATACATGGAATTATGTAATATGTGCTTTTGTGTCTGGCTTCTTTCACTCAGCATTCCACTCAGTCTTTCACGGTATGAGCATAGCTCATTTGGTTTATCCAGTCACTAATTGCTTGTTTCCACTTTTATGATTAATGATGCTATGAACGTTATGTAAGTCTTTATGTGGACATATGTTTTCATTTCTCCTGGGTATTATCCCTAAGAATGGAATTGCTGGGTCATATGGCAAATTTATGTTTAAGTTTTAAGAAACTGCCAAACAGTTTTCCAAAGCAGCTTCCCACCAGTAGTAATATATGAGGATTTTGATTTCTCCACATCCCTGCCAATATTTGTTGTTGTCTGTCTGTGACTCTAACCATTGCAATGGGTGTAAAATGGTATTTCATTGTGGTTTTAACTTGCATTTCCCTAATGACTAATGATACTGAGCATCTTTGCATGCACTCATTAACCATTTGTTTATCTTCTTTGGTGAAATGTCTATTCAAATCTTTTGCCCATTTTTCATTGGGTTGTTTATCTTCTTATTATTGAATTGTTAAGAGTTCCTTGTTTATTCTGCATACAAGTCTGTTATGAAATGAACGTTTCTGTCCCCCCCAAATTCATATGTTGAAATCCTAATCCCCAGTGTGATGGTATTAGGAGATGGGGCCCTTGGGAGGTCATGAGGGTGGTGTCCTCATGAATGGGATTAGTGGCCTTATAAAGAGATCCCAGAGAGCTCCCTAGCCCTCTCTCTGCCATGTGAGGATACAAGAAAGTAGCTGTCACCAGAACCTAACCAAGCTATCATCCTGATCTTGGACTCCAGTCTCCAGAACTGTAAGAAATACATTTCACTTGTTTATCAGTCACCCAGTCTATGGCACTTTGTTATAGTAGCCTGAATGGACTA
Source organism: Monodon monoceros (assembly GCF_005190385.1). NCBI lineage: Eukaryota > Metazoa > Chordata > Mammalia > Artiodactyla > Monodontidae > Monodon > Monodon monoceros. The sequence continues at coordinate 65,984,916 of NW_021703778.1, forward strand.
AGACAAAGTCCTTTCTCAGGTATGTTATTTGCACATATTTTTTCTCAGTCTGTGTCTTGTCTTTTACTGTGAACATATGTGCCTTGATACTTTATCTGTGTAATTCTTTGAGGCCTGGATAGAAGTTGCATTGCTCCAATTGAACTGGGTTTGCTTCTGCCAGTCACCTGGGGGACTTGTGTGATCCAAATGGACTCCCCCCGCCCCGTGTTTACTTTCCAGACAACAGGAAAAGGCAGGAGGGGGAAGGGCAGGACATGCTTCTTCACTTTGAGGGCAGATGAGTAAGTTACACATTCACTCCCACTCACGATCCCAGAACTTAGTCATATGATCATACATAGCCATAAGGTAGGCTGGGAAATGCACCACTTAGCTCAGTGACTATGTGCCCAGCTAAAAATCCCATGCAAAATGGTAGTGCACAGTCTAGTAAATAACAAAACCCACATCCAAACTCAGGTCTGTGTGATCCCAAAGCCACACCCTTTGTACTATGTTAGGGAAGAAGCCAACAGAATATTATGTTTTAATGGACTCCTAAGAACCCTCACACACCAAACCCCCGCCACCCCGCCGACCCCCAGCGAATGAGTGTCAGAGCCAGGGCTTGAGCGTGGGTCTCCTCAAATGATCATCTTCTTGCTCCACCACCCTGCCCTCTGGACTGTTCCTGAAAGGGGCATTTTCATGGTCATCTGGGTAGCATTGTACTCATTCTCTATTTTTCTGAGGAGGCAGAAGTTACCCTCCCAAATGCCATCCCTTCTTCTCTTTCCAGAGAACTAACTTCGCCCTGTGGCCCAGGATTCGGCGTTTTTTTAGCCTGCGTTGTGGCCTAGAGCCTGCCTGCCAGGGACAGTATTTGGAGAACAAAGCTCCTGATGGAATGCCCACTGCAGTGGCCAGTCAGGAAATGCCACTGGCCTCAAGGCTGCACACAGAGGCATCTATTTCAGCTGGGAGGGTGCCTGAATTTGAAAATTGTTTTCTTTTTCTTTCCTTTGAAGATTTTTGCAGGAGCTTGAGAACCAGCAAAGTGGGAGAAATGTGTGTCAGTTTCAAAAGTAGGTTTCTCCTCTGGACTGAGCTCTAACCAGCTGTCTGTGAACGCCTGGTTCACGCCACTTCACTCTCTGTCTTAGCTTCACTCTGTCAGGTCTGCTTTAGGGATGGTTACTGTCTCCCTAACCAGAGACAACAAGCCCCATTCAGTGCTGAGCAAAAAAGTTAGAGAGGCTCCCTTCCTTTGGGATAGATGCCCTGGAGAAAACAAAACACTTGGAGCTGCTTAAAATGGTGAGGAAGTCACTTTGCATCTGTACAAAAGTGACACTCGCACCTTCCCACCTTCATTAGGCTGCTTACATATTCCTAAAGTCAGAGGCCAAGATGAATTTGTCTTATCTCAGAGAGCAACTCTAAAATTTGAAATTATTCATCACTCACCAGCCTACTAAAATGCATCCTCTGAGCCAATAGACAGCACTGGGGTTGATGCTAATGGGGTGGAGGGGGAGGAATGCAAAAGAAATTAGAGGGCACTGTTCATTTGGACAAATATTAATTGGGCACCTACCATGTGACAGGTGGTATTCCAGGCACCATGAATAAAACAGCTACTTCCCTCCAGGGAAATGTGGTGGCTTTCTGTCACATAGAGTCATGACAACAGGTAATTACAGCAAAATATGCCAATGCTCTTCTAGAAGACTGAACCTTGTATTGTGGAGCACAGAGGTAAGAGCAGCCCCTCCCCTTGGAGGTGTCTGAGCAAGGTTTGAAGGCAAGAAGGCGGAGCATCCCAGACTCAGGCACCAGCTTATAAAAGGCAAGAAAACGTCAGAGTTGGTGGCATGGGGAAGGTTTCCAAGCACTGCAGTGGGATTAAATGCGTGGTGCTGGAGGACATGGAGGTGGAAAGAGACACGGGTGGAAAAGTGTGCGCTGGGGTCTCTGTGGTCCCTCTATACCCATTCTAAGCCTTTCTCTGCCCTGCTCTTGCCCTGGAGGCTGACCTCTATGATCTCCCAAGCTGCTGCTGGGTTTAGCCAATGGGAGGCAGCAGCAGCAGATCAAGAAGGAGGACAGGGCTTGAGGTTGGGATGTTGATTCCTGCCGTCCACGAGCTCCCTGCCTGCCAGGTCTCCCCGGCCCCTACAGCTCTCTGCAAGTTCCAGTACCACTGCTCTTCCCTCTGTCCCTTTAGGCTTCGAGGTAGGACTAGCTGCTGTCTGATATGAGGCCTTGGAAGCTGCACTGTCAGGTCCCTTAACTTTACCAGCCCCTCTGTAACAGTGCCTTCATTAAACTCTCTTCAGTTGACCCTTAAAAGTGGGCATCTGTTTCCTGCCAGGACCCTGGCTGGTACTGGAAATTTGGGTAAAACATAAAGAACAACCATGCCAAGGAACGACCATTGCTTTCTGTTTTGTTTTTATTTTGCAATGACAGTGGCATACTATTCTTTTGAACTCCCATAAATTATAAACTGAAATAAACCAGACACAAAAGACCATATATTACCTAATTCCATCTGTATGAAATGTCCCGAAAAGGTAATTCTGTAGATGCAGAAAAGCAGATTAGCTCTTGCCTGGGGCTGAGGTGTAAACAAGAAGGGTCTACGAAGTTGCACAAGGGATCTTTTTAGGTGATGGGTTGTGGTAATGTCATACAACTCTGTAATATATTAAAAATCACTGAATTGTATACTTAAAATGGATAGATTTTATGATATATAAATTAAACCTCAATAAAGCTGTTATGATTATAAGCCAAATATATCAATAATATGGAAAGTTTGGAAAATAGAGGAAAAAAATCACCTATAAGCCCCACCCTAACATAACTATTATCATATTTTTCACATTCCATTCCAGTTCCATACTATCTACATTTGGCAATTATGGAAATAATGACATTAGCTAACATTTATTGCATGCTTACCAGAGCCCAGGTGTTGTGTTAAACACATAACACACATTATTTCACTCAGTTCTCACAATGTATTATGAGGAAGGTACTATTTTTTTTTACTGAAGTATAGTTGATTTACAATGTTGGGTTAGTTTCAATGTGTACAGCAAAGTGATTCAGATATATGTGTGTATATATATATATATATATATATATCTATATCTTTTTCAGATTCTTTTCCCTTATAAGTTATTACAAAATGTTGATTGTAGTTCCCTGTGCTATATAGTAGATCCTTGTTGGTTATCTATTTTATATATAGTAGTGTGTATATGTTACCCCCAAACTCCTAATTTATCCCTCCCCCCACTTTCCTCTTTGGTAACCATAAGTTTGTTTTCATGTCCGTGGGTCTATTTCTGTTTTGTAAATAAGTTCATTTGTATCATTTTTTTTAGATTCTGCATATAAGTGATATTATGTGATATTTGCCTTTGTCTGGCTTACTTCACTTAGTATGATAATCTCTAGGTTCATCCATGTTGCTACAAATGGCATTATTTCATTCTTTTTTATGGCTGAGTAATATTCCATTGTATATATGTACCACATCTTCTTTATCCATTCATCTGTCGATGGACATTTAGGTTGCTTCCATGCCTTGGCTATTGTGAATAGTGCTGCTATGAACATTGGAGTGCATGTATCTTTTCAAATTATAGTTTTCTGAGGAAGGTATTATTACTACCCACATTTTATTAATAAGAAACCTGAAGCTCAGAGAGATTCACTGACTTGCTACGTAAATGTCACTTTCCACCTTGCTGTAGTATTGATTCTTTTAATGTCTGCAAAATCATTTATTGCGTTTTTATACTACATAATGCTTAACTCTCCCCTCTTCTGTAACATGTATAATGTTTTCATAAAAAGTGTTGTGACGAATATCTTCATTAGAACTAGCTGTATCTACATTTAACATCATCTTCTTAGGGTGCTATTCTAGAAGCTGGGTCAAAGGGAATAAGGCCATTTGAAAATGTCTTGAAGTGAAATCAATTTCCAAAGGGTTGGGATTAAAATTCCCACCTGGCAATTTTGTCCTAGCCTGACCAGCACTAAATATTGCTAAGTTTTTTATGTTCTGCTTAACTTAGTGACTTATTTGTTCCTATTTTAATCTTCATTCATATAACTACTAGAAAAGTTGGAGTTTTTACCATACCAGTTGAGTGTCCTCTTTTATAATATCCGAGTTTTCTGCCCACTTGTTGATGGGTGTCTTACCGGTTTTCTTAACCATGTGTATGAGTTCTGTGTAAATATGTTAACCCTTCATGTTTCATCTTAGCTGGAAATGTTTCCCATTTGCCTATTTCTTTATTACACAAACTGCTTTTACCTATTTTTACATAACGAAGCCAATTATTCTTTCCCTTCGTGAGTTTATCCATGGCTTTCAAAGACACCTCTCTTCAAGGCTTTGGTAGCATTCAGTTATATTTTCTCCTGATTTTTCTGTGGTGAAGTTTGTTTTACATTTAAGAAAACCCACCATTTATTTTAGTGTATAGTTTGAGATGGGAGTCTAAATGATTTTTTCTCCCAAATCATTACCCAACTTTTCCAATACCAAACATCACTTCCTTTCCCCAGTTTTGTGTTACTTCCTTTATCATATATTATGTTCTTATAAGAGGCTCCTTTCTGCTCCAGAGCCAAACTATCTTCATAATTCTTGTTTGACAATATGCTGTATTTAGTAGGTCTAAAATGTCTCACCTGTTCATCCAGGAGAGGTCAGGTCATCCCACTTGCAGGGCACCTGGGTGAACAACAGGAAACATGGGTCTGGTGCTCAACACAGGAGGCTGTTGCTACAGCTTTGGGGGAAGCATGCCATGACCCTGGGGGTGACTGAGACCCCCAAGGAGAATAGTGAGCAGGAAACCTGATCCTGAGATGCTTAGAACTAACAGGGCCAGAAGAGCCTTCCAAGACAATTTCACATAATCCCTTCAGTTTATAGAGAAGAAAACAGAGGTGAAGAGATAATGTCTTTTACCCAAACCCACAGAGGCAGTTAGAGGCAGAGCTGGAGCTAGACCTGGGCCTCTTGACGGCTGGTCAGGAGTTCTTGAATGTTCCCCAGAAAAGAAAGGTCATAAGGGGCAGAGGTCCATGTGGGATGCAGCACCAGGGAAGACTCAATGATCATGAAGACGGCTTATCTATGAGTGCCGCTTCACTAAATCCTCGCACTCCTGCTATCTGCAGCCGGTCCTCACCTCAGCCCTTCTGTCAAGTCCTGTGCAGAGTCTCTTAACCAAACTCCCCTTAACTGACTGGCCAGGTCAGCTAGCCCCAATCCTCTGTCTTAAATACACCAACTGATGCTTCCAGCTACGAGCTCATCTCTTACCTGCCTCCATACTTCTGCTTCCACCAAATGTTTACCAAGAATCAATTATTTTTGTTCCCAGATCTATTTATGACACTTTAACACTGTAGTTATTTAAGTTAACCAAAAGGAACATAAACCAAAAGAGAGAAGTGGAACGAAAGACAACTGTTGCTGTTTTATGACAAACATGTTGCTTTAGAAAAACTTGACAAAGGTGAACCACTAAAAAATCTTTTCACGGCTTCCCTGGTGCCGCAGTGGCTGATGCAGGGGACGCGGGTTCGTGCCCCGGTCCGGGAAGATCCCACATGCCGCGGAGCAGCTGGGCCCATGAGCCATGGCCACTGGGCCTGCGCGTCCAGAGCCGCAACGGGAGAGGCCACAACAGTAAGAGGCCCGCGTACCACAAAAAAAAAAAAAATCTTGTCAAACAAACTATGGATGGGATAACTGTAAAAAACGGAGAGCTTTGTATGAATCTAGGATCCTGCACTCAAACTATTTCATAAGTGACTTAGGTTCTCTCTTTATAAAAACAGAAAGTGAAAATTATGAGTGTGGCTCGTGTGAGACAGAGAGGATTGTCATCAGGGGGCTTTTTTTAAAAGAAAAGGCCGTGGGTCCACATCACAATAAGATTATATGTGTCCTGTTTTATGATTTTCCAGCTCGGCCAAACTTTTCGATTAATCAGCCGACTGCTAGTCCCAATCACACAGGATAAGAAGACTTCCGTTTAACCAATATAAAATAATCCCCGTTTTCAGGTGAGTTGTCCAGGCTCTAAGCACCCACCGTGGTCAGACTCTGAGAGGGAGGCCTGTGGATGTGACCTGGGTGTGATGCCACAGAAGACACGGGGCCCAAATTCCAGCTCCACCCTAACCCGTTGTGTGGTCTTGGGCAAATCACTGATGCTCTTTGAGCTCGGTTTTCTCACCTACTTAACAAGATCTGTGTCTTGGGATTATTGTCTAGTTGAAAGGACGTTGGTAAGCACCCAGCAGGGTGCCAGACCCACTTTTAAACATGAGCTTCCCCTGCTGACTCTAAATGGAGGAAGTGGGGATGAATGAGCCTTGGTATGTGGACTGCATGTGGATGAGTGTGGGAGATGGACAGCATCCCTCCTCGTTGGCAAATTCCAACTCACACGAGACAGCCTTAGGAGAGGGGCACCTGCGACGTGGTTCTGTTAGGTGCACATTCAGACCTTGTGCCCGAGGGTCGAGACAGGGGGATCCTGGCAACAGAATGTGCGGGACCATCCTGGAGCCAAGGGAAGGGGAGCTTTGGGAGCCTGCATGAGTTGGGAGCAGCCACGTGAACTGGCGTGGGAAGGAGTCCATTTGCAGGGGGCCCCACCACCTTGCAGGTGTGCCTGGCAGTGCCTCGGAGGGCATATTCTGAGTCCTGGGACTTGTAAGCTATTTTCCCTGGTCATCACCACCCTGTAGCTTCCCCAGCTGCTGGGCCAAGAGCTGAGGGGCACCCCAGCCTCAGTGCTAGAAGAAGCCCCACTCTGTCTGTCTCTCTGTTTCTCTCTCTGTGTCTCTGTCTCTCTCCTCCCCCGCCCTAGCTGTGGCTGAGTCAGATGGAGCAGTCCTCATGTTTCACTGGTTGGCAGTTTTGGCCTTCCCAGAATGCCTCTGCCCAGCCCACAAGACACAGAAAGAGCTGCTGCTAGCATGAGTTATTTCGGTCAGCTGAGTCACCACGCCAGAAAACAAGATATGACCCTGCCTCATGTCTGATCTGAGGGGCTGGGGCTGCCTGGGACCTCAGGAAAACTGAAAGCCTTCACTGAGACATCACCCATTTGAGTCCAGGGTCCAGCCTCTGCCCTTGTGACCCAGCCCCTAACTGGAGAGGGGAGCCACCCCTCTGCCCTGGTGATGAGGACCCTGAAACCAGGGTGCCTATCCATCATCGCAGCCCCTCTGCAGCCTCTGGGCTTGACACTGGCACTGCTGCTCCCTGATGCCCCCTGACTTGTATTGCAGTTAATGGTAGCTGGGACTCGGCTGCCTGCCCCACTAGATCCTGTGCTCCTTCGGGTGAGGGACCACAGCCGTTTATATCCCTCTGGTACATATCACAGTGACTGGAACACAGAAAGTGTTCAATAAACATTAGCTTCTTTCCCTTTATTGTTTCTTTACGGCAAGACGTCTGAATGTCAGCTCCTCTACCTTTAAGCATCTTTCCTGCTTAGGACTTCTCGTTTGCTCTCTGTAGCCAAGTCTAAGTCAGGGTCCAGACCTCAGCCACGCCTGACCCCTAGAATTGCTGCCCTCTCTGGCTGCCTCCAACACCTGCTGCCTTATATCTGCTGCCCTTCACTCTCCTGCATCTCCTGAAATCACGGGCCGAAGTGGTCTGCATGTGGGCGTAGGCATCGTCTTCTGGGAAATCGCTAGCGTCTTTGATCCCCAGAAGGTTGTGGGGGTGGAATGAAGCTTAGAAAGGTTTGGGATAAGCAGCCTTTAGCAAGACTGGCCTGGGTCTGTGCTGGTGGGCTTGCCTCTACCTCTTTTGTAAGGTTCCCTTTTGGGGTAGGGAACCTTGGCTGAGGCTCCAGGGTGGTGGCACGTTAGTGTGGGCACACCTGAGTGCCTCCCCTGCGACACCATTCAAGCACTAGGCCTAGTGGTGCCCATCAGAATAGCCATTTGTTAGGCTTGTCATCTTTACCATTTTTCATTGTTTTACATTCTGAACGTTTTTAAGGCAGAAGTCATTTTCGCTTGGAAACTCGAGATGGAGTGAATCACCCCAGTCTCACCTGAAATAGATAACAAGGCTGAGTTTGGTGAGAGGTTAGCCTTTTGCTTGGACACCACACACAGCTGCACGAAATGATACCCCCTTGTAAATAAATCACCGGCTGGCAGCCTCACCTTGGAATATTTATAAGGAATATTTATTTATTTATGAGGAAACAGACCTGGGAAGGAAGAACTAGGCTGCAGAGATGATTGGAAGAAGGACTTTATAGTGTGTCCAGAAAGTGTGATTCTTGGTTGCCTATAGGAAGACAGGGGAAAAAAGGAAGGAAATTCTATGAGGAGGGAAACGGTGTCTAACATTTTATTTCCTTTTCAGTGGTGCCCCTGTCCTTGTGTGTTTGTGTGTGTGTGTCTGTCTGTCTGTCTTTTTTAAATTTTTTTATTAAAGTATAGTTGATTTACAATGTTGTGTTAGTTTCAGGTGTACAGCACAGTGATTCAGTTATATTTATATATATATAAGTTATACATAAATATATTATAGTTAAATATATACAATATATATCCAGTTTTATATATATAAATATATATATATTTATTACACGATATTGAATATAGTTCTCTGTGCTATACAGTAGGTGCTTGTTGGTTACCTATTTTTTGTATATAGTAGTGTGTATATGTTAATCCTAAACTCCTAATTTATCCCTCCCACCGTGACTGTGTGTGTCTTTCTCACCACAGGAGAGGGGAGCTTACAGGGGAGGTCTGCTTCCTTCCTTACTAATCCCCAAGCTCTGGCAGGGCAGCCCAGAGCAGGAAACCCTCAGGTGTCTCAGGGGAGTCCCCGAGTTTGTTCCCAACTTATGCCAAAGCCCTGTCTGTGTCATGGGCCACAGGGATGCCGGCCTGGCGCCCCCTTCTCCAGTTCTAATGTTGATGAAGCACTTTGGGTGAAAGGAGATCTGCTGCTGAGAACAGGTACAGCTGGGCCTGGGAAGTATCAGGTACGCTTATCGCGGTGCAGAGCCAGACGCTGCAAGGGGACGCCCCAAGTCCAGTGAGCACGGTGTAACCTTAGACAGGCTGCCGCCTCTCTGAGCGTCTTCCCCACCCCACCCCTTCCAGCACTCAGCTTGCCCCATCTATTAAATTCCTCCAGAGACATTGGGGAATCGCACCTCCACCTCCCCCAGGAATGCCTCAGAGAACCCCAGGAAAGGAACCTCAAGGTGTAGTGGAAGGGGCACCAGGCAAGGAGCGGGGAGCACTGAGCTGCGTGGCCTTGGGCCATTGATTTAGGCCTTGCTGAGTTCTCATCAGCAACAGCTGATTCAACAACCACTGCTGTACTACATCCTTGACCTACGGGCACCACTGCTCTAGGTAATGGGATGAAAAGATGCAAGAGGCAAGATCCTGTGCCTCCTGGGAATCAGAGATATGAAAGCAAGCTGCATACTGTAACATGAGTCACAGTACAATCAAGTAAACTGTGCTAGACATTCATGGAAGGTGCTGGGGGTTGAATAGGGGCTACAATACCCAGACAAAGGGCGGAGCTGTGACAGGGGGGAGCAGCTGAGCTGAGAGCAGAAGGATAAGGAGAGGTGAGCCAGGCCAAAGGGGAGGGCCCTTCTGGGCAGAGGGGACAGCAGAGGCAAAGTCCCAGGGGTGGGGAGCATCATGGTACACGGAGAAAATGAGAGCTTTTTGGCATTGCTGATGGATGTGGCCAGAAATAGTCTGGATCTATAGTCAGGACCAAAACAGAAAGGACTTCGAACTTCAACCTAAGCAGTTTGAATCCTGTAGATGGTCTTTTTAAAATGTAGCCTAGAGCATTGTCACTTCTCTATTCAGAACTCTGCAATGGCTCCATTTCCTCCACAGTAAAAGCTGGAGCCCTTACAATGGCCCATAGGCCCAGCAAGGCCTGGCTTCCAACTGCCTCTCTGACCTTATCTCCTTGCAATACCCCTGCACACTCTCACAGCCTCCTCCCTAGCCCTCAAACAAGCCAGGCAGCTTCTGCCCCAGGATCTTTGCACTGCCTCTTCCTTCTATCCTAAATGCTATTTTCCCAGGTATCTACATGGCTCACTCCTTCACCTTCTTTGAGCCTTGTTGAAATGTTACTTCTTGGTGAAGCCAGCCCTGACCATCCTTTTCCAAACTGCATTAGCTTCCTTCCCTCATTCCACAGTCTAAACCCCCTTACCCTATTCAATTTTTTTCTTTCAGAACACTTAGCACCTTTTAACACACTGTATAAGTTTATTATTTATTATGTTTCCCCCATCTGGAATCTAAACTGGACCAGGGCAGGTGTTTTTGTCTGCCCTGTTTATTGCTGTATCCCAGCACCTAGAACAGTGACTAGCACATGGTAGACTCTTAAGAAACATTTCTTAATGACTGATTTAGCTAGGGAACCAATGGCAAGCATTAGATAGGGGAGTGACATACTCAGATTTATGATTTACAGTCACTCTAGGTAGGCAGTGTAGACTCATGGTGGTTTTCCCACTGCCCCCCCATTTTTAAATCATGACTCACAGTTAGAAATTCATTTCAATTTCTTGTACACACATTGGAACATACAAAAACATCTAACTGAAACAAAAGTTTCATGTAACAGTAGTTACCTTTTCACCTTTGCAATACTCTGTGATCTGTTCTCTTCTATGGTGACTTCATTTTTTAAAATTACTAAATTGACTTCACAGCGCCCCAGTAATAGATTAAGGCTTGGAGTTGAAAAACCACTGGTATAATATTCTGGAATTTGATAGTGATGATGATTGTACAACATTGTAAATGTACTAGAAAAACCACTATGGAATCTAAAAAAAAAATTGTACTGATGAATGTAGTGACCTAGTGGCAGGGCGTAGACATAGAGAATGGACTTGAGGACACGGGGGTGGGGAGGGGGAAACTGGGGCGAAGTAAGAGTAGCAACGACATATATACACTACCGAATGTTAAATAGATAGCTAGTGGGAAGCAGCCTCATAGCACAGGGAGACCAGCTCGGTGCTTTGCGATGACCTAGAGAGGTGGGATGGTGGGGGTGAGAGGGAGACGCAAGAGGGAGGGGGTATGGGGATATAGGTATGGATATGGCTGATTCGCTCTGTTGTACAAAAGAAACTAACACAGTATTGTGAAGCAATTATACTCCAATAAAGATCTATTAAAAAAAACCCACTGAATTGCACACTTTAAAATAGTTTAAATGGTGGGTTTTATATTATATGACTTTTATCTCAAAAACAAAATCTTTTTTTTTAATGGTATAAAGGATTAATCTAAAAGAGACCAACCTAGAGATAGGAAGACCAATTAGAAAATGATTATAATCGTCCAGGTAAGAGGTGATGAGTGGACAGAGATAGTCCAGATAGACAAGAAGGGCAATTCCAGAATGATTTAGAAGGTTAAATTGGAAAGCATGAGAAATAGGAAGCGTCAAAGATGATTCTAGACTTCTGCCTCTGCTACAGGGGGATGATGGTGCTATCAAGTGAAATCAAGAACACAGCCAGTACACATAGCAGGAAACCATTTTGATTTTTAAAAGCAACTTATGTGTGTGCATGCAAACATTTGTCAAAGCAGAGAAGAGCTGTGAGGCTCCCCGCTGCACTGTTGACTAGCCAGGGAGGCCTGCTGTGTGAGGCTAGAGGTCCACCAGCGATCAAGGGTGGGCAGCGGGAGGGGAAAGCACAAAGGAGGCCTGGGAGGGAAGGGAACCAGAGAGACCAGGGGTGCCACGTTGCAGAAGCCAAAAGACTAGAGACTTTTAGAAGGAAGGTGACCAGCCAAGACATGCAGAGATGCGGGGCCTGGAAGGTGAAGGGGCCGCAAAGATAAAGGCAGAAGGGCAGGAGTCTGGAAGGTCAAGACCTCCCTAACCAGTCTCAGCTCTTTTTTTTTTTTTACATCTTTATTGGAGTATAATTGCTTTACAATGGTGTGTTAGTTTCTGTTTTATAACAAAGTGAATCAGCTATACATATACATATGTTCCCATATCTCTTCCCTCTTGTGTCTCCCTCCCTTAGCTCTTTTCAGGAATAGCTCCCCTAAGTGATTCTTGGCCTCAGAAGCAGCTGGGCTCGGGCCATGACAGGCCAACCTGCCTTATTGTCTTCACCCACCTTCCTCATTCTCTCCTGCCCCCAAGCACAGCCAGGCTGGCTCTTGCTCCCTCGGCTTTCCTATGTGGAGGTGCAAGTGGCCTCTGGACATCCCTGAAAGGAATTTCCTGTTAACAATCTCCCTTCCTGCGGGCTGGGCAAAGAGTGGATGGATGTGATGACGCCAAGGACTGGATTGGGTGGAAACAGGAAAATGGACAATTTTCACTCTGGGGGAAAGAAATGCACAGTCGTTTTTTCAGCTAGCCCCAATCCTCACATGATTCTGGTAGTAGAATCTTCCACTAGTCACCCAGGTATGTGGTGGGGCTCTGAGACCCACCTGAGGAAGGGGAGAGGCAGACTGCTATTCAGGAGGGAGGGGCTGAGACCTTTCCAGAAAGGGGTCATGATGTGGGACAGATTTCTTAAATCCTTTCAGAGAAGTATGCAGTGTCTTCAGATTAACAAAGTGAATCACTCAAGGGGCCCGCAGAGGCAGAGCTAGAAAAGAGGGCATGATCAGCTCTGTTCATCGATAGCCTTGAATTGCTATTCAGCACTTATGGTAAAGAACTGGGCTGTGTCACCTGCAAAGCAAAATGCTGAGAGGGGCACGGACTAGGCCTCTTCTCTCCTATACAGCATCTTTGTGTGAAATAGAAAAAGTCATCTCTTCCTTTGGGCCAACGCAGGCCGTTGCCAGGGAGCACAGCTTGGTGAGCAAAGCTCAGGCTAAATCAGATCCCACAACCCCCTCCCTATACCCCATCCCCTGCTCCCCACCCAAGCTGGATGTTCTTGTGCAGTGTCCAACCTGTGCAACCATATGCAGCAGCCCCAGAGACAGAGATGAATATGGCAGCGTCTTCAACCCCCAGAAGTTCAAAAACTGGTGGGCAAACACACACATGTAATCAGCCAACTAACAAAAGCAGCCTCTGAGAAATGCTAAAACAGAAGGGCTAATGGTGGCGGGGAGACTCACCCTAACGGGGAAATCTGAGAAGACTTCCTGAGGAGATAGAATTTGAGGCAGGCCTTGAAATGTTGACAGAGAGGGGAGTGGAGAAAGGACGCACAAGATTTCAAGGTGGCTTCTCGGGAGGCAGAGTAGATTGTCATGGCTGGAGGAAAGGGGAGCCGGGGGAATGGAAAAGGGTACTGGGGAAGACATAGTGGGAGGTAAGCCTAAGGGCTAAAGTTGTGGAGAGCACTGACTGACTTACTGAGGGATGTGCACTTGGAGAGAGCCAGAGAAGTTTGGGGAATGGGGGTTCCCCGTCCAACCTGGCTATCCTGGGTCTTTCTCAGAAGTGGGGTTGTTCTGTAAGAGGAGTGCCCCAGCTGCTCTTTACAAGAGCTGAGGAAGCCCCTGAGCCAGGTGTCGGTGTGACTGCATTATGCAGAGGTGCGGTGTGAAACATCTGTGCAGATTCATCAATGGGTCAGGGAAGGGCTGGAGAATGGCCGTCCAGCTGCATCTATTAGAGGTCACCTCAGACAGCCCTGGCCCTGCTCCAGCGGTGGAGGGGACACTCCTGCTCTCCTTGAGGGCCCTGTGGATGTGTACACCTCACCGGAAGGCCACCTGAAGAAAACATGCCTTTCAAAATCCATAGGATGGAGCCCAGAACCCATGGCATCACCTGGTCCAGGTAGACCTAGTTACTGTGAGAAGGGACTTCCTGTCCCAGAATTCTTCCATCCAGGATGGCTCGGTCCTCCTCACTCTCTGCTCCTACGTGAGACAAACAATCATTGCAGAGAAACATCCCACGGCCAACCACTTTGTCCTGAGAAGTCTCTTCCTTGAGTTCGCCTACACCCTTGCTTCTCAAAACACCGTCTGCAGACCAGTAGCATTAGCCCTGCCTGGGAGCCTTACGGAAATGCAGAGTCTTATGCTCCATCCCAGACTTAATCAGCCAGGTCTGCCTTTTTGCGAAACCCTCAGGTGATTTGTGTGTCCGTTGAGGTCCGAGAAGCCTGTCCTAAACGGTTCTTTCCTGCTCTTTGTGTAGCTCTCTGGCAACTCTTTCTCAGTCTCCCTGACCTTGACTCTTACCAACCCCTTTTAATGCTAGGAGATCCTCTGCCCATTACCTCCCCCCTCTGCCCCTCTCCCTTGGTGATCTCGGACACTCCCACTGCTTCACGTACCATCTGCTTCTCAAGGATTCCCTCATCTGTACAACCAGACCACTCTTCTGGGTGCTCGACCCCTAGATCCAAATACCTATGATATGGTGCCATAAACAACCCCTCACATTCCACATGCCCCATATTGAATTCATCTTCTCTCCCTCGGCCCTGTGTCCCCTAGGGCCCCCAGGCCCCCTTTCAGGGACTCATCCCAGACTCCTCTCTCACCCTTAACTCCTAAATTCATTCTACACGCTGGGGGTCCACTTCCTAAACTTTCTGATCGTGCCCCCTAACCCCTCCATCCTCACCGACACCACCTCAGATCCTGATCATCTCTGCCCCAAGATCCACTGCAGGTCTGGCCAACTTGGCAGCACCAATGTCCTCCAAGTGGCAACTCTGCCATCTTGTAGCCACTGGAACACATAGGCTCCTTGGTGGCTGCTGCAGGGGAGGTGAGCACTGGAAGACCTCACCCCAACAAATGCTTTAGACCCAGACTGACACCCACGTCACTAAGGCTCACAGCCCATTGGTCAGAACTAGTCATGTAGCCTCATCTAACTTTTTCTTTCTTTTTTTTAAATTGAAGTATAGTTAATTTACAATGTTGTGTTAATTTCTTCTGTACAGCAAGGTGATTCAGTTATACGTCTATATACTCTTCTTTTATATTCTTTTCCATTATGGGTAGTCATAGGATACTGAATATAGTTCTCTGTGCTCTACAGGAGGACCTTGTTGTTTATCCATTCCATATACAATAGCTTACAGCCACTAACCCCGACCTCCCAGTCCATCCCTCCCCAAACCCCTCCCCCTTGGCAACCCCAAGTCTGTTAGCCCCATCTAACTTCAGGGGGTGCTGAGGGAGGGTGAACCTTCTGGGCCATAGCCTGGAAGGAGAGGGCCATTGGGCACAGGTGAGCACTAGAAACCTCTACCAACCGTCTTCCTCCTCTGCTCTGTCTTCTCCTTAGCCCTTCTCGTCATCTGACATAGTGTGTATTTGCCCATTTATGGATTTTTGTCCTGCTTCCCCCGCTCCTGCTAAAGAGTGTAAGCACTCTGAGGGCAGATCATGTGTTTGGTTCATTGCTGTATTCCCAGTACCTAGAACAGGGGTTGGCACGTAGTAAGCACTCGATACATATTTGATGAATGTTACTAATAAAATGAATAAATAAAGGGCTAGATGGTGTGTGTGTATGGGGGCCAGCAGTGGGGGAGGGGAGTGATGTGAGAGGAATGTGAAAACTAAGAAGGGGTAATCTCACAAAAGGCATTATAAGCCAGATAAAGGAGCTTTTGCTTTATCCTGTAGAGTGTAGAGAACCACGGGGTGGGGGGTGGTTTAAAAGGGGAGAGATGTTCTGGAAGATCACTTGGGATGCAGTTCGGAGGATGGGTTGGAAGGGGTCACGCAGGAGGCAGGGAGACCAGCTGGGAAACAACGGATGGTGGTTTAGATTAGATGGTGGGATTCCTGAAGGAGGAGAAACAAGGCTCTGAGGGCGTGAATGTGGGGCTTGAGAGGAGGAGAGGATGGCTTTAAAGGGTTTGGCTGGAGTTACTAAAAGGTTAGAAGGAGGGTGTTCTCTTTGTTCATCCTCAAGCCAGGAGGACTGAGGGGTGGAGGAGACCTGCGGGGAGGGTGGTAACAAGGAATTTGTTTGAGACACAAGAACTTTGATCTGGTCCACGTGCCGGGGCCTCGCTAAATGGCACGCAACTCCACACTTAGATGATTCATTTCCTCGCCACTGAAATTTTGCCCACCCTGTTTCCTGCCCTTGAAGAATGTTCCCTCCCTCTCTGTCAACCACTCCTAGCTCTGACCTCAGAGAATAAATCAGAAAGAGCCCTGAGAATATGGGCTCTCTGGCTGAGAGCTGCCACCTGCCCTGAGAGCACACACCTGCTCCGCTGCGTTGAGGTCTCAGGGCAGAGGGGAGGTGTCAGCTGGGCCCCTTGCGGATCAGGATTGGTGGATGGACAGCCTCCATGCAAGGGCCAAGGCAGCCATCCTGTTCAAAGGCAGGCACGGCCGCCAGCTCTTGTCAGCATAGTTACTTCTCGGTGAAATGCACTTCTCCCCACTGTGGCTGCTGCCTCTCCCCCCTCCCTGGGTTCTGGTCCCCAGTCTTGGCCAAAAACAGTGCCCCTGTCAGTCCTGTTCTTGGCCTGGCCCTGCTCCTTGTGCTGACTTCCCTCCCACATGCCAGCCTTTTCCAAAGTTGTCCAGTATTGAAAGTGATGCCCCCGCGCCATCACTCAGGGCAAAAGACAGAAGCCCTTGTGCCGTCTCTCTCTCTCTCCTTGAGGGAAAGAGGTGGGCTTACTTAATCCAGTCCACAGGAAGTCCTCCCCAGCCACCTCTGGAAACAACATACTAGGGACCAGTGTGGGACCACTGTTCAGCTACAGGCTGACTCCAGTGGTCTCTAGGCTGGTAATTTTCTGCATAGTTAGCTGCTCTCCTGCTCCCACCTGCTGCACTGGAGGTGATTGAATATCACCTCATGCATTAACCATGCACAGAAGAGGGCTGCCAGAGCTCCGTTACCCACCTGCCCACCTGTGGCCCCCATCCCTCCGTCACAGGCCATCTGGATTGACACCTTGATTGATTACAAGGGTTCCATCGTGTGTGGAGCAGCTGCAGCCTTACCTGGTGGGACAGGGAGGGCTGCGTTGTAGCCAGCCCGTCCGTCTATGCTGAGTGTCCCCTCCTGTGGGACCTGGGCACCTCTCTCTGACATATTCCTCAGAGCCCTTGTTTTGTAGGCGCCTGTCTCCTGCTAAGACAGCGTCTGCCAACCCACCATCTGCTCCACATCCTATAGAAGGGGCTTTGGCAAAAAGAGTCCGAATTCAGCAGTTTTGATAAACCCCCAGAGAAGATCACCCCTGTGCCATTTCCAAGAAATACCCACACCAACTTGTGAATTACAAAACCCAGCCACAAAATAAAGGGTTGGTAGTTTGCAGAGAAGTGGACACAGCCAGGAAAGAGAAGAGAGGTGCTGCTGATGAATGCCTCCTCTTTCCAAATACTGGTGGGCAAAGAAGAAATGGCCAGCCACTGGATTCAAAGCCTTTGGAGGAAGAAGGAAATAATGCAAGAGTTTGATTTTGGGTTGCAGTACAGAGCACTGTTGCTGTAAAAGCTCAGCAGGAGGGGAATGAGAGGAGGGAGGCTAATATTTGTTGAGTTCCCGGCACGTGTCAGACGTTGTGCGGGCAATTTCGTGGACGTTACCTCGCTGAGTCTTTACCACAGCAATGTGAGACAGGTATTTCTGCACTCATCCCTCAGGTGAGGCAGCAAGTTCAGAGAGTTGACACAGCCTGCCCACCGTCTCACAGCTCACATGGCAAAGCGGTGATTCAAGTCAAGCTGTCTCATGCTGAAGTTCATCCTCTCTCTGCTGTACCACGTGTTCTCCCCAGCACATTCCAGGAAAGTGGGAAACCAGAAAGGATCTTAACTCATATTAAAGCAAAATCAGAACAAGAAACTTGAGAGCAAGTGTCATTGAATAAAATTAGTTTGCATAATCTATATTTAAGGGTCCCATGAGGCATCCATCAAGAGGGAACAGTAATTGTGCTTTCAGATACCATCTGCCATTCTCTGAACATTTTGGCTCTGAGAATCTCTGTACCCCTCCCCTCCTTGCCCCCTGACCCCCTCATCAACTGAGTTGCCTACCTTCCACCAGTATGCTGAATGAAATGCCCAACATGGCCTCACAATTGCTTTCAGAGCAGCTGTATGGCTGTCTTAGTCTGCTTGGGCTGCTGTCACAAAGCATCACAGATGGGGTAGCTTATGAACAACGGAAGTTTATTTCTCACAGTTCTGGAGGCTGGAGCATAAGATCAGAGTACAAGCATGGTTGGATTCTGGCGAGGACCCTCTTCTCATTGTATCCTCATATGGCAGAAAGAGAGCGAGAGAACTCTCTGGGATCTCTTTTATAAGGGCACTATTCCTATTCATGAGGGCTCCACCCTCATCGCCTAATCACCTCCTGAAGGCCCCACCTCCTAATTACACTGAGGGTTAGGATTTCAACACAGAAATTTTGGGGGGACACAAGCATTCAGTCCATTGTAATGGTCATTGCTAATCTTAACCATAATAGTTGTAATTTTTCAAAACAGTGGAATTGAAAGTAAGGGTTTAAAACAGCTCTGGGCACAAGGTCCCCCAAACCATTTCCTGCTCACCCTTCCTACGTCCAAATTTTTGTAAGGAGGCCTGGGAATCTTAAAGTTGAGTGCTAAGGTCATGAGGCAAGGGGCCAGCGGCACTGTCTGGTAGAACTTGATGTGACACTGGAAATGTCCTTTATCTGCGCTGTCCAATATGGTGGCCACTAGCCATACATGGCTATTGAGTGCTGGAAATGTGGCTAGTGTGACTGAGGAAACGTACTTTCATTTAATTTTAATTAATTGAAATTTGAAACTTAAATAGCCACATGTGACTAGTGGCTCCCAGATTGGATGGTACAAGAGAGGAAACTAACCTCAAAGTTGGGAAAATTCTAGAACATAGGCCTTGTCTATAGGGGGCCAGCCTTGATCAGGTACCACTTTGGGAGGTTGCTAAGCAGCTCTGGGCATCTGAGACACAGAAGGATAATTCTAAAGGAAGGAGGATGGCTGAGGAGGGTATGAAGACAGCCTTGCCAGTTCAAGTTTGTCCAGAAACAGCCCTGTTCATTCACCATTTGGAATTTGACCAGGTAGATGTGGCTCCAGGGTGTGCAACTGAGCTCCAAGCTTTACACAAGCTCTGGGAGGCACACTGCTGTGCAGGAGGCCATGTGACTTGACACTGACTCTCCTTTGATTTCAGGCCCATTCTGTCCATGCCATTTGATTCCACAAGCTGGAAGAATTGCTGCTCGCTCCATTGTTTCCCTAGATCCCTGTAAGTACCTCCTGGAGAGTACCCACTCTGATTTCAGCCTTCTTTCTTTTCTCCTTCCTCCCTCCCTCCATCCCTTCCTTCCTTCCTTCCTTCCTTTCTTCGGTAAAAAAAATTTTTGATACAATGAAACAGAACTGATTGACAGGTCCTAAATTTTGCCCTGGGGGTCCCCTTATCCTAGCAGCTGCCTCTCTCAATTAACGTGTCTGTCACCTTTGCCTGGGGCTTGTGATTGCAATTCTAGAGGCCACTTTTTGTTTTTTTCTTAGACCCATATAGGCTGTGATCGGCAGAGCATCTCAGACATCACGTGTCCAGATCCCTTGTTATATATGAAAGGACAGATGCTCAGAGAGCGGGGAGACTCACCCCAGGCCTTTCCATGAACTTTTTGGTGGAAGAGGAGGGATTAGAAACTGTGCATGACATGCCGCGGCCTCCTTATCCAGGAACCGCTCATCCTCCCTGCCTAGGATAAATCTTCGGTTTTGCCAGCTCCTTGTGTGCTTCCACTGTCTCTAGTTTCCTCCAAAAGGTATTCCTCTCCCTGTCTGCAGGGATGCAGCTCAAATCCTTAGAACTTCTAACACAGTATTCTCCCTTTATCCAACCTCCCAGGCTCCAGTGGAAGTTAGGCCACAGAAGAATCACTTTCCTCCACTGGGCTCTATTCAGAGCTCTCTTTCTCTCCAACACTGATAATCTAGGATAATCTGGGACAGCCTTCTCAAACTGTAATGTGCATACAAATCCCCCTGGGGTCTGGTTCAATCGCAAATGTAGACTTAGTAGGTCTGGCATGAGGCTTGAGACCCTGCATTGCTAACAAGATCCCAGGTGATGCTGAAGCTGCCGGTCCACGGACCGCACTTTGAGTAGTGAGGCCCTAGACTCATGTTTTGGTCCTGGAGGGCTAGAGCTGAAAAAGACTTCTTGTAGAAGTGCTCTCCAGAGAAACTTGTAAGATGGTGTAGGATGAGGCAGGGGAAGAAGCTAAGCACAGAGGTTGAACCCTAACCTCAGCCTGATCCCAAGGGCAGCTCTGGAACATAAGTGACCCCACAAAGTTTTTCTGCCCTGAGGCAAGGGAGCCAGGTTTTTACACGGAGTATCAGTCAGTCATTGACTGTGGGCTGCCCCTGGGAGAAGGACATAACCTCCCTGGATAACCTCCCAGGCATTTTCAGGGTTGGCAGCTCCCATCTGGTCAAGGGCAAGTCTCCACAGAAGTACACAGCTGTGAGCCATCAGTATCAGACTCACAGCAGTGGGAGGTTGGGTCCTCCCACAGTATGGGGGAGCTGGGCTAACAGTCTACCACAGAGGCCTAAAGCTCTTCCAAGCCAAAGGCCCATCCCACTTACTTTCATATTAGAGATTTTATCTTTGAAAGCTGTGTATATGTACATAGAAAAAGAGAACTAGAAATATATACACAAACTGTTCAGAACAGTGATCTCAAGTCAACTTCCTTGTCTTTTTCTGCATCTTTCAAACTTGCTACAGTGAACATGCACTAATATAAAGCAGCAAAGTAAACCACTGATACCCCAGCTCAGGATCTTAGAAAACATTTTTATTTAATAACTATTTATTGAGTGCCGGTTATTCCCATTTACACTGCTGTGTGATCCTGATCAATGTTTATAATGGGATAGTAATGACAGGGCACAAGTCTGAAATGCAGTTTGTGGCAAAGAGAAATTATAGACTATTCAGTACAGTTTTAAGTTTGAAATTATTTATTTTTCCAATTCTCTGAAATTTGCTCATCTGCATAGCAAATGCCCTGTAACTGGAACAGCCTGTCCGTGAGGTTTAGCATTGCAAACTCTTGCTCCCCTCAGGTCTTGGCCAAAGGGCAAACAGAACTCCGACCTCCTGACTCCTGCTGGTTCTCAAAGACCACACAGCCTGTCTGTGTGCCATGAGCTATTTTCATTTCAACAGTCTTCCTCCCTTTTTTTGCGCTGCCTAATTAAGCAATCAAGTTAATTGAGATTAATGGCTGGCTATTTAATAGGGATTAATAACTTGCAAAAGCTCCCTTGGGTTTGGAACCCAGCTCAGAGCAGCAGAAATGCTCCTTGGGAAAGCTGGAGACGCAGCCCTCGGGCCTCTCTTCTCGCTTCTCCCTGCTCAGGCCTTCTGGAGGCAGCGGGATGCTGAGGGCAAGGAGGTGGGGAAGGAAAAGCTGCCATATTAGCCTGGACTTCAGTGCTGCTCTCTGAGCTGCAAGACCCTACAGCTCCTGCCCACAACACAGCCAGCACCCTCTGCTGAGCAAGATGCAATCCCCCCATGTCCAGGGGCTGGGTCCCCAGCTTGTGAGTGTGCCCCAGTGGCCTGGGCTCCTGATGAGTGCTAAGGAACCTCCAAGTCCTGACTGCTTCTGGGTCTCATGGTCTCAACCCTGGTTCATTTGTTTGCCTGTCTGTTTTTATTGCAGTATAGCTGATATACAATTTTGTGTTAGTTTCTGGTGTAGAGCAAAGTGATTCAGTTATATATATATATATATATATATATATATATATATATATATATATATATACTTTTTCAGATTCTTTTCCATTATAGTTTATTACAAGATATTGAATATAGTTCCTTGTACTATACAGTAGGACCTTGTTGTTTATCTATTTTATCGATATATACAGTAGTATATATCTGCTAATCCTAAACTCCCAATTTATCCCTCCCCTGTCCTTCTCCCCTTTGGTAGCCATAAGTTTGCTTTCTATGTCTGTAAGTCTATTTCTGTTTTGTAAATGAGTTCATTTGGTATCATGAAGTTCGTTTGGTATCATGAGTTTGTTGGTATCATTTTTTTAGATTCCACATATAAGTGATATCATATGACATCTGTCTTTCTCTGTCCGACTTACTTCACTTAGCATGATAATCTCTAGGTCTGTCCATATTGCTGCAAATGGCATTATTTCATTCTTTTTTATGGCTGAGTAGTATTCCATCGTATATATGTACCACATCTTCTTTATCCATTCATCTGTTGATGGACACTTAGGTGCTTCCATATCTTGGCTATTGTAAATAGTGTTGCTATAAACATTGGGGTACATATATCTTTTTGAATTATAGTTTTCTTCAGATATATGCCCAGGAGTGGGATTGCTAGATCATATGGCAACTGTAATTTTAGTCTTTTAAGAAACCTCCGTACTGTTTTCCATAGTGGCTGCACCAATTTACATTCCCACCAACAGTGTAGGAGGGTTCCCTTTTCTCCACACCCTCTCCAGCATTTGTTATTTGTAGACTTGTTGATGATGGCCATTCTGACTGGTGTGAGGTGGTACCTCATTGTAGTTTTGATTTGCATTTCTCTCATAATTAGCAATGTTGAGCATCTTTTTGTGTGCCTCTTGGGCAATCTGTGTGTCTTCTTTGGAGAAATGTCTATTTAGGTCTTCTGCCCATTTTTTGATTGGGTTGTTTGGTTTTTTTGTTATTGAGTTGTATGAGCTATTTGTATATTTTGGAAATTAAGCCCTTGTCGGTCACATTGTTTGCAAATATTTTCTCCCATTCCATAGTTAGTCTTTTCGTTTTACTTATGGTTTCCTTTGCTGTGAAAAAGCTTATAAGTTTGATTAGGTCCCATTTGTTTATTTTTGCTTTTATTTCTACTTGTGCCTTGGGAGATAAACCTAAGAAAACATTGCTACAATTT
This sequence comes from Monodon monoceros, assembly GCF_005190385.1. Lineage (NCBI taxonomy): Eukaryota > Metazoa > Chordata > Mammalia > Artiodactyla > Monodontidae > Monodon > Monodon monoceros. The sequence goes on from NW_021703778.1 coordinate 66,007,900, forward strand.
ATGTCAGAGAATGTTTTGCCTATGTTTTCTTTTAGAAGTTTTATGGTGTCATGTCTTATATTTAAGTCTTTAAGTCATTTTGAGTTTATTTTTGTGAATGGTGTGAGTGTTCTAACTTCACTGATTTACATGCGGCTGACCAGCTTTGGAGGGGAGCTTTTTAAAAATGCTGATGCTCTGGTCATACCCCAGGCATTTGGATTTAATTGGTCTTGCAACTGGGGGGCCATTTTGGTCAAAGTTTCCCAGGTGAGTCTAATGTGCAGACATTGATAGTGAAATCAAGGAGTATTTGTAAGCAGGTTGGCGTGGAAGAAAGAAAGAAATTGAACCACAGCCAGGGATAAACCACGGACACCAGGGCGTTATCATATTGAGGGGAAACACGGCAATCAGAGCAGGACGGGAGACACACCAAAGGCAGCTGCCCCTCTCTCTCGTCTGGCAGCTGTGGAAGGATTCTGGTTGTTTCTTCTCATCCTCAGTGGAAAAAGAATCGGTGACATGGATTTTTCTGTCCTGTTTTATCTGGACTGATCCCCTTGGCTCACTCAGCAGAGGCCTCAGAGAGGTGGGACCGCTTGTCTCCCATAAACTGCAGCCAGCCTACATGCTTTGACTGTAGGGAAGGCTGCTCCAGCTGCCACCTGCCGCCCCTCCCCAGATGGACAGACTCTGTCCCCTCCCGTCCCATCCCACAGTCACTTAGCCTGCAGGTCTGACATGGGCATAGGAGCCAGACTCCAGGGGGTACCCAGGCCTGCCGGCCAGATGATGATTCCAGTGTTACAAGACCCCCTTCTCCCTCCTTCTAAACATCAAAGGCTTCACAAAACATAATTGTGTGGCTCTGGGGCAGAGACCTTTGGAAAGAGGTAGGAGGCTGTGCCTATCGAATTGAGTGGACCTTGAGTGGACTGAGAATGCTAAATTGATTGTTGGTGGGAGAAGCCAAGAACCATCCATCTTGAGGGGTAAAGGGGAGTAGAGAGAGAAACGCTCCCTGAGAGCTTGGGGGTGTTTTGAGATGGGACAATGAGAGACCTTGGAGCATCCACTCTACTCTCACAAGGTGGGTGGGAGCAGATGTGTGTGAGCCCAGGGTTCTAAACGTTTGGTTATGCTTCTTGGATATATTGATACAATCCCCTTAGATGTTTTTCAAGAGAAAACAGAAACAACTTAAATTGCTTTTCATTTATATTTGGATGTAGGGCCATTGTTACTTCTGAATGCAACACCTCATGAATGAAAGCTAAAGCTTAAACCGAGAGTCCCAAGTTTATCCTGGGACACAAATATCTGCCAGGTGCAGGTGAGGATTGAATTGACGACACAGCAAACGCCCAGCAGCACAGTGCCTGGCACAAAACGGACAGGTCCCTGCTAAGTGCTGGATCCCACTACACCCTCCCACATCCATCCTTCCCTAAGCTGATCCCAGAGAACCGTGTGTTAGCCTAACTGCATGACACAGGCTGTGTCTCTTTAAGGGGTGACCGGAGGTTTTGTGGGCTCCTAGGAAATGGCTTTAAGGACAGTCGTGACCCGGTGGCAGGGGTACACTCACACACAGCCAACATTGCAGGGTGAGACTTACGGACAGTTTACTCTGGGTACCAATATTCCCTGGCAAGGTGAGACCCCGGATGGCTTCCTCTGAGATGTGGTCACCCAGGTGACCTCTGTAGCCACCATCCGTCTGCCCACACCCTGTCCCTGTCCCTGGCTCGCTCTGGCTCCCCTTTCAGGCCGGGCTCTGGCTGAGCCTGCAGGGGCTGCGGTGGAAGCGGCGAGTTGCCGTTGGACATTCCAAGATCAGTGTCTGTAATTTGGCCTGGAGAGAGTGGCCACCCAGATGCAGGCAGTTTTGACTTTGATGAGAGCAGAATTATAAAGAATCGTAAAGAGAGCCTACGATTTGGGCTGAAACCCTGCCAAGGCAGTCGGGTCCCAGCCCTGGGTCTTTCTGAAAAGAAATACTTGAGAAGTAAAAATCCTTAACCCCAGCTGGCAGCAGCCTGTGGGACTGAGCCCTGCTGAGCATCCCAGCCCCACCCCCACCCATGCCCCGGCACCCATGTTAGCCTTCCTCAGCTCCTCATACCGGCAGCACTCCTCCCCCTCGGAGCCCTTGCTGCACGGCGCCCATTCTGCCTGGAAGTCACCCCTCCCGGCAGTCACCATGCACCTGGCCTGGCACTGCTCCAGGGAAGGCCCCCTGACCTCCACCCTCCAGAAGAGTTTGGGAGCCCCACTGCCCTTGCTCACAGCACCCCACACCCCTTCACTGCACTCACCACCTGATCAGTGATATCACCACGGGTGATTACTAACCCTCTTCTCTGCTGTCAGACTGAATGTTCCGTAAAGACAGCGACCACAGCTGTCATGCTCAGCCCTGCATCCAAGAGCTGGTCCAGGGCACCTTTGCTAAGTAGACGAATGAATAACAATGAGCTGGCTTGTCAGTGGGACATTTTATGTTACATGAAGAGTGCATCACACAGTCCGAAGACAGGGATCGGGGTGGAAAACCTCCTTCTACCAGAGGAGAATCTAGATTTTGTGAATCCTGAAACATATAATTTGGGAGCCCCTCTGAAGAAAAATAAAGTTGACAAAAACACGATGTGGGAGTGTGAGTGGAGACCACGCCCAGGACTTGTCAGCGAGGAGCTCTGCAGCCTCACTAGCTTCCTAGTAAATGCACCCGCTCTGGCTCTAAGTGAGGATGGCCAGTGTGAGCTCCAGAATACCTGTGCTGATGCACAGCTTTGGGGTGTAAGGTGCAGGCCTCCCTCCTCAGTGAACCCTCCGCTCTCGCCCCTCCCTTTCCTGAGCCTCAGTCCTGTTGGTTAATTTGGGTGCTGAGAGGTTAGAGGTGCTGGGGCGAAGAACAAAAACACGTAAAGAGTCATTTCAGGGCGCTCTCCATGCCCCTCGCAACCTCATCTACATAAAGTCACTGCTGCCTTGAATCCTTTTAGCAGGAGCAGAGGTCCTCTGCCCAGCCCTTCAGGGCCATCTCAGTGCTTACCAGAGACTCAAGAACAGCCCTCCACAGCGCTCTCTCCTCTCCTGTGCTCTGTGCTCCACATCCTAGCCACCTGGGCCCCTCTGAGTCTGCAGCTCTGTTTTCTCAATTCGGGGAGACTGCTGCTCTGTGCATGCCCTTGCCGCTCTGTGGCCTGGAAGTTCTCCAGACAGTGAGCTGGGACTCCCTTCTCTCAGGGATCACTGTCCCGAGCTGTTGTTACCAAACCAAACTTGGGTCCGCTTGCCCACGTGCAGTAAAGCCAGTCTACTGACACCAGGCTGTGGTGAAGGAAAGTGCAGTGTTTATTGCAGGCACCAAGCAAGGAGTCCTGGGCAGCTAGTGCTTACAAGTCCTGAACTCCCTGAAGGCTTTCAGGGAAAGGTTTATAAGGACAGAGTGAGGGAGGGGGTTTGTAGGGTATGTGATCAGCTTGTGGACCTTCTTCTGATTGGTTAGTGGTGAGGTAATTGGGAGTCAGCGTCATCAACCTTCTGGTTCCAACAGGTCTGGGGTCTACGTGCTTTTGGACAGCAGACAGTTAACTTCTTGGCAAAACAGCTCAAAGGACGTGGCTCAGGATATTATCTACAGTCCTTGAGGAGGAACTAAAGGTCCTTGACTTTGTTTAATGGCTAAAGTATTATTATTTTGGCTTGCTTGACTGTTTTCCTTTCTTTCCACATTTTCTCACTTCTCTGAATAAGTTTATTCTTTGGCTAAAGTTTTTCTACAGACAAGAGGCAGGTGAAGGACATGGGGTGGGTGTCTATTCTGGGAAAGCCTCATAGGGTCCTGCTTGGTTACACTGTCTGTTGTCCAGTATCTGAAGACCATTATTTCCCATATTTTGTCTGGCTTTTTTTTTTTAAGTTGTTTAAAGTGAGAGAATAAATTCAGTTCCTGTTGCTCTAGTTTGGCCAATAGTGAAAATCCACTTCAGCCAGCTTCAGGAATCTGTGTGCCAGATACAAGTGTAAAGAACTGGAGTTTGTACATCAGTCATTCTGAGCAGGGTCCCACAAAAAAGTGGCTAGTTCAGCTTGCAACTCAAATAGTGGCACAAATGTTTGTCCTGTAGATGTTCACTTGGGTACACAGCAGCATACATCCCATTTCATCACCCAGAATATTAAAAAGACACCTCCTCAAGGGCTGAGATTTAATATAATTAATAGTTGGACTGCTTCATCAAGGACATGTCTAACTGTAACTGACATTTTCTTTCTTTTTATCTTTTTGTTAATCCCAAATTCCTAATTTAGCCCTCCACCCCCATTTCCCCTTTGGTAACCTTAAGATTGTTTTCTACATCTGTATGGCATTTTCTTTCTTTTTTTCCTTTTCTTTCTGATGAAGATGATGACTGGTTCACGCCCAGGTGCCCACCTTCACACCCGCCTCTGCTTTTGCACCAGCATTGCAAGTGTTGTGCAGCCGTGGTATCACCATGAAAACTGTCTGGGCCTCTCAGACCCCCTGAAAGAGTCTCAGGGATCCCTGAGTGTCTGCAGGACATTCTGTGAGAACTGCTGAGTTGGGGGACCCCAAGTAACCCCCAAACCATGGGCTTGTTGGGCCTCGGACTCCCCAGAGAAGCAGCCTTGCCGTGGATGCATTACAGCTTTCCTAGTCTGTTTCTCATTTTCAGAAATGAGTTTCCCCCCAGTGTGAGCTTGGTGGTGTTTCTGTCCTCCCTGCTCTCTTTTCTGCCTCTGGAGCCAGGACTCTGGAGTCAGCTGTGGTCACCCTCCCAGAGCAGGAAGATTCCAGCAACTGTTCGCGAATTTGGCTCATTCCGACTGAGTGGGCTGATGGAGATACTAATGACAGCCGACACTTCTTGATTCCTTATTCTGTGCTGAGAAGTTGCAAACATTACTTCACACGCTCTGGAGTTTTCTTGACCTGCTGCAGGCTGAGCGCATCAAGTCTCTACTGAGGCAGGTCCTGTCCCTGGGAAAACAGTCCAGAAATCACCCCTTTCTTTCATGCTGTGCCTGACAGATGTGTGGGTGTGTGTTTATCTTTGTTACATTTTTTTAAAATTACAAAGTAATCCTTTCTAGAAGGTAACAAATGAATTTATTTTCTTCTCCGCATTTTAATTTCCTCTCTGAATTTATTCAGTGGCAAGGAAAATAATAAAAATTTTGTCAAGTGTGTTCTCAGAGCTGGTAGCTATTTGCCCCACTCTTTTTTTTTTTTTTACATCTTTATTGGGGTATAATTGCTTTACAATGGTGTGTTAGTTTCTGCTTTATAACAAAGTGAATCAGTTATACATATACATATGTTCCCATATCTCTTCCCTCTTGCGTCTCGCTCCCTCCCACCATCCCTATCCCACCCCTCCAGGCGGTCACAAAGCACCGAGCTGACTCCCTGTGCTATGCGGCTGCTTCCCACTAGCTATCTACCTTACGTTTGGTAGTGTATATATGTCCATGCCTCTCTCTCGCTTTGTCACAGCTCACCCTTCCCCCTCCCCATATCCTCCAGTCCGTTCTCCAGTAGGTCTGTGTCTTTATTCCTGTCTTATCCTCAGGTTCTTCATGACATTTTTTTTTCTTAAATTCCATATATATGTGTTAGCATATGGCATTTGTCTTTCTCTTTCTGACTTACTTCACTCTGTATGACAGACTCTAGGTCTATCCACCTCATTACAAATAGATCAATTTCGTTTCTTTTTATGGCTGAGTAATATTCCGTTGTATATATGTGCCACATCTTCTTTATCCATTCATCCGATGATGGGCACTTAGGTTGTCTCCATCTCCGGGCTATTGTAAATAGAGCTGCAATGGACATTTTGGTACATGACTCTTTTTGAATTATGGTTTTATTAGGATATATGCCCAGTAGTGGGATTGCTGGGTCATATGGTAGTTCTATTTGTAGTTTTTTAAGGAACCTCCATACTGTTCTCCATAGTGGCTGTACCAATTCACATTCCCACCAGCAGTGCAGGAGTGTTCCCTTTTCTCCACACCCTCTCCAGCATTTATTGTTTCTAGATTTTTTGATGATGGCCATTCTGACTGGTGTGAGATGATATCTCATTGTAGTTTTGATTTGCATTTCTCTAATGATTAATGATGTTGAGCATTCTTTCATGTGTTTGTTGGCAGTCTGTATATCTTCTTTGGAGAAATGTCTATTTAGTTTTTCTGCCCATTTTTGGATTGGGTTGTTTGGTTTTTTGTTGTTGAGCTGCATGAGCTGCTTGTAAATTTTTGCCCCACTCTTTTTGAGGAAAGAATGATCATATGTGACCTTTTACATGCATCAGATCTTCTTTGGAGTGGAGCCATGTGTATAATGAATGAATGAATCCAGACTCTCGTTTAATTAGTGCCCCAGAAGCTAATAAAAGTGCCTGAAAAGAGCCCTCTTCAAAGCTGAGGGGAGAGGGCAGTGGGGGGCAGGAAAAGAAGGTTTTCAGATGTGAAAGGACCTGGGAGTCAGGAACAACATTGGAAAGCCAGATTGGGTTCCTTATCAACCTTTTCTTCTCCTCAATTCTGGACTACTTTTCCTGTACTTTTTCATTCCTTAGTCACATGGATATTTCCGGGAGCCATGGGAAGGAAAAGCACTACCCCAGCCTCTGTGCTGAGGCTTGTGTGACACCACAGCTAAGAGAGTGGGTGCTTGAGTCAAGGAGACCTAGATTCAAATCCAGCGTCTGCCCCTCTTCACTGAGTGCCCTTGAGGAAGTTATTTAACCTCTCTGAGCCTCAATTCCTCACCTATAAAAGGCAAAATAATAATAGTACCTAGCTCACTGGGTGGTTGTGAGAGTTACATATAATTTAGGGAAAGTGCAGACCGTAGTGCCTACACACTAAACCAGGGACCAAGGTTTTACTCTTGTTGCTCATAACGATATCAAGCTCCTGGTAATTCTCCAGAACAGTGGTTGGCAAATTACTGCTGCAAGCCAAATCTGGCCTTTGACCTGTTTTTGTATGGCCTATGAGCTAAGAATGGTTTTTACATGTTAAAAGGGTTATTATAAAAGGAAGGAGGGGGCTTCCCTAGTGGCGCAGTGGTTGAGAGTCCGCCTGCCGATGCAGGGGACACGGGTTCGTGCCCCGGTCTGGGAAGATCCCACGTGCCGCGGAGCGGCTGGGCCCGTGAGCCATGGCTGCTGAGCCTGCGTGTCCGGAGCCTGTGCTCCGCAACGGGAGAGGCCACAACAGTGAGAGGCCCGCGTAACGCAAAAAAAAAAAAAAAAAAAAAAAAGCAGGAGGAAGAGGAGAAGGAAAGACCGTACTGAACATCTAGCCCATTATGGAGGAAATTTGCCACCCCCTGCTCTAGAAGCCCAAAGGAGGAGCTCATTTTCAGATTAGTGACAGCCCCACCACCAGTATCCTCTCAAATGATCCCAAATGTAATGTTTCCATCTAAGAATGGACAATTAAGCTAGACCTGGGCACCTGCCCTGGGGAGCTCTCCCCAGATTGCTCAGGTCTGGGTTGTCTTTTCCTTCTTCGAACTTCACCTTGTGCTATTCTGGGCACCTTCTCCTGTCCCCCCAAACAGGCATTCAGGTCCCTGAGGCCAGGGACCATCTTTTAGACCTCTGTGTCCATGCAACCCCTTGTAGCATATTATCCTGGTTATAGTAAGTGCTCAATAAATATTTATAGGATGGTTGGATTGGTGATTTAGCAGACACTAATAGGCTGCCCACTTTCCTGATTCTCCTAAACAGGAGAACCTCTCTGTGTGGCAAGCAAGCAGACAGCAATTAGGTACAAATGCTGATTCCTGTGGCCCCAAGGCAGCATGTCAAGTTACAGGTGTTTCGCTGGCCTCTAATGAGTGCTGTGTCCAATCCCTACAAGACAGCCGATTCCCTGAACTGGCTTTTCCCTGGGGCAGGTCCATAGCCTGCCTCTGGCACTCTCCTCAGTCACCAAAAGCCAGATCTGGGGGGGGCAGCCCTTGCTAGAAGTGGGGTGCAGGCTGAGGTGGCCTTGAGGAGAAACAACCAAGGGAAACCTGGGCTCCAGGTAGCAAGCATTGGGGCACCCACCTGCTTACCACTGTGAGTGGACAACCACGGATGGAGGACTTTCAACAGGATGTGCATCATCTGAAAACGTGGGCAAAAACATGATAAATGAGTGAAGTAAGTCAGAAAGAGAAAAACAAATAGCATATGCTAACACATATATATGGAATCTAAAAAAAAAAAATGGTTCTGAAGAACTTTGGGGCAGGACAGGAATAAAGACACAGACGTAGAGAATGGACTTGAGGACACGGGGAAGAGGAAGGGTAAGATGGGATGAAGTGAGAGAGTGGCATGGACTTATATATACTACCAAACGTAAATAGGTAGCTAGTGGGAAGCAGCCGCATAGCACAGGGAGATCAGCTCGGTGCTTTGTGACCACCTAGAGGGGTGGGATAGGGAGGGTGGGAGGGAGGCGCAAGAGGGAGGGGATATGGGTATATATGTATATGTAGAGCTGATTCAGTTTGTTATAAAGCAGAAACTAACACACCATTGTAAAGCAATTATACTCCATTAATTATACTCCAATAAATATGTTAAAAAAACATAATAAATGATTTATTAATACTGTATTACCATACATGACAAACTAATAGAACCTGTTTGAGATGTGGTGGCCAGCCTGTACATGTCTGGCACTGAGCTAGACGCACTTCACAGGTGTTATTTAATTTAATCCTCACACTGTCCTAAAAAATATTTACCACCAGTTTACAGATAAGGAAACTGAGGCTAACAGAATGCCTCTGGCCCGTGTCACACAGCTGATTAGAGGCCGAGGCCGGATTTGCACCCAAGTCTATCTGACCCCAAAGCTGGTTCCCTAAGGACCCCCCTGTGTAGGAGACAACTTGCCAAATGCTGTGGAGACCAGGAAAGGGATGGATGTCAGGCCCTGCCCAGAAACAGCTCACCCTGGGTCACAAAGACAAGATGGACAGAGATCCGAAGGTTGGGGAAACCTTGTCTCTAGGGAGCCCAGAAGGCTTCTTGGAGGAGGCGAGCCTGATCCTCTGCAGGCCTGTAGGCCAGTCGGCCCTGCTGGGGGCAACTGGGGGATGGGGGGCCGGCAGGAATGCCCAGAGCAGGAAACCAGGCAGTATCCTGAACCTACCCTGATCCTAGGCCGATCAGACCTGGATGGGAGCCAGCAAGTGAACTCATTTCCGCAGGCTGGCTCCGAGCCGCGGTGAAAGGACTTGGCCCAGGGATTGGGACTCAGGCTCAGCCCACTTGTCTGGTTTTGCAATAGCTGACTCCTCTGCTGCCCCAGCCTTCCCTAGAGGCTTCCTCCTGCTCTACCCAGCACACTAATCTCCTGCTGAAAGACACAGCCCTCCCGGCATGACAGCCCAGAACCTGGGCTGAGGACATGTGGCACTGGCCCAGTGATCCCTTCCCGGGCCTTGGGGACTGAAAAGTAAAAAGTGACCCCACAAACGTCCCCTGCAGAGCGAGAGGGAAGTGATTTAGCTCCCAAGGCCTTGGGAAGCACCTCACCAATGGCCATTATCGTATTATGATTGTTGCCATCATCACTGGCTGGCTTCAGAATCTCCCACACTTTCTTGAATGACTTTCTTCCCCTTTCCTTGACTCCATTCCCTTCCACCTTTCTCTGTAGCATCTACCTCTCCCACTCGGCTTCCCCTCTGTCCCAGGCTTCAAATTATATCTTCCCTTGTCTTATTCCATCAGCACCTGGGGAGTCCCTGAGACTCAAAGGCATCCTTTTCTAACAGATTGTTTATCTGTGAGTTAATCTGCTAAACGAGCCCATGCTGACATGTGAGAGAGGCAGGTGGCTCCACATGTGGCCTCTCACACACAGTATGGGGAAGACACAGACCTTACTCTAATACGTGTTTATTGAACAACTATTTAGCGCAAGGCACTGTGGGGGACTTGGTCAATGTCCTCCAAAGCTGAGAAGGGTACTTGAGAAAGATACTGGAAGAGGCATTTCCTGAGCTTAGTTCTCATGTCTGTCTGTCTGTCTGTCTGTCTTTGCGATTTGTTCATGTTTTCATATTTCAGCCGTCAGATCTAACTCTTCCCCGGGACACAGTCAGGAGGATACAAGAAAAAGAATGGCAGAGGGAAAAACAAAGAGAGCCCACAGAAACCCAAGCTGTGTATGAAAAAAGAGAGGCAATGCTGAGCTGTGGCCGTGGGACTCTTTCCCTTCCAACATCAACCATGGTGGGGAGGAAGAGGGTGAAGGTTGTCCTCCACCCTTAGTTAGAGCTGCCGGGGATTGTAGAAAGTTCCACCAGAGGTCTGGCCCACAAGGATTGAGACGAGAGCCTGGGTTGTGTTTTAGATATTAGGCAACTGAAAATAGAGTCATGAGCCCACTCTCTTCTCAATCCCATGGGCCTCCCTGGAAAGCCATGCTCCGGAACAGTCTGGGACCCACAGAGAGAAAAGCCTGAGTAATCACGCCAGTGTAACTAGAGATTCTTCTTATCCATCAATGTGACTCAGCCCTGTGCCACAGTAAACTTTCCTTTTTGTTTCTATGAGCACCGCAGCAGGGCTGGGTTTCCTGCCCTGGAGAGGGACCCGCCAGCTCACTCTGTTCCCTGCAGTCTCCTCTCTCTCCTCCGAAATTCCTGGGAAGAGGCCCAGAGCAGAAGCCAAATTGATGCAGAAGATGCACCACGATGTGGTTGGAGCCCAGAAACTCACTGTGAGCACAAGGCTCCTTGGGGGCTTAGCAGCCAGCAGTCCTGCTTGTGTTCCAGAAGCTCTAGGATGGATGTGCCCTCCTAACTTAAGCCAGAAGGACCCTGAGGAGAGCTCTCTACTAACTTGCAGAATGAAGAGATTTCTTTTATTCCCCCTTTTCCTTTTTTTCAAAAATCATTCTTCGGAAGCTGCTGCGTAGCACAGGGAGATCAGCTCAGTGCTTTGTGACGACCTAGGGGGTGGGATAGGGAGGGTGGGAGGGAGGCTCGAGAGGGAGGAGATATGGGGATATATGTATGCATATAGCTGATTCACTTTGTTATACAGCAGAAACTAACACACCATTGTAAAGCAATTATACTCCAATAAAGATGTATAAAAAAACCATTTTTTGACAGTGGAGAAGCTCTCTAATTTTTTCCTAATTAGGTAAATAATATATACTCTATATTATATTTTTTAATTGAACACCACAAAGAAGTTCAAGGAAAATAAAAATCGCCTGAATTCCCAACACACTGAGCTATCACCACTAATAATTTAGTAGCCATCATTTCATTCATCATTATATGCAGATACACACACACACACATATCTTAACATGAAAAGGATGTCACGCATGATGCTTAGTCAGAGACACTTTGACAGTGTGTTTTTGTTTAGGTTTGGTTTAGTTTGGTCTGGTCTGAGCTGGTTTAGTTTGGTCTGCTCTGGACTTGACTGACTTGGTTGGGTTTAGTTGGGTTTAGTCTGGTTTAGTCTGGTCTGGTTTAGTTTGGTTTGGTTTGTCTTGGCTTGTTCTGGTCTGATCTGGTTTGATTGGTTTTAGTTGGATTTAGTTTGGTTTGGTCTGGTCTGGTCTATCTTGATTTGGCCTGGTTTGGGCTGGTCTAGTTTGTTCTGATCTAGTTTGGTTTGGTTTTGTTTACTCTTATCTGATCTGGTCTGATTTGGTGTCATCTGGTTTGGTTTGGTTGAACTTACCTCCCCGGTTCCCTCCTTGGCATGCATCCTCAAGTACCTTTCTTCATGAGGGGACTGGGAGCGTAGTTAATTTCACAAAAACTGAGACTTTGCTGTATACATCTCTCCACACCTTGCCTTTCTTTTTCCTGATACCTCCTGGAAGTCCCTCTGAGTCAGTTGGTATAGATCCAACTCATTCCCTTTAATTGTTGTCCAGTATTCCATGGTATGTGTGGACCCTATACACTCAGCCATTTGTCCACCAAGAGGCTGTGGCCTGATTTCCCGTGTTTGGCCACTGCACGTGTGTTTCTGTCAATGCCAGTATGCTATACACACCTCCAAGGACAGCATTCACATAACTGTGCCACCCTGCAATTAATATTATCCTGTGGCTAGTCTTCCATTCTGATACTTTTATTCCTATGAGATGCACACCCAACAGTGAGCTTGCTGGGTCAGAAGATATGTGTGTTTTTACTTGTAATAGGTGTTGCCATATTGCTTCCCTCTCCTCAAAAAAAAAAAAAAAAAAGTTGATAACTTATATTTCCATTGGCAGTATATGAGCAAAAATTCCCATCATCTCCCAATTCCAACAATATCCCATTGTTACTTTGTGTAACAATGTAAGTAACAATTGTGCATTTTCTAGATTGGTAACGAGGCTGAGCATCTTTTCATATGTTTATCAGTCAATTTGGATTTGCTCTTTAATTTTTCTGTTGAGCTGCTTATCTTTTTAATTTAATTAATAAGAATTTTCTATTATAGATTTTCATCCTTTATCTGTCATATGCAATGCACATCTATTCCCTGACCCCAACTTTATTTGCTTTTTTTTTTTTTTTTTTTGCGGTACGCGGGCCTCTCACTGTCGTGGCCTCTCCCGTTGCAGAGCACAGGCTCTGGACGTGCAGGCTCAGCGGCCATGGCTCACGGGCCCAGCCGCTCCGCGGCATGCGGGATCTTCCCAGACCGTGGCACGAACCCGTGTCCCCCGCATCGGCAGGCGGACTCCCAACCACTGCGCCACCAGGGAAGCCCTTTATTTGCTTTTTTATGTTATTTATAGTATCATACATTTATTTCAAATTTAGTATAGCAATTTAATGTAGTAATTCATCTATTTTTCATTTATAGCTTTTAGGTTTATTGTCTTAGTTTGAAAGGTATTGCTATTCCCTACATTATACATGTTTTCCTAGATTTCAGTATTTTTTGTTTTATTTTTTACATTTAGGCCTTTCATTGATCTAGAATTTATTTGTAAATACAGTATAAGAGAAGGATTCAACTTTATTTTCTTTCACATGGATGGCCAGTGATGCCATCATCATTTATTACAGAAATATTCATTCGCAACTGGAATAAAATGTCACCCTTGTCACATATTACAGTCACAAACATTGTGACTGTTCTGGTGCTTTCTGTTGTGTTCTATCCATCTATTCCTGTGCCAGTACTCTTCTGGCTCTGATTGCAGAGACTTTGTGATATGTTTTAATACCCTGTAAAGCCCTCTAGCCTTGTTTTCCAGAAGACATATGAGCCATTGAGATCCCAATTAGAATTGTATTACATTCTTATTATATTAAGTTTTCTATCCAAGAATGTGGGATATCTTTCAATTTGTTCAGCCCTTAAGACTTTAAATAAGACTTTAAGTTTTCTTCATAAAAGTCCTGTACCTGTCTTTTGAAATTTATTCCTAAGTTTATTATAACTTTGATGCTGTTATGAATGAGTTATTTTCCATTTCTTCCTATGGCTAGTCTACTATTAGTTTAGAAAAAAAACCTACACTTTAAAATAAAATATTTATCTCAGTACCAAGTGGCAAATTTCCTTATTAGCGCTGGGGGTGTTTTGGTTTGGGTTTTTTTTTGTTTGTTTTTTTTTTTACTAACTCTAAAATACAAGATGTAATTATAGCATCAGCAAAATGGGCAATTTTTCCAAAATTTTATAGAAATTATTTCACTTTCTTGTTTTATTGCACCCATTAGAACCTCCAAAACAATGTTTAACGATAGTGGGGACAGTGTTCCTGATTTAAATGGAAATGTTTTAACATGTCACCATTTATAATATTTGCTGTTGTCTTTTGATAGTTATATTAACTATTTCCTTCTATTCTTAGGTTTGGTTTTTTTGGTTTTTTGTTTTTTTTTTTTCCAGTACGTGGGCCTCTCACTGCTGTGGCCTCTCCCGTTGCAGAGCACAGGCCCCGGACGCACAGGCTCAGTGGCCATGGCTTACGGGCCCAGCCACTTCACGGCATGTGGGATCCTCCCAGACTGGGGCACGAATCCGTGTCTCCTGCATCGGCATCGTGTCTCCTGCATCGTGTCTCACCCACTGCGCCACTAGGGAAGCCCCTTCTTAGGATTTTTATTAGGAAAGGCTGCTGAATTTTACTGAATGTCTTGTCAACCTCCATTGATCTGATCACATTTTCTTCCTTTAATCTGTTGATGAATATAGAAGTAGAAGTCTAAATAAAACATTAGCATTGTAACAAAAGAATAATATACTTTGATCCAAGGGTTTATCCCAAATATCAATATGTAAGAATATGTTGGTATCTCTATTCACAAGTTAGTGAATAGTTTTGTTTTTGTACTGCTTCAGGTTTTATGTATTAGTTTACAAAATTGATCTACTCAAGTTTTTCATCTCATTGCATCTATTTTTGCTTCACCATTTCTTCTAGTTTTCAAATTTGTTGCTGTAGTCACACCTTCCTTTGCCTACAATTGCTCTGATTCCTTCTACACCTGTGATCACACTTCCCTTCCTCAGGGCTGGTCTTCTGTACCTCTGCTCTCATTTTCTTTTCCCCTTGGGCACATTTTTTTTCTATTTTCATTGGGCTTTTCAAAAATAGGAATGATGGTTAACACTGAAATCTGGCTATTTAAAATCTTACATACATGTTTTTACTAAGTGAAGTAATGTGGTTGCTATCCCATCTTGACCCGCCTTGATTGACACAATTCCTTGGGTGTTCTGACTCTTTCACCTGAAAAGGTGACACACCACCACCACCACCACTGTGACAGAAGAGGCCCCATGAGACTGTGAGTTTTTTCCAGATGAGAACTCTCGGTTCCTGATTCCTGGCAGAGGCCTGGGCCCTGCTGGCCCTTCAGGAATGTTGACAGGAAGGATGCAGGAAAAGTTGAATTTGTCCCCTAGGATGGTTCTAAAGGAATGGGAGAAGGGAAGAGATGTTTCAGTCACGCTCTTGCTCTCTCCTTATTACAAAGGCAATATTTACTCATTGAAAAAAATTAGAAAATATGGATAATCAAGAAGAACATTTAAAACCACCCCCACCCCCACCCCCACCCCACACACCCAGAGATTAAATGTCACTAATACACACCACTGTTGAGGTGGTGGTTCATGGCAGACGGGGCTCAGCATCAATAGACAAGCTCCACTAGCCACTCCGGTGGGACCTCAGGCAAGCGAGTCCACCTCCTGATCCGCATTTTCCTCATCTGTAAAACAGAGAGAATACTTCACCACACAGGTTTGTTATAGGATCAACTTAAATAATATTTACAAAGCACTTGATACATAGTAAGAACTCAAGGGACAGGTATTATTAATAACATACTTTATATGTCCATTCAGTCTTTTCCTCTATGCAAATCTACATGATATAGACACATACACCTATGCAGTAAAAATGGAAGCTGGGTCCCGGTACATTTCTAGAATAAGCAGTGAATGCTCTTATTTCACCCCAGCACATGAGTTGGCTTGCTTTCTACACCCTCAGTCCACACACAGCATGCACGCTTCTCCTTGGCGGTCAGACTGGAGCCTGCCTCTCACTTCAAGGTGTGAGCTCCTCCTAAACTCACCTGGGGGTTATTAGTGGACAGGATCAAAGGAAACCTAGTTGATGTTTTTTCCTTCAGTGTGACCCATGTGTTCTACATCTTACTCTTTAGTGCAATGATACTTGTCACAATGAAGCAAGAGTTCACTATTTCCAGCGTCACAGGGTATAAATAATTTAAACGCACTCCAAAGATACTGTTTTAAGCTGGACTGCCCAGACAGGCTGGACAAAGGGAGGTTGAGAGAGTCATTCTATCCTGTCTAATCCTGCAACAGTCTGGGAGGGATCTCAGAGATTCCCTCATATTTATAAAATATCTAATATTTATAAAATTCTCTTTTCTAAAATTTATACAATTATTTCAACATTTGGTATATTTCTGTCTGTACCGTAACACTTGAGCTCTTTATTCAGCTTTCGTTGCCTAGAGTGAGACATGGAGTGGATACTGGTACTGCTCATTGAACAAATGAATGAATGAGTGGGTAATGATCTCCTGCCCAAGCTAGAAAGTAAGAGAGAACTAAATCCAGAGCTAAAATCCAGATCTCATGACCCCTGGCCCCAATTCTGATATCTTTCTGTCTTTTCACTAGGATAAATTATATCCTATACCAAACCCAAACAGCCGTTTTCAGTCCTGTTCACCCTCCATTCATTCATTTAGCGCGTAGTCATTGGGCACCTACTGTGTGCCAGGTGCTTCCTCTAATAGTTACACGGACAGAAGTGTGAGTGATGACCTTGGCCATTGCTCTTATCAGAGAGTCCAAGTCGTCCAACCCATGCTTCCTGGGGAGAGCCCACTTCCCTTCTCACCCAGCTCTAGCCCAGCCTGACAAGAGAGTCAGGATATGGAGGTGGAGGTGCGAGGGAGAAATATCATTCTAAGGGCTTCCTGTGCCCTGATCCCTTCTTTGGGTGCAGAATCCCAGGTTCTCAAGTCCTTCCCGCCAACCCCTCAGCTCCCTTGGTTCCCAGCTATTGCACTTCACCCAGGTTGTGCTGCCTCAGGCTTCAGACCTCTTCCTCCCCCTTCCAGGAAGGATCTAAGTCCACCTGTACCCTGTTCATTGGTCACCTACAGCATGGCCTCTCTCCCCACATGCTTCAACTTCTTAGCACATTCTGCCTTATGTTCTGGTTATCCAGTGTGTATCTTATCTCCTCTACTAGATTATCAGCTCCTTGGTCTCAGGACCCATGTCGTTTTCATCTTTGCATCTTCAGCTGTGCCTGGCATGGTGCCTCATAGTGAATATTGCTTAATCCTTGTTGAATAAATGAATGGCTGAATGTGCAGTGGACGAGGAAATGTTATCTGATGAAACAGAGGTTAGAGAGAACAGGATTATTTGCTTAGCGTAAGAAATGAACTAGAATTGAGGGGAACAGAGGAGAGAAAAGAGGAAGGGAGAGAGTCTGTGTACATGGCAGGAACCCAGGTCAGTAGAAATGGCCAAGGGACTTTTTTAAGAGCAGAAGAATTTGATATTTGAATCTGGAGTTTATAGGGTGTGATGGAACCATGTTTCACCATATTCTCAATCTTCAGTGACACGTGCTGCACTTATAGAAACCTTGTATGAATCATTTTTTTCTGTGGGAAATCAAAGAAATGGAGCGGTGTTGCACATCTGGAGTGAAGCCAGAGAGGACAGGTATGGGGAATCCACAGAATTAATTCATCAGATCCTGGCACTCACAGCCCACGGTGATGAGGAAAAGCTCAAGCTCCCTTCCCCACCAGAATCCATGGAAAAATTAGGAGGGAGAGGGAGGTTCCCACCACACATGGAATGAGGTTGAGCTTACTGTATTTCATTTGAACCTTAAAGGCCAGGATAATTGATACCTGGCATATGAATGAATGATAAATTAATTATTGCTAAAGTGTTAACGAGCTATAGTAGCTTAGTGGCTTACTGTCCTCCCCCTCCCCCCAATAAAAACATTTCCAATGGCCATCAGTGTCTCATGGAGTGGCTTCAGGGTCCATGAGAGAGATGCTTTTGAGCTGAGACAGTTATCTGAGGGTTCTTTAAGTGTATGAGTCCTGATTCCAAGGACCTTTTTAACCCTGCCTTGCTAGATAAGTCACTGTCCCAGTGAAGCCAAAGATGAGTAGCTAGAAGCATCTGACCGGTGTTACACACTGCCAACCAACCCAGTGGGCACAGCAGGAAGCTAGGCATTAAAATGATCTGATTTCAAACCCCAGTTCATGAGTTCATGTGAGTCTAAGCAAGCCAGTTCATATCCTTGAGTTTCTGTTTGCAGACCTGTCAAACTGTGGAAATGTCACTGTCTGTGCCAATGACACAGTGTTATAAACCAGGAAGCTTGGGCTTCCCTGGTGGCGCAGTGGTTGAGAGTCCGCCTGCCGATGCAGGGGACACAGGTTCGTGCCCCGGTCTGGGAAGATCCCACATGCCGCGGAGCGGCTGGGCCTGTGAGCCATGGCCGCTGAGCCTGCGCGTCTGGAGCCTGTGCTCCGCAACAGGAGAGGCCATAGCAGTGAGAGGCCCACGTACCGCAAAAAAAAAAAAAAAAATCAGGAAGCTCTCTGGGAAGCCCAATCAAAGGGCTGGTTCTGCCATGGGCACAGATTGTATTTTACTTCATTTTAAACACAGTCCTTCATGGAAACAACCTAAATGTACATCAACAGATGAATGGATAAAGAAGATGTGGCACATGTATACAATGGAATATTACTCAGCCATAAAAAGGAACAAATTGAGTTATTTGTAATGAGGTGGATGGACCTAGAGTCTATCATACAGAGTGAAGTAAGAGAAAAACAAATACCATATGCTAACACACATATATGGAATCTTAAAAAATGGTACTGATGAACCAGTGGCAGGACAGGAATAAAGATGAGGACGTAGAGAATGAACTTGAAGACACGGGGTGGAGGGGAGGAGAAGCTGGGATGAGGTGAGAGAGTAGCACTGACATATATATGCTACCAAATGTAAATAGATAGCTAGTGGGAAGCAGCCACATAGCACAGGGAGATCAGCACAGTGGTTTGTGACGACCTAGAGGGGTGGGATAGGGAGTGTGGGAGGGAGACTCAAGAGGGAGGGGATATGGGGATATATGTATACATATAGCTGACTCACTGTGTTGTATAGCAGAAACTAACACAACGTTGTGAAGCAATTATACTCCAATAAAGATATTAAAAATTAAAAAAAAAAAAAACCACAGTCCTTGGTTTCCATGGGCAATCTTGATTCTGCTCCACACTCAGTTCCAAACAGAAAGTGGGGAAGTGCGTGGAAGTTGTGGAAATAGATGTGCAGGCAACTGGCTTCAAGAAGTGATGACAGAGAACAAAAAAGGTCACAAGGTGGGAATCTGAAAAGACAACAACTCTGACAGACTGAGCTATTTATAGGGCTATAAAGCTCCATCACGCCATAAAACTTAATAATCCCTAGCAGGATCTCTGGGGAGGTAATGGGCAACCGAGCAGTTCTGGCCAAGTAAGTGATGGCTCAAGCCAATTACTAGGTCCTTCCTTAGTGCTCGAGCACATACTGCAGACAGTGGCTTGTGTTCACAGGGATGGCCTTGCAGCACCAAGAAGAAGCTGGATTGTGTTGCTCCATGTTTACTAAGGAAAGTACGTACCGGTGAAGCATATTTTAGAAAGATTTTTGTTAAAATGGTAACAAGGGGAAGTGGGAAGCTCATGCAGACGTGGATTCAAACCCAGCTCCATCCTAACCAGGCCACTGAAGTGTGCAAGTTAACACCTCTGAGCCTCAGTTTCCTTATTGGCACGATGGGAATAGCAAGAGCCACCTCACAGAATTGTTGAGGGGCTTCGATAACATAACATAGACTGCAGCCAACACACAGGTTGCCCTTAAAAGATTAGGTTTCAGTGATCAAGGAAATTTGCAGATCTAAAGCGCTGGACCCCTGCCACAGGGCTGGGTAAATGAAGCATTGCATCATTATTGCCACTTGCATTGCTGCTGCTGCTACTACTACTGCTAATACTAACCTCGTTGTTACTCCATTCCCATGGAGAGAATAAGG
This sequence comes from Monodon monoceros, assembly GCF_005190385.1. Classification (NCBI taxonomy): domain Eukaryota; kingdom Metazoa; phylum Chordata; class Mammalia; order Artiodactyla; family Monodontidae; genus Monodon; species Monodon monoceros. Next base: position 66,027,547 of record NW_021703778.1, read on the forward strand.
GGCAGCCATCGACCATAAGGGCAGGAAAGAATTTATCAGCTGAGGTAGGCTGTCAGTTCACAGACTCCTTCCTCAATGAAAACTGCTCTCACCACAGGCCTCTCCCAGGCAGGTGGTCCCTCCCTGCTCTGCTCTCCCCAGACATTTGTCCACACTTCCATTAGTCAGGCTTTCCGATCTTCTTGGAGGTGCTTTTTAACGACGGATAAGAGCAATCCATTGCATTCAGGAGGACTATGTATATCCCTGGCCAAGATATTTTACTTCTCTGTGCCTCATTTTCCAAATCTGTAAATGTGGCATCATAAATTACCTATCTCGTAGGGATAGTATGAGGATGAGTTGAGTTCTTACACGTAAATTTCTTGGAGCAGTGCTTGGGGGCATAGTGAGTGTCGCCAAGTATTAGCTAGTTATGATGAGGATGAGTTATATATACTGTGTATATATTTATGTGTGTGAATATATAAATGACACCTCATACACATGGACGTTGCGTCAGTGTTTTATAAATGAAAGTAGATGGGCTGGGAGAAGCTCTGACTATTTCAATGAATTGCTGGGTTGCTTTGCTAGAGGGGCTGTGACCTTTCCTTTCTAATCAATAGGCTTCTGGTGGTGGGGAAAGGGTTGTGAAGCAGAAGACACTGAATCCCTTTCTTGATTTTACGAGACTCCCTGTCTTGTGATAGCACAGAAGAGGAATTCAGAGGATGGAGACCCTTGCCGGAGGCATTCAGGAGAGGAATTCCATCTGCTGTCCTATATAAACAAACAACGCAGCAGGGGCTAGTCCCTTCTCTCCATAGGAAACCACTTGTTCCCATATTTTGTTTTTGCCCTCCTCTGCCTTTATAGGATGATAAATCACTAAAATGTGGTGTGGCTTCAAAAAGCTAACGGTGCATTTTTTTTTTAACATCCAGCTCAGCAGATCTTCACATGCATGGGAACTTGCTGTTCCATAGAGACTTGAAAAGGTCCCCAGGAGCCCTCCCCCCATCAGAGCTGGAGCAACAGCCTCTTGTGCAGTTCCCATCCCCCTCTGCTCAGGGACTAAGAGAGACGTGGGGAGTCCCTAAATGACCTGCTAAGAGCAGGAGGCACAGCTAGGAGTTAGAGGGACTTGGACTGAAATCTCAGTGCTGCCACGTTCTGGCTGTAAGAAATTGGAGATGAATTGCTTAAATTCTCTGAGCCCCCATGCCTACATCTGTGAAAGGGGGACCAAATCCCCCCCTCCAAGGACTGTTGTGTGGATTAAGTGATAGCTAGTCATAAAGCAATTAGCACATGGAAGAGACAGCCAATGTGTGGAGCTGTCTTTGGCCTACATAGGAATGTATAGTCCCTGGAAAGACGTTCATCCTGAGTTGAGTCCTTTCATGCCAATGCCAGCCCATGGATGCGTCCTGGAGCTTGTGCACATCATTTAAGCGCTCTGCCTCAGTTTCTTCTGTGCAACATAAAGATAAACATAATTATCCAGCTTACTTCCCAAATTTACAAGAAGGTGGAAAAGTTTATGAGTGTACTTTGAAAGTTCTTCGAAAAAGTAAAAACTGTTTAACTTCTTTTTTCTAAAGTATCAAAACCAGAATTTCTTTGAATTAATCAAGATTTGCACTGTGGCCTTTGATAGACCAAAGTAGACCACCACTCACAGATGAGACTTTAACTCATTAGAGGCACATTCAGAGAAAAGCCTTGCATGACTTTAATTCTCACTGCAGTGTCCATGACTGATAGCAGAGCCTTTATAGAGAGAAGATTTTGATAGAGCAGAGGAGGGAGTGAGCACAGAAGCATCTGTGGGCTCAAAATATGCTCCCCAGAGGGGCACCTGAGAACATCAGAAACACGCTTTGCCCAACTCATCCATAGCCTTTAGGCTGGTCTGGACACACAGTTGTTCTAATTCCTGTGTTATGCTGTCCTCTCTCAGGACCAGCTGCCTCCATCATTTATAAACGGAGAGGCAAGAAGAGCTGGTTATTAAAAGGTATCTCGTTTCATAAACAAGTGTTCTTGCTACAAATATTCCAGCAACAGGCTGCCTAGTGTCCCCAATCTACCGAAATCCAGGACAAGTGTTCCTGCCAATCTCCAGCCATCCATCTGTCCGGCAGATCCACAAATCATCATGGAAGTTAAAGAGCTGCTGGTGGTCGCAGCAGGGTGACCTGGATCCTCCCTCTCACCCATCAAAGCCCCCTGGCCCTCAAGTCCCACAACAACAGTTCCTCTTTTTGTCATCAGGCCCAGGTGATGAGCTCAAAGAATGCCCCAGAGGGAGCCAGGAATGTCTTTGTCTGGCTTGGCAAGTGGCTTGCCTGCCCTACACTGGTCAGGATGTGGGAGTGGAGAACTATTTTTGTTTCCTTCTGGAAATGACCACAGTGACCAGGGCCAGCCACAAATCTGTTAACTGCCCTGAGGGAGATTTGCCTCCCTTCAAAGGACAGTAGGAGGAAAGCTTGTTTGGGAAGCCAAAGTGTCTCCAGGTGCCACATTCTACCCCCCGGCCACAAAATGAAACCAGGGGGGCCTATCTGGATGAGAATGAGACTCTTCACTAGATTTTCAGACACCCCCCCCCCAAGCTTCTGCTGTTACCAAACCAAACTTGGGTCCACTTGCCTATGCAGTAAAGCCAATCTCCTGACCGGGCTGTGGTGAAGGACAGTGCAGTGTTTATTGCAGGCACCAAGCAAGGAGTTCAGGGCGGCTAATGCTTAAAAGACCCCAACTCCCCAAAGACTTTCAGGGAAGGGTTTTTAAAGACAGGGTGAGGGAGGGGTTTTTGGGGTACGTGATCAGTTCATGAACAGTCTTCTGATTGGTTGATGGTGAGGTAATCAGGGGTCGACATCATCAACTTTCTGGTTCCAACCCGTCTGGGGTCTCCCTGCTTGTGGTCAGCCTACAGTTAACTTCTCCCACCTGGTGGGGGTTTCGGTCTCTGCAAAACAGCTCAAAGGCTGTGGCTCAGGATATTATCTCTAGCCCTTGAGGAGGAACTAAAGGTCCTTGACTTTGTTTAATGGCTAAACTATTTTTATTTTTGCCTTCCTTGCCTGTTCTCCTTTCTTTCTTCATTTTCTCAACTTCTCTGATTAAGTGTACTCTTTGGAACTCAGGGAAGCGTAGGAGGCTACAGTTTTTGAGGCAGGCAGAGGACATGGGTGAGGAAGGCTGTTCTGGGAAGGTTCCATAGGGTCCTGCTTGGATACACTGCCACCATGGCTATCGGTGACTGACTTTCCCACTGGTGCTTCATTTATTCAATCAGTCAGTGATGTGTGCCTGGCCCATTGCGTGCCAGGCACTGTGCTGACAGAGAGGAGAGGGGTCTATGGAAGGATTCCAGTTCCACATCCTCCAGTTTTACTTCCCGAGTCATGAGGAGGTGGGAGGGGGAAGGGAGATTGCTACTGTCTTTGGCCCCAGAAAAATGCTTCCACTCCCATGTGAAACGCTTTCCCTCAGTGAGCTTCTGCAGAGGTGGAACAGGTTGAAACTTTCTAAAGAGTTTCTGTTAAATTCTAAGAGTACAGAGAGGGAGGGGGGAGGATGAATGGAACTATGATTTATTCAACTGCTATTTGTTCAACAAATATTTAATGAGCCAGTATTATGTGCCAGGTAGTGTGCCAGCAATGAGAAAACAGGTGGAAAAGAGCTATCCCCTGACCTCAGGGGATTTGATAAGCTCAGATGCTGAATTCGTGGTCCACTGGTTCCCAGGGAGTAGCACCCCACTGCCTACCCGACCCCTTCCTTCCTTCCACTGCCAGTCATGTTATTAAAAAATGAAAGCCTAAGGTAATTTGCTCTCCCATGTCAGCTAGGAGGACTTAAAACTCCCACAGGCTAAAAGTTCACACTAACAGGCAGGATTAATTAGTAGTTGTCATGGAATGGAATATCATTAATTATACAATTTGAAACTGTTCAAGTCCACCTGCACCAAAATTACATCCTGAAACTACAGCATCACAAAGCCTTCACACACTCTTGACTCATATTTGAGTCATGTACAACACTTAAGTATTAAATATTATTTGCAAAACGACCAGTATTGTCCATTTGTTTATGTGCGATGGGGTAGGAGAGTTGGTGCTCCACACACACAAGGGTGTCTGAGCATGTGGCCCATTATTCACACCTAACACACATCAGTACATCTGTTTTGAAATGCCGTTGCATCCAGACTGTTGTCTAGTGGATAAAGCCTCCTATGGGCCCCATAAAATGTGCAAGGTGCCTGCATTAGTCGTTTACTGTTGCATGACAAATCACCCCAAAATGTAACAGCTTGAAACAGCAATAATCATTTCACATTTCTCACAGTTTCTGTGGGTCAGGAATTTGAGAACAGCTCAGCTGGAGGCTCCGGCTCAGGGTCTCTCCTGAAGTTGCCGTCCAAGTGTCAGCTGGAGCTGTACCTGAAGGCTTGATTGGGACTGGAGGATCCTTATCCAAAGTGGCTCACTCTTATGACAGTGAGTTGATGCTAGCTCTTGGCCAGGGGCCTTTTCCCTCCATGTGGGCCTTTCTGTGGGGCATCCTGAGTGTCTTTAAGATATAGCAGCTGGGGCTTCCCTGTTGGCGCAGTGGTTGAGAGAGTCTGCCTGCCGATGCAGGGGACATGGGTTCGTGCCCCGGTCCGGGAAGATCCCACATGCCGCGGAGCGGCTGGGCCCGTGAGCCATGGCCGCTGAGCCTGCGCGTCCGGAGCCTGTTGCTCCGCAGTGGGAGAGGCCGCAACAGTGAGAGGCCCGCGTACCGCAAAAAAAAAAAAAAAAAAAAGATAAAGCAGCTGGCTTCATCCAGAGCGAGCAATATAAGAGACCAGGGCTGAAGTGGTAGTGCCTTTTAGGACCTATCCTTGGTCCTAATTGTCATTTGTACGATATATATTAGTCACACAGGCAGCCCTGACTCAGTGTGGGAAGGGCTTATACAAAGGCTTGAATACCAGGAGATGTAGATCCTCGGGGGCCATGTTGGATGCTGGCTACCACCAGTGTTGATCATTGCAAATGCTTCCTCTGCTCTCCAGCGTAGTCAGGCAGCAGGATATTCCCATCCATCAAATCTCTGCATATTTGAGTGAAGCTATGTGTAAATTGATGCATTTCAGAGCATTCTGTAATAATAAAATAGATAATACCAAAATAGCAGTGAATACTATTTGGACTGTTTTCGGACATTCAGAGGTCTCTTGATTCCAGAATCTACAGATAATCACTATTAACATTTCAGCATATGTCCTTCCAGGTCTTTTCCATGTCCTTTCCAGTGGTTCTTCTCCTAACAGCATTTAAAGGTGTTTATGTCTGTCCCATCCTAACACCACCTTTCCTTATCCTCTGTTTCCCTTCAGCTGTTACCTTATATCTCTTATCACCTCCACAGTCTAGCTTCTTAAACAGCTTGGCTAAACTTCTCACCTCCCGATCGCTCCTCACACCACTTAAACTGGCTTCAGTCCCCACTATTCCATGGGAGTTGTCCCTACCACAGTCACCCATGACCTTCTCATTGCCAAATCCAGTGGACACTAAGTCCCTTTCTTTTCTGACCTCTTAGCGCCATCTGATGCTGTTGACCACAAATCTCCCTTCCCTGGTTTTTCTCTTACTTCCCTGACTGCTCCTTATCCGTCTCCACTCTGGGCATTCTTCTATCCACCCCTTAAATGTTGGGGTTCATTACTTCTATCCACCCCTTAAATGTTGGGGTTCCTCAAGCCTCTGTCCTAGACCACTTCTCACTCTACATATGTTGCCAGGGCAACCCCGTCCATCTCCGCACCTTCATTTACCAGCTATAAGCCAGTGCTTTTTAAATCTACGTCTCTAGCTCAGACGTCTCTCCTGAGCTTCAGACCTATATAACCAACTGTGTGATGAGTCTCTTTGGTCACGTCTCGAGCTCAATGTGTTGAAAACTGAATTTATCATTTCCACCGGCTCCACCAGTGTCCTCCCATCTCAGTGAATAGCACCTTTATCCACTCAGTTGCCCAAGCCAGGAACACAGGCATTAATTATCCCTGACACCACTCTCTCCATCTCTCACATTCATCAGTCACCACGTCCTGGGGATTCTACCTCCAATATATCTCTAAAATCCGTTCACTTTTCTCCATCCCTTACTGTCAGCTCTCAGCAGTTCTTGACTGGTCGTCCTATCTCCAGTCTTGCCTCATCATTTACTTAACCACTCTTCTATCATGGGATGTTTAGGTTTCTTGTACATGATTATGCTTAAAAAATTTTTTTTTTGGTTACCTGAGCTCTTTGTTAGATTGGGTTTTGATTTCATGATGTTAATATATTTGCCTCTAAGGTATGCTTTACAAATAAAGAATCAGGAATAAACATCTGATCCCCTTCTCTCCAGACCAAATCTCTCTCCAAAGTCCTGTGTGGTCTAGATTCCAGGGGAATGGATTTCACTATGTCCCCAGGAGTGGACACACTATTCCTCAGCCTGACAAAGCCCTCTGTAACCCAGGCTGGCCGCATCTAGCCAGCCCCGTTCCCAGCCACACACTCTTCCATTCTCTTATGCATCTGGTTGTTCCTTCATCAAGTATTTATCTAGTACACATAAGGCACTGTGCTAAGAAATATCCTCACTGTAACAGGTCTGTATCCTCATGGCATGCTCCACCCCACCTCCAAACTACCTTTGATTTCTGATTCTGGACCTTTGCTCACCACCACCCCGCTCCCTGGAATGTCCTCTTTCATCCCCTTCCCAATAGCCTCGTCTTTCCTATCCTTTGATGTAAGCCTACCTTCACTGACCATCCCAGACCACAGTGATCCCTATACCTTTCTTATCGCTTCTCTCATTTCAAAACGTAATCAATGTATCTTGCATTGCTATTTTATTATTTCTCATATCAATAGTTCTAACTGTAGCTGTATCAGTACTGTCTCCCCATCTGGATTTAGACCCCTGGAGAATCAGAATCATACTTTTTTTTCCTTTCTAGGGAATTACTTAAGTAGGAAATTCCTTATTAGTAGCTGATTAATTAACTAGTTAATTATTTTACTTCTCTGAGCCTCGAGGTCTTCATATCTAGTACTAGATAATAATTCCAACAATTTAGGGTGGTTGTGAGAATTAAAGATGGCAACAGATGAGAAAAAATATCCTATTGTGCCTGGCACACAGAAGGTGCCCAGTAAATGTTAGTTCTCGTCCCTGTAATGTCTAATCCTGGGCTGAAAACACAGTAACTAAAAGTACTTACTTGTAAAATGAATGAATGAATGAATCGGTAAATGAATGACAAAAGGCTGAAGGAATGAAACAGTGCATTCCCTGTCAGAGAAAGAGAGGGACTTTCCTTGGCTGGTATGGGAGCGTATTCTGCCGGAGGAGAGACTGTAGATAGATTTCCTGCTCGGCTCCAAGATCATGAAATGTTGATTAATGGGAAATCAAGTGTGATTTGGGTATTTCTGCTGCAGCCAGCTAATTTTTGTAAGTTTGACTGAATTTGTGATCTGTCAGAATTCCCAGAAGAAAGTAGCAGGCACATGTTTCTTATAAACTGAAAAGAAATTCTTGTGTAAATTAATTTTCACTGGCATAGATCTGGCTCCGGGTACCGTAAGAAATGAGAATATGTTGGTTTCAGAGCCCAGGCTATAAACAGTTATCCCCTCACTGTCACTGGTGTTTGTAGAAACTCCTTTTTCACTAATGGTCATTCCATTTGTTTTGAAAAAGACATCAAATGCTCCAAAAAGTCTTGAAGGTCATGACATAAAAGGCCTTTGGGGAGGAGGACACTAAGAAGAGGGGGTGTCATCTCCAGATGCTAACCATTTGGTTTTCTAGCTTCACACGTTGAGTTCATGGTATTAATTTTGCGTTCTTCGTGGAGGGAATGACTTTGTGGTCAGCTGCAGTCAGCAGTGACAATTAACCCCTGTCCTCCTATCTTCACCACAGGAGGTGACAGAGGTGACAGAGATTTCTCCATTATTCCCCTGATCCCCTTCTTCATTCCCTGCTCCCCTCTCCTCCCCATTCCTAACAGACCTCCCCATCACCCCACACCATATCTTCCCAACTACATGGAATGTTCTCAAAGAAGGGGGATCATGATTAAGGACTGCAGTCTTGGCACATTGACCCTCCATACATGCATGAACAAGTTGGAGAAATTTATTTTATGTGGCCACGAAATGGCAAATCTGGAAGGGACATCACAGATCACCTAGTTCAGGGACTCCTCAGCAGGGTCCATGGAATTCTAAGGGATCTGTGGATAGAATTCAATGAGTCCACACATTTGAATGAAAAAGGTTTAAATCTTTATTTTCATTACTGAAATTTAGCATTTTCTTGAATTACAAGTAAAGGTAACACCCCACAATAGTGTTGGCACTATCTGTGACTTTTTCACCAAAGAAGTCATACTCATTTTTTATATCTCATTATAGATATTGCAAAAATCTCAAAATAATCTTTTATTTTCAACATTACTTCAAAATTACAGCAAAATGATAACATTATAAGTAAAAAATTACTTGCCACCAGATCTCATTTGATGCGTTAGTAAAGAAGCATATCTATTATTTTGTCAAGTATTTATTCTTTATTTCGATTATATTGAAAGTTATATCAACATAATCGGTTTCTTCTGTAATCCTTGGTATTTTGTCTCATGCATTTAACAACATTCTACTGAGAGGGGAATCCATAGATTTCATTTGACTGCCAAAGGGGCCACAGGACAAAAAAGGTTAAGAACTCAGATCTAGTCCCTGGAAGCACAAAATTTGTCTCACACCATATTCCAGGATCTCTGAGAAAGATAATGAAGACACATCAGGATGCAGAGGGAAAGAATACTGTGATCGATTAGCAGTGTCTGTCAGGGGCACAATATGCAGAAAGTGGTAGAATGGAATTGCATACTTTCCAATCTAGGCCAGTGCTGCAAATACAACTTTGTGCAACGATGGAAATATTTTATCTGCACTGTCCAATATGGTGGCCACTAGCCTCACATGACTTTTGAACACTTGAAATGTGGCTGGTGCAACTGAAATTTTGAATTTTTAGTTCTATTTAATTTTAGTTAATTTACATTTAAATACCACCTGTGACTAGTGGCCACTGCACTGGACCACACAACTCTAAACTAATCCCACCAACACCTACCTTAGTCACCTCCCACTCCACCCCACCCCCTCTCATGGAGGAGGAACCTCGACCCAGAGAGAGATGGCCTTTGCCAAAGGTCATTGGACCCATTGGTGACAAACCCACATCTCTCTACCTCCCAGTTTGGAGTTTTCTCACTTATACAGCATTTCTAAACTATCATTTAGCAGGATGTTCATTCCCTGAATAATGCCCAGTGTGCCATGAGAGAAGAAGTTATTCAAAGTTATGTAAGTCCTCTTGGTAAAACAAGATAAGGCACTATCTCTTCATTGCCGTGAGGTCTGATTTAATGATTTCCTTTTTGTTTATGTCAGTTTGAAGGGCAAAGGGTGGAAATAGGAATTATTTTGCTTTTTTGGTCTGCTAATTTGCTTTAAGAAAATGTTCACAGATATTCTGCATAAAAGTATATTTTTTGCTGTTTTGCAATCTCCAAACACTTAAGTGACCTGCTGTAAGCCAGACTGTTTCTGAGGATGATTCACGCCCCAGAGCAGGTCCCCATCTTGAAGATTCAGGGTTAAAGAACACAGACTGTACCGTGCCCACTCTGTTTGCAGGAGGGGCCTGTGTTGATGAAGAATTGGTGGTGAGGAGGCCTGAGGCGGGGATGCATTCTGATGAGGTCATGGGGAGGGAATGCCTTCCTCTGCAGAGGTGGGAGCCTGGGACAGCTGCCAGGAGTGTGGTCTGGGAAGCACAGCCCTGGGACAGAGGAACAAGAATCATGCATTTGCCCTGCTCATTAGAAATCTTTGGGGGCCTCAACAAGCTGCTTCATAGTTTCACCCTCCTGCAAGCTCAAGCCTCAAGAAACAAAACAAAACAAAGACAAAAACAAAACAAAACAAAACAATGGCCTTTTCTCCTGTCTTGGCTAAGAGAGGGCTTAACCTTGAGTTAACTTTGCCGATCTGACTGCAGCTAAGGCCTGCCACAACTCAAAGCATTCATAGACAGCAAAACTGGCCAACACGCTGATTATAATGTTTTCTAAAGTTTCAGTGGTATATAAACAATTTTCAGAGACTTCTTACTGTGAACCAGCAGGCCCTCCTCCAGACATGCTGAATCAGAATTTTTGACGATGTGTCCTAGGTATCTAGGTCTTAAACAAAGCTCCCAACTGATTCTGATGTACAGTTAGATTTTAGGACTGCTGGCCTAAAAGATGACATCCATACCCTTAATCCTGGCATCCAAGGCCTCTGGGAGCTGGCCCTGCTCTATACAGGTGGAGCATCATAGTGGGAAACATACAAATTGTGTAGTAATTGTCAACTGAAAAAAAACACACACACACAAAAAGCTGAGAGTTCTGTTTTATTTGGAGACCTTACCGAGGACTATAGCCTGGGAATCAGCCTCTCAGATAGCTCTGAGAAACTGTTCCAAAGAGGTAAGGGAGGAACCAGGATACGTAGGAGTTTTTGATGTAGTTGAAGAGCCAAAGATTACTTCTAATGACAAAAACAAATATCTCAAGTTAATGATTTTAATGCTTTTCTATGTGTGGGAAGATACAAGAGTCTGGGCTCACTGAAATTATTCCTTTGATAAGCATCTGAACTATCTAGGGCCAGTATCCTGTTTTTCTCCATCCTGAGTTCCCCTCAGGGTGCACCATCAGGGCTGGTTGCAGTGGCAGGTGGCGGGACACTTTCCTTGTTTACCGGAATGGCAGGCAACGTTTTTGTCCACATAATGATATAAATAACAACAGCTACCATTCATTGGGTGCCTGCCAGGTGCCAGGTATAGGACTAAGAGCTGTAAGTGAATGACCATTTAATCTGCACGTTGGCTCTATTATTACCATTTTACAGATAATACTCTGAGGTTTAGAGTGGTTAAATAATTTGCCCAGGGACACACAGTCAGGAAGTGAAGAAGTGGAACTCATCCTGAGGTCTATCAAATTCCAAAGTCCATGCACTTAACCTAGGGTGAGCAACTATCCCAGTTTGCCTGGGACTGAAGGGCTTCATTACACATGGCACCTTCTGTGCTAAAACCAGGACGGTCCTGGGCACACCAAGACAAGCTGGTCACCCTATCTCAACTTGGAGATTTCTGCCTGAGATCAGCTCCACCACTTGTGACCAAATTACATCAGGCAAGCCTGCCCACCCTTGGGTCTCCCAGGTTCCTCGTCTGAAAACAGGAACTGTCACATCTGTCCCAGAAGGTGGCTGTGAGCATTAGATGAGATAGTGCCTGTAACAACATCCACTGAAGGAAGAGGTGAGCTTCCCCGCAGGCCCACCTGGTGGAGCCCTGCGTTGTGTTGCTCAGTATGTGTTTATTTGAAATCTGGAAAATTCTCAGCCATGATCTCCTCAAATAATCCTTCTCCATTCCCTCTGTTCTCATCTTCTGGAACTCCTAACCAGTTGTATATATATTAGCGTCTCTCAGTTAAGCCTACACATCTCAGACATTCTCTTTCCCATTTTAAAAATGTTTTGTGGGGACTTCCCTGGTGGCACAGTGGTTAAGAATCCACCTTCCAATGCAGGGGACACAGGTACAATCCCTGGTCCGGGAAGATCCTTCATGCCACAGAGCTACTAAGTCTGTGCACCACAACTACTGAGCCTGTGCTCTAGAGCCCACGAGCCACAACTACTGAAGCCTGCGTGCCACAACTACTGAGCCCATGTGCCACAACTACTGGAGCCCGCACACCTAGAGCCCGTGCTCCGCAACAAGAGAAGCCACCGCAATGAGAAGCCTGGGCACCGCAACAAAGAGTAGCCCCTGCTCGCCGCAACTAGAGAAAGCCCACACAGAGCAACAAAGACCCAATGCAGCCAAAAATAAATAAATAGAATAAACAAATTTATTTAAAAAATAAAATCTTAATAAAAATATATATTTCGTGACACTCTGGGAGAGGTCCTCGGTGCTCTCTTCTGTCTTAGTCTTTCTTCAACTGTACCCAACTAAACCTGACAGTAGTTTGTCAGTTTGACAGTTATTGAGTTTATCAATAACTACATTTTCATTAGCAGAATTTGTAGCTGGTTTTTCTTCATACCCAGCTGGTCTTGCCTCCTATCTGCCTGCTTTTTGTTTTACAAATGTCTTGGGTTTTCAACTTTCTTTCTCCTTATATCCCTTTGAAACACTTCTGTTTGCTGATTTTGGTGACCGTCTTTCCTGGCATCCCCTTGCCTCCTGGTTTGGAATTGAGGTTTGCAGGTGGCTCTGGAGCTGGAGCTTGCTGTGTTTCACTGTGCGTTCTTCCTCCCTCTCTGTTCCCCCCTCTCTGTTGCCGTGGTGTTGCCTCCTCTCTGACCCAGCGGCCCCAGTTAACGACCAAGTCTACTACTGATGGTTCTGGCTTTTCTCGGGGGCAGAGACTCTGGCAAGGTGCTGGCATTGCCCTTGACCTGCCCACCTGGCCAGGTCTGCTTCCTTCTCCCTCCCTTGGACGGCAGCTTCCGGCCGGTGGCCGCCCGGGCCATGGCCACTGCTTCCCTTCAGTCTCATTTCACGGGTAGGGGGGTGCTTTCTGGTCCCACATAGGGGGCCTGGCTTTGTCCCTACCTGACTTGGGGTGCTTTTACTCCCCATTATGTCAAAAGGAGCCAAAATGGCCGGTTTTCCTCTTCTGCTCTCAGACCCAGAGCCCCATGCTCCAGCCTCACCTACCCCCACTCACAGGTTTGTGTCCTGTGCTGGTTTTATTTTTTTTTTCCGTATTGAAGTATAGTTGATTTACAATGTTGTGGTGTTACTTTCAAGTGTACGGCAAATTGATTCAGATAGATAGATAGATAGATACATAGATAGATTCCTTTTCAGATTCTTTTCCATTGTAGGTTATTACAAGATACTGAATGTAGTTCCCTGTGCTTTAACAGTAGGTCCCTGTGGGTTACCTATTTTATATATAGTAGTGTGTATACATGTGTCCTGTGCTGTTCATTGAACACTGGGATGTTTTACATCTATGTGTTCCTGTGCCTTTTTGGTTTTCTCTTATTTCTAGTCAGTCTTTACTCAGCATTTGAGAACAGAAGATCCTGAAAGGATCGTCCTACAAAGCCATCTTGACTTAGGTATTTCCCTGAAATTGTGTTTCAAAAGAAGATTAAAATCAAGGAAGATTCAAAGTTCTCATGAATGTTTCCTTTGGCACTTAAAATAATAGTCCCAGGCAACCAAGAGAAAGGAACAGGAAGCCACACTGTGATGACAGCATCTTTATGTGATTTTTCCCAGACCAAAGGCACACGGGGTGGACAAGGATAGAGCCCGATGCTGGGGCCTCATCTAAGCATCTACGTTAACTCAGTGCATGATCTTGGCTGCCAGTTATTGAGCTCCTCCTCTCTCGCTGTTAGACTGAGACCTCCCCCACCGATTCTGAAAGCCTGTGGTTCTCTAACCAGAGGGCAGCATAGCCCAGTGTCCTGTGATCCAGAAGCAGTGTCCCAAGTGTTCCCTTCTTACCTACTCCCACCCTCAAATGACTGCCTGGCCACCACCTCCAGGGCTGCCATTCCAGAAATTACAGCACTTAACAAAGTCTGTTTGGGGTCACAGAGAGAAAGTTTGCTCAAATGCTACTTAGGCTTTTCATTTTTCTTCTTCCTTTCCCTCTGACCCAAATTTGAATTCCTAACTAGTGTTTCAGAAAGTCCCAGTTGGGAGGTAAAGGGGAATAGGGGTGACTGTCTTCTATTCCACAGAGGGAGACGGTGCAGCCAGCAAAGTTTCAGGAACTTGCACGAGGTCACCCAGCAAGTGGACAAGGCCGGACTTTTGAAGGCAGGTCCATCTGCTTCCACAGCTGCCCTGCCTCAGCATAGCGTGCCATTCCCGGGCAGATGGAGGGTGGTCCTCTGAGCAGCTGCCATAGTAACAAGGGTCTCTGTAGTATATCTCCATCCCCATTGATGGCTCTTAGAGCAATTCCTCAGTCAGAAAGCTGCAGGTGACCACGAGTACTTACCAGCAACTCTAGCACCCACCCAGGTTTAGGGCCAACTTTTCTACAAATATCCCACTAAATCTTTTCAATTGGGGCCTTTATTGAAATCCCGGGGCACAGTTTTTGCAGATCAAGTCAAGATCTCTTTCTCCACTCACCATCACTTAACTCTCAGGGCACTGTTACAACCTCAGAGCAAAGCTCCTCTGCCAAGACAAATAGGTCTCTACTTTCTGTTGTTTTCTTGACTTCATAATTCTTGGCTTAGGGCAAAACTGCGAAGCTGGCAGCTTTCATCCCCGCCACCCCTGCTGGCTCTGCTCTGCACCCTTTCCTCCCTTCAGAGGCCCTGTCACCCTCACCCCTGCTCCTCAGTCCCACCCCCTCCTCACTCAAAGCTGCTCACACCAGAAAGACAGAGATTTGGGCATGGCAGCAAAAAGGGGACTCTGTCCCAGGGGATTTCCATATTGAAGAGAGTGCATTCTTTAAGCATGCACCTGTCCACCTGTGCGCACATGCGCGCATACACACACACACACACACACACCACACACACACAAGGTTTATTGTTTTATGATTAGATAATTGACACATGTACATCACAGAAAATTTGAAAAGTACAAAAAATATAAAGAAGAAAGTCAAAACCTGTAATCCAACCACCCAGACAAACCTCCATTAACTCTTTATTTCCTTCCAGTTCTTTGTCTTAATGTATATGCGTATATGCATGCATGGATAGATCATACATATATACATTCTAGGGCCTGTTTCAACGCTATCTTGTTTCATTGCTGTGACTGCCAGTTCTCCCTCAGTACCACAGTGCTGACATTATTATTGTTTTATAATCAACTTTAATCCCTGATGGCTCAAATTCTCCATCATCACTTTTTTTAAACATTTTAAAAATTACTCTTAACTCTTTCTTTTTCCTGGTGAATTTTAAATTTATTTATTTATTTATTTTTGGCTGCGTTAGGTCTTTGTTGCTGCACGCGGGCTTCTACTCTTTGTTGCTGCACACGGGCTTTTCTCTAGTTGCGGCGAGCGGGGGCTACTCTTCGTTGTGGTGTGCAGGCTTCTCATTGGGGGCTTCTCTTGTTGCGGAGCACGGGCTCTAAGCACGCGTGCTTCAGTAGTTGTGGCACAGAAGCTTGGTTGTTGTGACTCGTGGGCTCTAGAGCGCAGGCTCAGTAGTTGTGATGCACGGACCTAGTTGTGCCGCGGCATGTGGGATCTTCCCGGACCAGGGCTCGAACCCATGTCCCCTGCATTGACAGGCGGATTCTTAACCACGGTACCACTAGGGAAGTCCCCTGGTGAATTTTAGATTCACTGTGATAAATAAGCCATTGCTTGTTGGGTTGCAAGTTTATTGCACTTATAAATTAATTGGGTAAAATTGGCATTTTTACAATATTCGAATTTTCCGTCCAGAAATATTGTATGTCAGACCTAGATCTTCTTTAATATGTTACAGTAAAGTGAAAAGATTTCCTTCAGATGGGTCCTACATGTTCTTTTTGAGGTTTCTTAATATTTTTAATTTTTTGTTGGAAATTGGGATCTTTCTTCTTTACATGCTTCTGATTTGAATTATTGACTTGGAAAACTTATCCTGCATCTAACCCTTACTCTCTAAATAATTCTAATACTTTATCAATTGACTCCCTCCTTTTCCCCAGGAAGATAATTATACCATCTGCAAATAATAATTTTATCTTCTCCTTCATACGTATAATTTTGTGAGTCACTGTACAACTTTAAGAACCATGTTAAATAATATCAGTAAAATCAGTGATTTTTCTTAATTTACTATGGATTATTTCAATTGATTAAGGAGCTATTTTTCTAATCTTAGTTTTTAGTCTTTTTTTTTTTTTTTTTTTTGCGGTACGTGGGCCTCTCACTGTTGTGGCCTCTCCCGTTGTGGAGCACAGGCTCCAGACGCGCAGGCTCAGCGGCCATGGCTCACGGGCCCAGCCGCTCCGCGGCATGTGGGATCTTCCCAAACCGGGGCACGAACCCGTGTCTCCTGCATCTGCAGGCGGACTTTCAACCACTGCGCCACCGGGGAAGCCCAGTTTTTAGTCTTTTAAGTCGAGATTGGATATTGAAACTTCTCAGATATATTTTCATAATATGTTGAGATTATCATATTTTTCTTATTTTACTTGTTAATATTAGAAATTACCGTTATAATTTCCTAGCACTAAAGTATCTTTATATTTCTAGGATCACACCTACTTTTTCCTGGAGAATTTTTTTTTTTGCGGCTATGTGGGCCTCTCACTGTTGTGGCTTCTCCCATTGGGATCTTCCCAGACCGGGGCACGAACCCGTGTCCCCTGCATCGGCAGGCGGACTCTCAACCACTGTGCCATCAGGGAAGCCCTTCCTGGAGAAATTTTTAAATGTACTCTTGAATTTGATTCATTGATGTTCTATTTAGGATTTGTACAGCTGCCATATGCACAAGTGAGATTAGTTTACAGCAGCGTGTCCCAAAGTCTGTTCTATGGAACACTATTGCTATGAATTGTGCTACAGAAAAAGGAAGAGAAGGGAAGTCCTGTGTTAAAACTAATTTAGAAAATACTACATATCCCTCTTGGAGATTCACAAGGTATATTCCCATTTTAAGATTCTGAGACAAGCTGGGGTTAAAAAGAGAAAAAAGAGAGAAACTTGGGTTTAAATTCGCATAACCCAGCATTTCCCAAACTGATTGACCATACGAGTCCCTATCTGACATAATTCCTATTAACATCTTGCAGAGCTCATGTCTGAGGCATGCACTTTGGAAACTGTCTTTGTCAGTGTTGACACTGGTTTCGCTGGAAACCTCTTCCATCAGAAGTTCTAATCAAAGGCTTATAATCAATTAAACTCCATTGCTGCTACCCTACACAATAAGATACTTTATTGTTTCTTCCAATTAAAGTTGATGCCTTTCAGTTTCATGATTCTGAGACATTGTCTCACTCCACTGGGTCCCTTTGGGATCTCAAGGATGCAGAAAAACTCAACCTTCAGAAGGATCCAGTTCGGGGTTGTCTTTATTTAACCTTCCCTCCAAGCTTGACTGGTTCTTCCTTGATCTTCTCCTCAGTTCACGGGACTACATGGTCTGGGCCCTCTGCCACTGATGTCTTCACTCCAAAGCAGCCTGACTCTTCAACTCAAGTGACCTTATGTGGCCTAGGTAACTTTTCCTCCATCCCTTGTCCTGCATCCTGAAACCGTCTGTTTCCACTCACCATCCCCTTTGCTCTCTCTTCTCCTCCCAACTCCAAAATCCCACTTTTTCTATAAATACCCAAGAGATACTCAAGACTGAGAAACACATAATCTTAGTTGCTAAAAAGTTCCCAGAAGCAAAACCCTTCTAGACGTTGCGGGGGATAGATAGATTTACCGTATGGCCTCTGCCCTTCGGCAGCTCTGATTCTTGTGCTGGGGATGAACAAGTATCAGATCATTGCAGCGAACCTTTTGCCCAGTGCCTGGCATAGGAAGAGCTCAGTAGCCATTGACTAACATCACACTGAATAGAAAGTGATAAGTGCCTTATAGAGTTATGTGTATGGTGTGTGGTTAATCTTCTGAAGAATTCACAGAGCAGTGACATTTGAAAGGGGTTTAAAAGGATGAATAGGAGCTCATGTGGTAGAGCAAGGAGGCAATGAAACACTTTGCAGCTGAATCAGACTTTCCAAAACTCTTTCACATACCAACCCCACTCGATCTTCACGACACTGTGAGGTAAACTTCATTGTTTTTCTATTTTTCTATTGAGGAGGTTAAGGATCACTTGCAGCAATGAGCTTTCCCAAATCAAAAGATTTCAGGAATACATGAGTAGCTGTCCTAGCACTCTGATAAGAAACAGCCATTCTTAAGAGGTGTTGAGGTCCCAGGAAAACAAGGCAGGTATGGTCCCTGCCGTCATGGAGCTCATAGGCTAGATTCACAGAACTTCAGGGCTGCAAATTCTCCCCATGTGGAGGGGTTTTTTTGTTTTTGTTTTTGTTTTGAGGTACGCGGGACTCTCACTGTTGTGGCCTCTCCCGTTGCGGAGCACAGGCTCCAGACGCGCAGGCCCAGCAGCCATGGCTCACAGGCCCAGCCGCTCTGCGGCATGTGGGATCTTCCCGGACCAGGGCACGAACCCGTGTCCCGTGCATCGGCAGGAGGACTCTCAACCACTGCGCCACCAGGGAAGACCCATGTGGAGGTCTTTAGCTCAGCAATTAGAGAGAGAGCTGAAGAAATTGCTTTTTTCCACAGACTGAATCTGGGCCCACCTTTAGCCTAGGAGTAAATGGTGCAGCAGCCAGAGTGTGAGGCCGGCAGACACCCTCAAGGTGGGGGTAGGCAGGGGGCGGGGGGCACCCCTGGCTTACATCTGAACCTCCTGGGGAGCCATAAAGAATACTGGTGCCAGGTGTGCCCTGGACCACTGAAGTCAGAAGCTGGGTTTTGGTGGGAGGGGGTAGTCATGGGTACGTTTAAGTGTCCCACTTGATTCTAATGTGCAACCAGAGTTATAAACCAGTGTTCTGATAGAAAGGTTGGGGCAGTATAGGGACCCAGTTGTGAAGTTCTAATTCTGCTCCTTTACTTCTCTTTCCCCTGCCTTCCTCCTGTATCCCTGCAGCTCCTTTCTGCTGGTCCCATTCTGAGCACCCACATCTGCTCCATCCCAGCTACCTAACATGGGGGCTGAGATGTGCTCCTGGGTTCATCACCACGAAAAGCTTCACTCTCGGATCCTAAGGATGCATTTAAAAGGGGCCTTCTCAGGAAGGACTTAATGGTCATAACGGTGACAAATAAGGCACAGAGAGAGCCAAGGTGCAGTGGGCCTTCAGGTTTCTGTTCAGTCGCACCACAGAGGCAGCCATCTGCTGGGTTAGGGCTGGTCCTGGTGTACAAAGGTAGGTCAGCTCTCACTGGTGAGACTACCTTCTCTCTCCCCACCCCTGCCTCAGGAGAGTTAGAAGAGATTCATATCCTGCTGCTTGCCCATGGCCAGAATGGCTCCAGGTACACAGCCCAACAGAGGCCGGGGCCTGGAGCAGAGCAGGTGCCAACCCAGCTGGGGAGCTCATTCCCCCCTGCCCCACCCACCTCTCACCTCCCCTCGGGCATTTTCTCAGTGACCCAGAGAAGGAAAAGAAGTCCTGCAGTCTCTGCCCAGACACGTGGTATTATGGGCCTTTGTGCAGCTGAGCCTGCCCTGCCCCAAGACCTTGATGCTTTCCTAGGGCGGGGGTGATTCCCCCAGCCTGCAGCAACTGGAACATGTTCTGGAATTCATCTGGATTACCAGGGGCCATGAGAGGAGGTGGACAGGGACACTGACCAAAGGTCCCAAAGCGATACAGTCCAGCTTACCTGATGCCAGAGAGTGAGATGTTATGGTGACAGAAGCCAGCTTTAGGACTGTCATCCTATTGGTTGGTTATCACTACTGTTATCTGATTTACATATTTCCATAAGTATTTATTGCACTAGATCCCTCTGGGCTTAAGTCAATGATGTAATGGGAAAAAGGACCCACAGATGAAACCCTGCCTGTGGATGCAGAGCGTTAGATGGTAGACTCCCCAGCCATCAGCTGGATGGAGGTGGGTGTCCCTGCAGAAGTCTGCCTATTGGTCCTCCTTGGCCTGATTTCTTCAACTGTAGAATCAAAAGAGCACTGCTGACTCCAGGGCTGCTCCCCTAGGATGTTGTAAAAGTGAACAAGTTATTGATGGCAGGGAACTGGCAGTCTCTGAGTGGAAAGGGTAATAAATCAAACATTCCATTATGTCTGTTTCCAGTTTCTCCTTTCAGTGAATGTTTGCTCATCATCTACAGCATGTAGCAGCATGCCCCTGCTCTAGTAATGCTAATCTTCTGTGTGTCATAGGTTAAGAGCATAAACTCGGGATCCAGTCTGCTTAGATTTTAATCCCGGCTCTCTACTTCCCAGCTGGGTGGCCCTGGGTAAGTTACTTCACTTCTCTGTGCTTCAGTTTCCTCATCTGTTCAGTGAAGATAATAATAGTACTTACCTCACAGGGTTGTTATAGAGAATCAATGTGTTAATGTATATAAAGCACATGAGAAGCGCTCAACAAATTTTCACTACGAAGATGATTAATACCTAGCACTTTCACATAATGAGTTCACAGAAGCTTATTTATGCTTGGCACCTAAACTCTAACACCGTGTTTTTCTAACTTGTCTGGTGTTTAAAAAACAAAAATACCCAAGGTACTTGTGAAAAATAGAGGTTCCAGGCCACTGCCCTGAAGATTCTGATTCAGCAGGTCCGGAAGGGATCCGAGAAGCAGTATATTTAACAAATGGCCCAGGTGATCCTAATGAAGAGTTTAGGGAATCAGCTGCTACAATGGGGCTAAGAGGCAAAACCTGGCCTCTTCTGGGCTTCCCTGTACTCCCTCTGCCAGTTAATCTGAAACGCCAGGGAGGGGAAGGCTTTTTCCCTTTGGAGCTTTGGAAAAGCTCACATTGTCTCCCCCATCCCATTTCAGCAAGAGAGGCTTCCTAGAAGAGGTGGAGGGATTTCCAGGACTGGAACAAAGAGAGAGACCTTGACTCACAGGCAAGAAGACGGTGAGTTATTGCAAGACTGGGGACGCAGGAGAAGATGTGGCCATGGCAGGGTGGGCCAGGGGTGCCTAGAGGCACCCGAGTTTGGCACTTCTTTGAGAATTGCACGTGTTTAGAGTCCCGTGCTTCACAGCATCTGGTCAGTCTCTCCAGGCGTCTGTTCTTCCTTACACCCAGGATAAAATCCCGAGGTCCCTGTAAACTACAGGCCCATTTTCCCAGAAATTCAGACCCTGTTCTTGAATCAGGTGTTCATTGATTGAACCACATCTCCTGAGCATTCACCAGGCATTGAGAACACAAAATTGTGTGAGTCTATGATCAAGAGCTTCTCTCTGAGTGTGATTCAGACCTCTCTCCATGGAGAAGCTCGGAAGCTTGGCGTCCCGTGGGAAGGACATGTGAGAAGCTATTAGCAATGCCAAGTGACAAGTGTGTGCTAGTGGTCCACCACCGCTGCCATGGGAGCTCTGAGGAGAGGTGAACTCTTCTGGGGAGGTGAGTGTTGCAGTCTTGGAAGGCTCCTCAGAGGAGTTGAGCCAGTTCTTGAAGGATGAGAAAGTGCAGTCAGACTGCCAGAGTAAGAAGAGGTATTCTTTTTTTAATAAATTTATTTATCCATCTATTTTTGGCTGTGTTGGGTCTTCGTTGCTGCATGCCAGCTTTCTCTAGTTGCAGCGAGGGGCTACTCTTCGTTGCTGTGCACGGGCTTCTCATTGCAGTGGCTTGTCTTGTGGTGGAGCACAGGCTCCAGGCACACGGGCTTCAGTAGCTGTGGCACGCGGTCTCTGTAGTTGTGGCTCGAGGGCTCTAGAGCGCAGGCTCAGTAGTTGTGGAGCATGGGCTTAGTTGCTCCGCGACATGTGGGATCATCCAGGACCAGGGCACGAACCTGTGTCCCCTGCACTGGCAGGCAGATTCTTTTTTTTTTAAATGTATGTTTATTATCAAGATTTATGCTGTGACTTGCAAACCTCAAGGCACTTTTTTTTTTTTTTCAAATGTATTATTTTTGGCTGTGTTGGGTCTTTGTTACTGTGCGCGGGCTTTCTTTAGTTGCAGCGAATGGGGGCTACTCTTCGTTGCGGTGTGCAGGCTTCTCATTGCGGTGGCTTCTCTTGTTGCGGAGCATGCGCTCTAGGTGCACGGGCTTCAGTAGTTGTGGCTCATGGCCTCTAGAGCACAGGCTCAGTAGCTGTGGCACACAGGCTTAGCTGCTCTGTGGCATGTGGGATCTTCCCGGACCAGGGCTTGAACCCGTGTCCCCTGCATTGTCAAGCGGATTCTTAACCACTGCGCCACCAGGGAAGCCCCTGGCAGACAGATTCTTAACCACTGCGCCACCAGGGAAGTCCCAGAAGAGGTATTCTAATTTTTTAAAAAATTAGAGGAAAGACAGCAAGGTGTAAAAGGGCACAGATGTGGCTGGAATGCAAAGACTGAGCATGGGGATGGGAAAGTAGGTTGGTCTGGCTCCCAGAGATCCCTGGGTTCCATGCAAGGCATCCCTCCCTCCCCATGGGGAGAGCAGCAGGGAGAGAAAGCCCCAGGATGACGTCCATCCCCAGCAATGTTCTTCACTTCCACGGAAAATCCAGCCCCTCACTTATCTAGGAACAGGAAGCAGCACTCACTGTAACTGAACCTTTTTCCGGGACTTGCTTTACCCACGATCAAATCCTGGCCCAGTCTCTGCCTGAGGCCAAATTAGGCCCTGGTGTTATGTGCTAGCCAAGTCTCCTCTCGTGAAGTGGGTGTGGCTTCGTGGTCATTTTGTAACTTCCTGAATGCGTCTTTGAAGCTTTGGAACAAGCCGGGACCTATCTGTGCCCTCAGATCTCTATGAAGGAGAGGGTATAGTTAGAGCCGTTATCCCCAGAGTGTGCTGGGCAGGAGGTGGTGGGGGGGGGGGGGGGGGGGGGGGGGGGGCTTTAGGATGGGCCCTTGCTCCTGCCCAGATGCCCCCTCCCACCTGTCATGATGCTATAAATTCTTACCATCTGAGTCACATTTACAATCCTGTAGAAGTGGGTAAGGCTGTGTCACCTTGGGTTGATAAGTCACAGGTGTTTATTGGTGCTCCTTCCACACTTTTCTATCTTTGCACCTGTCACCTCTGTTTAGACAACTGCCACATTTGTCTGATGAGCAGGCCTATTAGCTGTGCCCGGTATTTTCGATGGCCAGCAGGACATTTATGGCTGAGAGCAGTGTATCCTTGTTGTTAAGGACAAGGACTCTGGAGTCCGTCTGAGTTTGGAACCAGTTCCACCTCCTATGTCACCTTAACTTTTCTTTGCCTCAATTCTTTTATCCGTAAAATGGGAATAGGAAAGTACCTACCTCCTTGGGCTGTGGGGAAAAGAAAATGAGCTCATACACATAAATTTCTCCAACAGTGCCTGGCACACAGTAAGCACACAATAAAAATTAGCTGTAAGTATTATCTCCTTTCAGAAGTCCTGCTCTCACTTCAAACTCGTATGTCAAAATGGAGATCTGAGTTCTTAGTTCTGGCCTGGTCCCTCCGTTAAAAAGCTCTAGAGGCTCTTATATAACAGGCAAAGAAATGAAGCCCAGGGTGATGAAGCGACTTGCTCAGGGTCACACAGAAAGCCAAAGGGAAAGCTGGTGCTTCAGACTCACGGCCACTTCCCATGAGCCTGCTCGCACCAGCCCGGTGACCCCACAGGAAGCTTCGGGCACTGCGGAGAGTCCTTGAAGAACAATTTAGACTTAGTGCCACAATCGCCTGGGCCACCTTTTGAAAATGTACATTCCTGTGGTCCCCTATTGAATTCTGATCCAGTAAGTCTAGGATGGGGCCCCAGATTAGCATTTTAAAAAGCACACCTTCTTCCCTTCCCCCAACCAGGCAATTCTGATTCAGCTGGTCTGCACTTTGAAAAATGCCTCTCAAAAGCCAGTCTCCCTCACGTGCTGCCACTGGAGATGAAATCCCAAGCAGGGCCCAGTAAGGCCCTCTGGCCAGCCCCAGGCTGCACCAGTGCAGTTACTAGGCATGCCTGTGATCCTCAGAGGTATTTCAGGAATTTGGTCACATTCTTTCACACTCTCATCCTGAGAAGGAACTGCCAGTCCTTCAGACAAAGATGCACCTGTACCCCTGCAAAATCAGTGGGGCATTCAACACCAAGATTATCATTCCACTGAGCATTGTTTACTGCAATCGGATGCTGGGAGCTAGGGGGATTGTGGGTAATCTGATTCATGGCACCTCCCTCCTCCATGGGTGACCTCATCAAAGGCTCACTGCATGCAATACTGCCTCAGAAGCTTCCGTCCTAACTTTCCTACAACACTGACTGTGTGGCCCTTCTTACCAGAGGGAGGAAATCAAATACTCGAAGAAAGAACAGATACTCAAAGAGCAGTGTTTTGAGATAGTGGCAAGAAGGACAGTTCTTTATATCTGCTTATTAAGGGACTCTGGCTGTGGACAACTATCCACTAGGAAAAGAGAAAGCATTCCCAAACTAAGTGCTCAATTCTGAGATATTTTTTAAAACGTTGACAGGAGTCATCCAGCTTATGGAAGATTTCATTTTGGAGGGTTTTAAGAGCTGTTTCTTCTCAGCTTTTGACTTTCTCTTGCTCAGAACTTGTACCCGGGCCTGTGTTCACTTATTTCCATTTCTGAGTTATCACTGGGACACAGAGATAACAAGGTCTGCTGATCAGAATACAGCTGTGAGGACTAAGAAAGACCATAATAACTGTCCTGCAGCAATCTGAGGTTGGCCTTTCTCAGCAGTGTGGCCCGCAGGGGCAAGTGCATAACCTTCAGGATCACCCAGAATGGGTTCCAGTCCCAGATCTGCTGGTCTCTGGCTGTGGGGCCTTGGACGGGTTACTTAATTCTGAGTCTCCATTTTCCTGTCTGTAAAATGTGGATACTTATATTGAACTTATAGGGCTTTTGTGCTGATCAAAGGACACAGTGAATGTCAAGCATGATGCCCATCACAAGACAGCCAATATATAGTTGTTATTCTTTTGTTCCCTCTTTTCTTCTTGGTAACAGTGATTGTGCCATTGTTCAACTAAAGAGAAAAGGAATCATTCTGAAGCTAGAAGAAAGGGAAATGAAATAAAGCATATTTAACCCATCCAGTGGAAGACAATAAAGCAAAAAAGAGAGAGAGAGAGAGAGAAGGAAAGACACAAGTAACTAGAAAACAAAAAGTGGTAGAAGTTAGTTAAAATATATCAGTAAACAAAACAAATATAAACAGATTAAACTCATCTGCTAAAGAACAAATTTTCAGATTGGATTTACTTTTTTTTCCATTCCCTCATTCAAGCAATAATTATCTACTATGTTCTAGGCACTGGTCAAAGCACTGGAATCTAGCTAAAAGCTATTCACAAAATATACATGTAAAGACAAAGAAAGAAGACAGTTGAAAGCAAAAGATTAGGAAAAAATACACCGGGTAAGTATTAACTAAAAGAAAGTTGATTTAGCAATATTAATTCAAAACAAAATAGACCTTAAGACAGAAACTTGGCAATAAAGAAGGTCTTGATAAAGGGAACAGTTCACCCAAAAAATATAACTATCTTGAACCTATACTCATAACATAGCCTCAAAATACATAAAGCAAAAACTGACAACATTATAAGGAAATACTGACAATCCACATCACAGTAGTAGACTTTAATCACTTCTCTCAGAAAGTGTTCCAACAAACAAAAATTAGGAAGGATATAGAAGATTTGAACTACAGGTTAAATTTATGACCCTTGCATCTCATAAATAAAGAATAAATAGCTTTTCAAGTAAAACTTATAGGAATTAATCAGTACCATATGCCACAAAGGCACTAAAGAATTGATAATATACAATTAATTCTCTGTGCAGTGCAATAAAACTATAAGTCAGTAACCAAAACCTTTCCACACAGAACCCATGTGTTAAGAAAATTCCTAAGTAGATTTCTAAATAATTAATGGCTCAGAGGAAGAATGATCATGGAAATTTTAAAATATTTTATAACTGAATAACAGCAAAGTATTACATAGCAAAGAGCAACATAAATTCAATTACCACCCCACGGGCATCTCCATAGCACAGCGATATGCCAAGAGCTTGGGGCTCAGACAGCAGACGGAAGCCTTGAAAACTAGAGCAGGTGGAGTTACAGTAGTGCTAGAGAAGATTATTTCTCAAATACCTTTTTTTTTTTAATTGAAGTATAGTTGATTTGCAATATTGTGTTAGTTTCAGGTGTATAGCACGGTGATTTAGTTATACGTACATATATATCTCTATTCTTTTTAAGATTCTTTTCCCTTATAGGTTATTACAAAATATTGAGTAGAGTCCCCTGTGCTATACAGTAGATCTTGTTGGTTATCTATTTTCTGTATAACAGTGTGTACATGTTACTCTCACATACCTTTTATTCCCCCCTGCTTTCTCTTACACTGTTGCCTCTGTCTGGAATGCCTTCCGCCCCTGCATACCCTCCAACTGCCTGTGCACCCTGACCCTCATCTGGTGAACTTCTTTTCGTACGTTAAGAACCAGTTCAATCGTCATTGACTCAGCTAACGCTTGGCTCCCACAGCATGTCTTTTCAGGAGCACTTTTTGATCACAAGTGCTGTACGGTGTACATGTTTCTTCTTTTCAATAGCTATAAACTCTAAAGAGTAGGGGCTGCATCCTAGTCTTCTTCGCCAGCCTAGAGCCACACACAGTAGGCACTCGGTAAGTTTTTGTTGAAAGACCATTGGGATTTTCATCTCCACCCTATGTCTTTAATTACCTGGAGCATTTCAGACTGTGGCCTGCCTACCGTGGCTGGAGGGAAGCCCTCCACTCTGGTTTCCAGAGCTGTACCACAGAAGCTCCCACCATTTCTGTGCCAGGGAGAGCCAGAGAGCCACATTCCTACCAGGTCATGGCCCCCACTGAAACCACAGTTAAAATGCAATGCCACCCTGAAGGAGGACGCTTTAAGTCAGAGCCCAGTATTTTTAGCAGAGTTCATTTCACAATCTTTCCCCAGAAGTCTGCAAATTTGGACTTTGGGCCCAAACCCTGCCTAGAAATTGACATTCACCTGCTTTTACAGAAAGAAGTAAGATTTCACTCTAGGCAAGGAAAAACCTCAATAAAGACTGCATTTACCTTCCTGGGGAGCCATTTGCCTGATGTGAACTGAATCCTAAAATGCAAATTCTTTCTAGGGGAACGAGTATGGCAGCTGATGTTGCAACATTGCTCAGAACAATTTGAAAACAATTCTGTTATTATTACTATCATTATCATTATTTCAACCTAGCAATTAAGTTAATATGGTTAAGTCAGCATTTTCAGCAAATTGTTATGGCATGAAGGAGTGTGTGTGTGTGTGTGTGTGTGTGTGTGTGTGTCTGTGTTTGGGATTACAGCTGTCGTCATCATTTCTATTCTGCTTTAGGGGTTAAATATTTAACCACAAGTATGTGCTGCAGGCTGAAACCTGATGAGTGAGGGGGAGCCAGGGAGAAAGGGGGGCTCCTAACCATACTTCTTATTAACATGAAGGTAATAAACATGATTGTTTAATAGAGTACGTGCAAGCTGGCCTGTGAGGCCACAATAGATCACGTGTGTACACATCAGCATCTCAGCACCTCCCATGGATCCTGGCATTCTCCATGTCTGAGCACTGTGGCAGCCCAGAGGAGGCTAAAGTGAACTTGACTTGAGCAAGTGGAAGCAGCACTTGTGGTGTATATCCCCCAGAGGCCACTACTTGATTTATTAGCACATCTACAATTACCCAACACTTCAACAGACCTGTAAAGCAAGCGGTGAGGGGGGTGGCGAATAGCATTAGATCCCTTCCATGGAGTCAGGGCAGCATCATTGAAAAAGTTGGAGTGTTGGAGTCAGCCAGACCTGAATGTGAGTCCTAGCTGTGTGACCCTGCGGAGATTACTTAACCTCTCTGAATCTGTCTTCTCATCCACACAATAGTGGCTATAACCCTCTCTCTTAGGGTGGTTATGAAGATTAAAAGGGATAAAATGTATATCACATTTACTCTCTGCACATGCACTGTAGGCACTCACTAAAGAGCAGCTACTTGGTTGTTACGGTTATTCTGTTCTCATTAGTTCATGTCATCTCAAGGCTTATTTTCTAGCCCAGTGCCTACCTCAGGGCTCCCATGGTACTTGTTGACCAGGGCCATTCAGAACCTTGATGGCCAAAAGGACTGTCCTGAAGACACCCAGAAAGATGCACCCCACCTCTGGGAATCTCTCCACTCTCTCCCCTGGCCCTGGGAAGTAATTTGAGATGTCTGGCTGGGCATTGCTCTTAGAGGACAATGTGTTTACAAGCACTGCTAGGGCCATGGTGTGCAGGCTGGGATGGGACCATCCGCTCAGGGACTGGGTTTGGGTCTCCCTTCCCTGGGGACTCCCTGTTGATCTGTAGTGTTCCTTGGGAGGCACTCACGTAACATGCCCCTACATGCACACACTCATACACGCACTTGTACACATGTACACAGACGTACATTCACACACACACACACAAACACACACACACAGACATACACTCATACACAGCGTTATGCCTCATCTTCTTTTTGGAGACTTCGGTTTGAACTGAATGTCTTGTGCCATCACTGCAATGGCAGTACCCCTGTTGAGAGCATGGACATAAATATACATAAATAATCTTATCAGTGGTTTAATCCCCCATCCTTAAGCTTACTTTTTAAAACTTGGAAATAATAAAAAGGTAGAAAATAGAGGGGAAATATCTATAGTCCCACTCTCCACAGACCTTTGCTAACACCTAGCAATATCTCTTGCAAGTCTTTATGCCTATTTTATTTTACATCGTAATGATGATCCTATGTATTTAATATCTGTGTGTATGCACTGCTTCTTTCACTTAATTTTATAGAGTAAGCATCATTTTAATAGTTGCATAATATTCTGTAAAGAAGGACACACCACGATTTATTTGTCCCAGTCATTGGAATCTTAGATTGCTGTCCAAATGTTTGCTATTATAAATGGAATTATGAAATCAAGTTTTCTTCTGCTTTAGGAGTTATTATCTCAGGAATTATTTTCTAGAAATATAAGGTTAAAGGTTATATGGCTCTTAATACATATCACCAACTGATTTCCAAAAGAGTCACATCAGTGTATAAACCCCCAAACTTTTGCTTTTGATCGTCACTGATATGATCCCCCAAGAAAAACCCCGGCATCCTTGGAGGATGCCTCATTCAGGCAGCAGGACATAGTTCCACCACTAAGTTCATCACTCATCAAAAGCTCTCTCCAACACCACTGAGTACCAGAGATGACGTTAGGGTTCAAAGAAACAAACTCCTTAAAGTATTAGAAAAACTATGAAACACACAAAATCCCTGTTTCCATAAGTGTTATTGTTTAGGACTTGGCTAAAGTATGTATTTCAGTTTTGTAAAAAGAAGAACTACTATGTAATAAAAGTGCAGACCACACACTCTTATGATAAAAGCTGTGAAAGTGCAGCAGCAATGTCCATCCTGGTCAAATAGGCGGAGCCCAGCCACGCCCTTAGAAGGAATTAGGGACAAGGGCAGGAAAAATGAGCGAAGAAAATGGCTTTCCACACACACAGGACCACATGCTAATGAAAACTCAGAGAGCCTTGGAGGGTTGGGGGTAAGGTGAGGGCAGCATTTTATGCTGTTATCAGACACTGTTACCTGAGCGGGAGGGCGGGATCTAAGAAACTGAAGGGGCGGGAAGAGACCTTAGGGTCCTAGACTCCACCATGGGGGTTGAGGGTATGGGGAGGAAGGAAAAGATGAGAACAGGCAACTCAGAGGGAAATTTTGTACACTAATTTGCCAGTTTCACAACGTCACCTTGAAAACAAGCATCGTCCACCTTGAAAACAAGTTATCATCCAAGTAAAGCCAGGGCTGAGTCATGTTTCCCTGGTGCTGAAATATCCAGGTGATACAACATTGTAAATCAACTGTACTCCAATAAAAAAATTTTTAATAAATAAATAAATTTTAAAATATCCTGTTGTGTGGCAAGAGCATGAGCTTCAGATCAGCCAGACCTGTGGGAAGATCCTGGTTCTGACACTTCCTAGCTGTACAAAGGCTCAGTTTTATAACTTTGAGTGGGGATGGTAGTGCTACTAATTTCATCGCACCACTGGGAGGACGAGAAATGATGGATGTGCCCAGCCCAGTGCCTTGCACAGAGACGGGCTTCCGTAGAGGCCAGTAGTAAGAGCTGGGGAAGGAGAGGGAGAGGAGGAGTGGGTAGTAGTGACAAGTAGTGACAGAGGGGGAGGGAAGAAGAAGGGGGACGTGATATGGTGTTGAGTAGCAGTAGTGCTGCTGGTGGTAATTACGTGCACCCCCCCCAATAATTCTTGATTCTCCTCCGCAGAACTCAGAGGACATCCTGCCTCACCCAGTCTCTTTCAAAGGAGTCCCAGCAAAGGAGAGGTGCCTGACTAGGGAATCCTACATACCTACCAACTTCCAAAGGGCCAAAACTGGTAAGAACTGTTGAGAACCTATGATACAACTATAGTGGGTTAAATGGTGTCCCCCCAAAACTCATGTCCACCGTGAACCTCAGAATGTTACCTTATTTGGAAATAAAGTCTTTGCAATGTAATTGGTTAAAGATCAAGATGAGATTATACTGGATTAGGATGGGCCCTAAATACAACGACTGGTGTCCTTAGAAGAAGGAAAGAGGATACACAGAGGGAAGAAGACCATGGGAAGACAGATACAGAGATTGGAGTGACGCTACCATAAGCCAAGGAACAACCGGAATCACCAGGAGCTGAAAGAGCAAGGAAGGATTGGATTCCCTGTAGAAACTTCAGAGAGAGCACAGCCCTGCTGACAGCTTGACTTGGGACTTCTGGCCTCTAGAACTGTAGGAGAATAAATTCCTGTGGTTTTAAGCCACCCCAGTTTGCAGTACCTTGTTGCAGCAGCCTGAGGAAACTAATCCACCAATCATCTCAGTTTACAGAGGAAGAAACCAAGTCCTGAAGAGAAACCAAGGTCATCACTGTTCACCCACAGAAAGGTAGCAGCTAAACAGGGGCTAGAACCCAGCCCTCAACCCCCATCCAGGGCTCTCCCCTTAGGGAATGCCCCAAGTCTTTGGCATGTGATCTCACACCTAGGTTCGGGCCAGAGGAAGGCCTATTTTGACAGAGCCACATATCCCTGTGTGTGTATGTCCTCCCCAGAGAGCACTCAGTGAGTGGAACCCACTTTTCCCGATAATGACTGACTCCTCAGTTCTGGGTGAGAGCTCTGACTGGTACATCATCTTGAGAGTTTGCTTGTAGCTGTCATGAGAGAGGAAATGCCAGCAAGCTCCCTCCCCATGCTGAGAAGTTAATCCCCAGAGACCTTGCTGACTGACACATGGTGGGTGCTTCATAATAAATGAAAAATAAACTTAAATAATGTGATAAGTACCCATTGCATCAGTGAGTGTTGCTGCATTAATATGCCCAGGTGTCCCTTTAACGGTGCACAGAGTTTTCTGTTCTCATGTGAATAATTGCTTCCGTTTGTCGGGGAACGTCCTAGGAGCCAGGTACTGTGCTAAGTTTCTCCATCAGGCCCCACTGGAAGCAGGTTGAACGCTCATGTCACTTAATTTGAGGAGAGTTGAAGAAAGGGGCTATTTACAAAAGTGTGGGCAGGGTCTGGAGGAGATTGCAGCGCCCCAGGGTGGGTGGTGTGGAGCCATCGCCACCCTGGGCTAAAGGAATAAGAGGTGGGAGGGGCGAGAGCTGTGAGGACCGGAGCTGTGACATGGGGTCGAGGGCCACGCCTGTGGGTGGCACCCAGCAGGGAAGGAGCCAGCTTCAGCCTCCTTGTCCTGTACGGGATCCAGAGGGGCAAAGGGAAGCTTGCCTCTCCTCTCAGGTGTCAGCTGGCTTATAATTGTATCCGTTAATTTTCACAATAACCCTGTGAGGTAAGTGCTATTGCTGCCAGCCTGTTTCAGAGATGAGGAAACTCAAGTGAAAAAAAGAAACCATTTCTGGTCATCGATGGGCCAGGATTTGAACCCAAATCTCTCTGACTCCACAGACTATAGAGTTCTGTTCTCGTGTATTAGGCCATAATTTGCCATGAAGTTAGCACCAGATAGATGCCATAGATGTAACTTCAAGAACACAGATGATAGTCAAGTGTCATAAAACAATTAAGAAGTAACAAATTTTTAGTATTTATTAAATTTTGTTTTTAATAGAATGTATTTAGCTATAAGCTTATATAATTTACTCTTTAATAATGGCAATGTTTAACAACTGACTTGCAAAGTTCCTGAAGACTTAACAATCATCTCTTGCAAGCCAGTAGGGGCTATGTCCAGCACCCCTGAACAGCTAAGTTTCTCTTCTGTGGCTTAAACAGTACTATCTCCCCAAATTAATTACTGTTTTGGGGAGAAGAGTATATTCATAATCTAGTAGCACTATTAGATCATAGAACCCACATACATGCAGCTCACACTGATGGAAATGTTGAGAAGAAATCCAAAGAGAGGAATCCATATCCATTGGTGACCATAGACTACAGGACATGGAACTTCTCCTTCCTTGGTCCCTGCTGGTCCCTAGGATCTGAGGGGCCATGAGAAGGACTGGAGAGGAGAGGATGGCTGAGCAAATGGCTGAATGGGCAATACTCTAGAATGGATGTCCCAGGGCAGGGGTATCAGAAGCAGGGGCTGGAAAGGATGGATCCAGAGAGTTAGAAACTTCTAGTGGCAAGGAGGAGAGGTTTCCAAAGGAGCTGGGTGGAGATGGGAAGACCTGGACCCTTGCTAAACTGTGGGAGAAGCTCAGGGTTTGGTGAACCAGGTCAAATGTCACTGGGACCTCCGCTTGTGAGACTTTAAGTGCCTTTCCTTTAAAATTCAGGAGCAAGTCCAATTAATAAGAAATAGGACTGTTCTTCTCCTATGTTATAATTCCAAAGTGGCCGCAACCTCTTCAGTAGAGAGCTCAGCTTATGCCTTGTTCAGCCTGACATGGCTGTTTTAGGAAGCCCAGTAAGATGGGGTGGCAAAGGAACACTCATCTATTCACTGGCCTCAGAGGAGAGGGACCTGTAGCCTCTCAAGGCACCCAGTGACTCAGGGTTCCAGGAGGCAGACCCACCAATACTATGGGAGGCCCTGAGAGGACCGGCAGATAACCCACCCTTCTGCTCACCCCTGTAGATTTGAGGATGCTGCCTTCTGGAAGGAGAGGGGAGGGACCCCACGTCTGGGTGGCATCCCTGACCCCGCCTTGCACATAATACTGTCGTGGTTGCTTCAGTTGCCTGCTTCCTCCCCTAGATCCTATACTCTTGGAAGGGAAGAGAAAGTGCCATCCCTAGCACAGGATCTGGTGAGCAGGTGCTCAACAAATGTTTGGGAGTGTGAATGAGATCCCAGAAGGAGCACCTTCAGCCTTCCCAGGAGAAGAAAGCTCCGAGCAGCTGGAGGCAGCAGTGAGCAAGTGAGGGACGCAGGCCCAGGAGCACCCAACAAGATGTGTAGTCGATGGACGAATGTCATGTTTGGCTCCAAACCAGCTTGAGGCACTGGGAGAAGACAGAGAAGGAGAGAATGGACCCTGGCCTTCAGGGACTTTCGCAAGGTAAGGAGCTGCGCACACCTGAGAGGAGCAAACAAATCTGGACTTGAGGTGAGTTCATGGGCTCCTCTGTGACGTGGGGTGACTCATCTAAGGCCTCGGCAGCAGGATGAGGATCCTGCCCGGGTTTCTTGCTCCTCAGCCAATGCCGGCTGCTCCCCTCTTTCCCAGACCCAGTAGTGGTGCTGAGGAGGGCTGGCAGGTCACCTCCAGAGGAGGAGACTTCAGACATGTGAGGCTGTTCCAGGGCTTTCCAAGGGTACTGGAGATGCCTGGTGGAGAGAAAGGAGGAAAAAGGAGAGGAGGCATCCCTGGAGGTGGAAAAACACAAGTTAAACCTGGAAAAATGCATTGAGGTGTGGATGGTGCTGGGGGTTAGGTGGGAGGGAACGCGGGCCCGAGTTGGAAAGGTTTGGTCGTCCAGAGGCTGGAGTGCTAAGCATCTGGCACTTTCACAAGTCAGTTTCTTCATACGTGTTGGCGTAGGAGGGAGTTAACATTCACTTGTGTCATTGTTTATTTAATGTGTATTAATCAACACCAAAACATCAGCCCCGTGAGGGAATGCGGGGAATGCGCCTGGTTTTGCTCACCAGTGTACCCCCTCCACCTGGAGAAGGGCCAGGTACTTAGTAAGTGTTTACTGAACGAATGATCAGAAATTGGGCCAGGACTTAGTGTCCACTGAATGAATGATCAGAAATGTTCAGTTTGTATGTTTGGTGTTAGATTCCAAGGCAGCTCAGGAGCCAGGGAGGCGCAGCCAGGAGGCTCCAAACCTTGCAGCTCATCTTCTTCCAGTCTTTGGTATGCAATGGGCTACTTGTAGCACCTCACTTGAAGTCCAAGCTCCTTAACTAAAAAAAAAAAAAAAAAAAAAAAAAAAAAAAAAGATTGAGTTTGGCAACCAGTGGAGCAAGAGTCCCCTAAGGCCCTGGGTGCTCTGTCATTCTGGGTGTGGCCCATTTCATCACCCAGAGGGCTGTGCGTGAATGGGCCAGGCCCTGGTTCTCTAGGTCAATCTGTCTCCACCACTGGTTTTACCAGGACATTTGCCCACCTTAGAGGGCACCTTTCTCTAAGCTCAGGGCCTGATCACCAAATAGGCCCTTTCCTTTCCCATTGCCTGAGGCCCCAGGAAAATGACACAGCAGAAGGCCCACTTCAGTCTCTGCAGCCCCAGTGTGCTCACCCCCTTGAGCGGGCGGATGCCCTGAGCTGCTGGAGAGTCACCCCGAGCCCTGCTAGCTCCCTCTAGCTCCCCAGATTTTCCAGACCTAGACTCAGAGCAGCCAAATCAGTTGAAAAGAAAAAATATATATATCCGCCCTCCACACCCAGACTCCGTACACTTGAGCTGGGGAAGTGCCAACAAAAATAGCATGATGTCATCCCCCTACTGATCCTGTTAATCCCTTTTCTGCCGAATATTGAGTCTTGGTTTTTATTTAAAAGTGATTTTATTGTCAGAGGCTGGTTAAAAGCCTCTGAGAGCTGTGCCAGGAAAGCTGGTGGTGTCTTTGATGTGCAGAGCAGTGCAGGGCCCTCAGCCTCTGAGGCCTGACAAGGAAAGAAATGGGATTTGCAGAAGGCTGGGAAGCTGGAGGAATGCTGTTTCGGACAGTGTGCTTTACCAATGGCATCTGGTTTTGCATTTCACGACCAATGCACCTCTGCAAGACAGCCTCTGAGAGAATTTCTCAGCCTCTACAGGGCCTGTGAGGACCACCACAGTCCCACTCCCTCTGGACCACCGCCTTCCCTGCCCCCGTCATCACTAGGGAACACTTTCCCTTCTGTTGAGGTGCCCTGCTCCCACTCACACCCTCATCACCAAGTCTCCAAATCCCAACCTATTCTAGAAAGGCTGCCTTTGAGAGGTGAGGTGGACTTGGGCCAGGAGACATGGGTTTGAGGCTCAGCTTTGGACAAATCTAGAAAAGTCACTTCACCTCTTTGAGCCTTAGTACCTTGTACATAAGACAGAAGTATGAATCCCTACCCTACATCGTATGTGACCACCCAAGTGTCCAAAGACAATTCATGTGTCTTCAGAAGCTCTACAAACATAAGAGCCCTGTACTAAGGCCAGGCACTTTTGCAAGGAGGGTAAAGGGCAGAGGAGGCCAAGAGGAGCAAGGGAGTTGGAGGTGTGTTCAAGGGAGTGAGTCCAGTGAAGGACCATGGAATCTGAGACAGAAAGAAAGGGAAGTGAAGCCACTGATGGGTAGTGGGGAAGAACTGGGCCCAGTAGGCATGGGTTCAGCATGAGGTCAAAGAATTGTTACAGGGGGGCTTGAGGAAGTAAGCTGGAAGGACAGGCAATGATGACCAGAGAGTGAGATACTCGGGTTTGGAATTTGGGAGGTTATGCCCTTTTGGTGATGGGAAAAGAATGGGTAGCTAAGGTACACAAATGTTCCTGGCAATGAGGTCAAATTGGGATCCTGGAAAAGTTATCCTCATGCATGATTTAGGGCCCAGGAATCAGGAAGGAGTTGGGGTGGAAGGGACTCCAGGAGCCCAGGAGCCAAGGTGGTCAGTGAGCGAGTGGTTGACCAGAAGGCCCAGGGAAGCATCAGGGATGGGGAGGGGGATGAATGGTGTGAGTCTGAAGGAGCAGGCGGTTTTACAAGATGAAGGGGAGTATAGGTGTGGCCTGGGGAGCCAGGAGGATTGCAGACTTATCCTCTGACCCTGAGGAGAGCATGTGAGAATGGCAACCCCGGCCTGAGAGGACAGCAGGCAGAGAGAAGGGAGTGTCCCGGAGAAGGGTGAGGGTACAGAGGAGTTTGCGGTCATGGAGAGGAGGGGATGAGGGGGATGGGGGAGGCGGGGCAGGCCAGCTGAGCAAATGAACAGAGCAGTGTGGGGATGGAGTCTGGGAGCCAAAGGGTACCTGAAGAGGCCTTGGCCCCTGGCTGATCATGAGGAGAATGGGTTAGGATAGGATGGTGTCATCCATGCGGTCTCTAGTAGTGGAGCTGAAGCCTTCACACAATGGCTTTGCCACAGGGTGGGTTTGGGCAGGCAGGGCTCAAGCCGGCAGTCATCTGATGGCTGCTGCCATAGACCTCAAGCATGAATGGTGGGTCTTCAGACAGCTGTTCACACAGGGCTTGAGAGGAGGGATGGTGGCCCCACAGGCTGGGGTGGGGGGGCTGGTCAGATCAGGGACCAGATGAGGTCTGAGACCCACTCCATCTCTGCCACCCTGTGATCACATAATTCACAGTTGTCCCAAGGACTGGCCCCAGCTCTCAGCATGAGGCTGCTCTGGTTGCTTGGTTCCTGATTTCAGCTGTAACAGCTTTGCAAGTGCCTTGACCACCAGATGCTGAGAAAGGAAACAGACACCTCCAGTCTACCCCAGAGGCCTGAGTGCAGCTGCCCAAAGCCAGCCACAGAGGGCATCAAGAGTCTGAACTGATGGAGGAGGAGGGAGGGTACAGAAGCCCTTTGTTCTCAGGGCTAAGAACAGATTGTGGAATCAGAGACCTCAAAGCCAGAGGTGATGTTGCTACTTCTGCTGCTAATAATGGCAGCAAACATTTACTGAGCACCTTCTATGTGGTGAGCATAATACACAGCCCAGCTCATTTATTCCTCACATCAACCTTAGGAGGAAGGTGCTATTCTTATCCTCACTTTTACAGATGAGGAAATTGAAGTCTACAGAGATGAAGGAACTAGCTAAGTGGTAGGGATTGGCCCCCTATGCCACACTGACCCAAGTTCAAAAGCCTTTCTTATCTGTGGTTAAGAAAACTACCAGGCCAGGGCTTCCCTGGTGGCGCAGTGGTTGAGAGTCTGCCTGCCGATGCAGGGGACGCGGGTTCGTGCCCCAGTCCGGGAAGATCCCACATGCCGTGGAGTGGCTAGGCCCGTGAGCCATGGCCGCTGAGCCTGCGCATCCGGAGCCTGTGCTCCGCAACGGGAGAGGTCACAACAGTGAGAGGCCCGCGTACTGCAAAAAAAACAAAAAAAGAAAAGAAAACTACCGGTCCACTAGGGGACATGACTCATTCGAGGACCCATAGGAGGCCAGGGGCAGAGCCAGCACTGACGCCCAGGTCCTGACTGCCAACCCACAGTTTTCTCCATCCCACCATGCAGATACCAGTAAGAGCATCCATCTCGTTCCTCCGTACAGGACACTTTCTACCAGCCATGAGCGCCCTTTTTTGGGATGAGATGTGTGGTGTCCAGCCTCCAAAAGGGCCTATATGACTCTTGCCTCTAGGTGTTCACACTGTGTAGTCCTTCCTCGACAATAGGTAGCCAAGAGGACAAAAATGACTGTGTGCTTTCTCTTGGGGAAGTCAGCACCACATTGCAGCACCACTCAAGCAACCTGTGGAGAGGCCCACATGGGGTGGGACTGAAGCTATGTGTCAACAACCAGCACTGACTCAGCAGCCATGATATAAATGGGGAAACACCGTAGAACAGCTGCCACAGCTCAAAGAAGGCATGGGAGAAAACAGAGCTCCTGCTAGAGCAGAGCATCTCAGAGTGTGCCTTTCCATCTAGTGTGTCTCTAGTAGCCTCAAGGCTATCTGGGGGCCCAGGCCAAAAGTCTGGATGACCTGGGACCACATTGCAAGGACCACAACAGGGCTTGAAGTAGCATGCCCATCTTGGATGCTCTAGGGTCTCAGGGCAGGCCACAACGAGTTCCATTTGCAAAGCACTGCAGATGGGACTGGAGGTATCTCTCAGTCATGCTCTGGATTAGTTCCTGGAGGAGGACGTGTAGCAAGTTCTTTACCGGAAGGATCTATTCAACACCACAGGTAGGGCCACCCTTGAGAATTCTAAAGGGCAGTTATTATTGAGAGATGGGGAAGTTCAAGTTCCAAAGACCTGTCATCAGGTGGTAGTAACTTTGCCTCTTCAAGAAACCCTGAAAGGGATTTACATAAGGAGGAAGCACAGCACGTGTCCATCATTGCTGCCATTGTTATATAAGAGCAGTTATCATTTGTTATATCACCATTATCATTTGCTATATAAGAACAGTCATTAAACACCTACTGTGTGTCAGGCACAATGCTAAGTGCTAATCCTCATAGCAATCTTGCAAGCTAAATGTTTCCTCATTTTAAGAGTGAAGGAACTCAAGTTGAGAGGTGTTAAATAACTTGTTGAAAGTTAACTTGTTGCATTACAGTGGCAGGGCTGGAATTCAAACCTAGGTCTGTCTGACTCTGAGGTCTATGTTCTACTCTGTCAGCTGTTACTACAATAACAGCAGAGATGTAGTGACTTTGGCACCAAATGACCTTCCTCTGAGTGTAACTTCTGGAGATGCAGGACCAGCCAGGATTCCCAGTTTCAAGTAACAGAAACTGAATAGCTAATTTAAATAGCAAAAGGACTGGGGAGAGACATAGGGTAAATCAAAGACTGACAGGCTGAAAAACCAGACAGGAACCTGCCCCTACCAAGACTCACGCAACGGGAAATTCCTCTAGGAAGGTATTCAGATGCTGGGAATCCAAAACAGAAAGACAAACATTTACTGCAGACTCTTAGGAATGTCAGAGCATCAAGGATGGTAGTATTAGAACCCCAATAATGAAAACTTATGGTCAAATGTAGCTGAAAACCACAGCCATTGGTACCTAAGCCTTGATGCCCTCAATATTGAGGGCCTGGAAAAACAAGTCACCTATACAGATTTGAGCAAACAGGTGATGAGTCTCTTCCATTTGCCCCTCCTCACACAACCACCAAACTCAAGTGGGCGAGCTTTTGTAGCGGCTACTGTCAGTCTGATGCTAATCTCAGAACCCACTCATTCTACCCAGCCTCTAATATGGTTCCCAGTGATTCTTACCTCCTGGTATACTTGCTCTCGTATGGTCCCTTTCCCATTGAATCAGGGCTGACCTAGGTGGACAATAGAATGCAAAGGATATGGCGATGTGTGACTTCCAGAGCAGGTCACAGAGGCATTAGAGCTCCTTCCTTGGTCTTCTCGATAGGTAGCTATTGGGGAAGCCAGTCACCATGTTGTGAGGACATTCAAGCAGCCTTGTGGAGAGGAACCAACTTGCCAGCCATGTGAGTGAGCCATTGAGTCTGGGGGTAATTTGCTATAAAACAATAATTGGAGATGAGAAAAAAGGGAGGTACTATGTGTGAAAACAGTAACCACTGGAGCAGTGCCTGGCACACAGTTCTTCCAGGGGCTAAAAGAGCTCTTCCAGCAGATGTGGCCATTTACTCGGTAACATACCTAACAGATGCCCAGACTGTCAGTAAACCTGAAGCTCCCTTACATGTCCTTCATGTGTAGTTTTGTTTGCAAGAGATGATGAATATCTTGGCCTCCTGCAGCGAGGGTAAGGCAATAGTGGGGCCCAGGGTAAGGCAGTTCATAAACAGCCTCTCCTCTATGGGAAATGTCCTTCTGGCCCTCTGAGCCTGTCTGGCCACAGACCTTCCTGTATTGTGTTTTTTCCTTTGTATAAACCTGGGATTAGAATACTACAGCCCATGAATCACTCACCTGTTTTTCTAAGTAAAGCTGTATTAGAACTCAGCCATGCCCATTCATTTGTATATTGTCTAATGCTGTTTTTGTGCTACAAGGGCAGAATTGAGTAGTTGTAACAGAGGTATTGTGTATGGCTTGCGAAGTCTAAAATACTGACTATCTGGCCTTCTAAGGAAAAATTTGCTGACTCCTGGTAGAAATGGTCAAAGCATTGCTGGCTAGCACAGCTGAGAACCAAAGAGGCAGCCTGGGTTGTCTATTCTCTGTTCCCAGCTCTGCAGAGGACAGAGGGGCACCGTGGCTTCTCTCTTTCTCTCTCTCACGATGAAGGACTTTCCAAGAGGATGGAGAGTAGAAATGTCAAGGGGAATCTCACCAATCCTGACACATGAACCCAATAGATGTCTACCCTCCTGCATTAGCTATCTGTTGCTGTGTAGCAGATTACCCCAAAACTTGGTGTCTTAAAACAATAAACAATCCTTATCTCTCACAGTTTCTGTGGGTGAGGAATCTACGGGTGGCTTAGGCTGGTGGTTCTGGTTTGGGTCTTTGATGACGTCAAGATGTTGGCTGTGGCTGCTGTCACCTGAAGGCTTGACTGGGGCTGGAAGATGTGATTTCAAGGTGGCTCCATCACATGGCTGCCAAGTCACTGTTGGGTGTTCACAGGTGGCTTCCACCCCAGCAGGAACTCTCTTCTTTAAGCTGCCCCATGGTGTTTTGCCTTTTCTAAGTGTTGTCCCTGAGCCTAGGGGTTCATGAGAAGTGATCTGCAAACCTCATCCCAGGCTGCTCGAAGAATGACACACTCAAACTAGTCTGGGTAAGATGCTGACTCCCCTCCATCTCCCCCGAATCCTGGCAACTGCAGGGGTGGCACCTATGCTGATTGTGTGGGCCCTGCAGATAGATGGGCAACTGCAAGGCCAAGGATTCAGCTTAACGTGGAAGGAAACCTTACTTGCTCTGAGACTCCCGCGTTGATCACCCCAATCAACTCTATGGCCCTTCCCCTGCCCTCCAAAACAGTAATTTGACACTTAGGATGCATATTTGTTACATTAACAGCGGAATAGCAGCCATATCTTTTCCCAGCTAGAGTGTGAGCCGTGGAATGAAGAACCGTCTTACACTCTTCCTGTCCTCTGCACACCTGGCCCGGCGCCGGAGATGAATCAGAGCTTACAAATGTTTGTCGAGCGGCTGCCCCACTGACCGCATAGAACACAGGCTCCGTAGACCCTGCCTCCCAGGGCCCAACAGCAAGTATTGTGGTCGGTGGGGCAGTGGAAAGCCGCGGTGCCTCTCAGGGCCAGCGTAGATGATTAAGAGTCAGCCGGCAGGTAGGAACACCCCAGCCCGTGGCAGCCCGTTCATTTTCTCCAGGCTGCAGAGGCGGGACCTGCCCTGTAAGCCATCCCAGCGGTGGAGCCGAGCTCCAGAACGTCCGCTGCGCTGAAAGGCTGCTGCTACCTCCGCTGAGACTCCAGGCCTTCTGGAGCGAAGTCTCAAGTTACACCCTCCTCTCTGGCTCTTCAGCCTTTGTTGGGAGCTGCTTCGGGACAGGGCCGTCACCACCACCCCATGAGTGCAGGAAATATTTGCCAGAGAGTGTCACCCTCCAGGAGGAGAATGACAACCAAAGATCTACGTTTCATGTGTCCCAGGACTCTTTTAGCTTAGATGGGTTCCTTAATCCTTCCTCCCTCCCAGGCGGCTCAGAGACCTGCAGGCGTTCCACATGCTGTGTCCGTTTAAGTTTAGAAATTGACCAAACAATAACACCTCCTGGCAATAGCCTTGTAAGTGCCCCAGTGCCCACCGCCCGGTGTGTCTGCCTGGCAACACCATGAGGCAGAGCAAGGAGATGGTTCCATTCAGATAAATAATGGAATAACTACAACAACGAACGCTGTGCTAAACATTTCACACATACTCTCGTAAGTAAGCCTCAGAACAACAATAGGAGATGGGAACGTCACTATCCCCATTTTCAGATAAATAAACAGAGGCTTAGGGGTGTTAAGAAACTTCCAGAGTTACCCAACTGGGAAGTGGTGTGACCAGGATTCAAATTCAGGAGCGTCTGGCTCCAAAGCACAAGCTCTTACCACACACGGTCCTTTTCTGCCCACATGCCTGTGTTATACCAGTCACTGTGCTACATGCAGGAAACACAGGGACACTTAAGATACCAACTTGACTCTCAAGTTTTCAACCCAGCCAGGGAAACAAACATTAACATATTTTTAAAATTATATATTACAAGGTGATATTTGTAATACTAAAAAATATGTATAGGAGTAATCAAAGGATGGTGGTTCATTCTGTATATAAGAGAGGAAGAGAGATTAGGGAAAACTGCACAAAGGAACTTTCTTTACCTATGATTCAGTTTCTTTTCTATTTTGAATGTGTAATCTTTAGCCATCATCCATCCACATTGGCATCTCTTGGCTAAGTCATCCATCACCTGGGGAAGACCCAGGCAAAAGGCGCCCCCTTTTTGAGTCCTTGCTTTACCAGGTTTCATATACTAGGTAAACCAATGTATTAAAGAACATGAGAGTGCTTCTGTCACTAGGGATCCAGGGCTCGGCAGTGGCACAGC
Organism: Monodon monoceros; assembly: GCF_005190385.1. NCBI lineage: Eukaryota > Metazoa > Chordata > Mammalia > Artiodactyla > Monodontidae > Monodon > Monodon monoceros. The sequence continues at coordinate 66,070,129 of NW_021703778.1, forward strand.
ACGGCCGGTAATCCTAAACATCCACTCTCATGAGTAACACCACTCAGGCTCCAGGGAAATACTTCACATCTCTTGCCCTGTGTGTATGAATCAAAAGAAAACTGTGTCCACAAGTCACGAAGGTTTGTGGGCTGTGCTGCTGTCAGTATTGGAGACGAACCCCTCCCTTCAGAGGGTGGGCAGGATTTGAGCAGCAGATACACTTAGTTAAGAGTCAAGGCAAAGTCATTATTATATTCTTCCTCTTAGATGTGAATGCAGCAGATTCATACAGAGTGAGGGAGCCTCTCCTTGTCTTGCTGAATGTCTGTTTCTTGCTTCTCTCTATGTTCCAGTGTGTGGTTCTGGAGGCACTCAAAAATTAATGCATACACGGGACTTCCCTGGTGGCACAGTGGCTAAGAATCTGCCTGCCAACGCAGGGGACACGGGTTCGAGCCCTGGTTGGGGAAGATCCCACATGCCGCGGAGCAACTAAGCCCGTGCGCCACAACTACTGAGCCTGCGCTCTAGAGCCCGCAACAAGAGAAGCCACTGCAGTGAGAAGCCTGTGCACCACAGTGAAGAGTACCCCCGCTCGCCGCAACTAGAGAAAGCCCGCACTCAGCAGCGAAGACCCAACGCAGCCAAAAATAAATAAATAAAAATTTTACAAAATGCATACACAAATATTCAATCACTTCATTGTACACTTGAAAGTAATATGTCAATTATACTTCAATTTTAAATATCAATGCGGTATTCACAACAGTTATACAGGGAATATTTTGCTATAGTAAACAAATCAATACTTTAAAAAAACTTTTTTCTTTTAATTATTTATTTAATTTATTTATTTTTGGCTGCGTTGGGTCTTCGCTGCTGCGCGCGGGCTTTCTCGTTGCAGTGAGCGGGCTTCTCATTGCAGTGGCTTCTCGTTGTGGAGCACGGGCTCTAGGCGCACAGGCTTCAGTAGTTGTGGCTCACGGGCTCTAGAGCGCAAGTTCAGTAGTTGTGGCGCACGGGCTTAGTTGCTTCGCAGCATGTGGGATCTTCCCGGACCAGGGCTCGAACCTGTGTCCCTTGCATTGGCAGGTGGATTCTTAACCACTACGTCACCAGGGAAGCCCTCATAATACTTTTAATTTATTTGCAGGCCTATCCATAACATACCAGAGGCATCAGACTAATTCTTTATGTTGACCACAGATAGACGTTGGAAGCTAGAATCATTTTGTTTATTTATTTTTCAGCCTGCACATTTTATTTCAGGTATCAAACTATTATTTTCATAAATTTTTTTTTTTTTTTTTTTTTTTTTTTTTTTTGCGGTACGCGGGCCTCTCACTGTTGTGGCCACCCCCGTTGCGGAGCACAGGCTCAGCTGCCATGACTCACAGGCCTAGCCGCTCCGCGGCATGTGGGATCTTCCCGGACCGGGGCACGAACCCGTGTCCCCTGCATCGGCAGGTGGACTCTCAACCACTGCGCCACCAGTGGAAGCCCCTTCATAAAAATATTTTTAAAGATTTAATTACACTTTCAAGGGATTAAATAGCAATTTTACCTTAGTAATGTTGATTTTCAAAGTTGATAGGAATTTGTTATAATTTATATTTTATCTTTCATTTCAATAGATTGTTTTGCATATTTATTTGCATAAATATTCAGTCACATAAAAACATTGGATGGGTTCACTCCCCACTCCAGCCACACTCACTTTTCTCCCCACAACCCTTCTTGAGCTGGAAAACAGTGGGTTGTCCAAGTGTGGAGCCTCATCCTCAGCACCTGGCTCAGCAGGAAGCATGTAAAAGGCTCCCTGACTGGGGCAGGAGGGGCCTCACTTACAAGCTATTTTAGCTGCTGCTGTGTATACTGTTCAGTTCCTCACTTTGTCTTGCTTTGACCTTGGCCTTCTGACTATTCACCCGACTTCCTGATTACCTTGACCGATAGTTTTAGCACTGTCCTCCTGAACCAGGGCTTTGTCAACTTTGCTTTGATCATCACCATCCCTGCTTCCTCCCCAACAAGTATCCCCTCACATCCATTGGCCTGGTGTAACACAGTTCACTAATACAAATATATGCTTTAAAACTGCTCTTTTCTCCTCAAGGATACACAGAGAATGGCCTACTTCATCACTCATTGCATGTAAGTTATTGTACTGACAGCCCTGATCCTGGCCTCACTAGGTCCCTTTCAGGGTAACTCATAAATCATGAAGCCTAGAAAGGAGAGATAGGCCAGTTCATCACAGTCTTTTTACAGTTGGGGAAACTGAGACACAGGGAGAGGAAATGACTTGCACATGATCATGCAACAAGAAAACTGAGACTAGAGCCAGCTCTCGAGGCTCCAAGGGCAGTATCTCTTCTCTTGGTCCACACCACCTAGTTCGATAATTGTGCATTCCAGCAGCAACTCACCCTGATGAATCTCTCCAGGACATTCTGAAGAACAGTTATTTGTGAATTGTGGGCTAGAAATTTGATGCCGAGCGTGCAGAGGAACGGCAAGAGGGGCTACTTCATCAATGACAAAATGGCCCTCTCCAAAACTGCAGGGATTCTGCCACCCTGAGAGGCTTCATGCCTTTCTGGAGACTAAACATTTTCACAGTTCCTTTAGCCCAAGGGTTATTTTCTTGTTGGAAAATACCGCTTACAGATGGTAAGAAAAATAACTTCAGCTGGACTAATCTAGAGACAAAGGTTCTTCTGAAACTGAAGGAGGATAGAGTAGTCAGGGGAAGAAAATATTTACTTTATGTAAATACTGAATGTTTCTTCTGGGTTTCTTTTTATTTGGTAATGCCTAAGAGCTCCTAACTGGCTCGTTAGAGAGAGGCTGGGTTTGATAGGAAGAGCTGGGCAGTCATGAGCCTGCAGGAGAAGCCCAAGCTCACTTGGGGTCCCCTGCCTGGCCACAGCTGTTAGGAACTGCAGCCCACAGACCCTGGGCTGAGAATGGGATGTTTCTTCTGGGGGGAACCTCCACCCACCCAGATGAGCCCCTCCCTAGAGATGGAATTATCAGCAGTTCGAGACACTATTTATTACTTATCTTCAAAATGTACTTCTTCCTGATGAATTACTTACTGCTTTTGGCATTGAAATTTCTCTTGTTACAATTTGTTTCTTGATATCAGAATAATGTATGTCCCTTTCAGTGATTTCATAGTTCATTTTTATCTGAATATTCTCAGTTATTTAGCTAAAGAAAAATGAGTTTCTATAAGGAAAAACCTCAGTTAATATCTATATTTAAAATATTCCACCTAGGAGACAAACCTGAAAAGAAAAAATGTAACTGTTGGAAACACTGAAAATGTCAGCAACTTCAGGTATCATGGAAGAGAGATTTCTCCCATGAGATTAAGGAAATCAGCTGGACTTGACACCTATTCTGAGAACCCACTGATGTTTTCACAGATGCTTGCAGCTGCATTGTCATGAGCGACTGTAAGTGTTGTTAAACATCAGGTTACCGTCTTCTGGAATTGTTTCAGTTTGTTGCATGACGTCACAGATAAGTGGTTCTTACTTGCCAAAATGTTTGGAATTGCCCTGGAAGGGCCAATGCAAGTAAAGAGCCTTAAGTGTCACTAGCTTTGCAGTAAATCCACCCAGTAAACCAGAAAACGGCGCTGGCTCAGCCTCCCAAGGGTCATTTCACCTGGACTTCAAAAAACCCACCTCATAGCCAATGAGATGGACAAAGCCCAGTGGACTGGGGTTATAACATGACCCTGTGGTATGACTAGACCAGGGAGAAAGGGCATCAGATTCAGGCTGTGTGACTTTAGGTGATGCTTTACATATCTGAAGTAAAATAGTATTAATAACACTACATATGAACACTTCTATAAATAGGATTCATAATACTAGCCTGATCTGTCTCACAGGTGATAATCAAATTGTATAAGATCTGGAAAAGTACTTTATAAACTACAGAGTACTTCCGGAAAGTAATGTATACTGTTCACTCAATCATGCATTCGCTCAATGTTTATTGAGTACTTACTATATGCTAGGCACTGTTCCAGCATTGGAGATAAAGCCTTAAATATTATCTTCTTAATAGATAAAAATCTTCCTGGCCCCTAAGCTGAATTGTTCTTTGGCATGGTGGTCAGTCTCCAAGATGGTCCCCAATGATCCTCAACTCCTATTATCTGTTTCCTTATGTTTCCCCTGCCACATTGAATCTGACCTGTGTGATCAACCGAATATGGTAGAACTTATATCTGTGGCTTCCAAGGTTAGGTCATAAAAGACGTTGCTGCTCCATCCTTGGTCTCTTGGATTACTTGCTCTGGAGGAAGCCAGCCACCATGTCATGGGGACACTTATGAAGCCACATAAAGGCTTGTGGGGAGAACTGTGGTGTTCTCAGCACTGAGCACCAAATTGCATCCAATACTTTGGAAGTAAGTCCTTCAGCACCAGACGAGCCTTCAGATGACTGCAGTCCAGCTGACATCTTGCCTACAGCCTCATGAGACGCCCCAAGCCATAGTTGCCCAGCTAAACTACTTCTTAATACCTGACCCATAGAAACTGTGAGAGATTATTTTTTCTTATTTTAAGCCACTAAATTTTGAGGTAATTTGTTATGCAGCAATAGATACCTAATATACTTGCTCAAATAATTCTTCCAAAAGGATAAATGAAGATAACTTCACATTTGGTCTCATATCACTACAAACTGAAGTTTGTTGCCTCTCAGTTGTCACTTGGCTGAGGGATGTTGCTCCTACAGCACCAATCATGTAGATGGTGTTCCATAAATAAGCACTTGTTGGCTGTTGGATTAATGATTTTAGAACCACTGAGAATAACAATGGCTTAGAGGGCAGGGAGTAGGTCACACAAGGTTGGCCAAGACACAGAGAGACCCACCAAGGCAAGGCAGGTGGTGGAGGGTGGTCTCAGCAATAGGTGATCCTAGAAGTCCAGAGAGATGGGCTGGCCTAGGGGAGGTTTGGGGGTAACCAGTGGACATCCCCCTGCTAGTCAGGCAGATCCAGGCTAGAAGGTCTGTATTGGAGGGAGGGAAGTATTAGGTATAATTTGAGGGAATGACAGAGGACAGGTACTGGGATTCAAGGGCAAGATTTCAGACTAAGACATGGCTGCAAGATGGAGTAGTAGGGACAAGATAAAGAAAGCCGGGCTTCCCTGGTGGCGCAGTGGTTGAGAGTCCACCTGCCGACGCAGGGGACACAGGTTCGTGCCCCGGTCCGGGAAGATCCCACATGCCGCGGAGCGGCTGGGCCCGTGAGCCATGGCCACTGAGCCTGTGCGTCCAGAGCCTGTGCTCCACAACGGGAGAGGCCACAACAGTGAGAGGCCCGCGTACCGCAAAAAAAAAAAAAAAAAAAAAAGATAAAGAAACCCAGTCTTGGAGGCTTAGGGAATCAAGGTAGAAATGGTGAGTGAATCAGAAGCCCACACCTGGAGCTCAGGCTAGGCAGTGCTGAGGAGTGGGGCAAGACCATCGAAGGACCAGCTGCCAAGTTGACTCAGCACACGTCTACAGAACTGCAGCTCCAGATCCTGCCATTGCCCCTGTCTGAGGTCTTGCTTGATCCAGGAGCCCAAAACGGAGTACAGTGTGCAGAGGAGACAGTTAAAGAGGCCTCTGTCTGGTAAAGTAGAGGGAGGAATGGGCAGAAATCAGATCCATCTGCAATTTGGGAGAGGGATCTAACTGGTATGAACTGTTAAATCTCTTTCCTCAAAGTAGAGGGAGGCAAGGAGACATAAAACCATGAGTTGAAATGTTTGCTTATTTCAACCTCTGATCCTTCGTCAAAACTGTTCTTTTGTTATTGTTACTGGTTGGAGGCCAAGTGGACTCTTGCGGTTTCTCTGTGCTTCCTTCTCCCTGGCCACTTTGGGATTAAGGGCCGAGTAGATAGATGGATTCAGACAGTCAGAGAATAGAGTCAAAGCAGCGGGATGGTTAAGAAAAGCAGACAGGCATGAAGATGACTTCTACAGATTCTCAAGGGACTCTGGGGTGAGTGTTTAGGATCAACACTCTCCTCTAGTGAACCAGCCACTGGGTGTCGAGGGTGCCTTAGAACATGATTTCCTTCGCAGAATGTCCTGACTCTTCAGCCCAGTCTCTTTTCCCAACTCCACCCTCACCTTTCTGCTTCCTCTCCTCTTCCACCTCAGCTGTCTTTTGGATTTGGCACCTGTTATGGTCCCCTTGGTTTTTTTGACCTCCCCCCTCACTATGCTTCTTCATCCTCAACTTAGCAAAGCATCCTTGAGCTGCTTCCCTACGTAACACCCTTCTCCGCTCACCCAGAAGTTAGACCTTCTTAGCCAGGCACCCGTCCCACTGGTAGAGAGCCCACCACACTCACCTCAAAGTTTTGTGGTTCCTAAGTCTGAATTTACCCTGATTTGCCGTGAGGGGGGCCTTTTACACAGTCCTTCCATGTCAAAATCTCAAGGGAAGCTGTCTCTCCTTAACTGTACCTTCACAGTTTTTTCCCTCTTGTGGCCCGTGGGCTTCTGGGGCAATAGACAATGTCCCCAAAACAGATGACAATGAAAATTCAGTGATGACACCAGCTTGTGAGACTCCAATGAGGAGTCAAGGCAAGAAACTCATTGACAAGGGAAGTACTTAGCCCAGGAGCTCTGGGGATAATCAGATGGAAACAAAACACAGAGTAACCAAAATAAAGCCCTCACTTCCCAAAATATCTTTGCCTTCTAAAGCTTGATACTCTAACCACAAAAAGGATAACACAATGTGAAATGACATGCTCCAATCCAAACTCCCTCCTTCCACTCTAGAGGCTGCTTGTGGTTTTGTAGCACCTCTTTTCCAAATTTATCAGACACAAATTTTCCAGGCATTATTCCCGAAAGTAAACTCTACCTTACAAAAAATCACCCAAATATTAGGTAGATTGGCCCTGAGTTCTTCATGTCAACCTTTGAACTCTCTTTCCCACTCTTAATACACAATGCTCAGGTCCCAAGAGAGTTTTTCTATAGCAATTTCTCTACACAATGTTCATTGCTGTTAACTGGCACAAGTCTCTGTGCCTTGTTTGAGCTGTAAGAATTGTCATTACTGGAAGTGTTTCTGAACTAAATCAAATTGGGCTCTGATTCCTCACAAACCAAGCTCAGTGTAAAGTCCCATTTTGGTCATTTTTTGGTGGCTCCTATGCCCTCTCCCTGGGGCTTTCATGACCCATGAGTAAGTCCTCTAGTTGTGGTCACTGTTGGGGGTCCCCGGTCCAAGCTTGTGGGGTCCATTCAAAGGTGGGATGCTCTACAAACATATCCATGATCACCATGCCAAGCTCAGGCATGGGACAGAAGCCAAAGTTCCATAAGTACCAAGGTCCTTAAGCATCCAAGCAACCATCCCACCCTGGGTCCTGCCACCCTCAGAAATGAAGGTCTCAGACTTCCCTGGTGGTGCAGTGGTTAAGAATCTGCCTGCCAATGCAGGGGAGACGGGTTCGAGCCCTGGTTTGGGAAGATCCCACATGGCACGGAGCAACTAAGCCCGTGTGCCACAACTACTGAGCCTGCGCTCTAGAGCCCACGAGCCACAACTACTGAGCCCACACGCCACAACTACTGAAGCCCACGCACCTAGAGCCTGTGCTCCGCAACAAGAGAAGCCACCACAACGAGAAGCCTGCGCACCGCAACAAAAAGCAGCCCCCGCTCACCACAACTAAAGCCTGCACGCAGCAACGAAGACCCAACGCAGCCAAAAATAAATAAATAAATAGATAAATTTTTTTAGAAAAAGAAACAAATGAAGGTCTCCCATCCTCTCCCTGCCCCAAGCCCCTATCCCCTTCTCCTCTAGGACAACCAAGCCTTCCTCTTAGCCGGATCTTCCAAAACAGCCCAGATGCTTTTTCTCTTGCTCCTGGAATCACACACACACAGTGAAGCAGTTCATTATCAAGCCTCCACCCCATCCCCATCCCCCAGGGGAAGATGTGCAGGGCCCAGCGACAGGAAGGCTGGCTGTCCTACCCAGTGAGGCTCAAGGGAGAATTAACTCTATTCTTCTGCTGGTGAGCCCACAGCATCAAGACCCTCATTTTTCATAACTTGATCGATAATTGGTAATCACCTTTCCATGTTCTTGATTCTAAAATAACCTACACCTTTAGAGCAGAAGGTCCACGGAATAGAACTCACACAACAGGGGCTCAATGCAGCTTGGTGTGCGAGTATCAAAGGATTGTGTGAAACCCGCCTTGCTGCTTGCAGCTCCCTGAGATCTGGCTCAGTACGATTTGAGGAACAAATTGTAAGACTTCCAAAAACTACACTAAACATTTGTCTATTTCGTTTGTTGAAACAGTTTGTTGCATGTTTGTTTGGCACTGTCAAAGATGAAAAGAAATAGATGGCGTGTCCCCTACTCCTGAAGACTTTTATTCTCTAGTTGAAAAGGCATGCACCCATGAGAAGGGTTAATAATAGTATAAAATAACAGTGAAAGTAACGTCCCAAGACACATCAGTACATCTCACTGGATTCCTGCAGCAACCCTGAGTGGAAGGTATTGTGACCTCCCATTTTGTAGATGAGGAATCTGAGGCTCAGTGAAGAGATGCTGTCTTCCCACAAGCTATGCCTCTGGAGGTGGAAACCTACATGGGACCAGAAGAAGCCATGTTTAGCTGTTACCTCTTGCTAGCTTGCTCCCTACCCTCCTTGACCTGCAAACTTTCCCCACACACCCGCAATCTTACTCTACCTTACAGGGCAACTGACTCTGTAACAGTCTATAAAAGTTTTATTGTTCTTGCTTTTAGAAAGTTGCTGAATCTCCCCAGCACTTGTAAATAATATGGCACTCCAACTGCCGCCCCCACCTTGTCCCTAACCATAGGCACCCAATGAAGCCAAGGAAGCTCAGGGGATTCTGAGGTCACAGGCTCTACCTGTGGGTTGTTGACCCACCATCCCATCTGCCCCAACCTGTCAGAGATAATTACCATGGCCCAGGTGAGAGGCACCCTGGTATTCCAGTCTCATCCCCCACTCTGCCCACCAGTCTCCCCAGTACATCAAAAGACTTCCCACTATTTCCTGAACACTCCTCCCCAGGTTTTGGCTCATGTAGGGCTCTCCTGGAGTGTTCTTCCCTGCAATTATGCTTGTCTAATACTGCCTGCCTACTCTTAAGAACTAGATCAAAATATCGCCTCCTCCTTCAATCTTTCCTCAATTTCTTCCATCTGTATATATGAGCTCACCAGTCTCGGTAACGCCGCAGAATTTCACCTGGATCATCTAAAGGCATTCTTCTCCATCTGCTTCTTATTACAGTTATTTGCGGATTTGCCTTAAGGGATGGGAGTCAGTGTTCTGAGTCTGTGTCCAACCTTCTCCACTTATGACTTGTGCAAAGTTGGGAAACTGAGCCATAAGCAACTCATCTGTAAAATGGGGTTTCTTTTTTTTTTTTTTTTTGGCTGTGTTGGGTCTTCATTGCTGCGTGCGGGCTTCTCATTGCGGTGGCTTCTCTGTGGAGCATGGGCTCTAGGCGTGTGGGCTTCAGTAGTTGTGGCATGTGGGCTCAGCAGTTGTGGCTCATGGGCTTAGTTGCTCCGCGGCATGTGGGATCTTTCCAGACCAGGGCTCAAACCCATGTCCCCTGCATTGGCAGGTGGATTCTTAACCACGGCGCCACCAGGGAAGCCCCTAAAATGGGGTTTCTTGAGGATGCAGTGAGATAATAAGGTGGCAAGCACTTTATAAATGATATTGGGCTTTGCTTGTGTTATACTTCACCACTCTCTGCCTCAGTTTGCACATCCATAAAAATGGGAGTAATAGCGTTTCTCTCTTGGATTTGTAGCAAGGATTAAGTGGGCTCGTGTATGTAAAGCCAACTTTAGCACAGTTCCCTGCCTCTGTCTCCGCCCCCCCACACATGATACAAGCAGAGCTGGGACCGTACATCCAGCTTTATGCTCTTTACTCTGACCATGAGGTTATGCAGGATTCAGGGTGCCGTTGCAGACGCTCCTGCACGTGGGTGACTTCTGGAATCTGGGCAGGAACTCCAGTGCTCTGCAATAATAATTATCATCATAAACAGTTGGCGGCTCCTGCACCCAGGAAATTCGTTTTTCGGGGCCAAGTCTGTGCTGTGATGGACACCCCTCCTCAGGGGGAGAGACTGAAGAGCATGGGAGTCTATAAAACCACAGCTAATTCTCAGAGCCAGATGAAAGAGCCGCCATGCCGAGTAGCTGGACACTGAGGGCAGTCAGAAATGCCCCTGCACGGGCAGTTTGGGGAGCGTTGGTCCTAGTCTTCCGTGAGCCATGTCATCTAATTGCTTCAGGTCAGCTTTGGTTCAGGGGGTGACTAAGTCTGTTTAGATGTTGGGTCCAAGTATCTGCATCTGAGAAGAAAAAGAAATCATAGACTATCAGAGCTGGAAGGGGCCAGTGTGGACCACAGTCCCTCCTGAGAACCTCAAGCCGTGCCCCTCTGCCTTCCTCAGGAGCGCTCCCTCTTTTCGGGGGTGGATCCACAACCTTTTAGCATCATGTATCCCTAACCCTCCAGCCACATTCGACATGACCAAGCGTGGACCCAGCCAGGCCAGTCATATACTCTCTCCTGGAACTGGAAATCTGATACACTGGTCAGTTTCTGTTGGGATCTTTACCCAGGAAGACTCACTTTCCTGGATAGCATGCCGAGTGGAAGCCAGACTAGAGAGAAGAATATGGGAAACTTGGACCTCATTCCAGAGAGAAACAGCTCAAGGAGGTGGCCCATGTGAAGAAGATGGCAAAAAACACCCACCAAGATACAAAACGTCTTTTGCCTCCTTGCTTTAGTTAATTAACAATTAACAGTGCCTTGCACATAGCTGCCACTGAAAAGTTTATTGGATGCTTGAATGAATGATCAAAAACACGTGGAGCCTAATCATAGTATAAATCTGAGGGAGAAGCAAATAGGCACTGAGCTGCTCAAAATTAGGGACCAGATTTATATAAAGTTCAAAAACAGGGTAGTGGTTACCCTTAGGGAGATAATATGTGGAAGGTGGAAAAAAGGGCTTCTGGAATGTTCTGATTCCCAATATAGACGCTGCTGAGTCTGTGAAAATCGGGTTGAAGCATATGTATATGATATAAGTACATCTCTGTATGTATGTCAATAAGAAGTTTAAAAATAAAACAGAAAGGGATTAGGTCTTGACTTGCCCCCAGAGCCCACCTGATACGGTTCTGGTAGGGGTTCAAGGTCCCACCTCCCCAGCATTTTCATGCAAGAGATATCTGGTTAAATAACCAAAGTGGCCTGGAAGAGAACAGGAATCTGAGGGCCAAGTCACAGAAGAGCAGCCTCGTTCTGAGAAGAGTTTGGGGTAGAGAAAAGAGTTCATTGCCTAGAAGACAACCCCAAATGGTGTGATAATAATGTGTTTGGGCTAATGTTTTAGACAGAGACCCACAAAGACACATATGTGTACATGTTCACATGCCTTGGACCTTTTGATAAATTCGTAATAATTATAGGAGTAATGTTTATTGAAACTTTCCACATGACAGGCACTGTGGTTTACATTCATTAATCAGCTTAATTATCACAACAACCTGATGAAGTGGGAACTATTATCCTCATTTTTCTGTTGAAGAAACTGATGCACAGAGAGGTTTAGTGACTTGGCTAATGTCACACAGCTAATAAATGACAAAATCAGGTTGGGCTAATTCCAAAGCCTATATTTTTCAAATAATACTTTCCAACTCTGTAAAAAATGTACAAATAGAAGTGTGTACCCTTGATTCCTCTGTGTGAAATACAAGAAATGACCTCTTTCATTCATCAGTGGTTTATACTAATGACGTATCTGGTAGAAAGACAAGTGAGCTTGTTTGTTTTGAGGAGTAAACAGGACTTGCTGATCATTTTCCCACACATGACTGTTGAATGGGAAGCAACAGACACAGTGGTTCTCTTATGAAACTTAATCCTCCTAAAAAATTTTATGAGGTGGGTATTCTTGTCTGTAGTTTGCAGAAGGAGAAACTGAGGCTAGGAGAGATTAAAGGGCCTTCATCCCTATTCAGATTCTAGCCTAGGTGATGCCAAAGCCCAAGAAGGCATTTTTACCCCCAAACAAGGCAGTCTGTCTCCCAGTGTTGAGTTCTGAAATGTGACCCACTTGGCTGTTGGGTTGAACAAGAGAACTCGTATGTGTCCTGGGCTTGCCCCGGATCAGGTGTGCTCACTGAGTGAGTTGTGACTTCTTGGGGCTTCTGTTTGTCTCTGGCAATTCCAGGGCTCCCAGGCCCAGCAGCTCAGCAGGTACCAAGAAGCAATCACATTGAGTCCACAAGAATCCAGAGAGCAAGAAGCGTCAGCATTTGTGCCTTGGAGGAATTTGGCTGAAGACTGAGAAGTCACAAGCCATGCCAGCTTCCTCAGAGGACAGAAGAACATGAGTAATGGCTCCCCCACTGACCACACACCTGGGGGAAGCACATCATTTGCAGCCATGTGTTCACCATCCTTGTGCAGACGGCAAGGCTGATGGAGAGTGAGCAGAGGTGAAAACAGGCTAGAGTGATCTTTGTCTTCTATCCTTTTAGCTGGGAAGATGCTGACTGCCAGCTTTCCTATTGCTGTTAATGATGTGAAAGTACAAATTATTGCGAATGCACTTTTTTTAATGCGCCCGTGCAACGTTTGTTCACTCAATAAACATGTGTTAGCTAGTGGGAAGCAGCAGCATAGCACAGGGAGATCAGCTCGGTGCTTTGCGACGACCTAGAGGGGTGAGAGGGAGGCTCAAGAGGGAGGGGATCGGGGGATATATGTATGCATATGGCTGATTCACTTTGTTGTACAACAGAAACTAACACGGCGTTATGAGGCAATTATACTCCAATAAAGATGTATAAAAAATAAATAAAAATTTAAAAAGATAAACGTGTTGTGGGCCTGCTGTCATCAAGCATTTGCAGGGGTGATATAGTCTAGTGGTTAAGAAGGTAAACTCTGGCGCCTGTCTGAATTGGGTTCAAGCCCTACCCTTGTTCAACCTAGTCTAGTAAGAGTCTGCTGCTATTATTACTTGTGCCATTATTACTTAGGACTCAGTGCAAGTCCTAAGCTGGGTGCTAGGGGAAGAGGGATAGTACTCAAGGAGTGTTCCTGCTAGAAGAGGCATTAAGACAGGCACACAAATAGCCTGTGATTGTGAAATAGGACACATGCAGAATATGGCAAGGAACCTAACAGGTAATTCAGAGTTATAAGCCCTGTTCCTTTCATATTGTTCCTTTGGAGGGTCTCATATTTACATATAAAGCATCTTTGCCAGAGTCCTTTATTAAAGGAGTCTCTGAACATTCATTGATTTTTAAAATTATTATTATAAAAATAAAACATGTTCATTTTTGAAACTTTGAAAAGTACAGAAAGCATTTCAGAAATTTCTTCTAATTCCATCATCTAAGAAACCATAGTCAATATTTTGCTATATATCCTTTTATTTGCATTTTTTCCAAAAGTATTTTTGAGCTCCACATTTGGAGCCTCTATTCCCTTAGACTTGGTAGCACATTCTTTTGACTTTGCCTCACGAGGCAAATCTTTATCCTTTGAAGGTAGGTTGGTGTTTTGGAACATTCTTAAGTTGCCAGGAACTTGGCAAATTCCTGCCAGGAATTTGGCAAATTTGGTTAGTGATCGAGCTGAAGGCATGTTGCTTTCGGTTCAAACACAGAATGGTAAAGAAATGAAACTCATTTTATTAGGTGGCTTGTAAAATAGCACTAACAACCATTCCAGGGGGTAGCTTGAAACTGAGTTTGCCACAAGCAGTGGCTTAGAAATAAAGGATCTCATGGAAGGCCAGAATGCTGGGCTGGACCACTTTATTTTTTAATTGATGTTTTTTTTTTTTTTTTGGCCGCACTGAATGGCATGTGGGAGCTTAGTTCCCTGACCAAGGATGGAACCCACGCCCCCTGCAGTGGGAGCGCAAAGTCCTAACCCCTGGACCACCAGGGAATTCCCCATTTTTTAATTGATTTTTAATTTCTGTGTGGCTTTGGCTTGTGTACATGCCAAAGTGGATTTTCCTTCTTCTGAAAGACTTGGGCAGTGATAAGACTTCTGGAATTTTCTGTGATCCACTCAGGAATATATTTTAAAACAACAGTAAGAAAAATAAAAAATTGTTAACACTTTAATTGTATAATTCATAAAAATATTCTCCTTATACAAACTAAACCTTAAAGATATGGCTACACTCCTTTTTGACCACCATATCCAATCCTAAACCCCCTCCTCTCTCCCCAGAGGAAGTGAATTCAATTATCAGATTGAGGTGCAAATTTCCAAAATTTTTTATGTTTGTGTGTATACATATACATTATACATATGTACTATATATATCAAACATATCATTTTTTACTAAATTGTATCATGGTATGTGTGATTCACTGCTTGCATTTTTCACTCAACTGAATGAAAACCGACCACTTTAACGGGGACAAAACTCATTTAAATATTTAAGTTCTGGTTCATTTCCTTTTGAAATAAGCTCTTAACTTTATGAACAGGCATTGGGAGAATTTAGAATAGTTGTCAGACAAGTCAGCAGAGGCACATAAGAACTTCCACACTGAGCTAGCCCTAGAATTTATCAGCTCATTATTGTGTGTCTGACAGTGGCACCAAGGAATGCGGTGGGTAGTATGGGCTGAGATCAAACTCCAGGATTAGAGACATCCTAAAACATTCCCACTGTTCTTCATGCTCCATGCTGCAACTGTCCTCCACAAACATATCAGGCTTCTTAAGAACCTATTTCTATTTCCAACTTGCTTCATCTTTAGGGGATAATGAATTCGATGAGTTCTATCTGCTGTGAGAAAGACGTTTGCATCCCATTGTCACCATCTGATCTAGAACATTAACTAGGTTTTGTCTGTTATCTTCACATATTTTCATAGATATCAAAAGAGGATTTTGCTTCAGGGAAATGTGTGTAGACATTCTCTTGTTGCTTCCATTTGGCATGAACAGTAGAGGGAAGGATTAAAGTTGGGAGCCAAGGGTAAAAGCATCAGAACTAAACTGGCTGGCATGGAGATACACGGATCCCATGATTTTCTCCAACCTCTTCCCAAGGCAGATGTCACACACACCTCAGTCAGGATCTGTAGCAGCTCCACAGCTTGGGGAGGAACAAGAAAAGGAACAGAGCTGGTAATGCCATGTCTCCCGCAAGAAAAGCCTCCCTTGGGTGGTATTTTAGGACATTAGCTCAGGCTGCCTTGTCCTCAGTCATCTCACTGGCATTTAAGTAGCCCCTTGGGTTACAGATCATGGCAGGTGCTGGGAAGTAAAGAAGGCCATGCTAAAAATACCCAGCCTCTTCTGGAACTCGGCTGGCAGCCGGAGCTCTCTCCTCCAGTGCCAGGACCTTAGAAAAAGAACAGAGAATTTCCTTCACCTCAAGCAGCAAGAAAGGTCTGGCTCCCTCCTCCACTGAAGTTACTGAGGTGGAAATAGTCCTCTGGAGAAAACATACTCAAAGATGCACTTCTACTGAGAAATAGCAATTTCTACTAAATCAAGAGAACAGGCTCTCTTAAGGAGAAGCCAGGGTCCCAGTAGAAAACACTTGGAGAGAAGGATTTTGCTAGTCAGGCAAGAAGGGGTCTTTACAAAAACAAGCAAGTTCACTGCCTACTTTCAGTATCCTAGATCCACCCCTAGGCCTCCAAACCAAATCATCTCAACTGAAAACAAAGTTGTTGGCAGTGGGTGGACATAGGCACAGGAACAAAATTTTAGAAATCCCGGTTTCGACTTGACCTAATTCAGCGGACCTCCTAGAGCCTGGATGGGTGGGAGGCAGACCTCAGTTCCAGCAGGAGGCACCGGGGTTGTCCACATCCACGGTATTTTTCATCAGGTTTCACGGTGTGCAGAGTAAGCGTGGAGCTCTGCTCACCACCTGGGAGGCTGCAGAGATCACTTTCACATATGTTCCTGTTAAGGACATCAGTGGCAACTTGAGAACCAAGATAAAAATATAAAAATGAATAGGTAGCATCCAATACAAAAGAATGTAGGCATTGCCAGGAAGCAATGATTAAAACCATTCCAAAGCTTTGATATGGCTCCTGAGGCTGGCTCAAGTCTCTGGAAGCCTGTAGATGCTTTCATGTCTGCCCAGGCTATGGCTTGAGGAAGCACTAGATGCTGTCCTGACCACATATTTTGTCTTCATTTTCCCCCAAACATATGGCCTGGATTGACTGGTGACTCATTCCTTTGCTGACCCAAAAGTTTTGAAAGAAGGAGATGTAGATCTCTCACAATTACTTCAAACTCTCCCTTCGAACAAAATCAATGTACTTGCCTATCTCTGTGAAGATGTCCTTCTTGTCCAATCTTGGGCCATAAACAGGAGAGTAGGCAAGGTTGCGTTGGCCCAGCCGTCCTCTTTCACCAGGTTCTCCCATCAGCCGAGAATGAGGGTGCCTTTAGGAGCCTGGGCTGCAGTCCTGAGCTGGCCCACGAAGGGTGAGACACTCCTTCAGTCCCAGTCTCACTACTATCACCTTTTAACCATGTTCATATGTAGAAAAGACCTCTGGTGTTCCCCTCTCCTCTCCTCTTCACCTTATAATGTGTTGCTTTTAAATATGGAATCAAATATTCATATAAAACCAGGTTGGGAATGGTTAATGAAAAGAGCACCATTGCTGGGAGCTGGGGCATCCACGTCCTTGTTCCTGCACAGCCACCTCCCAGCTGGATGATCTTGAGTCATCACCACCTTTGGTTTTCTCATCTGTAGAGTGAGGATAATAGCACTCAACCTGATGCTGTCATAAGAGGTTGTGAGGAAGAGAGAATGAACTTGAAGGTGCCTGCTAAACTTTACATCCATAGGGAATAGTGCCATTCTTGAGACAGCTAAATTTCACATGTCGGCTGGATTAAACCTATACATAGTTGCTGCTGTTTAAAGAAGATAAGATGTAAGGCAGGAAAACTTATGGCCTTTTGTTGTACTGGGAGAACCATTTTGCCTGTGCAAACCCTCCAGGTAGCAAGAGTACTCAGGGGCCTCGCTGCAGAATCAGGACCAGCTGTGTGTCACTAAACAGTGAAGGAAGACATTCACAATGGCCTAAAGACCTTTCTCAGAGCTCCAAACCCTTCCTGGAAACAGGGCATATTTTCCTCGGGTTCTTGATGGTGGTACCACAAACCCTTAAGAAAGAAAACACTCTTGTGTATGAGAAGAACATGCTGTATCTTGTTCCATGGGACATGACACGCTGCATTCCAAAACCCAGTGCAAGAAGCAATTGTCTGTCAACTTAATTACAGATTCTTCACTTTCCCTTAATTGCTTGAGTCAGCACTGTGCACTCTGGGGGAGTCACGGTACACAGGTAGAGAGGCATTGCTGCTAAGCAATGTGGGACTATCAGGTAATTAGGTTTTTGTTTTGTTGTTTTAAACAAACAGACCCTGATGTACATATTCAAGTGAGTCTTTCTGTTAAAGGTGCCGCATTAGTAAGCTGTGCTCATGGTGACTCTTTTCTAACCAAATATTGGGAAGTGTAGTCTGATAAGTATGGGCACTCTAATGGGAGGAAAGGGACAGTGTACTTAACATTAAAGCTCTCCTAGAAAACCTGCGATATGTTCCTCACAGCTATAGGGGGGCCCAGGCAGCATTTGGGACCATGGTAACATAGGTGGAAAAACATATTAAATGACCCCCAGAAAGAGGGTTTTACACTGCAATATACATAGATGCTTTCCCTGGGGGAAAAGATCCATGTCCTTACCCACCTTTCCTGATCCCATAAACTCTAGTTAAATGCTTTGCACACAAAAGGTGTTCAATAAATATCTGTGGAACCTTTGTCCTATCCTGTCACAATACTTACATTCATTCTTCAGAAAGTAAAACATAGAGTCCCTATTTTGAGTGGAAATAAGTCTTTTGAGCCTAGTTTTGTTATGGTTCCTTCCCAGAAACTGTTTCTCCTGCTTACTTGTATGGTTAATAGCCAAGAAACAGTCATTCAACAAACATTTATGGGGAGATGACTGAATACCAAGCACAGGAGAAATCTGGAAATACCAAGGACTTTCTTGGTGTTCACCCAGAACCTCTGGACCAAGGATCCTGTGCAGGCTCCCACACCACCACGATTTGGTCAGTTTTTTAACTTTCAAGGAACACAGACTCTCTCATGTAAGCTCAGGAAAGAAAGGGGGTGATTATAAGGACCCCTGGAACTGAGATTTGGTCATCGTCTCCCAGTCTATTTCTTTCAGTGGTGCTTCTGTTTATCTTGATATGTCTACTCCATTTTCTTTCTCTACAACCAGACTTCTCTGCTTCCTCATAACTTAAACGATACATGGCTTATTGTGGTATATTAGTCAGGAGAAGCTAGTTATGCTTCAGTAACAAATAGCCCCCAGATCTCGGTGGCCTAAAATAGCAAAGTTTTTATCTCACTCATACTACCTGTCCACCAAGGGCTAGTTGGGGAGAGAGGGAGATGTCTACTTATCACAGCCACTTGGGAACCCAGACTGACAGAACAGCAACAACCTTGAAAAAGAACATGGTATGGCATATATTATTATGGTGGCCACCATAAGTCACTTTCGTTCACATTTCTTTGGCCAAAGCAAGTCAAATGAAAAAACAAAAAGTCAAATGACCACACCTAACTTAACTGGGTGGGGATGTGCAATCCTACCAAGACCTGACTGGGAAGAAAGCCCAAATATCTGTGAATAGCCTTAATCACCCTCCTACAAGGCATCTCTGGCCCAAGATTGCAACCCCTTTTTTTTCAGCATCCTCAGCTATTGATTCATATTTTTCATGCTCCTTAGTTCAAACTACAGTGAAAGAGAAGCTGAGGGACGCAGTCCATCTCTGCCTGACAGGCCACAACACTAGGTCCCTGGTTAGCCTATGGATCTGTCCTTAAGTCACAGCCAATCAGGTGGGGTAAGGGATATACACTGTATCCCATGGCTGTCTAGCCCACCCCTCTTGATGCTATCCAGGGACCAGGAGATCTGTCCAGTACAGAAGAAATTGTTGTTTAAGTCACAATATTTTGCTGGTCCTAGCCCTTGATAACAGAAAGGTCATGGATGGTGCAGTCCATGAAGCTGGGGTTAGTCTGGCTGATTGAGAGTCATGGGGCATAATCTCAACAGTAGTGAAATGGAAATGACTGAGTCCAGTTAACCTGCTATGTTAACCCACTAGTCTAGGGATGTGGTACCAAGGGATTTTAAAAATTAGCTTTGTGCAGCTCCATTACCACACTGGACACCACAGTCTTTGACCTCTGAACATAGCCCTAGGTGAGAGGGGCAGTGAGGGGAAGAGAAATGGATGGCTTCAGTTTACATAATAAGACCTGAACCTGGAATTCAAGCCCCTTCACCATATACCACCCGCCCCCCCCCATCTATCTTTCCAGTCTCGCGTCCCAGTTCACCCCCAAGTGAACCTACTGTCGGACCACCATCAAACATTGTCTTTTCTTCCCTTGGCTCATACAATACCCTCCACTCTATCTAACTGCTATCCTTCTGCTAAAATCAGTTTAAAAACCACCACGTTTCAGAGAAGTTTTTATCTGTCTACTCTGACCTAGTCATTTCTATTTCTTCCTCTGGATTTTTATAACCTTGCTCATGCTGGAACACCTGGATGGCATGGATGTGTCTGTCTTATTTGGGGATCCTGGAGCCTAGTGCCTGCCTGGCATACAACAGGTGCTCACCAGTGGTATGTTTGAATGGATTGTCTGTAACACCAGTTCACTTAAGGAAACTTTAGCGCGTTCCTCTGCTACGTTTGGCACAATGGAGAAAAGTCGGTAATATATGGTCCCTCTAGGAGTTTCTCTAGTTCAGTTGTGTCGTTTTATAGATGAGAAAACTGAGGCCCAGAGAGGAGAAATGACTTGCCCTCTGCCACCCAAGCAGCCACAATTTACTGAGCAATTTGCTATGTGCTAGACAAAACGCTTTTCATTCTTTATCTCATTTTCATCCTTGTAACAATCCTACGAGGGAAGACTTTGTACACCTATTTTACAGAAGAGAAAACTGAGGCTTAAAGAGGTTATAACATGGTTAAGGCCACCCTGTAAGGAGGTGGCCAGGCCAGGTTTTGATCCCAGGGTCTAACTCTGGGGTCTCTGTTCATGCCCCCTGTGCTGAGCCCCAAGCTGGGGAGTCAGCCCCCTGTGGTCATCGCATCTGTATATCACCCATAGGCCTTGAACTTTGTCAGTGCCCCAGTGGCTGGGTTCACATCTGGTGATTAAAGGGTCCTGGTGAATTTCTGTGCCATGCAGTGCCTATGCACACAAATCTAATGCTCTGACCATCAGGTCAGGGTATTTTTTTTCCCCTCCTGGGCAGTTGGGTTAGTGAAAGAAACCTGATAAAATCCTGGAGAGGAACTTGATCGTTCTCTGAAGGAGTTACAAGTTGTTTGGCCTGCCTAAACTGCTCAGATACCGTCCGGGGAATATTCGGTATCCATGTAGTACAGGTTGTGAATTATTCTGCGGGGACTGTTAACAAGACCCTCACCAGCTCTGCCTCAGCCAGTCTCAAGCAGGGCTTTGGGGCAGCCCCTTTTCTTCTCCTCCCACCAAAGCTCTGAAAAGAGCAGGCTTTTCCCCAATGGGGGCTGGGAAGAGCAAGAGGTATAGGGAAATCCTCCTGCCTCTAAGCAGAGCTTACTCTACAGAACTGGGTCTGTTCCCTCCTCAGAGCTATAGCTGTGGATGCAATGACTTGGCAGGGGTCACATTTATCCCATGTTTTGGCAACCTAGTAGCTGAATGCCTAACATGGAAAGAGACCAACTCCCTAAAATCAGTGTAAGAAAAATTATTAAAAGTTAGATATGGAAGTACCTCAGGGATCATTTACACCCCTGGATTTAAAGATGAGGGAACTGCAGTGCTGAGGCTAAGTCACTTGTCAAGGTCACAGAGCTGCTGGTGATAGAGACCAAAGACCAGGTTGCCTGAGTCTAAACTCAAGGGTCTTTCCCCTTAAACTCACATGCACCCACCTACACACCAACAAACTCACCCCACCCTTTGCGGAAGTATGGCACACAGGCACACGCAGAACTGAGTCAGCTGGGTCCTATGTCCCTAACGTATACTACTGTCCCTCCTCTGGGGGACAGCGCACCGCATAAGACAGATTCTCAGACATTCTGACCGGTACCAGCAGAGAAATTCTCAAGAGCAGCACCCCAGGCCTTCCTCCCAACTCTTCCTTTCTCTGCTCCAATTGAGTTTCCAGAACGTGAGAGCCCAGGCCGATACCCGGCAGTCTGGGAGCTGCCGGGAGAAGCGCGGGGCGGGTGTCCGGAGCGCACGGGCCCGGGCGCCGGGTACGGGGCCTGATGCTTAGCGCGCCCGGGTCTGGCGGCTCAAGGGGGCGACGAGCATCCACTACCTGCCCCTCTCCTCCGGCCTCCTGTGACTCAGGACGGCTCGACTGGGGACCCTAAAGGCGGGGCATGGACCCTGGGAGGAGGAGTTGCGGAGGGCGGAGGGCAGAGCTTAGCGCCTCGGCCCCGGCTCGGACCCCGCGAGGCCCCGGTGCCCTCTCCCCGGAGTGCAGGTTTGGAAGGCGGGAGGCCTCGCCCGGCCGCCGCCTCGGCTGCTCGGGTCCCCATATATAGTCATATCCACCGTCAACTGGGAGGCCGGCAGGCAGCAGCAAATGGGCGAGCGGCCCCCGCGGGAGCAGCGGGGAGGGCGCAGGGGGCGGAGGGAGGAGAGGGGGAAAGGGGGCAGGAGAAAAAAGCTTTTCCAAAAAAGTATTGGCTGTCTTGAGGAATGCGGTCGCCCCCTTGGGAAAGTACATATCTGGGATCAGCAGGCGGCTGTGCGCTCGCACTCCGGATCGGCCTCCCCACCGCGCTCTTGCCTCCCCGCTCCCGCCGCCGCAGCCCCAGGGCCGCTCGCCGCCGCCACCATGGACGCCATCAAGAAGAAGATGCAGATGCTCAAGCTCGACAAGGAGAACGCCTTGGATCGAGCGGAGCAGGCGGAGGCCGATAAGAAGGCGGCTGAGGACAGGAGCAAGCAGGTCTGCCTGCGCCTTTCCGGCCCAGCGCCGGCCGGTCGCCCGCGCTCCGCCCGCCGGGGGCCCCCGAGCCCCGGGACCCGGGCCTCGCACCCCTTCCCGGCCCCTCACTCCGAGGACTCGGGGAGCCACCCCACTCCAGGGCGTCTGAGAAGGGGGAAGGGAAGAGCGAGACTCTGGCTTATTCTAACTTTTTCTCTCGTCTGGGGACGCTTATTTCCCTTTTCTGGTTCCCAGAGCCCGCGAAGTCCCTTCAAGTCCTAGAGGCACTTGATTCTCAGGATGAGAAATCAGTTTTGGATTCGGGGGAAGGGGAGAGGAGGAGAGTTGAAGGGAATCAAGTCCAGAATGTGTTAGAAGTTCTTCTGGACTTTTTGACTGGGGAGTATAAAACATTCAACTGGGGGGGGGGCGCGAGGGAGGTGGGAGGGACAGTCCCACAGTTTGTTCCTAAAAACAAAGATGGACAGACTAGAGAGTACGGCGGGCCGGGGAGACGGGGGCGTTTTTCTGCACCCCCAAGTTGTGGGCTTGAGCCCGCTGAGACCTCCGCAGGAGTCTCGCCCCGGGGGGCTGGGGTGGGGTGCGGAGTGGGCTCCGCGCGAGAGGAGGGTTACCTAGGGACCCTTGAAGCCCAACTCGGCGGCGCCTCACACCCGAAGGGCCCCAGCCAACTCGGTGCCCGTGTGTTTTGTGTGTGTGTGTGTGTGTGTGTGTGTGTGTGTGTGTGTCTAACACCCGGTCCGTGCCGGCCGGCCGCGCCCGCCCGCCGCCGCCCCCCAGCTCGAGGAGGACATAGCGGCCAAGGAGAAGCTGCTGCGGGCGTCGGAGGACGAGCGGGACCGGGTGCTGGAGGAGCTGCACAAGGCAGAGGACAGCCTCCTGGCCGCCGATGAGGCCGCCGCCAAGGTACCCTGGGCGCGCGGCGCGGCGCACGAATGGCTAACTCTGTCTCTCTCTCTCTCCCTCCCTGTCTTTCCCTTTCTCTCTCCCGCTGTCCCTGTCCTTCTGGCTCTGTGCACCCACACCCCTCCCCTGCGGGATCACGCTGCCTGCTGCACCCCCCCTCCCGTCCCCGTCCCCCACGGCCAACTCCCAGCTGGAAGATGAGCTGGTGTCGCTGCAAAAGAAACTCAAGGCCACCGAAGATGAACTGGACAAATACTCCGAGGCTCTCAAAGATGCCCAGGAGAAGCTGGAGCTGGCGGAGAAAAAGGCCACCGACGTAAGTGCACGCACACACTGCCTCCCTCCCCTCCTGCCCTGGTGGCCGCTCTGGGGTCACCACAGGGGCCAGAGAGCAATGGAGGAGGGTCACCTCCTCTTGCTGGAAACCCGCACACAGCCTGCCGTGGCCCAGAGCACTGGATGCTGCCTCCGACTGCTACTGCACACATTCATTTTTATTTCATCCATTCCTCTTTCTTTTTCTCCTTCTTTCCCCCACCCCTGGGGGTGGAGGCGGGTGGGTGAGAAGCTGGAATAATACAGTAACTGAAATTGGACTCTGGAGGTGAACCCTGCTCCATGGTGGCAGAAAACCTCCGAGGTGTCATCACCGAGGTTTGTGCAAACAGAATGCCTAGTTTTCTCCACTTTCTTTCCTTTTGCCATCTCTGGTGGGTGGCAAGGCCTGGTTTTCAGTGGTGGGTCTAGTCAGGACACAGACTAGAGATGGCACTGAAAAAATGGCATGGTGCTACTTAGAAGGCTAAGCTTGATGGTGGGCCACAGAAACACTTGAGGCCTCCTTATTCACTAGGGAAGCTTAATCCAGCCCTTAAGATCTGCCTGGGAAGACGATATTTGCTTGGGTCTGCAGTCTGAGGGCACTAGATCCAGAAAGTAAGCTGGGAGTTATATATAGCTCAGTGCTTTATATGGTATAGTGAGCTAGCTGCCCCCGACTCTCCTACTCACCCCACCCCAACCTGTCAGCCGCTGACAACCACCACATAGTTTCAAGGATGATGCACGCACCACAAAAGCTCTGCCAGCATTTTGTCCACTGCCCTCTGGAATCCTTTTAGCCGAAGAGCTTGCCTCTTCTGCTGCATAAGTCAAGACAAGCATTAGATTTCCAGAGGACCGACTTCTTTTCACACCATTCTAGAAGCTAATTAAGCCTAGAGGCCCAATTAGGAAAGAATTCGTTGGGAAGTTGGTAACTATTTCAAGAATGTATGAGCACCAGGGAAACCTATGCCCAGAAAGTTGAACTACCAAGTGCAGCAGCAGAATTTTTTGTATGAGAGTAAAGTGTAAATTGCTGGAGGATCTGGGTCTTGAAATCAGTAAGGCTTTCCGTGACATGAAAGGCACGAAACGTAATCTCCGAGTGTGCTTTGTAAATGAGAGATCCAGACACAGGACATTTAGAATCTGACAAAAAGAAAGTTTCAGTGAAAAGCAAGGTCCCTGGAAAGGGGGTTCAGGGAAACACTGATTTAGGTAAAATATTTAAGTTACAAACTACCTGGCTTTAGAAAAAGAGCCAAAAAAACGCATATAACTCTGCGCCAGTTTTGTGTAATGTAGATCAGATGTCTGCTCCGTATATGGTTAAATGGAGGATGTCTGTCTCCCCGAAATTCTCCAGTAGGACGTTTATTTAGCTTTTTCAAAAGAGCCGCTGATAGATCAAGGAGAGATATTCCTTATAAGGAAAAGAATGCAGAGAATTTGAAAATAGCCCAGTAAGACTGAAAGCAAGAGAAGGAGAAAAATCTACTACGATTCTTAAGGAAAAAAAATCATAATTATTGTAACTATGTGGTTCTATCATGTCTTTATTGAAAAGTCTTGTTTAATGGTGCATTGGAATGAGGTGAGGCAGAAGTGGCAAAGACGATATTTAAAGCCAGCTCGGTGGGAGAGGGCGGAGCCAGGAGGAGGGGGAGGTTTTTGAAGCTGTGTTCTTTTCTTTCCACTGGAAAACTATCCCTAATATGGTACACTTTTTTTTTTTTTTGGTAGTATATTGCTCATCTTCCCCTTTAAGACATTTTAGGTTGTTTGGAATCTGTAGGGATGTGCAAGACGTTTGTGAAGAAATGCTATATTTAGAGTGATTGCTAGCTAGTAAAAATAGTGAAGACTTGAGGAGGAAGAGACAGATGTCACTAGAGAAAGGTAGGAGAGAGGTCAACTTCCTGAGGTAGAATTGTATTACATTTGGGATTAGGACATTGCACTATTACTCACCAATGTAAAACATTTTCACATTTTTCTACTACTAAAAACATTTTTCTATTAATTTACCAACACACTTTACAAATCCTATGCCAGAAATGGGCTGGCTCTTCCTAGCTTGAAAGGTTGTAATTTGCAAGGTCGGATCTCTGATGGTTTTGTTTTGAATTTTTTGTGGTCCCTCCACATAAGTGAGGCTGAAGGGGATCAAGCGCTCTATTTTCTCTCTGGCCCAACGCCTTCCCCAATAACTGTGATGTCTCTGACATCTGCAGTATGTAAGTCTTTGTTCCCTGTAGGTCTTTGCTTTCTAAATCAGTGATTCTCAACCTTACCTAAACAATCGCCTAGGATGGTTTTCAAACTTAAAATCCAGGCTGTACCCCAGGCCAATTAGGATCTCTGGGAGTGGAATGCAGGCATTAGTATTTGTTAAATACCCAGGTGATTCCAATGTGCAGCCAAGGCCGAGAACAACTGTCCTAAACTCTTGTATAATGACATCAGCCTGAAAATGAACTCACCTGAAACTGACTTTCCCAGATGTTTGAAAAGCAGGACATTAAGTCACTAGTTGGCTGCATAGAGCATTTGCACCTGTCCAGCAGTTTCTGCGTCTCCTGGAGGCTCCCAGATGCCCCCTTCTCCCACCCTCAAAGTTGGAGGCCCCCGGTCTGAACTCTTAGGGAAGCAGTTGTGACCTCCCTCCTGACTAGTTGAACTGTGTGGAAACAAAGCTAGAGGCTCCACCTACAGGATGTGAGGGCCCATGCTGGGCTTTGTGAGAGTCTCAGCAGAGGGAGGCTGTGAGAAAGTCCATAGCAAATGAGTCAGAAAAGCAAGGAGCTTCCTCATTAGGGCTTTGGCGTAGGAGGGGGTTGTCAAGTGTGTTTTCTTTTTCTTCATTATTCCCACACTTAAACACATAGGAACTGACTTGAAGGGCCTTCTGTGAGAAAGGTGAGGAAAGAAAGCTGTGAGACTTAGAAGACAT
This sequence comes from Monodon monoceros, assembly GCF_005190385.1. Taxonomy (NCBI): domain Eukaryota; kingdom Metazoa; phylum Chordata; class Mammalia; order Artiodactyla; family Monodontidae; genus Monodon; species Monodon monoceros. The sequence continues at coordinate 66,096,489 of NW_021703778.1, forward strand.
TTAAAAACGTAGCCGAAGGGGAGAATTGCCAGAGGGTGGTTCCCAAAGATTGTGTCCGCTTTGGTTTTCATCCAGCTGTAGCCAGATGCTCTCATAGGGTTCTGTAGCCTTCCTCGGTGTGCCTTTTAAGACATCTCAGTCCGGCCCAGAATTGGTCAGTTTGCAGAAGATCTCAGAGGCTGATCTAAAACCAGAGAAGGTTGTAACTAGAAGGGACCCTTGAGATGATTGTTTTTGTGGAAAGGAAAGTAAGTCCCAGATAGGCTGGCGGGCTTGAGGTCCCACAGCTGGTTATAGGCCGTAGCCTGACTCAAGACAGTGCCTGTGTATTTATTAACTAAAGCTATCATTTGAGTTAACTACGTACAAGGTATTGTGCTTAGTGCTTTGTCATTTCATAATCCTCACAGCAATCCTATGAGAAACGTACTACTATTAACCGTGCTTTTACAGATAAAGTCAAGTTGTTTTCCGTCACACAACCAGGACAAAACCAAAAGCCAGATTCTAACCTAGGGAGACAGCATTTAGGAGGTTTAACCTCTATGCAATACGTTAGTGGTTTTCCCTTCATGAGTTTGGAGGGAAGGAGAGTTGTTGTGGTTAGGATCTTGTGTTCTGGGGTTCTTCACATCGAGGAACAATCCCTTTGCGGGTACATTCAAGCCCCAAACCCCTCGCTCGGCTTTTCTCCTTCCTGGGCATGGGAAACTGGCAGTCCCGAGCGGAGCGCTCCCGCCGCCAACAGGCGGCACCGTCGCCCTTTGCAGCCAAATCCGTTACTCGGGTTCCCCACGGCGCAGGGGAGGGGCGCTGGGAGTCGAAGTAACACCCTCGGCGCGTTGGCCACCCTCCCGCTCACCAGGTGCCCCGGCAGCCTGCGCACCGCGCCTGTCAGCCCCGCGGCCGCGAGCATGCGCGGTGCCTCCCGCGGTTGGAGAATTCCCGGGGTCCGCGGCGCGCGCCCCGCCCCGCCCGCTGGGCCCGCCCCCGGCGCTCGCGCACCCGCCTGCGGTTCGCCTGCGCAGCCTAGGAGGTCGCGACTTCCGGGCTGTGCCTGGGCCGCAGGGGGCGCTGCTGTGGCGCGCCGCGGCCTGGGCGGGGTGGCCGGGCTATCGGAGTGCGGCAGCAGCAGCGGCGGCAGGAGCGCAGCAGCCGGCCTCTCCCGCGGCAGTCGGCAAGCCTGCCGGCCCGCCGCCGCCCGGCGCAATGGCGGGGAGCAGTTCGCTGGAGGCGGTGCGGAGAAAGATTCGGAGCCTGCAGGAGCAGGCGGACGCCGCGGAGGAGCGCGCGGGCAGCCTGCAGCGCGAGCTGGACTACGAGAGGAAGCTGAGGGAGACCGTAAGGGACCCACCCATCACCCATCCCCGGAGGCGCCTTCTCCCCAGTCGGCCCCACCGCGCCCCGCAGGGCCCCCCCGGAGCCCACCTTCCCCCGCCACCCCTCCCCCCGCCTCGGGGCGCACCTGGGCCCGCAGGTGTCGGGCTCTGGGGAGGGGCACTGCCCGTTCACTTCAGCCCTTTTCATCTCGCTGGTCTAAAGAACCGAGGGAGAATTAGTGGTGTGGAGAAGGTTCTGGAAGCAGCTCTTTCCCAGAAGGAACTCTATGTCTGGGGTGTTTGCGTTCGGCCCGGCGTCTCGGGTCCCCCGGCATGTGCCCTTTGCGCTGCTGGTATTATTTACTCGGAGAGTGGGGACGGAAGAGGTCCCTCCTTTTGGAAATCCGTTCTTTTGGGAAGGGCGCTAACAGGTCATGTCTGAGGCATTGTCTGGCTTTGGGGCCCGGGGATGCTAAACTCCCCCATCCCTGTTTAGCCTTGGTTTCTTGAAAGCCTGTTTCTCTGGGGTGGTTGAGACACTGACAGCGCGTGTTCTGACTTAGTATGCGGCCCTTTGCCCTTCCCTTTCTTAACCATCCCTCCTCCCAAGTTCTCCTGTACAGGTAGATGTTCCTTTGTTACCGAGTCTTAAAAAAGTAGGCTAAATAGCTACGATTATTGGGTGTTTTCTCCCGCCGGCTTCCCCTCCCCCACGTTGAGTGTAATACCTGGCTTCCTTCCTTTCCACTAAGGCAAATGCATCCAGCACACCGGAACAGGATTTCAGAGGTAGTTAAGGCATTTGCTGTTTGTTGATTTTTGAGTGTGTGTGTGTGTGTGTGTGTGTGTGTGTGTGTGTTAAATCAGGATACTCAAACACCTTGGGAATTTTATGACAAGCGCTCATGTGGGGTCCTTCTGTGCTTAATAGAGGCGTATTCTGAGTTGAGAGGTGTATGTAGTGGCATTATGGCTGGCTGCAGAAGCTATGAGACCTGTTTTGCATAAAATACCTAGAAGCAAATGGGTCCTCTTGAAAGGAAGGCCTAACTAGATGAAGTTTCAGATAAAATAGGCGGGAACCAGGAAATCAATAGGCAAAAGATCATTTTCTGTAGAGGACAAGACAGCAGCGGTCCCATGGATGTCTCTGAATTTGGCCAGGCAATGAATGAATTCCGACTCCCTCTCTGGCTCGCAGTTGTCCTTGAACCATTAGAACCAATAGAACATGATGGATAAGAACAAGAACTGTGGGCCCAGGCTGCTAGGATTTGAATCATTTAACTTCTCAGTCCCTCAGTTCCTCGACTGTAAAATGTGGGTAATGGTAGTAGTACCTGCCTGTTGTGAGGATGAAAAGAGTGTGTAAAGAAGTTGCAATGGTGCTTAGCACACTAGAGTAAGTGCCTTGCATCAGCTGGTATTAGAACTGCTCCACACTCGGCATCGCTTATTGCTCCTTTGCTTTCAGTTCACCAGCTATCAAAGGGTCTTAAAGATGGGCTGCTCATTTCACTACATCTTAAAACACTCCACTTCAATGCTTCTAATCAGTTTTTTTTTTTCTTTTTTCAACTTGAACGGAGAGAGGACACAGGCAGGCTGGAAGGAATGTTTGGTGGGTCGAAGTGGTATTAGTGGTGGAAGTCGGTAGAACTCCCCTCCCCCTGCTAAGAAAGGGAATATGTGGTCCTGTACAGGAGAGCCTCTTATGGACTGCTGTCCTGGTGATTGATATTAGACACAGAAGATAAATTTTATGAAGGGCACATTGTTACTATTTTACTCACCTTCTCTTTTGGGCTTAGTTTTATGACGGTACTCTTCCTGGGCCAGTTGGGTAAAGATAATGCTTTCATTCTTTTCAAAGCTTTATGTTAAAAGTGGTTTAGCTTCAAAATTTTTTAAGTGATTTTTGAAAATAGTCTATCCGGATGATTGGATGGGCACAGAACTTTTTATGACAACAACTTGAGGACTGGGTCAGACCACTGAAGAGAGAATTTCAGATTGAGAGGTGTTCCTAACTTATGAAACTGGAACTTAAAGGTAGCTAATTGAAGGTGGTTTCTTGGTAGTTGTCAGGCATAGCTGTGAGTTAAGCTAGCAGTCACAGTTTCTCTTGGCAGCAAGGATAAAAATTTAGTGACAGAGTCATGAGCCACTGCAAAAACTATTTGGAGAGTTGGCCCTAATTCACATTCTCAAAGATTCAGACAGGCTGTAGTTAATTGGCCCTATTACAACCAGCACTTAACTTTGGAAAAAGCAGCCATCCCTTTTTTTTCTACTGGTTTGTTTTTCCAAGGTGTGTGGGCCCTTCAAAATTTTGGAATGAGGCTACTTTGCTTGATGTAATGGTTGACTCCAGGTCTTGTGACCCACTAGGGTTTTGTTTGTCTTTTGTCCTTATCAAAGTGGGAGCAGGAAGAAGGCAGTCTGCCTTCCTTCTTTCTGGATGGTACTCAGCAAACAAGGGCACTTAACAGTTGCAGCCTGTAGGTTCTTAATTGGTAACTTCATTAAATCACAGGAAAAACCAATTTACAAAAATTCCCAGCCCTTCCCCTCCTTAGAGTTGGTAAATATTTCTGAAAACAGAAATCTAAAAGTGCATTTTGTGCCCCCATTGCCCCCCCCCCGCCAGGGTGGCAGTAGCTGGAGTGTATATATACTCTGGCTTTCTGCTTTCATGTATAAGCAAGGCGAAGGCACTACAGTGCCCTGTTCACGTCCCTTCTCACTCATTACACAAAAATGCCTCGTGAGTTACAGGCTTTGGTGCAATAGAGAGATTGTTTTTAACTCTTATCCATGGGAGTGCCCCTTAATGTCATCCGTGTTTTTTTCCCCTTTCCTTACCATATAAGGGCAGAAGTTTAACTTGGCTGTAGTGACTTGGGTCTTACACAGTAAACTGGGTGAAACTTTCTCTGTACATCTACAGTTCGCATGAAATAAAAAGGCCTGACCTTTGATCATCCCATGCAGTACTCCAGTTCAGGTAGGACTTTGAACATACATTCTAGAGGATTTAGTTTTAGGGTATAATATTATTCTCCTACAATTATTTCTTCTTAATTGTCCTAACGGAAATACTTGTTTTTAAAGTAAAAATCATTGCTATTTTTAAATTGCCTTTGGTTATATTGGCTAGAACACCTGGATTTCATGAAAATCTAGGCCCTGTAAAAGTTCTCTTTCAAGTCAGACTTGGAGTAACATTTTGCTATATTGTGTGGGCATGCCCTTGCTATCTATTGTAGTTTCTTAGGTAGCTGGTACCTTGTGGAAGGGATTGGGGGGCACATGCAGCTCTAAGGCACACATGTAGAGCGCCTGGTGGTTGTTTAACAACAGATCTGCAGGAAGACAGTTGGTAACCTTTACTAATATAGCAGTCTCTTTTCTGAGTAGTTCATTACATGTTGGGACACAATAGCACTTTTGAAATGAAAGAAACTAGCATCCCAAAGACTTCACCGGCAGTGTCAACACATGAGCTGTTGTTAGAAGCTAACCCAGTACACGTGGGTGACTTCCATGCCTGGAAATAATTTGCGTCTGGGGTCTTGACCCTTCCCAAATGCCTTGTTATTTATATCTGCTTTTTAAATAACAGATGGTCATGTGTCTGTAGGGTTTGTACTGACAGGCAACAGCCAGTTAAGTCTTAAGTAAACTGCCCAGGTGCTGTGATGGAAAGAACCTTAGAAAATATCTAAATAAGCCTCAGAACTCAGAGAATACATACCGGGGATAAAAGCTAGTGCAGGTGAGAGATGTGGGCCTTTTGAACATAGAGCATAATCCACCCCCCCCAAAAACAAAAGTGAAAATAAGGGTGTCCTTAATTAATTTATGGAATTGAATATATCTTGAATTCTAGAGAACCAAACTAAATTGCGATCAGACCAGTATGGTGAGGCCTGAGAAGCCAGTGAGAGCCCAGGTTTTTCCCGGGGGAAGCTTATGTAGAGATCGATACACCCCAGACACTGCTTTCAGATCTGGGCTGTTACCTACAAGCACCTTTGCCCATCCTGCTCTGAAACCTCTGGGGCAGCAGGCGTTGGTTTCTGGGATTGAGAACAAATGCTCTGTGTCCTTGTGAGTGAGCTGGTACCCCCTGGTGTTACTCGATGATGTTTTCAATTTTATACGACACCTTTTTTCCAAATGGATTGAGAGGACTTGTTCAGCGGATGATATTCAGTACAGTAGCCGTTCTTCTAGTCCTGGTTAGGTTCTTTCGCTGAAGGCCTTTTTTCAGGTAGGGGGTTGGAGTCAGGGTGGCTGTAGAGAACCTGCTGCTCTGAAGTCAGAAAGCAGAAAGACTCCATAGGTGAGAACCACCAGTTCCAGGGCTTCCACGAGGCTCCAGGAGGCCTTGAGAAGGGAGGCAGGCATGCCAGCACGTGAGGACCAGGGGACTTTGGTGCTAGTCTTACCTGCCGCTGATGGCTGTGACCTGAGCATGTCAAAGATCCCTCCCTCTTCTATTCTCTCTTCTACAAAGAGCTAGATGAGTGGTTCCCACAGGATTTTCCAGCTTCTTTGGACGGTGGGTGGGGTAGAGGGGGGGTTGCTTTTTTATAGTGCAGATTCCTGTCCTCCTTTCTGACCTCTTGAATCAGAATCTCTAGGGATGGGGCCTGGAAATTTGTTTTGTTTTTGTTTCTTTTTTTAAATTTTTGGCTGCATTGGGTCTTTGTTGCTGCGCGCAGGCTTTCTCTAGTTGCAGCCAGCGGGGGCTGCTCTTCGTTGCTGTGCATGGGCTTCTCATTGCGGTGGCTTCTCTTGTTGCGGAGCACGGGCTCTAGGCACACGGGCTCAGTAGTTGTGGCGCACGGGCTTAGTTGCTCCGCAGCATGTGGGATCTTCCCGGACCAGGGCTCGAACCATGTCCCCTGCATTGGCAGGTAGATTCTTAACCACTGAACCACCAGGAAAGCCCGGAAATTTGTATTTTTAATATGCATCTCCTGGTGAATCTGGACACCCAGCCAGTTGTGGGAACTGCTGGACAATGCCTAGGGACCCCTCCAGCTAAACATCTTAGACCCCGTTTTGTGGACCACCCACAGGTCTGTTCTCTGTGTTGCCCCTGTCCTGGCTCCTAGAACAGGTCTCCATTCCCAGTTGTTGTTCTGGTGTCGTATACGAGGCCTATTGACTGGTATTTCCGTAGGGCACAACCCCTAATGTAGGTTCTACAAAATGCTCCTGGGGAAAAGGAGTTAATGACATTTATAAAACAGTATCCAGAGCTAAGGGAAAGAACGGTTAGAGTGGAGGCAATAAGAGGGAAGAGGGAAGATTTGGATTGATGGGCGTCCCTCTCAGGTACGGAGATCTTTTGTGCAGAGGCAGGAACGAATATGGGGTGCTGTCTCCTTACTCTCTGATGCCCCAGGTGTGTGGGAGGCCAGGGACCCGGACTGGCCTGGCACCTGGAGGGTTCTTTCCCCGGAGTATAAACAGTCTCCTCTCTGTGAGTACAAAGTCCTTGAGGTTGGGGCCCAGATCGAAAACAGAACAGGAAGCTTAGAGTGTGGTGGCTACAGAAATTGTTTTGAAAATCTTGTTGACATTTCTCTGGCTGCAGCACCTATAACAAGGATATTTAAGAAAAGGGGGAAAAATACTTCTGAGTACATGACCTAGACACTCTGCTGAGGTTTTTTTGTTGGTGGTGGTTTGGAGGGTGGTTTTTGTTTTGCTTTTCATTTTAGTTTTCAGCTTTCAGGGTTGCTTGCTTGTTTTCCCCCATTCATGAAATGAATAGAATTTTACTAGAAATGGAAAATATAGAAAAGAAATCTGACCTGATCCCAAAGTATACCCTTAATGTATACCTCCTTCCGGTTTTGTTTTGTTTTGTTTTTTTACATGGGGCTAAAAACTTTTTAAAGTTTCCATATTTAAGAAATGTGTTATCCCTATTACCCTCATCCCTCCTCCAAAAAACTCCCAACATTCACCTGCCAGACCTGGTGGAGCCCATTACTAGCTGTGTACCTTCAGTGATCTACTTTGTGGGCCAGTGCAACTGTTAACTGACCTCGGATTCATTTCACATTTTCCCCTGCTCCCTGCCTTCATCAGCCAATTATTACTACATAGTTAATTGTGTGTGTGTGTGTGTGTGTGTGTGTGTGTGTGTGTGTGTGTGTGGTACGTGGGCCTCTCACTGTTGTGGCCTCTCCTGTTGCAGAGCACAGGCTCCAGACGCGCAGGCTTAGCGGCCATGGCTCACGGGCCCAGCCGCTCCGCGGCATGTGGCATCTTCCCGGTCCGGGGCACGAACCCGTGTCCCCTGCATCAGCAGGTGGACTCGCAACCACTGCGCCACCAGGGAAGCCCCATAGTTAATTTTTGAAGCGATAAAAGTGTATTTGCATGTTTTTATAAAAAGTCCTTCACCATGATTGTAGATGCCCTAATCACCTCTCTTTCCCAGAGAGAACTTGACTTTTAAAATTTTACAAATCTAGATGAGCAAAGAGCAGAATGTTCTCGTGTTCCTTTACTTCAAGGCCATAATCGTAAACTCTAACTACATGTGCATTTCAAACTGTGTATCATGGGTCCAGAAACTAAAAAAGTTGCTTTTGTTTAAATTAGGTTGGTTTTACTCATTTTGTTCAGTAGACCTTTACTGAGCCCATACTCTGTGCAGTGAATTGTGATTCCTTGCACATAAGAAGCTTACAGTTGAGTAAGGAAGACAGGACTGTAGGTAGAGAGCCAGCATAGTCCCAAAGTGCATGTTGTAGTTTTTAGAAAACTTCCAAGTGTCCTAAAAACCCCATCACCCCAGGAAAAGCACACATTCAGAGTGGATGAGGAAACAGTACCAGATTAACAAATTCTGTCTTTCACTTAAGTGCATAATGTTTAAACAGCCATCAATGCAAGTGTATGTAATGGACCGGTCCAGGCTTGCAAGTGTGCTAAGGCTTATAGTAACAAATGCTCATAACTGTAGGTAACCATTGCGTCCCCCAAAAAGAAACATCTTATTTCAGAGATAGATACCGAGTAAAAACAGTATCTGTACTGCTTTTCTTCTAAGGAGTTTGAAGCTCTTTTTGTAGCAACCTTGACTTGTGAGAAATTCCTGTAGGCGTATGTCACAAACGCTTGGGAAATTTGTCTTGGCCCTCTTCCAGTGTGACCAGTTATTCTAAAGGGGTGCTGAAGGGCAGGGGGCTTGCTAGTTTTTGCTGTGTCTCTGTATGGTGTATATTTTAGAACCACTGAATTTAAAAATATTTTAGTTCCTAAAATATTTAATAAAGCCCCTTTGAGAACACAATCAGCAGAAAGGAGAATTGAGACTCCTGAGTCCGAGTCCTCGCTGTGCTGCTCTCGTCTTGTGTGACTGAGCCTGGGTAAGTCCCATCGCCTCTGTCCACACCTCAGGCCCCACCGAGTGAGGTGGCTGTGATGAAGCTCCCCCTTAACAGGCAGGTAAAGCCAGCGTGTTGAAATCCGTGGAGGAAGAGAACCAAGTGAGAGAGTGTTGCTGATGGTCGCTTTGTCCGATGAGGATGGTGTGTGTGGATCTGCATATACCCCAAGGTGGACATTCACTGGGTATGTCAATGGATGAACGTATCCGACAACCCCAGAGTTGACCAGGGCTTGTAACACACTTTAGGGTGGCTCAGCACAGGGCCCAGGCTTCCCATCTGGAACCAGTGTTTCAGTCTCAGCCCCTCCTGAAGGCACTACCCTCACTTTCTCTCCGACACTGAAACGCCTTTCACTCTCTCTATCCAGGCTGAAGCCGACGTAGCTTCTCTGAACAGACGCATCCAGCTGGTTGAGGAAGAGTTGGATCGTGCCCAGGAGCGTCTGGCAACAGCTCTGCAGAAGCTGGAGGAGGCCGAGAAGGCAGCAGATGAGAGTGAGAGGTGAGGACCCCTCGCCCAGCCCACCTGTTAGCACAGCCTTTCCTCCTGGTGGGACGGGAGGGCTTCTCTGATCTTGGGCCTCTAAGAATTTTACAGTACCTTGGTGGCACTATTTCCTGACTTGATCCAGGTGCAACTAATGGTTTTGTTCATTTAACATTAGTGGGACACCTTTGTGCAAAGCACTGTTTTAAACCCCAAGGTTTCAAATAAGAAAAAGACGCCATTCCTGCTCTCTTAGAGCTCACCACCCAGCGAGGGAGATGGACGTGTAAACGGGAGGTTTTAGGGATGTGTTTTGGTTCTTTAATTCCTACTGACCATGGAGCAATTATGCAATTTTTTTAAAAAGATAACTTTATTTAAAAATATACCAAGGAAGCCGCATAGCACAGGGAGATCAGCTCGGTGCTTTGTGACCACCTAGAGGGGTGGGATAGGGAGGGGGGGAGGGGGGGAGACGCAAGAGGGAAGAAATATGGGAACATATGTATATGTATAGCTGATTCACTTTGTTATAAAGCAGAAGCTAACACACCATTGTAAAGCAATTATACTCCAATAAAGATGTTAAAAAACATGAAATATACCAAGGAGGCTTAGGCCGAGGTAAATACAGTATGGGCTGTCAGTTGTCAAAGAGCCCAAGAAATGAGAGGAAGAGAAAGCACAGATAAAACAGAAATACGATCCACAAAAGTAAATTGTTTTGGACTTAGTAAAGCCGATAAGACACACGTGCATAGGTAAGTACAGTCAGATCTGCATGTCTGCTGAGCATGCTCCCACTATGACCTGGCTCTACCTGACTTATTATCCCAAGATTCAGCCTTGTGGTAGTAAAGGAAAACCAGGGCCATATCAGCCATCGTGTATTCCACCAGGCATTTTCTCTCATGTTCAACTGTTCAAGTTATTGTACTCAAGTTATTGTACTCATATTACTTGGAAGCACTCCAAGAAAGACTCCACAAGACTAGAGAGAGTTCTGCCCTTCGAGGGATGACAAAGTATTGTGATGTCTCAGACGCTGGCAGTGTGTTTCTGCGCTGTGACCTGGGCAGGTGCATGCAGTCAGTCATTTTGTCCATTTCTCCGTCTTTGAGGTGCATTTCTGCCCCCTGCCACCATGGATAAAGAGTGATTTCAGACTTTAGGATTAAAGAAGCTCTTAAGCTGAAGTTTTCAGCTCATTATTCACTGTTGATTATTGATTCTTTTCTAATCAAGAGTTTTGGAATTCTTAAAGATGACTCTCATCTCTTACAGTATACATATAACCAATGGTTTTGTGGCTGGCTTCTTCCTGAAATACACTTGTTAGTGAACCTGAAAGGAAGGCAGTCTGGCAGTGTTAGACATTGGAGTAAAAAGGTATTTAGAGATCATTTACTCCAGTCCCCTGGTTTTACAGACGAGGAGACTAGGGTTCAGAGACTGGTATGGCCTGCCCGAACTCTCAAAGAGAATTTATGGCCGAGCCAAGATGCAGGTCTCCTAAAATACACTGTAGTGCTTCATTTAAAAAAAAAAAAAAAAATAGTGACTTATTTATCTTACTGCCTACTTAGATTTTGGTAAATGAGTCCCGTTTTAACACAATTTGTTATTGCATAAATCTGTAATATAGGTCAATTAACATTTTCTAAAACTTACCACCATGCTGAAGGATCCAAACGTATACATCAGCATAGAAGATGGTGTTGGTCCTGCCTCTCAACACCTCTATTATGAGTTTTATTATAGGCAAAACTCAGTTTCTTCTCTAAAATATAGGTCAACCCACATGAAATTGCCATTTTTGCAGGTCCGATGTGGTCAAATACCAGCAATTTCATTTGGTTCAATCTAATACTTACATTTGTGGCTAAAGGGGTAAGAACAGCTACTTTCTTTGTGGGAAGGAAGTACATGAAGATAAGTTTGCTTTTGTTCTAACTTTGGTCCATTTTTAAGCTGAAGCTTCCCACCAAAAAAGGGCAGAAGTCCCATTATTTATATAGCAGGTAAAGCTTGTTGACCTTTCTTGACTCCATGCCTCCCACATTCAAACAGTATCTTCACATGGTACCTTTCATTTCACATTAGCTGCCTGGACAGTGTCAACAGTACCAAAAGTGTAACCTTTCATTCACAATAAACAGAGAGAGGGAAGTGTATGTCTTTTCTGCCTTCAGCTCTGGAAAGTCTTGTTTCATGGTTTGGAAGATAAAAGTAGCTCTGTGCTCTGTTTCGGTCTGTCAGTTACACTGAGCCTCACAAACCACTGTGGTGCAGGGTGAGTTTGTGGAGGTCGCCTCTAAATCTTGGGCCTTCCTGCATGTTTTCCTTTTCAGAGGCATGAAAGTCATTGAAAGCCGAGCTCAAAAGGATGAGGAGAAAATGGAAATTCAGGAGATCCAACTGAAAGAGGCCAAGCACATCGCTGAGGATGCCGACCGCAAGTATGAAGAGGTCAGATCCTGGGGCCCAAGGCCTTGTGGACTCCCAGCCGCGGGGGCCCAGGAGCGGGGGAGCAGTGTGCAGCCTTGCGTTCTTCAGTGAAACCATCTGCTTCCTTAGCAGAAATGGGTGGTTTTGAGAAGCAGAGTTCCTTTGTCCCCAGAAAACGGTTCTCAATTTTGATCCTGCTAGGGCATCAGTTGCACTGGGAAAGACCAAAGCTTTTTTTGTGCCCCCATGCCTCCCCCCACCCCCCGCCCCAAACACACACACAAAGACCAGGACAAAAGTTCTCTGGTCAGGAGAAGGGAGAGTTGGGCCTCTTGTGTTTTGTGGAAGGGACCTCTCATGCTGTCACCACACAAGCAGTTCTCCCTAGTGTGATTCACCTGGCACAGCCCAGTTCAGTCAGTGTAGAGACACAGACCATGCACTTGCTCCCTAGATTCATGGAGGCCTTTCTGTCTGTCCTCCTCTCTCCTCAGGGTTCACAGGTGAATCACCTCCTGGTCATGCCCCATGAAAGCAACCTCCTGTGTGATAACAGAGCCCATATGACTGTGTTAAGGTTTTAGTTTTTCCCTTAATGTACTGTGGCTATCCTGAAACAGCACTGACTCTTCGTCATCATCATCTCCCATCTCCAGGTTACACTATGCCCACTAATTTTGAAATGCTTCCTAGGATCCCTTCTCTCTGGTCCTTTCTTCCACTGACCTCATTAGTCACCTCAGCAGCTTCTCATGTCAGCCTCTCTTGCTGTTTCTCTTGGCATTTGTAGCCTGCTGCACACAGAGGGAGTCGAGGTACAGAGCTCTAGATGGATGGAGTTCTCAGGATTATTTTCAGTCTTGTCTTGCAGCCCCGCCTTTTCAGCATAAAAGGCGTATGTCTCATCACACTGCTAGTTTGGAGATTGTGGACTTCATCTCTCTCCCTCCTTCCACACTTGGTCTGGCTGCTATGTAATTATACAGGCCTCACCTAGGTAGGACTAAAGATGAGCCAGCCCACCCATAACTGACCACGCTGGGTCCTGGTGAGCAGAAGCCTCTGGTCTCGTCTCCATGGGCACGCCTGGTGGAGAGTCGCTTCTCTCCAGTGCACGGGAAAGAGGATCATCTTGTTTGGAGGCAAGGACTCCTAGGGGATGACGGATCCAGTCCTCACCCCACACCCCTCCTCAGAGCTTGGAAGCCCCATGGTGTGTGTGTTTTGTGTTTGTTCTGCTGCAGGTGGCCCGTAAGCTGGTCATCATTGAGAGTGACCTGGAGCGTGCAGAGGAGCGGGCTGAGCTCTCAGAAGGGTAAGCGGGCCCGGCGCCAGGAGGCTGTGTGTGGGGTGCTGCGGAGCAGTGACTAAACAGCATGACCTTCTGGCAGCTGCACATTTACCTGTTTCAGCTCCGGGCTCCTTAAGTGCTCATTTGATGTGGATGAGCCACGAGTATGGAACACGGAGGACTTGCGTGGGGTGTCTGTGTATGAATGCGTGTATCACTGCATGCCTTACCTGCACACTGATTTTGAGAATGGCCTTGTGCATTTCCTGTGTCCACTAACAGCCAAGTTCGACAGCTGGAAGAGCAATTAAGAATAATGGATCAGACCTTGAAAGCATTAATGGCTGCAGAGGATAAGGTACTGATGGCTCATGTGTGGGTTTTAGGTTTAACTGCAACCCAGGCGTCTTTCAGCTTCCAATGCCTACTGGTTCATTTTTATAACGACTGCACCTTCACTACACCCTCTGCTATCTTATACCTTGCTTTAAGTGCTTTCTTTGGGTCCTTTATACTCCTTTGTTTTTCCTTCATAAATGCTCTTTGGTGCAGCCAAAAAAGAAGCCAAATTATCACACTTCACGGTTGTTGGATTTTGTCACCCTGCCTTTCTGCTGTTGGAAGGTCAGGAGCAGTGTCCATGGCAAAATTGTGCGTTTTAGTACCTTGATGATTTGGCTACTTTAAGGCAGCCCTTTGTTCTCTAGGACTCGGTTTTCATTTTTTCCCATCCCTCTCCTTTTTCTCTCCTCCTTCCTTTGGCTTGTCTCCCACCCTTTCTACCTCTGATCGAAAACGTTAGCAAATGTGCCGAGCTTGAAGAGGAGTTGAAAACTGTGACGAACAACTTGAAGTCACTGGAGGCTCAGGCTGAGAAGGTAGGCCAGGAGCACGGCGTGGGGGAAAGGCTTCTTTAAGAGCTGCTCTAGAGACACCCCCTTTTTCTCTTCTGGGGCCCTGCCAAGGAAAGGAGTAATCTGTTAGACACTTTAGCAAATGGCGTCATTTTGAGGCAATTTCCTGATGATTATCAATAACAGATTCTTTTTTTTTTTAATGGAGAATCTATTTTATTTTGAGTATGTGAGTCATCTGTAACAATTTAATTTAAACCAAGTGCCAAATGGATAAGTTATCTTGTTCTTATCCCATGTAAAACAATAGGCAGGAAAACAGAGAATGCATTGTTGTATGCCATTTGATATCAGAGGCTCCATTACCTCCTAAGAGATCCTCAACATCTGTTGGCTGGGCTGACACTTTCGTTGTATTAGAAGACCTCAGTATAGGGTGAACTATGGCCTGACATCTGGAACATTCTTTCTAATTACAGTACTCGCAGAAGGAAGACAAATATGAGGAAGAGATCAAGGTCCTTTCTGACAAGCTGAAGGAGGTAATATTAAGGGTGTTGTGGACAAAGCCAGCTGGATTGAGTTTGTTTTTACGGCACTGTTCAGGGCTTTTTCATTTTAAAGTTAGAATGATCCAGGGATTTTCAGGGGTGGTCTTGGAGAGTGAGCTGTGCTCGCCACCTCTCACTGTGGTGACTGACTGGCAGGTGGTCTCAGACCCCATTCCTGGGTGCCAGGCTTGATTTTCATTCTCTAGTTTCTCTATATTTGTAGCTACTGGAAACCTAAAACTTCCCAATTCTGATTGAAATAAATTGAATTATTGCAGGCCGAGACTCGGGCCGAGTTTGCGGAGAGGTCAGTAACTAAATTGGAGAAAAGCATTGATGACTTAGAAGGTAAGATCTTAAGTTTTGTTTTTAACTTAATCCTTATGGCTGAGTAGTGACCCGGCAAAGTCATTTTCCAATCATTGCGTCCTCCTTGATACACTTCTTTGCTCTTGCACATTCTTCCTGTCTGCCCTTTGGGGTTTTCATTCTGTGGCTCTTAAACTCTCTGTTCACCAGATGACTGTTAGCCACCAGACGGGGCCCATCTCTTTTTGTAACAGCAGATGCCAAACGGCTCTACTGCACACTCTTCAGAAGTGTGGCAGGTTTATTTCTCACTCTGAGTGAGGTGGTCATAGGTGAGAATGACCGGTGTGTTTTCTGTCTTTAAGTGGTATCTCATTATTGCCAGAATGGTATGGATTTGTTTTTAGGCACAACTTGTCTTCCCCCAAGTGCGAATTCAGTGTAAGGGTTTGGATTTTTTTTTTTTTTAAGTTACTAATTCTTGGCATGTGCTGTGTATCCTGACAGGGGGATGGAGGGTAATAGGGCACTACACTTTGACATTATACTTCAGCACTTCTCCACTAAGATATTTAGGTTTTATTTTAGTGACACCCTCTCTGTCTCTCAGAAATCCTAAATGTTGAGCTCTGAGGCTGTGAAAAAGAAAGAAAAATATATATAAAATATATACATCAAAGGCAGAAGTGGCTAGAGAAGGAAGGGACTGGAGGTTGGTGCAGATGACAACCAAGCTGGTGGGAAAGAGAAAATGACAAATGGTTGCAAAGCAATCTGCCAGATTGCAGCAGAGTATGAAACCTTCATCCGCAGAAGAACTGAATTGCAGACTTGGCACGGCAACACCATAAAAAGCGTGGCTCTCCTCGCTTTTCAAGCCTCCTGGACCAGCCAGGGCAGCTTGAGTGGGCAGACCACAGGAGTAGTCTGGATGGCACCCAGAAATCCATACCCCAGTGGTCTAGTTTGGTCCAGAAGTCAGTGGTTTCAGGGTGGAGCCAGATAAGGATTACAGACTGTAGTCACAAATTGTTTCTTCAAAACAATGCCCTTGGATATTTTTTCCACTGTTTATAGTGGCAGGTGGCTGACTACTCCAGTGTAATTAAATTATAGCTCTATAAAAGAAAGATGCTCTATTACCCCTCTCCCAACCAGGAGACAGCCTTGTGTGGTTTCGTTCAGGGTTTAACATGGTTTACTGATATACCTGCCGTATTTGTTATGATTTTCATATTGAGTTTCTTGTTTTATTTTCTAATGGGTTTTGTTCTTTTTGTTTTTGTTTCAATTTTATTAAAAACAAAACGCACGCCTCCTGCATTGGCCACCTGCTGCGGCACCAATTCCTTCATGCATTGCCCTTTTCTTGCTGCTGTGTCGGGATGGTGTCCATGCCACCCTCACTCACCCTCCATCTCTTGATCACTCTCCATGTCCTTGCACCTCTGCCTTCCAATTCCTGGTCATAGACGAGCTGTACGCTCAGAAACTGAAGTACAAAGCCATCAGCGAGGAGCTGGACCACGCTCTCAACGATATGACTTCCATGTAAATGTTCATCCACCCTGCCTGCTCACACCCGTGCCCTCATGCTAATATGATAAATTCGCCACCACTCCCTTCTGTATCTCCAGAATCTCCATCTTTACACCTTTACGCTCACTGTCTTTGCATAATCTAGGATAGTCATTGTTTTTTCACATTCTACTAACATAAAGGCCAAGTAGATTGTCTGTCTATACAAAACCATTTTCCTTTCAGAATCCATTTATTTCACATTGTCTCAGCTAGATTGTTCCCATGAAGCAGTGAACTGGAATATGTGTGACTTGGGCACTGTCCTTTTAGGAAATTAAACTAGGCTCAAGTAGAATTGGTAGGCCACGCAATTGTGCAGGAATTTCCCAAGAAATATCAAAAGGCGGTTTCCTGAGATTCAGTTAAATACAATGTGAACATTTTTCGTAAAAGAAATAATAAATTTAAGGAACCCAGCACTGTCAGATGACTGAGGCTCTCAGAGAAGGGAAATTGATCCAGAACAGCATAAAGAATGTTGCTGTAAAAAGTCACATTTTCCTTTCAAGGATTCTAGACAGAAATGAACCCTCTGCCGGGTAGCCAAGCCTTTAATTTTCTGTTTATATAAAAGAATTAACATACAAACACCACAACCTGTGTCAAAGAAATAGGACATAAAACACAGATTGTGTTATATGAGTTTGGGAGTTAATGGCCCAGCTTTTACTACTGCTGGGCAGTAAGAGTGGAGTAGGTAGTCTTAATCTCACGAGAACCTGGAGCATACACGACTAACTTACATATTACTAACCAAACCTGAATGTGAAGCTGGTTCTGCCCCTCTAAATTCTAACCTGGAATGTTTCACAGAGGCTTCCTTTTAATCTCAAAAGATGGCACTGAATTCCACATAAGCTGGAAATTTCAGTTTCCTGGCCCACCTGTCATTCCTTTACCCGTGCAGAAAAATGGTAGCTTGAAGAGTGTTGGCAAGTGTCTGCTGCCTTATAGATTATAGAATCGCCACACTACCCCTTGAGACATGACTGTCACCATGGAAACTAGAGAGAATTCCATCCTCTCTTCCCTCATTTGTAAATGAGGGGATGGATCAGATCATCTGTCTCTCAGTGCTAAAATGTGGTGATTCTATGAGAAAAACTTTCAGCATTAAGTATGGTTAAATATTCTGAAAGGTGGGTTTAGCTTAAAATCTGTTTTTAAGTTCTGTTCATGGGTCTTTTGCAATGAAACTCCCCCAGAAGGGGCTTGTGCTGGCCTCGGGTCCAGACACTGGTGGGCAAGGATTGACATTGTCCTGTAGGTGCGGCTGGCAGCGGGTTTTGCATGTCTGCTTCTTACCTGTGTTTCAAGTGCTGCTCTCATCTGTTAGTTTAGCGTCCCTGTTTTCCGTTGTGCCACTTTTTTCCTTTTTCTCCCACCTTTTCTCTTCATGCAGATAAGTCTCTTTGCTTCACTTCTCGCACGACCCCTTCATCAAGCTGGATGTCCCTCCTCTCTGAGTTCTGCAGTTTGTCTGTTCTCCAGCTGACCCTGGTTCTTTCTTTCCACATCCTGCCTTAGGGCCAGGCACACACTGTGCTTCCTATTGTACAGAAGCTCCTCATTGCAGTGTAAAATAAACACTGTGTAAGCTATTTCTGTTTGCTATTCTTTTTACTTCTTATTTATTGACATTTTAGTTTCAACACTGAATAAAACTCCAAATCTTCATCACACATATGAGGGTTAATTTTTGGCTGCTGCTTTGCTCTTTTTTTTTCCCCCCCGATTCTGAACATCATACATTAATACCAAGAGACTCTAAAACAGTAGTTTCTTGCGGAACTTTTAAAAAAATACCCATGCCTGGGTCCCTCTCAGAGTTTTGGTTTGCAAGGGTTAGAGTGAGGCCTGGGCATGTGTGTCTTTTTAGGGATTGAGATGGCTCTGGTATGTAGTACGGGTTGAGAACCTCTGCACAGGGGATGTTGCTTGTTGGAGCCGGAAGATCTGCCTTGAGCAGTGCCTTCCTCTGCCAGATGTTTAGTTGGGATGTGGTGAGCCCTCTGTGTTGGTGTTTAGATAGTCCTGCTTGGGAGGGTGTGGCTGCCACCCCACATTGCTAGGAACTTACATATCAGAAAAGGTGAAAAGGAATGTGGATTCAAACAGTGTAAGTTGAGGTTATCGTTGATCATCCTTTTACAGCACAAAGAACAGTTAAAGCTTTTTAAAAGTATATTCATTCCTCAGCCACCTTCATTTTGATCATGAAATGACATTCTTAGGTTTAAGGAACATACGATTATGTTCAAGTCAAGATTTATTTTTGTGCTCTTAAGCGCATCATGTATTCTTTAGGAGGGGTTGTACTTACAGTAAATCTTTGTGGTAATTAACTTTTTTTTTTTTTGTGAACATCTTTAAAGCATAGCCATTAAAGTTGGTTCTTTTTTTTTTTACCCCTTAAAAATAGTAGAGGGCTTCCCTGGTGGCGCAGTGGTTGAGAGTCTGCCTGCCGATGCAGGGGACACGGGTTCGTGCCCCAGTCCGGGAAGATCCCACATGCCGCGGAGTGGCTAGGCCCGTGAGCCATGGCCGCTGAGCCTGCGCGTCCGGAGCCTGTGCTCCACAACGGGAGAGGCCACAACAGTGAGAAGCCCGCGTACCGCAAAAAAAAAAAAAAAAGTAGAAATTGTTCAGTTATAGTTTATCAGTTATATTTATAAATTCAAAACCAGCAATTAAGTGATTTTTTTATAACACATCACAAAATTAGAACTTAAAAATGATGTGGACTTTTATTTCTTAATTCCCGATATTTCTCCATCCTCAACAGTCTGGCTGTATTTCTCCTGTGTTTTATATGTGGGTGACCTTCATCTGTTTGTGTATAGTTTTTCTTAGCCTAAGAGTGTTTATATACCCTTGTATTCAAGTAAATTTGGACAAATTGAAAATGTCAGTCACTCTACAAAACCTCAGAAGAGAGTAAAAATACTCTTTTTAAGAGGTAAGTGTATTTAATAATGGTATAGTGGACTTTTAAAAATTTATAATTTAGACAGTGTCTCTCCCTTGAGAGTGTAAAGTCTTCAGTAATTCTCGTTTATCTTTTCCTAAGGCTTCTTGGGCCTGCTTTTGACTATGATTCCTGCCTTGTTCTTTTAAAATTCAGAGTAATAGAAGTGGGCCCTTCTCTGAGTAACCCTGCTTTCTGCCATAGATAAAATGACAAGTCTGAAAGTTCTGCTGAGCAGATGTTCAGTTAATTTTGGAGGCACATCTGTCCTTTGAAAGCCCTTCTGGAGATTTTCACACTTCCTATAAGTATATTCTACAAGGGGAAATGGGAAACTGATGGATTGGAAGGCAAATCTGGAATAGCCCAAGAAGGTATGGGTGCACAGGAGGATAAATAGCTTTTTGGTTTTATCAAGGAATTGTTGGGGCCCAGGCTTCTAGCTCACAGGGTCAGGCCATATGTAGAGGCAGCTGCTGCAAGAGCCTTGGTTGGACCAAACCCCAAAAGCATTGCTTGGCACTAGACATCCCAGACATTGGGGAGGTAGAACAGGAGGGAAGAATACTTGCAAACATATAAGAGTTCCAGGCACACCAGTTCCATGGCAGCTGAAGTGGAGCAGGTCCAAAGGAGGATGTGGTAGGGACAGCTGTCATTAAGCCGCATTCACATTGACCCTCTAGACTCTCTGGGATTTCTCCAGAGTTCTTCCATCCCAGTTTGGCTGTACATTGGCTCAGCAAACTAAGACATCCTACCTGCCTTTGGTGGTATCTCCCACGCGATAGTGTGAATGTGCTAGTGGGGTATAGATTTTGCACCCCCCAAACATGCAAGATACCATGAAAGGTAGGAAGGATGTGGTAAAGAGATGAACCAGAAATGTTCTTTGCCCTCAATGAGCTGGCTATCTTGTGGGAAGATAGATGAGGGAAGCAAGTCTGAACTAACAGATGGTGTGCATTTAGAGTCAACAAGGAATAGAGACAGTAATTCTGACTGGGCGCTCCCTGGAGGAGGTGGCATTTGACCGGGGTTTCGAATATTCGGAAAATTTGGATGGACAAAGAAGACAACGCAGCAGATGTTCCAAGCTAGAAAGTACAACGAATATAGCGTATCCCCCATTTCCTACCATACATGAGAGAAAATTAAAATAAGAATTGATCAATTTCCCCACAGACCTGGGGGCTAGAGACGGAACCTTTTTCTTTTCCCCGGGGCATAGGATTATCGCTTTTCAAAATCATTAAGTTAGAGTTGTGTGGGTCTAGGTTGTCACCGTCATTGGAAGCAATAATGTATTCTCCACCTTTTCATGGTAAGTGCCAGGTTCTTGTCCTTGTTGGGGCATCCCCTGGACCAGCAGATACAGACTGACTCTAGTGGCTGCCTTCCTTGCCAAGTGAGCAGATTACATGCCCGAGTGTAAAATGCTTTTCACGCTGGTCTCCATGTGGCTGTTTGAGATTTTATTCATTTTATACACGTCCATCTAGCACCAGAGAATGCCATCCTCTTCAGAAGGTCAGCAGTTAAATTTTAAGTCAGTTTTGAGTGGAGATAAAATGCTTGTTCTTTTGCTGTTTGAGTAGGGTAACACGCCCTGTATCTAGGCTGGACGAGAGTTCAGAATTTGCACCCTGTATCACAGCAACTAGGGGAGGGACAGGGAGCTCAGTTCTGCTGTTAATGCAGAGGCAGTAGCCCCTCTTGGTGCTACCTGAAAGGAAAGCCAGCCCTGGGAGTGGAGATGAAAGGGGTTCCAGGGAGAGGTGACCAGAAATGGGCAGGTTGAGGTTTCGCAGGAAGCTCTCAGCTGAACCCTAGCAAGGAGTGGGCTCGCCTCCAGCCCTGCCCCTGTTCCTGAGGCTGTTTCCAGAAGCTGCATTCAGCCCGGTTTACACAGTGGTTTTACTGAGATGCATGAGGAACATACCCTCTCTCTGTCCTCCTCCTCGAATCCTGCTGCTCTCTTTCCCTCCCGTCCTGCCAAGAGAGGCGTCCTGGCTCTCCCTAAGTCTGCCAGGCCTTTTCCATCCACCCTTCCTGGGCACAGGACAGCTGACCACAGGGTAAGGGTAACCTGTTCAGCAAGTGACTGGCGCCCGAGGTACCTCTGTGTTCTGTCTGCGAGCTCCCTCTCACCAACTCCAGCTAACCTCTCTTCCTTCTGCCTCTTCTCTTCTGCTAACCTGCTTGCTGACCTGTACAGACGAACTCTACCAGCAACTTGAGCAAAACCGCCGCCTAACTAACCAACTAAAGCTGGCCCTGAATGAGGATTAAACTTAAGTGGGAGAGAACCTGGGCTGAATTCTAGGAACGCAGCCCATGGGCAGGAAATCTAAGACTGTCATACCTTCACCTAATAGGGTTGAAAACTATTCCTTTCTGCAGAATTGAACATGAATCAGTTGAAAGGCTGGCCTTGCCTGCATTTTCCTCTCATATCTGGAATAATTAAGTTCTCTTTAATCCCCAAACCGCTTTTACGGTAAAATTACATCTGTGTATATGGATCAATGTTTATAATCAATTCAGCACTCGTCTTTGCAAGAGCAGGTCCTCTTGTTTGAGCTGATACATAATGAGGACCAAAAAAATGTTTTCTATTTCCTACAGAGAACTGAGTCTTGCTTTAAGTTAGAAAGCCAAAGCAGAGGGGTGTGTATGGGTATAAGTATATATATATATATATATATATATATATATATATATATATATTATATATAGGATGTGATATATATAATATATATTCCTATTACATATTCATATTTCTAACTTCTAAGTATCTGGTATAGTGTTTGAAATATGATTACCTATGCTTGGGCAAAATAGCTTTTGAAAACAGGAGTTCATGTCAGAAGTCCCTGATTGTCTGAAAGGTATGCTTTTTATTCAATCTAACAGTGTTGTTGGATTCTGGTGAGAATGTCATGCTAATAATAAATAGAACACTGTGAAAATAATAATAAGAGAATGTCCTACTGGAGTGTGCATGAAACATGTTGGTAATTTTTTTTTAATGAGTAACAGAAATAAATCATTGAAAAAGTTGTCAGAAAGCCTATTTACGTCATCTTTGTTTTCTGTGAGACTGTGTTACAACACAACTCTCAGACCTTAACTGCCTGTAACTCAGAAACGTCTGCTGTTAACTTCAGTGCTGCAAGCACCTCTCCCTGTTCCCACGGCACATGACCAGTGAACCTTCACCAACCCCACCTGCATTTTGTCCTCAGTGGATTGTTGGTGGAGGTTCACCTGGCCACTCTGTGAGAACCTGCTGTGCCTGTAGTTCCTTCGGGTCCAAGACAGCTTCCCCTTCGTAGGTCCTTGTCTGGAAATGAGTAATGTCTTACGAGCATGCCTGGCCCTAATCATCTCATCCTGTGTTTGTGATTGATGTTTGCCTGCCTAAATGTACAAACCACTACTGTGTCCAAAGCGCAGCTATTCATGACTTAATTTTCTAATCCCACCACAGAGAAAGTGGCTCATGCCAAAGAAGAAAACCTTAGTATGCACCAGATGCTGGATCAGACTTTACTGGAGTTAAACAACATGTGAAAACCTCCTTAGCTGCGACCACATTCTTTCATGTTGTTTTTGTTTTTTGTTTTGTTTTGTTTTTAAACACCATGCTTACCATGAAACCCCTTAAATGCATTTTTATTTACTTTTACCACTGTCACAGATACATCCACAAAGAACCAGCTAGATCAGGGGTGGGAAAGACACACACACACAGGCAAGCCCGTGTCAAGGCGACAATGATTTAAATGTGCCATTTCCCAAGTTGACGTTGCCACACTTCGTAGAGAGTAGCAACACAGTATGCTTAGTCCAGGAATCCTTGCTGAAGCAGAAAGATTTTTCACTCAAAGTGCCAATGATACATGAACAGGAAGATTAATGTTGGAAACACAATCAGGTGTGGATTGGTGCTACTTTAAACAAAAGGTCCCACTGTGGTCTTTCATTCAATATTGTACAATTTAGAATTCTGTCCAACACTAATTTATTTTGTCTTGGGTTTAATGATGAGGTGAGACTACGGATCCTGTCTGGCAGAATTCACTAAAGCCAAGGGTTTGTAAGCCAACGTGCTCTTCTAAGGCTTCTGTTTTCTTTTAATTGGCACATTTGCAGTTCGTTACAGCTCGTGGGATAGCATGCGATGTGGATTTCCACCATGTTCAAGTGAAAGATTTAGGCACCACATACAATGGTGAAGAAGAAACATTGTCTTAAGAGTTATAACTGTATGGAAACCTTGTATAATGATATGGAATAAATGCACATTGTAGGACATTTTCTAAATGGGGTGGTCCTGTCATTTGTACGTTTTTACTTGGTGAACTTTAGATCGTGTGATCGACCTACCTTCCCTCACACATGTTTCTTAAAGCAAATTAATATCCCAATGTCCAGGAGGAAATTGGGTTTCATGTGTCATCCTCCCAGAAGCACTCAAGCCAGCATCCCTTTTGTCTGTTAAAGTTACAGCCAAGCAGCAAAGGACACTTTCCAAGTCCAAGCCTTTCTCCAGGTTATGGGTTATATCTGCATGTACATACATGTAGACCTTTTGCCATGCCTCTACTTGCTTGGGGATTTTTCCTCAATTCTTAGCTAAGTCTCTAGTAGTGGCAGTCATACACATCAGCAAATTGTGGGTTAATGCACCAAATGTGTTGTCACCTAGCAGTGTGATTCCACTTCAAAGTAGAAGTAAAGGGTCTTGGTGGTTTTCTGCTTTCTAACACATGTTGAATTCTAAATTCCAATACATCTTCTTTTTATTGGACTTGGAAACTGAAAACATCACAGGTCAGTCTTAAAGACGTTAGACAAACAAAAACATTACAATATTAGTACAATATTGTACAATATTAGTTGTACAACATTACAAAAACAGATTACAGTATTAGTTGGCTAAACTTGTGCTACAGCGGAAAAAAAAGACGTTCCCATGAAAAGCGAACACAGTAAAATGGAAATAAATTCATTTGGATGCATGGATATTTTCAGTGAAAAGGATTCAGTATCTCTGTAGCTGTTCTTCCACACCCTTTGATCAGGTATTAGGTTGGCCAGAAAATGCCTTCAGGTTTTTTTTTTGTTTTTTTTTAAAGAAGATGTGGGGGGTAGGAGTTTTTATTTATTTATTTTTGCTGTGTTGGGTCTTCGTTTCTGTGCAAGGCCTTTCTCTAGTTGTGGCAAGCGGGGGCCACTCTTCATCGCAATGTGCGGGCCTCTCATTATCGCGGCCTCTCATCGCGGAGCACAGGCTCCAGACGCACAGGCTCAGCAGTTGTGGCTCACGGGCCTAGTTGCTCCGTGGCATGTGGGATCCTCCCAGACCAGGGCTCGAACCCGTGTCCCCTGCATTGGCAGATTCTCAACCACTGTGCCACCAGGGAAGCCCGCCTTCGGTTTTTTAACTAAAAATAAAAGACATTTTTCATTTTCACCAAGAACTTTACTGAACAGTGTATGCACCCTTTTGTTCCACTGCCTTCCGCCATTTTTCAGGCAACTTCATAATTTCATCCTCCCAAAACTTTGTATCTTTTTGAGCAAAGAACTGTTCCAGATGCCTTTTACAGTCTTCCAGGGAATTGAAATTTTTTCAATTAAGAGAATTTTGTAAAGACCTAAATAAATGAAAATCCGAAGGTTCAATGTCTGGTGAACATGGCGGATGAATCAGAACTTCCCAGCCAAGCTGTTACAGTTTTTGCCTGGCCATCAAAGAAACATGCAGTCTTGCATTATCCTGATGGAACATTATGCGTTTCCTGTTGACTAATTCTGGACACTTTTCGTTGAGTGCCGCTTTCAGTTGGTCTAATTGGGAGCGGTACTTGTTGGAATTAATCATTTGGTTTTCCGGAAGGAGCTCGTAATAGAGGACTCCCTTCCAGTCCCACCATCTACACAACATCACCACCTTTGGATGAAGACCGGCCTTTGGTGTGGTTGGTGGTGGTTCATCTTGCTTGCCCCACGGTCTCTTCCGTTCCACATTGTTGTACAGTATCCACTTTTCATTGCCCATCACAATTTGTTTTAAAAATGGGACGTTTTCTTTACGTTTCAGTAGAGAATCGCATGTGGAAATAAGGTCAAAGAGGTATTTTGTCCTTAACTTACGTGGAACCCAAACATCAAAGCGATTAACATAACCAAGCTGGTGCAAATGATTTTCAGTGCTTGATTTGGATATTTTGAGTATGTCAGCTATCTCCTGCATGGTATAACGTTGATTGTTCTCAATTAATGTCTCGACTTGATTGCTTTCGACTTCAACTGGTCTACCCAACCGTGGGTCATCGTCTAGCGAGAAATCTCCAGAACGAAACTTCGCAGACCACTTTTGACACGTTCGATCAGTCACAGCACCTTCTCCATACACTGCACAAATCTTTTTTTGCATTTCGGTTGCGTTTTTACCTTTCTTGAAATAATAAAGCATAATATGCTGAAAATGTTGCTTTTTTTCTTCCATCTTCAATATTAAGATGGCTACACAAAAAGTCACCAGTTTTGATAAGTGTTTTTTTAAATGCACGCTGATATGACAGCTGTCACATACAGTCTAACAAAATTGTTTTGAATGAAGTTAAAGACAACTAAGTGCTACTAGAGCCATCGTACGGGAAAAAAAACGAATGAACCTTTGGCCAACCCAATATTTTCTCTCCACAGACCCAAAGAGAAGCTTGGCGGCCAGGTTACAGTTCCCACCTCTAAAAAGCTGTCCTTTTTCTCAAGGCAAACTCTGCATCTTGGCCTTCCTGCATCTTCACCAGCCCTGGGCACTTCCCTGCCCATCCTTAGCTAGACAGAGATGCCCCCTGCCTCACTCTAGTCAAAAGCTCTCCTACACCCAGCATCTTTTCACTTTGGGAGCCAGATCTGGCTTCACTTTTCCTAGCTGCCTAGCCTGTCGAGTCCTTAAATCTGAGATTCTTCTTCTATGAAATGGGCCCTTAGCTCACAGGCTATCATCGTGGAACTGGAATGTGTGACCCAGGTGATAAGTACACAGCACAGCACGTCGGGCACGCTCGATGGCCCTTCCTGCTGCTGCCCTCAATGTGCCGCGTGTGCCATGGAGACCAACACGGAAGACTTGGGGAAGCTGGGACAACACTAACTCTGCCCCATGTGGCAATGATTGTTATCAGGACTATTCTCAGATACCCTGTGCCAGAACCTGTCATAAGCGCCTTACTGGTGTTATTTTAGCTTCACCTCAGTCCCGTTTCACTTACACAGAAACAGGCTCAGGGAGGCTGAGGAAACCTGCTCACAGGCCCAGAGCTCCTGAGTAGCGTGGGCTGGCGTCAAAGTCAGGCCTGTGTGACTCCAAAGCCCTGTTTGGATTCTTCTTCCAAAGCAGCTCCTGGGCATGGGTAGAACCAGGTGAGGCAATGGGTACAGTTGGAAGAGGAGGAGGCTGGGAGGCTGGAGGTTGAGTCAGCTTGCAGCTGCCATGACCCCAGTGGGTGGTTTAAGGCCTCACTTTCTCCCTGGGTTCCAGGGACCAGATGAAATCAATGGATTACTACAGCATCATGCCAATTCGGAGAATTGTTATTACCTGATCGTTCTGATACATAGAAAAGGGAGAACGCCCTGTCCCCATGGGGCGCACAGCTTGGGTCAGACCCAGTGTGATCATCTCCGAACACGGGAGAGCGGTAAAGGCTCTTCAGTGTGCAAACACCGAGGCTGGACGCTGATACAGTCACTATTTAGAAAACCGTGTAGTACAGGCAAAGCAAGATTCATACTCTAAATTCGTTGCCAAGACTTAGCAGGCCCAGATTTCAGAATGAACAGCTGGAGACGTTGCCTTGTTCAGTGTAAAACATTGTGGAACCCCACAGAGAAAGGGTACAGGTTAAGGATATAAGCATCTTCCAAAAATAATTTTGTGATGAGAGTTCTATGATCTCTTATTAAGGAAAAAAGAAGAGCACTTTTGTGGATACATTCTGAACTTTCTGACACTGGCATTGAAGAGAACAGTTCTTACTGCTCCTAGAGCTATCGCTGGCAAGAACAAAATCTAATTTTTGTGTATGCTGCTATGTATCCTCCAGAGTTTAATACTTTGGGCCTGATTTTTATTTTTCTTCTTCAGGAAAAAAGGGTCTTTTTCACTTGAACAAGTATTTGAGTCGGTGTTAACCATTTTTTCACCTCGTCAATGCTATTTGTAAATGTGATTTTTAAAAAGATCTGTTGTCACATGTACATACAGAAAAGAAATCTGAATTCTCCAATCAAAATCCTGGGGTGCTCAGGGAGCCATCATTTCCAAAATTGGAGACGGGTTTGGAAAGAAATTGATAGAAATGGCAGGCAGTACAAGAGACGTTCCTTCCATTTTATACACTTTTTGACACTGAGGTTTTCAGAGCTACATTCCTCCAACAGAATTCATAAATTTTGTGTGTCAAACAATGAATGACGCTATGTTGAAGGCTCACTAATGTGAATGCAACTTTTGCCAAATTCTTGACAAACAGGCATCGACCTGAGGATAAGACTGGTTGCTGCTGCCTGTGAGCTTTCTTTCCATCTGTTACCAAGGCCGTGGAGAACAAAGGGGCGAGTCAAGGCCTTATCAGGGCCTGCCAAGGCTGGTGCCTTAACTGAAGTGCTGATTCTGAGCCGGAAGGAGGCTTATCATCGTCAAGGCTGGAGAGTTGGGTGGCTTGCTCAAGGTCACCGTCTGCTTGAGTTCAACCCCAGTTCCCCTTCAGTGCAGGCAGCGCAGTGGGGCTTGGAAACCAGAGGGGCCAGCTTCAGGCCCTCCGCCACTCACTGTGTGACCCCAGGTTAATTTTACCATTTGTGCAGCAATTTCTCCATCCTTCAAGCAGATGGTTTGCCTGTGCACTTCCTCTAAGGCAGAGAACTAAACGAGGTGATGATGTATGTAGTCTCCCCACCTCCGCCCTGCCTCTGCCTCCAGCCCCTCTTCTGCTCCTTAGCCCTGAGCCTTTTTTTCTCCCTGCGTTGGGTCCTTAGGGAAACTGAAGGTAACTTTTTTCCTTTTGAAATGAAAGAGACCATTCATGGCTTTGCAGTGGTATCTCACACATAAAATGCATTCTCAGTACGTTTGTTGATTGGCCCAGACACAAATGCTCAAGTAACAGTTGCCACATGGTTAATCACCTGTGCACAGGGGTGAAGAATGTTTCAAAGTAGTAGATTCACATTTCATATTTAAGCAAAACACTGGCCCTTGAAAATAAGTTTCTGTTGCTCCGTTTCTTGCATTTGGATGCGTTGCTGAGTGGAAGCTAACAGAACATGGGATCCTGCTGGTAGCCCTTGCAGCAGATGTAAGTGAAGGCAGATCAGCCCTCATTCATTCATTCTTGAGGAGCCACGCGGAATCCCCTGTCTCCAGAGGAAAGCTAATGACGGGAAAGGTACAAAGCCCTTCGTGTGTGTGGCCCAGGAACACACAGAACTCTGTTCTGTCTCCCGAGGGGCCGACTGGACATGGCTGGGCCGGAGGCATGAAGGAGTCAGCTCCCCTGGGTGGATGCTGCGTGAGGATGGGGGTGAGAGGTGAGTACACTTGATGATGGTGAGTCCTGATCTGTTGTCAACTCAGGAGATACTCGGAATTTGAAATGCTGCCTTTCCAGTGGAACTCGTGTTGCTTAGACTCATAAGTCGAAAATTAAATTCCCAGGTACATGCCATGGAATAATGTAGTCCTGTGGCCTTCCGATGAGCCAGGTTTTGATGTGCTGACCACATCCTGCATCAGAACTAATCCCCCACCCCATCCCAAGCCCACTTCCTCTGTGAAAACCTGTTTCATGATAAAACAGTTTGCCAAGTAACTCCTTGAGTCATGCTGTGGTCAAGGACACTGCTATCCAAAGTGAGCCCTGTCAGTATCCCGAAAGGGTTAAATATTGATGCTAAAAGCCCAGTGATCAGCCTGTTAGAAATGTGACCCAGCACCCAGGCAGTAGGGTTTTTCATTTTTGTTTTTAAGATGAGTGATGGCTTCATAGAGGTGGCTGGCATATCTGCATCTCACGACCCAGCGGCGAAGTGATTCATTGCTGGTTTACTTGAGCTTGGTCACCACCATTCCCATGATGTGTCTTCCTGCTCTGTTCTCACACAGTACCCTTTTCCAGGATACTCCAGGCCTGTCTGCCTTAGCACCTTCCCAAGAAATTAAAAAGGAACAGGGCAGATAATCTGCCTAGGAATAGGAATGTAATCAGTGTAAAGAAAATGTGACTCCACGAAGTGTCTCTGGTCTCAAATCCTTGCAGAACTGTTCGTATCTCTTCCATCCCTAACCCTCTACTTGAAAACTCCTATCTGGAATGTCTCTCGTTTCCAGCTTATGTTCTCTATTTCCCCTCCAGCTATAGTTTTTCATTAATCTCTTATTCTGCTCACTCAAACGTAGAAAGGGCTTCCCTGTTGTCTTCTAGTAACCAGAGAATATGTGCAGATTAAGATTATAAGTAATTTGGCCTACAGGACTAAGAATTTCCATTTAAGAAGAATTTATATTATTTTAGGGACTGGAGGTTGGAGGACAATATAGAAAAAGTATAAAATAGAATTCTTGCCCTCAAGGAGTCTATAATCTAGAGGAGGCAATGCACACACATTAAGAAATAATAATAGGGTATGATTGCCTGGCAAAATGAAGAGTAAATGTTACAGGAGTGCATTGAAAACAGGCATTGTGCCCCCGTTCCTGGAAGATTTTTAACCACCTAAAGCCAGTGGGAAAGTCTCAGGCATGCTGTGCAATTTTCTTGAGAACTCCAGCCATAGGCATGCATGACTCACCCTTATCTCTCAAACCTTAGAAACAAGAGCTCTGTTAGTTTATAAATGCTTTGGTTGTACTATTTACTCTGGCCACCAAGCTTTTTGTTTTTTTATTGTAGGTTTCTTTTGCTGAACTTAATCTACAAATTCTTCCCTCATACCCGCCTCCCATTTCTTGTTTTATGCCATTTAACTTTTTAAAAAATGTTTTGGTCCTACTATACCTTTGCTTTTATCCTAGAGCATCTCCCAATCTTCAGAGCAAGGAGTAGAGTATAAATAAATAATTACACGGACTCTTTGAGACCTCAAAATCAGCTTCCTACTCCACAAGGGAGGTCTGCAGGGAGTCTTTGCTTCCTAGGAAAGCAGATGGATGAGAATCACCACAAACACTCATTTCTTCCATAGGAAGACTCCCTAGTGCTCTTTCCTGTGGACCTTAGAGAAGAGTCACTTGACCTGCTGGGGTTGCCAGACTTCAGCCTTCTTAATGGGTTAGGAGCCCTGGGGGTCTCCAGATAATCCTTCTTCCAGACTTCCATGAAAGATGGAAAGCAAGGTGGTGTGCTGAGAGAATGGGGTTTCACTGCTGTATTGATAGGAACTGCTGGGGGGTGGCAGCTCCCTTTCACTTTTCTAGTTTGGATTCCTACCCAAGATAGATAAAGTATTACTGATAAACATAGCATAATGAAATTTGGATTAAAAAGACTCTAAGCTGAAGAATTAATTCTAGCTTGTGTAACAGCAATAGATACATATTTATGTATTTAAAGGAATATGTAAATTTCATGCAGCAATCTGCAAGCTCAAATGAAAATCTATTTGCCATATTTGGATATAGGACTGCAAGGTAAATAAGCCAAATGTACACATAAGGTACAAGGCAACATATAATTGTATACATTTCCAGTTTGTCACAAAAGATTATAAAAATAAGAAAAAGTCTATAAGGAAAAGGGTCACTTATAATCTCACCACCACTTTAAAAATTATTGTCCATGTCTTTTGCCTGTGCATATATATAGGACTTTGTATTTAAAACCTTATTTTTTATTCAAAAAATTTGCATAAGCACCTTCCTATGTTCCTAACCTAGTCTTCATGGTATCATTTATGATACTCCAACTGGTTAATGTGCTGTAATTTGTTATTCTATTTTTGAAAATTTGGATTCTTTCTAGATTTTTTTGCTCTCATAAGTAGGACTGATATGAGATTCTTTGTAATTTGGATATTTTCTGACTCATAGGAAATGAAAACATACACTTAAAAAAAAAAAGCTATTTATTTTCAGTGCAGGCATACCCTAAATATAGTGTTAAGCTGTTTAACTATGTAGTGATTCCTGCTCCAGCCTGGACTGGATAGCCCATTTGATTTCCAGTCTTTGGGTTTTTCGTTTGTTTGTTTTGTTTTGTTTTTTTGCGGTACGCAGGCCTCTCACCATTGTGGCCTCTCCCGTTGCGGAGCACAGGCTCCGGAAGCGCAGGCTCAGCGGCCGTGGCTCACGGACCCAGCCCCTCCGCGGCATGTGGGATCCTCCCAGACTGGGGCACGAACCCGTGTCCCCTGCATCGGCAGGCATACTCTCAACCACTGCACCACCAGGGAAGCCCTAGTCTTTGGGTTCTTAAAAAGAAACAAAACAAGACAGTCTCCCCACACTGGTTGAAATAGAGGCCTTTAAGAAATCTAGCTCTACACATTTCTCCCCCCTCCTCCTCCCACCAACAGAAACACACAATCTTGAACTTTAAGAGATGCTTTCACGGCAGCCACTCTTTCTTGTACCCCGTGTCTAGACCCAACTGATAAAAGTGAATAATGGCTGTGAGGGCTCAGAAGCAGTGCCCAGGGTCACTCTTGCCTCCATTTGGGGAAGACCCTTAATTACTGGTAATGAACGGTGATGGAAGAAGCAGCGATAAAAGAAACTTAAACTGCACTGCGAAGGATGTGGTCTAGGATAGAGGCAAAATCCCAGGCTTTGCTCACTCTTGTTTTAAGAGCAGGCGTTTTCCAAACAGGTTTGCTTTGCATTTTGTGTTGGATCCCCGTGTGGTGAACAGATGGGAGGTTTTTATTTTAAGTTGTTTGCACTGAGGTTGACAGCCTGGAGAGTTTCCAGAAACATGGACTGAAGTTGCCTTTTCAAAACAAATCTGAAGGAATATATGCCTCAGGACGAATGTATGCCTCAGAACGTATGCCTCAGAAGCTGTTCCAGGCACATTGCTGGGCCCTGCCCCTTTGCCTCCTCTCTCCCTCTTCGTGTTACAAAAAATAAAAACAAATACAACTACCAAAACAAAAAAAGTTTTGAAGTAAGACCAGAATTTGGAAGTCACTCTGCTATTTACTGGTTGTGTGACTTTGAGTAAGCTCTTAAACTTCCCTGTCTGCAAAATGGGGATAATAATAGTACCTGCATCCAGGGCATGATTAAGATGCTACCTGTAAAGTTTTTGGTACAGTGCCTGACACAGCAAACTCTCAATGATGGATAGCTTCTTTTTTGTGTTGTTATTTAAACACACCTTAGTCTTGTGTCTTTGCAATCAGCCATTATAGCCACCCTTCCCTGGCTTCAAGGAAAAGGCTGCCCCTGTCTCTTCCATATTCACCTGGGAGGCTGCCATATGGTGCTGTCTTTGCTCCTTCAAGGTTGCCTCTGATTTTCATCAGGTTGCTTCATCAGGATGGTTCAGAGCCAGATAGCCGATTTAGATCTTCCCCCTGAAATCACAAGGAGACAAGGCTTCATCGCCCTTCAGAACTAAAATCCAGGGAATTCCCTGGTGGTCCAGTGGTTAGGGCTCCACGCTTTCACTGCCGAGGAGGTGGGTTCAACCCCTGGTCAGGGAACTAAGATCCCACAAGCTGCGCAGTGCAGCCAAAAAACCCCACTAAAATCCAATGTTGATGAACGGTAAGAACAGCCCCTCTCCTGTGGGGAGGGGTGGGCTTAAGTAAACCCTGCAAGACAGAAAGACCAACCGTCACCAGCTCTCTGGGAGTCACCTCCCCCATGCCATCCAGAAGACAGCGCACATGTCCTGTGTCTCCACCAGGGCATGATGGGGCTTGCCTCTGGGGTTCGGTTTCCTGGGGGTTTCTCAGTGACACTATGAAAACCCAGTTCACCTGGTTGGTGATCCTATTCCCAGACAGCAGAAGGTTACTTAGGGTACTTGAAAGTTTTCTTCAGACAAGGACAAAATCCTCATCCTCCTCTGGTGAAATCCTTAGCAACGGAGGTCCTGCTTCCTGGTTTCCTCTGTTGAGATGTGGCTCCTGTCTCTGTATCTCTAGCCTTGGAACAAGGGGGTCGGGAGGAGGAAGCAGACTTTTCTCAGTAGGCGCAGATCCTGGATATGCAGAGGAGGCAGGAGCTGTGGCTTTTGTCTAGAGAGGCTTTGGACTGTGGGGCCGGGCGCAGGGACCCAGGAACAAAAGCCAAGCACCTGCTCTGTGCTTCTGGGTCTGGTTAGCCAGGGTATCTGACACCAGGGAACATCTTTCCTTTCACACTCCATTGTCCTGTGGCTTCAATTACATTCTTGACTCAGAGCCCAGGAATGAGGATAGCAGGCACTCCAGAAATTCTTAGAGCAGCGACTCGCTCTAGGGAGTTTGCAGTCTCCCTACCTCCCTAACTACTCTGCACACCACTGGTCTTGCCGGTGGAGGGTGTCACCACCACCTCCACACAGCTGGGCGAGGGTTCCTTAGCCTCAGAACTGGTGTTAAGTTGGGTCCTACAGGGGTGTGTACTGAGCGCATCAGCAAAAGTAGGAGAGCCAAAGGAACGAGAAAAAAGGAAGAATTTAGTGTTTTATATTTCCCCCCAAAAAAGCACTGATGAAATCATCATTGGAAAAATCTGAATATCCTTACTTCCACTTATTTTTTTCATTCTTTTTTTTTATTGAAGTATAGTTGATTTTGTGTTTCAAGTGTACAGCAAAGTGATTCAGTTACACATACATATATATTTTATTCAGATTCTTTTCCCATATACGTTATTACAAACTATTGAGTATAGTTCCCTATGCTATACAGCAGGTCCTTGTTGTTCCACTTATTTTATTTTATTTTATTTTATTTTCTTAATATATTTATTTATGGCTGCGTTGGGTCTTCGTTGCTGTGTGTGGGTTCTCATTGCGGTGGCTTCTGTTGTTGCAGAGCACGGGCTCTAGGCGCGCAGGCTTCAGTAGCTGTGGTTTGAAGGCTCTAGGGCACAGGCTCAGTAGTTGTGGCACATGGGCTTAGTTGCTCCGCAGCATGTGGGATCTTCCCGGACCAGGGATCAAACCCGTGTCTCCTGCGTTGGCAGGCGGATTCTCAACCGCTGCGCCACCAGGGAAGCCCCACTTATTTTATTTTAAATAACAAATGTGTGAAGTCTTAAGCTGACTGTATATCTCATTGATGCCATGGCCCACCACCACAAAGAGGTAGGCCCCTCTGCAAGCTTCTCACTTGTACACTTGCCCTTGACTCTCCTGAGGACCCCAGCCCACCATCCCCCAACACACGTTCACGCACGTGCACACCTAGAGCCATCATCACCTCCACCACTTCTCTCATATGGGGCAGAGGCTGACCATGGTTATGTGTTAACATTTCACGTGTTTTGGTGAGTCTGCAACATGGACAAAACCTGCGTTCAGTCCCTGGTTCTTCCCAGGTAACAAATGGATGATTTGAGGCAAGTTGTTTTGGCCTCTCTGAATTTGTTTCCTGCTCTGTCTAAGCCTGTCCTTTATGGTTGCATTAAAGAATAACACAGAAAATATGTCCCAGGTCTGGTGCGTGGCAGGCTACCAGTAAATATTAGGGTTGTTGATGCCCTTTCTCCACTCCTGGCCCATTCTGAAAGGAGGAGAGAGCAGCTGTCTGTCTCTAAAAAAGAACCACCGCCATCCCATACTAGCCCAAGACTAAGGGGTCTCGTAGGGCACTTTTACCCTTTGAAGTAGCCTCCTGAGTCTCCCGCCTACACTGCCCCAAACTTTAAAGGGAAGGGGCATCTCTGGAGAGAGGCTTGGTGGTGCTGGCATCATTCTCTGAAATCAATGCCTCATTTTTTTCTTTTGTTTTGGAGTCAACCATTAACAAAACACCAGATGAGTGTGTCTGAGGACTCCTCAGGGAGGGGGGCCCATCTGGGAAGGGCAGGGCCAGCCCTGAGCCTCCTTGTGTTTCAGCAAGTGGTGCGTTTCCCTTTCCCAGGCCCCTGTGTTGTGAAGCTCACGGCCAGCAGCAAGGGCCATACGTGGCGGGAGGGGCGGGGGGATGCAAAGTGTGGATTAATGCTCCCCACACTTTCAGGCACACGAGAATCACCTGGGGACCTTGTCAAAATGCAGATTCTGACTATGGTCTGGGGCAGGCCTGAGGTTCTACATTTCTCGCCAGCACCAGGCAAGGCCAGTGCTGCTGGTCCGTGGACCACACTTGGAGTAGCAGGGCTCTGAGGTGTCACTTGTACTGGAATGTTGGCATTACTCAGAGAGACTGTAGGTGGCGGGAAGAAACAGGAACCAACTCATTCAGCCCAGGAGTCGCAGTCCAGAAGGGAGCATGTGATGCCCACACCAGCCTGGACTCTGGGGGGATGAGGCCCTGGGGAAGTTCCACAAGACTGGATACAGTGAGAAAGAAGTAATTCCTCACCAGGGAATTGGGGCATCTTAGGTGACCTAAACTCACAAGTGCCGACTCCAGCCCTCCCAGGCTCACAGCAGGCACTGAGGGAGCTAAGGCACCAGTTAGGGCTACAGGGAGGCAAGTGCTAGGGTGCAAAATTCAAGGAGGTGCCCACTCTTGAGGTCATGCAAGTACGTGCACATGAAGGCCTCCTTGGCTTTTTTTTTCTTTTCTTTCCTTTAAATTTATTATTTTCTTCCTTCCTTCCTTCCTTCCTTCCTTCCTTTCTTTTGTGTTGGGTCTTCGTTGCTGCAAGTGGGCTTTCTCTAGTTGCGGCGAGCGGGCTTCTCATTGCGGTGGCTTTTCTTGTTGTGGAGCATGGGCTCTAGGCGCACGGGCTTCAGTAGTTGTGGCACACGGGCTTAAGTAGTTGTGGCTTGCAGGCTGTAGAGCGCAGGCTCAGTAGTTGTAGCACACGGGCTTAGTTGCTCTGCGGCATGGGGGATCTTCCCTGACCAGGGCTCTAACCCACGTCCCCTGCATTGGCAGGCGGATTCTTAACCACTGTGCCACCAGGGAAGCCCGGCCTCCTTGGCTTTTGTACCCTGGAGGCCTCACTCACCTCTGCCTAGTCCAGCCCTGCTAAGGCAGACACCAGTCACTCTTTGGTTTCCCTCTTTGATGTTCCATCTGGGACAGCCAGCTTGACCCTCTGTGCCCCTGTTTGTCCCTCAAGAAAATAAAGATAACAAAGTGAAAGCGAGGAAGATAGTGCTTACCATAAACATCTCCAGAATCTATTTATCTTGGAATGTCTAGCACCTAACCCAGGACCTGGAATGTAGTAGCAGGTGCTCAGTAAATGTTTTGTTCAATGAATGATTGAATCTTATCACTCAATGGAAAGGACCTTTCCTTATCTAATTGCAGTTCTCCCCTGTCAGAGGGCAGGGGCTGTTTTTCATCATCTCTGTACTTAGTGTGCTCCTGGAATATAATAGAGGCCAATAGAAGTCTGTTGAATTTACTAGAAGTGAAACTTATTCTCCCTGAAGGTAATAAAGTCAGTAGTTGTTTACAAGGCGGCCAATGAGGGGCCTTCTTCAAACTATTTCCCTTGTTCTTCTTGAAATTCCTGTGTTGATAATTTGTTCCTTTGACTTTCCTTTTCCTTACCCACTTATCTTACTATATTTTTATTTTTTTTTAGCCTTCTTGTGGCTTTTAATTTGATATGCCATCTTCCAGAAAGTGCCCCCAGTTAAAGGGATTTCAGCTCTCACGGAGGAGGCGGGAAGGTTTGGTTTTGTTCAGGGTGGGGTTGCAGGGGTACCTTTACCACCAGAGAAAGCTGAGTGGTTCTTTTTTTCCCCCGGAGTGGAATTTTTTTTTAATTGAGATATAGTTGATTTACAAGGTTGTGTTCGTGTCTGCTGTACAGCAAAGTAATTCAGTTATACACATATATATTCTTTTTTCATATTCTTTTCCATTATGGTTTATCACAGGATATTGAATATTGTTCCCTGTGCTATACAGTAGGACCTTGTTGTTTACCTATTTTATACATAGTAGTTTGTATCTGCTAATCTCAAACTCCTAATTTGCAGCCCCCCCCCCACTGTCTTACTTTAAAATAACAGGTCCATAGGGAAAGGATTACATTAACCAAAAACAAAACTTTGCCTTCATTGCATTTTTTCCTTGAGGATTTTGTAAACCAGGCAGACTATCTCTGGTGGGCCCTATTCAAGCCACTGCCTGTTTTTGTACAACCTGGAGCTAAGAATGGCTTTAAAATTTTTTAATGGTTGAAAAAAGCTCAAAAGAAGAATAATAGTTCATGATATGTGAAAATTATATAAAATTCAAATGTCAGTGTTTAAAGTTTTACTGGGACACAGTCACATCCATTCAGTTCTGTGATGTCTGTGGCTGTTTTGTGCTACAATAGTGGAGCTGAGTGGCTATGACAGAAACTTAGGGTCCACAAAGTCTAAAATATTTACTATTTGGCTCCTTTACAGAAAAAGTTTGACTTCCTACTCTCAGAGGAGGCTGTTTGTACTCCAGCACTTATCCTATTGGCTTGTTCCAGTATTTTTTTACAAAATCACTAGATATAACCTAATTTTAGTGAGGAAGAGACACTCATTTTAGAAGCTACATAGATTCCCAGAAAGTTATGTGTAAGTAGAAATCTTATGAATAAAATCATGGTTTAAAGATTTTTTATATTTCTACTTAAATAATTATTTAGGTGTGGAGAGATGACAACGTTCTCTTTCTGAGTTTTGGAGTCAGGTTTGTTTGAAGCAGGCACTGTGTTACCGCAGAGGCACCTCCTCTTTATCTTGTCTTTTCACTGCTCATAATTCTTGGGGCTCAGGCCGTCAGCGGTGGTGCACTCCATGCTTAATCTCAGTCTCGGCTCCCTGGAGGCAGACTGCTTGGATTATGCTCCTACAAGAGAGGGACATTTATCTCAGGGCTGGAGGAGGAAGTGATTTATTCTAGGTACTCCCAACAATATGCCTGGGAAATCATCTGTCGGCCCCTAAGTGGCTTCCATACTGCAAGGAGTAGGGGTGGGCAGCAACAGGCAAGGATAGGGATTCCAGAATTGGCATTTCTCCCCTTGTCCCCCACCCCACCCTCAAGGTTAGCAGTAAGTGTGAGGCAGTCCTTCTGACCCCCATATGCCCACATGGACTCTCTCCACAAACTTTTGGTTTTGCAGCTGGTCGGCTTGAAGGAATGTGAACTTAGGCTGA
Source organism: Monodon monoceros (assembly GCF_005190385.1). Taxonomy (NCBI): domain Eukaryota; kingdom Metazoa; phylum Chordata; class Mammalia; order Artiodactyla; family Monodontidae; genus Monodon; species Monodon monoceros. The sequence goes on from NW_021703778.1 coordinate 66,135,006, forward strand.
GTTGACAGCACAGAGATTTTCAAGTGTGACATCACTTCCCAGTCGGGAAAGTTGATGAAGTGTGATCCCAGCCTGAAAGTTGTGATTTCCCCTGGCTCTCTGGAATTCTAGGTGTTCCTTGATTTGCCGGAGGCATTCTGTTGCTCTCAGCAGTATTAGTCTTGGAGCTCCGTTTTCCCTTTCCACCTTACTGCCGCATGAGAATTCACAGGCCACTGGCAGGATGGGAGCCTTCTAGCCAGCCTCCAGATTGCAGGTGAGCAATTTGAAAGTCAAGTCCACCTTCAGGATGGAGGAGAATTAATGGAAGGCTACAGGCTTTCACTCTGCCTCCCCCGGTGAATTTTTCCATCTGCCGTTTTCATAGTGTAATGTGGTATATATCAAGAAATACCTTTAAACCAAGAACCCCCAATCTTTTCCTGAGGTGAAGAGACTTTGCCTTTGTCAAGAGTCATAAAATCCCAGTAGTACCACACAACACTTCTGACACCAGATGTATGGGTTTTCCACACATCAAGCAATTCTCTGACACCAGCTGGGTGTCCTACCATTCAGTTCAGTTCTGCACTATGTACTTAGAGTTAGCATTAGATCCCACAGGTTAAGGGCTCCGTCCCACAAGGCTGTTCCCACTCCAGGGGGACAATTCCCGCTTGCCAATCCCAAGTCCCAGGCTGTCACCCCTACTTCTGACCATCCCCTGTCTATAAATCGAAGTTCCTTGACCCCCTCCTTGGGGTAAAAAATTTGCTAGGATGGCTCACAGAACACAGGAAAATATTTACTCATGGTTATCAGTTTACTATAAAGGATATAATAAAGATATGAGGGAATTCCCTGGTGATCCAGTGGTTAGGACTCAGAGGTTTCACAGCCGGGGGGCCTGGGTTCGATCCCTGGTCGGGGAACTAAGGTCCCACAAGCCGCATGGCGTGGCACAGCAAAAAAATAAAATAGAAAAGATTTGAATGAGTAGCCAGATGAAGAGATACAGGGCAAGGTCCCGTAGGGTCCCGAGTGCGGGAGCTTCTGTGCCCGTGGAGGTGGGACATACCACCATCCTAGCTTGGAGGTGGGTGGCAGGTACAACCATGAAGGCAGATTATTAATGGATGGGACTAAGTCATTAAAAAGGAGTGAGAGGAACTACTATATGCCAGACAGAGGAAGCACCATCTTTGATGCAGCTATCAGTATTTCTTTATATTACAGAAAGTATAAAAATACAGCTTCAAGACACATGCCCTAGACTCTGCTCTCAGACTGCCAACCATAAGCTCCGACTGGTTCCTTGGACTTTGCACAGGTTCTCTTATTCAACGCTTGCAATAACTATATGAACAGGTAATATTATCCCCTTTTTAAATGAAAACAAAATTGAGGCTCAGAAAGCACACAGAGCTGGGAAGTGGTAGAGCTGGGATTGGAGCACAGGACTGGCGTGTGCAAAGTTCAAGTTCTTTTTTTTACCATTTTCTGCTACTTTTCTGCTGAGAATGCTAATGAGCTTCAGGGAGGAGAGGAGGGGTCCAGTGGGAGTGGCGGGTTTGAGGACGGGCCAGGCAAGGCTCCAAGGCCTTCTGATGGACTGCCCATCTGTCCTTCAGGGAACCCTGGGATGAGCTGTAACTGGAGTGAAAGTCCAAGGGAGAAGACAGACGTCCCCCAGGCAGAGAAAGCTGAGCCCGCTTCCCCCACAGTGTGGGCCATGGCTTTACAAGAGGATTGGGCAGTTGGACACAATCCATGCTGACCCAGATGACAGAATCAGCCTTTTTAATTAGTTCATCTGGTTCACCTGGTGGAAGTGACAGTCACTCATAGTTCAGGAGGTGCCAATTTTCCATCCCCCGAGTAGCACAACCATCCCTTTAAAGGGACTTCACTTGTCAAGCTCAGTGAGGAGACAGACCCCTGCCCGCCAGCACCACATTATAACTGCTGTGGACCCTGGGTATTCTGACTTTTATGGGCCCCTTCCTCCATAAAAGATGTTTAAATTTTATTTTATGTCTGCATTGGTATGAAGACAAATATATTAATATTATATATTAAAACATTTTCTTCAACCTAAAATTTTTTTTTTCTTCTGATTTTAAAAGCAATTAAAACACATTCATGGGCCTCCTAAAGTGTCATGTGCCCTGGGCACTGCACCTCTCATGATTTAACAGAGAAGTTGGCCCTGCTGCCCACCCCTTCACCCTCTGCTCCATCCCACCTCCGTGGCCCTGTTTGCTCAAACAAGCAAAGAGTCTGTATTTGCTGAGGGAACTTCACAGTACGTTTCATTTCTTCCCGGAAGAAAGCTGAGTAATAAAAGGCAGTCGAAGGGAAAGAGACCCTGAGAAAGCCCAGGACTGGGAGTCGAGAGGCCTGTGTGTCAGTTGGGACTTTGCCACCTGACTCCTCAGTTGTCCTGTGGAGACAGGGGTATGTTGTTTCAGAGGTGTGTTGAAGGTCAGAGGACCCAGAGGCAGGACCATGAGCGGGAGTAAAGTTTCAATGAAGCCAGAGCTCAGATTGATCTAATTACTTTCTAACGGTGAAAAAGGCAAGCAAAAGCCTTGACCTGAGAGATGGGAGGTCCCCATCCCGGAAGTGGCCAGCAGGGGCTCCTGCCCAGGTGCTCTCAGGGGATGGATGCACCAGATAATGCTTGTGAAAGGAGACAGAAAATTCGAGGGACCTGGAGAGTGCAGGCATTCTTGGCAAGTCTGCTGTTTGAGAGAGAAGCAGCCAGACAAGGGAAGGGGACAGTGTGACCTAGGCTCCCTGGAGAGCAGCCCTGGGCAGGGTGGCCACACTGCTGGCACAGGCAGCTTGGAGGATGTGGGGTGAGAGAGGGTGGACACGGGGTGGAAAGGGTAGCGCCGACCAGATGGCAGGAAGCTGCGAGGGACTTGAGTGACCTCTCTGCACGGCCCTCAGAATTGATCACATCTCCCACTTCATGAAATGTTCAGTGTGGTTGGATATTTTGTAGGAAACAACGAAGGAGCTGAGCTCTGTGACCAGTTTCGATACCAGCTGAAACCGAAGCATGAGCAGATATGCAAGAGCAAAGAATCAGAAGATGCCAGAAGTGAGGTGAGGGACGGGTCAGAGTCTTGGGAAGGGCTTTTAGCAACAGCAGTCAGGGCCGTCTGGCCAGTAGGCCCCGCTGGCACAGGGCCTCTTGCAGACCAGCTTTTTCAAAAGCCTGTGAAAACATGTGAGATGAGAAAAAAATTAATGGATCTAAAACACAAAAAGTATAAAATTGAAAGTAATACATTTTAATGAAGCATCCATAAGACATAAAATTATGTCAACTTCATTCATTTTTCAATTTAGTGTTTATAAATTATTTACATTTGAAAAGAAAGCTACGGTTTGATTCTCTCACCCTATAAAATTTCCTGTGTGTGTGTGATGACAGCCCACAAATCATAGTCAGTCATATAGTCAGTGAATAACTGGTAGCTAAATAATTTCCAAAGCAAAATTAAGAAAACCCTTTTGATTTTTTCCACAGCAAAAAATGTTATATTTCATGTGAAATGTGGGTATATGCTAATGTGTTTGATATGATGTGGAATGTGGACTCCAGAATTAAAAGTCCCTGGGGCTTGTTATGGTCTGAAACCAGCCCTGGTCATAGGCCCTGGAATTGGGGTGTAGGCCAAGTTGAACCAGATCTATGAGGAGTGAGATGGGGGCCTCAGCTGATGTCAGATAATAACTGCATTAGGTGAACTCAGAGCCTTCCAATTCAGAGTCCATCTGTACACAAGTCCTTTCAACCCTGAAGGGCTAGTCAGATGTATAAGCTTTCATTTGTATTTTTATTTTTTATCTTTTATATACAATGTGTTATGCATTTTAAAATCATTTTTAAAATTTTTTATTTTTTATACAATTTTGAAAGGCTACCCTCCATTTACAAAATATTGGCCATATTCCCCATGTTGTACAATACATCCTTGTAGCCTGTCTTAACACCCAGTAGTTTGTACCTCTCCCTCGCCAATCCCTTTAATGCCCCTCCTCCACACTGGTAACCAGTAGCTTGTTATCTGTATCTGTGAATCTGCTTCTTTTCTGTCACATTCATTCGTTTGTTGTATTTTTTAGATTCCACATATAAGTGATATCATACAGTATTTGTCTTTCTTTGTCTGACACTGAGCATAATGCCCTCCAAGTCCATCTATGTTGCTGCACATGGCAACATTTCATTCTTTTTTATGGCTGAGTAGTATTCCTGTGTGTGTGTGTGTGTGTGTGTGTGTGTGTGTGTGTGTGTGTGTGTGTGTGTGTGTGTGTGTGTGTGTGTGTATCACCTCTTCTTTATCCAGATAGATGAGCTTTTAGATGTGGTGAGCATAAAGCTCTCTGGAAGGAAGAAGCACCTTACAAGTGTAGTGAACTGTTATATTAAGTCTCCACTAGGGCTAAAGTAACTCATGGAGGAGAAAGTGACCCAAAATGAGCAGGTGATAACTTACTACTTGGCTGGTGGCAGGGAGCCTACACATGTCAGGAGACCTGGGTATGAGGCAAGGAGCCAGTGGGGGGCCTCTGGCCTGGACTGGCTGACGTGTAGCATCGCTTAGCAGTGGTAGGTGTCCTGGTGGCAGCTGGAATGTACTGTCACCCACTCAAGCACTAAAAGCCGACACTGATTGCCATCTTCTCTTTTTTTCCCCCTTAATGATTTCACTCTTACACTTGAGACAAGGGAGGAGAAATAAAAAGTGCTCTCCAGACTTCTCTCTCCCCCACTCATTTTTTGTCTTGGTCCTTTTCCCGGGCTCCTGTTGTGCCATGCCCTTCCTCGTCACACCCAGCTGTGTTCTCTCCCTGCCCCAGCCCTCCGCAGCCAGGTTTCTTTGCCTGCATGTTTCTTTCAGTGAGGCCAAGAAGGTGGGACCAGTAGATACCCCACTGGAAGCCTCGCAGGCTGGGTGTAGAGCTGTGAGTGGTGGAGAGGGGGGAGGCCAGCCTGAGGAGCCCCAGGGGTAACCATGGGAGAACTCAGGCCCCCCATCACCCCACCACCAGTGGCTCTGGGCAGAGGATCTCAGCCCTGAAGTAGCAGTGAGGGAGTGCTGGCTGTAAAGCCCCTGGTGTTTGCTTCTCATGCCAGGTGACCCGGGGAAGGCAGCTTAATGGGTCTGTGTGTCTCTCTATCATGGGTGTCAGTGATCAGAAAGGAGCAGCCAAAGAGCAAAGGGGAGCAGTGGCCCTCCTTCCCCAAGGAGACCCCGCCCCTTCCCAGGGCTACCTCCATCACACCAGGGTCCCTTCAGACCCTGAAGTCTAATCGTTTTCACAGCCGTGAACTAACATTCATCTAGTACCTCCCTGTGCCCTGTGATGCTGGGAACAAGGTGGGGCAGGTGTCAGAATTATGCCCATTTTACAGGTGAGGAAACAGTTTGGGAGTGAACTGACTGGCCAGTGTTCTGGGGCTAGCAACGGATGAGCGGATCGAGATTGGAACCTCATTCTTCTGACTCCAAGCTCAAGGTGTGTGGGCTTGAGCTCCGAGCCCACAGGAAGCGCCGGCTCCCACTAAGCCTCCAGTTAGGCCATGAGTGAGTATTTGGAGTAGGAGTATGCACGCAGTGAGTACATGCGATCCCAGAACCAGAATTTCTGTCTCAGGCAACCCTCAAGACTCCTAAAATGCAGACGTCATGTACAGCCGTTGAATTTTAGAGGGGAAGATTATTTCTTTTATGGCAAAATTCATTCATTCATTTATTCATGTATTCATTCACTCAACAAGTATATATATTAAGCAATACTCCATCTCCAATAAACGCAAGCCAATTTGCCAAAAATCAGCACCCCCCTAAAACCGCACCTGCAACATAATCAACTCACTCCATTTGTCGATTTAATCACTTTGTTAACTGACTAGTTTACTAGTTTTACCAAGTTTACTCATTTTATGAGCTTGAACAGTAATGTTTTAACAATTAAAATATTGGCTACACAGACATAGTAGAAATTAACATTTTTTCCACATGAAATACTACTTTTCCAGGCAAAATTCCAGCCTTTCACTATACGATAGAATTATTTTGGCTGACTCTGGTCTCTTTACGTGCTTTATTTTCAAACTCGAAACATTTAAATATTTTTTTGTCAGTTTCTTGAAATGATACAAGCTTGAACTTTATAGGGGCAGTGCAGGGAAATGGCTATGTAGGAAGGCCTGGACCTGGACCCAGCCTGCCTGGGGTGTCAGCCCAGCTCTGCCACTTTCTTAGGGACAGCTTACTTGTACATATGTAATGTGATCTCAGCCATTTTATGTACAAACACTGGGGGAAGAAAAAACACATCATGATAATAACGGGGTTATTTCTGGGTGGTGGGATCGTGAGTAACTTTACTTGCCTTCCTTATAACTTTTGTCAATGGAAAGAATTAATCAATGGTCAATCTAAGAAAGAAAGGGAAAATTTTATTGGAGCCAAGCTGAGGACTATAGCCCAGGAGGCAGCTGGCTACTCTGAGAAACTGCTCTGAAGAGGTAAGGGGAGAGGTCAGTAATGTGATTTGGGGGAAGAGGGTATGTGCAATCAAGCACACGTCTCAGTAGAAGGTTGCTGCTAGTCACGAGAAACAGACAGCTTAGTTGATGATTGTAGTACTTTTCTAAGTATGGGAAGATGCAAGAATCCAGGTCATAAAAATTTTTTCCTTAAAATATCTAACTATCTAAAGGCCTGTTCTGCCAGATTTCCCAGAGTACAGAGTGCCTCATTCCAGATCTTCACTCTGAATTCCTTTCTCGGGTGTACTGTACGTCAGCAACTGCAGTGGCTAATGACTTGATTCGTGTAGAACTAGATGGTGGGCAGCATTCTTTATTTTACAATCACTTGCCTTTTGGTCTTAATTTCAACCAAGGTTTGGGAGGCATTTGGTGACCAATTTGTCCCACGGTGCTAGAAGTGCTCATTCCCAGGATAGGTGAGGATTTCATTAATAGGCCACTCAATGTGCTATTACTGGACCTGTGAACAGTAGCCCAAAGTCTGTTATGGTCCAGGAAATGGTTCCCTCTTGTTGCTTCTTCCCATAAAGAGATGCACCATTACAATCCTTGATCATATAGAACTATATATTTGGCCAATCATTTCAAGTCACCTAATCATCATTAATTTTATCCGAGGCTCAGTCACATATTTGATAATGCAAGAAATAATCTTGTAAAGTAGGCAAAATACAAGTAATATAGCTGGTAACATTAATAAGATCATAAGTAAGTATTTAAGCTGAGAACTTCCATTAGCTGTGGCCCAGTATCTGCCCAGGTAGTCTAACCAGTCTGTTCTGCATTAAGTGATGATATATTGACATGGTGCATAAAGTTCACCAAAGATGTCTGCATGTACAAGGTGAGTGGTGGGTCATTGTGACCCCTTACAGGATTGAGAAAGGAATGTTATCTTCTAAGGAGTTACATAGCTGGCACCAGAAGGAGAAAAATTGATCTTTATGGTTGAGTAGGTATTTCTGCTGTTGGGGAAGTCTGGTTAACACATAATGCAGGCGCACAATGCACACTAGAGGGGAGAGAGGAAGCCAAAGGGCGGAGATAAAGTTTTATGTTTAAATTTTTCTTGTCTTGCCTTAAAACGTGAATTTTATTTCAACACTTTTCTATATGTTTTAAGACATCCTTTTAATGATTTTAAGTGTAACTACATAAGAGGAACTATACCAGAGGGCTTCGTATATGTTGTTTTATTTAGTTCTCACAACCAACACCCAAGATAGGTAATATTATCACCATTTTACAGAAAAAGAAACTGAGGCTCCAAAGCATTAAGTAACTTGCATGTGGTCCCACACCCCCGAGGAATCTGGCTTCCTCATCTCATGCTAATATTACTTCCTCTGGCTCAACCTAAGAGTCCTTCTCTGTTAAATGTGTAATATCTGCATCTCAAAATATGGAGGAAGGATGGAGTGAGATGTTGATGTACGAAAGCCCACTGCAATGATACAGCCCTCTATAAAGAATAATATGAATGAGGAGCATGTGTTATATTCACTGTGCTGTTCTAAGGCTCTGTATATATTATGTTCCTTCAATCAGCTCAGTGAGCCTTCAAGGCAGGTGGCCATTATTATCCTCATTTTACAGAAAAGCACATCAAGGAACAGAGAGGGTAACATGCCAAGTTCACACAACTGTACATGATATTAATGATCTCAGTGGGAGCGTTTCCATTGTAAATGACTTCTGGGTTGTCTTTCCCAATCTCCCCTTTGAGTTCCTTAGGGAGAGAAAGGGAAACACCCTACTAGAAGTCAGACAGTCCACCTGGCTCAGCAGGAGGTAGATGAGGGGTGGGAGGCAGGTCAGAGATCAGAGGTCAGGCATTAGGATCAGCACCTTAATTGGTGCTTGTTGACCTTGCTTTCCAAGGACTGTAGGGGACAACCACAAACTCCAAGGACACTGCTGCCACCTGCTGTTCACACATTTTCCAGCCAAGGCTTCTCCCCAACATCAAGATCTTCACCACTGTCTTCCCCAGACCCCTTCTGTGGCCTGGGTAAGAGAATTTCAACCTTTCAATTTTAGATGCAGGAAGGATAAGCCCTTAGCAGAAGTAGAAGGGCGCCAATAAGAGTGCAGAGATGCTTCTGAGCCATGCAACCTGGAGGCAAGACCTTGCTTCTTTGAATCTGTCTTCATCTGTAAAACAAAGACAACCATAATATCTGCTTCATACAATTGCTTTTAAGATGAAATAAGATATTTTCCCTCTACAATCTACCTTCTTTTTTTAAATATTTATTTATTTATTTATTTGGCTGCATTGGGTCTTAGTTGCAGCACGTGGGATCTTCATTGCAGCGTGCGGGATCTTTCATTGCGGCCCACAGGCTTCTCTCTAGTTGTGGTACACGGGCTCAGTAGTTGCGGCGCACGGGATCTCTAGCTGTGACACGCAGGATCTAGAGCACGTGGGATTAGTTGCCCCGTGGCATATGGGATCTTAGTTCCCTAACAAGTGATTGAACCCACGTCCCTGCATTGCAGGGGTGGATTCTTAACCACTGGACCACCAGGAAAGTCCCACAGTCTACCTTCTTTTTTTTTTCTTTTTAAAAAATGTTTTCTAGATTTTTTGATGATGGCCATTCTGACCGGTGTGAGATGATATCTCATTGTAGTTTTGATTTGCATTTCTCTAATGATTAATGATGTTGAGCAGTCTTTCATGTGTTTGTTGGCAATCTGTATATCTTCTTTGGAGGAATGTCTCTTTAGGTCTTCTGCACATTTTTGGATTGGGTTGTTTGTTTTTTTGTTATTGAGCTGCATGAGCTGCTTATAAATTTTGGAGATTAATCCTTTGTCAGTTGCTTCATTTGCAAGTATTTTCTCCTATTCTGAGGGTTGTCTTTTCATCTTGTTTATGGTTTCCTTTGCTGTGCAAAAGCTCTGAAGTTTCATTAGGTCCCATTTGTTTATTTTTGTTTTTATCTCCATTACTCTAGGAGGTGGGTCAAAAAGGATCTTGCTGTGATTTATGTCATAGAGTGTTCTGCCTATGTTTTCCTCTAAGAGTTTGATAGTGTCTGGCCTTACATTTAGATCTTTAATCCATTTTGAGTTAATTTTCATGTATGGTGTTAGGGAGTGTTCTAATCTCATACTTTTACATGTACCTGTCCAGTTTTCCCAGCACCACTTATTGAAGAGGCTGTCTTTTCTCCACTGTATATTCTTGCCCCCTTTATCAAAGATAAGGTGACCATATGTAAATTGATACAGCTACTATGGAGAACAGTATAGAGGTTCCTTAAAAAACTACAAATAGAATTACCATACGACCCAGCAATCCCACTACTGGGCATATACCCTGAGAAAACCATAATTCAAAAAGACTCACGTACCAAAATGTTCATTGCAGCTCTGTTTACAATAGCCAGGACATGGAAGCAACCTAAGTGTCCATCCACAAATGAATGGATAAAGAAGATGTGGCACATACATACAATGGAATATTACTTAGCCATAAAAAGAAACGAAATTGAGCTATTTGTAGTGAGGTGGATGGACCTAGAGTCTGTCATACAGAGTGAAGTAAGTCAGAAAGAGAGAAACAAATACCGTATGCTAACACATATATATGGAATTTAAGAAAAAAATAAAAGGTCATGAAGAACTTAGGGGTAAGATGGGAATAAAGACACAGACCTACTAGAGCATGGACTTGAGGATATGGGGAGGGGGAAGGGTAAGCCGTGACAAAGTGTGAGAGTGGTATGGACATATATACACTATCAAACGTAAAATAGATAGCTAATGGGAAGTAGCCGCATAGCACAGGGAGATCAGCTAGGTGGTTTGTGACCACCTAGAGGGGTGGGATAGGGAGGGTGGGAGAGAGGGAGATGCAAGAGATATGGGAACATATGTATATGTATAACTGATTCACTTTGTTATAAAGCAGAAACTAACACACCATTGTAAAGCAATTATACTCCAATAAAGATGTTAAAAAAAAACACAAAAAAACCTGAAAGCATAGACAGTTTATCAAACAGTGTTTCAGAGTTTGAGGAAGGAAATTGATTTCCCACAGAGAGTGAAATTTGGTCCAGAAATGAATTCAGCACATTTGCTTTATTAAGGAAATGCTTGGCTGTATCTATTTGGGAATCTCCTTGAGCAATAAATTTGATGATTTAGGCATGAACCTTCCAAAAAAAAAGATTTTTAAATTTATGTATTTATTTATTTTTGGCTGTGTTGGGTCTCCGTTGCTGCGTGCGGGCTTTCTCTAGTTGTGGCGAGCAGGGGCTACTCTTCGTTGCGGTGCGTGGGCTTCTCATTGCTGAGCATGGGCTCTAGGCACATCGGCTTCAGTAGTTGTGGCTCACGGGCTCTAGAGCGGAGGCTCTGTAGTTGTGGCACACAGGCTTAGTTGCTCCGTGAAATGTGGGATCTTCCCGGACCAGGGCTCGAACCCATGTCCCCTACATTGGCAGACACATTCTTAACCACTGCGCCACCAGGGAGGCCCCCAGTCTACCTTCTTACCAGAAAAAACGTTAGCTATATAAAGGACAAGCCAGGATGGGGAAGAATTAAGCATCCCCAAATGTCTAAAATCAACCTTTGCTTACATTAACATTTTTAACAATTAAAAATTTTTTTACTTAGTAAAGCATTTCCCTTTATATTTTGCTACTGATTTTGAAATTATCAAAATTAAGTCTCAAGTCATTTTTTGTGCATTTTATTGAGTATCTGAACCAGAATGTGAAATACTGAAAAGAATATCTGATTTTTTTTTTTTTTTGAGAAAAAGCTTTCATAATTGAAAGTGTCTCTCCCATCTGAGACTGCCAGAGTCATTTCCAAGATTCTGGTTCACAAGTTTCACATCACTTCTTTCAGGCAAGGCATCTAGCACAAATGAGCAACGTAAAACTGAGAAAACTAGAGGGGGCTTTTTCCACTCAAGTTCCCTTGGGAACTGACCCAAACAGCAAAGCTAAGAGGCCTGGCTCCCTCTCAGCAGCTAAAAACATCACACCAGATTTTGTTTGCCTGAACATTCCTTCTGACTAGTTCTAGATGCTAGCAGTTGGATTCCAATTAACTTTCATGTTGCCAGTCTAATAGTCCTTCTAGAATATTTGCAATTTGTATTACTGGTTTAAAAGTTCAGCAAAACTGAAACTCTCAATGGCTGAGTTCCGGTAAGTACCTGTAAACGATTTCAGGACTATCCACTCTACTACACATTACAGGCCTGGCTGTGATGTGGGTTCCAGGGGCAGGTCTGGCTGTTCTCATCCTCTGAAGGGGAGGTTGGGTACCAACTCGCTCTCTCACCTTCTTGGGTTTTGGACAGCATACTAAATGAAGATACTGTCTGCTGCCTGGATTCGTCTTGTAAGACACGAGTGTTTCCAGAACCTGGGAGAAGCACACAATGCCCTGTTGGAGAACCTAATGGCAAGGTGGTTAAGGCAGATGACTCAGGACCTCTGCACCCAGAGCAAGGAGGCATCTGTGAGAGGGAGACAAGGCTTAAAGAAGGGCCTGATGGAGACTTTGGGAGGAAGAAGTAATGGTGGACCCGGACTTAGATCTTTGGTTTTTCAGTGATGAAAGAAGCTGAGAGGAAGACATTTCAGACTGAGCCCCCAAAACATAGAAATAAGAAGAATAACTCTTAAGACGGTATTTAGGTACAGCTCTTAAGAAGCTACTCAGTAACCACACAATAGGTGGTAAGAACAGCAGGATTTCCAGTGACTCTGGGCCGCTGTCGGGCTTCTCCACCTGGGACCTGCAGATTCACCCTCAGGCATGTGTGAGTGCTCTGTAAGGACTTCCACATTTTATCTTTTCACTTGATGCCTATTTGAAATAAGATTAATGTTTGAAAATTCTGGGTCATCTGTATAGCCACTGAGTACCATAACACAGCTTCAGCTTCTACATGGGCACTGTGTTTAGATAGGATTGGGGCCAAGTAATGCTATATGAATTGTCAGAACTAGAGGAAAAAAGAATAGATATAGATTTAACATGTAAACAAGTAGAGGCCAAAGGACATCACAAAACACTGTATGACGATCACTTACCCAGTCATTCAACCAGAAAACTGGTGGGTATGCAGAGTTATCACCCAGCCCCTGGGGTATAGGCATGCCAAATACAGAAGAACGCTGTCAAGAAAAGATATACAAAAAAGGTGTCATACAAGGATGACAGCCTGCCTAAAGATGATCTTTTTGGTTTCAGGATCTATTTACATCTTTAAAATTATCGAGAATCCCAAGGAGCTTTTGTTTGTGTGGGTTGTATCTATCAATATTCATGTATTAGAAACTAAAACTGAGAAATTTATTTACTAATTCATTTTTAAATGACAATAATAAACCCATTATATATTAACATAGCTAACATTTTTAATGAAAATATATTTTGCAAAACAAAACTTAAGTGAGAAGAGCAGCATTGTTTTACATTTTTGCAAATCCATTTGATGTCTGGCTAAATAAAAGCTAAATTCTTCTGTCTGCTTATGTATTCAACCCATTTTGATATATTGTTTTGGTTTATGTTGGGATCAGGACGGGCTGCCCCAAATTATGCCACAATGGCATATTGATTATTTTGAATTAGGAAATGGCCAGTGCAAGAGGGACACTCTTTTCTGCTTCCCTGAAAGCAGGAAATAAATCTCTCCTGTGAAAGGTGTACTCCCTGCATCTGGAGGCAGGACATCCTTATTACCAGACAGGGAATTGGGGCTGAGAAGCCTGTATAAACAAACCTTGTTGTTTCTTTAATTTACTACCTCAAGCCCAAATTCTGTTGATATTCTTTACTAATTGAGCACCCAAAAACTAAGTTTCTTTGTCCTGTCAATTCCTCACAAATATATTGTCTCTTTGTCTACAAAGTATAAAAGCCACCTGCTTTGACCACCTCTTTGTTCCTATTTTATGAGACCTCTGTGCGCATGAACTGTTTCTTTTTCTCCTCTTAATCCGTCTTTTTAAAAAATTTTTATTTATTTACGGTCGCGTTGGGTCTTCATTGCTGCGCACGGTCTTTCTCTAGTTGCGGAGAGCAGGGGCTACTCTTCATTGCGGTGCGCGGGCATCTCATTGCGGTGGCTTCTCTTGTTGCAGAGCATGGGCTCTAGGCGCGCGGGCTTCAGTAGTTGTGGCACTTGGGCTCAGTAGTTGTGGCTTGCGGGCTCTAGAGCTCAGGCTCAGTAGTTGTGGCACACGGGCTTAGCTGCTCTGCAATATGTGGGATCTTCCCGGACCAGGGCTTGAACCCGTGTCCCCTGCATTGGCAGGTGAATTCTTAACCACTGCACCACCAGGGAAGTTCCTCTTAATCTGTCTTGTGTCGACTTTATTATTAGTCCAGCCACAAAAATCAAGAGGGGCGGGGGGGGGGGCGGAAATTTCCCCCTCCCAGACATTTGAAGAAAATGTGACCTCACACATACACGTTGTTGGAAAAAAGGAAGAGTATTTTAATAGACGTTTTAGATAATTGTGGGTGTTCTTCTTGGATACTGCACTAAAATTTGACAAACGGTAGTTTCTTAAACATCAATTGCAAGGTAGAATCTAGAACCACATTGATGAACTTTTCAAAATTTGGTTACATTAAAATTCAGGAGTTCATGATGCATTTTGAATGTCTCATGTATATTTTCCATTTTATCACACCAAGTATTAAAATGATTTATACTCAACGGTCAAGATTTAATGGAAATAATTTTTACAGCTTCATCAAGGACATTCTTAAGTGAAACAAGCTTTTCTTTTTTTTTCCCCATGAGTGCATGGTGATGAAGAATACAGGGGCTACTAGTTCTGTTTGGTGCCACTGCCTTGATTTGTGTGAAAGTGACAGCAGTTCTACCCACCATTTCTTTTGCACCATCAATACACGTGTTAACACAGTGAAAAAGATAATGTCTTAGTATTATGACGATGGTGATGAAAGCTTCTCCAGGATTACTGAGGGGTCTCATGGACCAGATTTAGAACCACTGAACTAGGGTAAAGTACTTAATTGGAGTCATTGTTTGTTAAAGTTCCCAGACTTAGAGAAATTATTTGTTAGCTTATAGATTTTTGCCTAGTAGAAATTAGTTTTGCTCAGTAGAAAAGGTAACTCCAAAGGTTTTAATCTATTGCCTTAGAGGACATTAACCAGTTTTGAATGTAAGCCAGCAATTGTATCCTAATATTCCTTTACTAAATTACTGAGAAGTACATAACTTCTCAAACACTTTCTACACCGGTCTTTATATCTTCCTGTTTCCCTCATTAATTGATGAATTCAGTAAAATCTTTGACACACATTCATTTTATATTTGCATGAGTCACAATTTTAACTTCTTTCAAAATTATCCTTTAGCAACCTCAAGTTTCACCATCAGCATCATTATCACGTTACTAGTGGCAAATCACTTGTTTAACAAAACATCTTTAAATAATGTCATTCTTAATTATTTGGGGTTTGTGGTTTTGTACATTTAAAGGGAAATATCTTGTAGCCCTCTAGACTTACTAAAATTAATTTTATTTGAATGCTACTTAAATATATACTAACATGGAATTATGTATAAACTGCTTGTGCTTATAACTGTTACACAGCTGTAAAAACAAAACATATTAAATACATACAGAGCCACAAATCCAGAATAATACATACCTGAATCTATGCCACCATGAAGAATTCCTGACCCACGAAAGATAAGTATGAGCAGAAAATCAGCCCTTGACTGTGGTTGAGACTGGTACAATATTCATGAACCCACAGACCTGAAAATACCATTGTCATCAGTGGAAAACACACATGGACACGTAGCCACCTGCTGAGAAATTTTAGGTGCCCCTGCACTAGAAATCTCACCCCTCTCAGCTCCTCTGTAAAATAAGAGTATGTCTACCTATCCCACAGCATAATACAGCGATTCTCTTGGGAGGTAAAGGTGCAACTGTTTTTGCCAAAGAAGGTTAAGAAAGCATTTCATTCTTTCATTCTTCTCTCTCCCCTTTCAAGAACAGTCTTAGTCTCTAATTTTGTTCTTGGGCCTGGTCTCGGAGCCAAAGTTTTATCCTTCACTAGCAATAGACCTTAAACAAATTATTTAATCTCTCACTTCAGATTCCTCGTCTGTAAACTGGAGGTGATAATAACCTCTACCTCATAAGCTTCTTGAGTGGATTATTGAGAATGCACGTAAAGCACCTGACATATAGAAAAAACACGATAGATGATCATTACTGTTAACGCAATGCTCAGCCCCTGAGAGCTAAATAAATGTTGGTTATCATTATTCAGATGCAAGGTGATAGGTAAGGGGATAGTCCCTCCTAAAATGATATTTTAAGAAGGAGGACAAGAAAGAAAACGTAACATTTAGTGAATGCACACATTATGTAATTTCATCTTCACAAATCCCTGTGATTCAGATACTAGTAACCAGAGCAGAACGAGGGTGACGGGAGTGAGGCACCTAGGGTCCAAAATTAAGGAGGCCCCTCAAAAAACTTTAAGGAAACACTCCCACTCAGCGTTGTGCTGAGGAAAATGAGGGTCTAACAGGGTAGCTTGGTAACAGAGTGGTGAGCAGCAGAGATAAGATTTACCCTCTGGTCTGCCAGCTGAAGCCAAAGTGGACGCCCTGAGGTAGACGGACCACGGGGCTTCCTTGCTACAGGTTCTCACCCTTCACCCCATCCTGATGGTGCAGATCTCTGAGAAACTGCCCAGCTCGTTCTAGAAAATTCCTAACTGTGATTGACCTAACTGTGACTCAAGTCCCTCACGATCTAAAATGTTCTAACTTTGCTTTCACAGGAGGGCCCTGCTGACATAGCTGCACTTTAAGCTTCTAGAAAGTATTAGATTAAGGGCCTCTTAAGATTTTTTTTTTTCAGTGAGCCCAGATTCTAACAACTTAATAAGAAAACCCTCTTAGGCCCAAACTGGGAAGTTCTGATCTCTCCTGAGAAGCTAACCCTTTGACCTCACACAGTGGAGTATGCTTCTGGAGGCCATTGCTGTCACTGGGATGAGCCTTCAGGCCTGCACTTGGGATTGTTTTCCAGCATCCTCTTTACTTTGAGTGTAAAATGGCTCTGGGGATAAGAAAAGCTCCCCTCCCCTCCCCCTGCCCCCCCTCTGTTAGTGTTTACCTTTCCTTAAGAAGGAAAGATTGGCCGGGATTCAACAGATTGTTGAATCCAAGGTAGAAGCCAGATTCTTAGAATTTGGGGAGCTTTCTCTGGGAATCCCTGAGGCATTTGTGTGATGACCAGCCTAAGGGCAGGAAAAACCTTTGAAAGGAACAATTAAAGTCTGTTTGGATAAGCTTTCCTGGAGCCTGAGGGTAAAAGGTGCCCCTCCCTCCTCCCTACCTCAGGAAAGGAGACTAAGCAGAGAAATGATTTATTGGGAAGGAATGTGCAAATAAAAAGATGACACTTGTGTTCTTTTCAAGATTTAGTGATTTCTCTAGAAACATGTTATAGACGGACTTGTGTCCCCCCCAAATTTCTAAAGTGAAGCTCTAATCCCTAATGTGGCTACATTTGGAGATAGAACCCATTAGGAGATAATTAAGGTTACCTGAGGTCATAAGGGTGGAGCCCTGATGCTATAGGATTGATATAGTTATAAGAGAAACATGAGGTCCACCGTGTGATCTAGCCAAGAAGGGGGTCTCACCTGAACCCGACCTTGCTGGCACTGTGATCTCAGACTTCCAACTTCCAAAACTGTGAGTAAATAAATTTCTATTGTTTAAGTCACTCAGTCTACAGTATGTTGTCATGGCAGCCAGAATTAATACAAAACACTTGGGGGTAATATACCCACAATTTATTCAGTGGCTTCCAATGACTCGTCTTATTTATACTAGTCTCACTAAATTTGCATCTGTATCTCTTTAATCCTCACCATCCAAGTAAGTGGGTAATAATTTTTGCTCTTTTAACAGCTGAAATTAGAATACTGGACTCTTTGGATGATAGAATCAAAAGCAGTAAAATCCAGAGCTGTGTGGTCTTATATGGAGCACTTAACCTTTCTGGGCATTAATTTCTCCAAGTGTAAAATGGGGAACACATTAGTTCCTACTTGATAGATTGCCTATGAGGATCTAAGTAGCTGCCCACAGTCCCCAGTGGGAGGTGTAGGCACTGACCAAGCAGGTCATTGACAGGGAATAGGGACTGGGTTCCAACAGAAAACACAGGTGAGTGCCTTGTTGTGGGGAAAAATGTGCTGGACGGGTAGAACAGATGACAGAACAGAACTGAAGTGGCCATAGCTTGCCTTATAGGATCAGGTAAGGTACAAATGGAGTGAGTTGGATGACTCACCTATCATGCGGCAATGATTGAGATCATTACCAAAGACCTTTGTTGAAACCCTCATCTCCCACACCTCTACCTCCACGATGCAAAGGGCAGGTTGAGAATCACAGTTGTTAATAATGAAGTAGAGGTTTGATGACGGTCAGGGCTTAGGTGCACATAGATCTCAACTATGAGATTTCAGAGTTAGGTGTGCGTTGGATGCAATTGTTATTAAGCATTAATTTGTTTTCCTCATTCCTTCCCCTTTCATAATGTGTAATTGAATGTAATGGCCCAGTTTGGAGTTCACTGGCCATGCTTCCTGCTTGGGAGCCTTCAGGGTTCGTCCCAGGATACACACTGCTCTCCCCACTGCCCCTCTGCTAAGCTGGGAGGCCAGGTCTCTGACCCTTGAGTAGTAGAATCTGACAGGATGTTCCAAAAGAGCCTACTCACTTTAACAAGTGACTTTAATTAGGAGCATCCAAGTGGTGCCACCAGGATACTTAGGACCAGAGACTCAAGTTTGAAATCTTAGAAATTCTGTCCCAGTGAAGCAACCAAATGCCTTGTTATAGAAAAGCATATCGAGAAAAATATGTTCATGCAGATTCTCATTAGACCAGAGAATCTGTTGTAACTGAGAAAAGGAAAAGGATTCAGAGACCTGCCCAATAAAGACATCTAAGCTGAAACAATGAGCCAGAGATTGTTTTGGACTCCGTTGCTTTTGCACCCCAGAGTTATTTGGTTTGAATGACTGCCAAACCCTACAGTTCAAAAGACAGTCACAAGTGGGGAAGGAGGCCAACATTCTTGGGGTTGAATTCCCAGAATTCTCTCATTTACTGTAAGTCTCTCAGTCTAAGGTCAGCCCACTCTGGCTGGTGGTTTGGTTTTAGAGACAGCCTCTCCCCCTACTACGAAGCCTGTTAGAGGGATTCTGATGATAGTAAGATCGTCAACCATGTTGTCCTCCCAAGGACCTGAACTTGGGTAGGTCATCTTCTCCCAGAAGCCACCACTGTGGTCATTTCTGGGGTTCATAAGGATGGGCAACCCTCTCACACTGAATGCAGCTCTTCTCGTTAGGCCTGTCGTAAAATACACAACAGCGAGCATTTCGGTCTTTTTAAAAGTGATTGCAATTGAATGTAAACACGAATTCAGTTAATAGGAGTTTATGTAAGCCTCTAAGCTTTTGGTTTCATCACTGAAATCTTCCACTCTTTTGCCGCCCCTGTTAAACATTCACCATGCCCTGATGGGTTTTACCTCCAAGGAAGCAGCCCCTTCTCTCCTCCACTGCCACCACACTAGCCAAGTCACCTTCATGTCTCACCTCTGTTACCCTGAGAGCCTCCTCCCTGCTCTCTCTCTGCTCCAGTTCTGCCCTCCCCTCCCCACAAAATCTCCATTCTCCGTGCTCTAACCAGAACGATGGTTTCAGCACCCCAGCCTGATTGTGTCACCCTCCCCTTGCTAAAAACCTTTTGCTCTTATTAGGCTAACACTCAAAACCCTTCCCTTGCCCCCTGCCTGCCTCTGCATCTTGACCCTTCTCCCGGTCCATCCCTCTCTGCCAGCAGCTGCATTAACCTCCCATGCTTCCCCCAACCTTTCCGCTCCACTTCACCCAGTGATCACAGTTCCAATGGCATTTCCTAGGGAACTTTCCCATGAGACCCCCCTATCTTGGGCAGATCTCTTTAAGTTTTCATTAACCATGCTTCTTAAGAGTAATTACCTCCATTTTAAATTACATATTCATGAGTGTGATTATTTGATTAAGATCCATCTTCCCTACTTGTCTCCAGGCTCTGTGAGAGCAGGGTCACAACTGCTCACTATCGTATCCTGGGACCCTTAACCCAGTGCCTGGCACATAAACAGGTTCTCATGGAACATTCTTTGGATGATTTTCAGAGAGGTAGACACTGAGTGGAAAATACATACAACTATGAATCAGAGTTGTTGTTTTTTAAAAAGATCAGTACATTTGAAGGTAAAGTAAATTATTCTCAAAACTTCAAGACAGGGTTACTCATAAAAATCAACACATAATGGATGAGATTATCTGTGCACAGAATCCAGGGAAAAAAGAAATCCTAACAGCTTGTCAAAACCACAGAGGAAGGGCAGAGAGGTTTTTGGAGTCTGGAGTATATGGTCAAGTCAGAGAGATAAGGAGAGAGGGCAGGGAGCAGTGAGGCCCTGGGCATACCTGGGTTAAATGCTGGCTCTGGAGACTGGTTTGTAACATGGTCTGTCAGACCACATTAATGGGCACAATTAATGGGGACCCAGGGTGAGACAGGTGCCATCAAGCATCCGTAAAAAATGATTTGTAGACGGGCCTGGTCGGGGAGTTGGGAGCCAGGGAAATCTATAAGTAGAGATCAGTAACCGACCATCAGTGTGTGGTCTACCTGATGAAAGTGCATGGCATCTATGAGAAGGGAGGCCTGAGTACCAGAAGTTCCCACTCCCTGTTTTTTTGGATGGAGGAGTGGTGCCCAGCTGGCTCATGGTTGACTGATGACTGTGACCGTGGAGACCATCCACACCACGAGGCTTTGTCTCAGGTTCCCCAAACAGCCTCTGATCATAGACTAGGCTTACGTGGAGCCTTTCCTTACTTGGAGAGAAAAACTGGCCCACTGTGGTAGGTTGAATAATGGCCCCCACAGATGTTCATGTTTAAATCCCTGGAACTTGTCAATATGTTACCTTATGTGGCAAAAGGGACTTTGCAGATGTGATTAATAAGGATTTTGAGATGGGGAGATTATGCTGGATTATCTAGATAAACCAAATGTAATCTCAAGGGGGAGGCAGGAGCACAGGGTCAGAGAGAGATGGGAAGATGCAATGCTACTGGCTCTGAAAATAGATGAAAGGCGCAAAGAATGAGGGACGTCTCTAGAAGCTGGAAGAGTCAAGGAAACATTCTCCTCTAGAGCCTCCAGAAGGAATGCACGCATACCCTCACCTTGATTTTAGACCAGTGAAACCGACTTCAGGCTTCTGAACTCCAGAACTGCAAGATAATAAATCTATGGGGGGGGGTTGTTGTTGTTTTTATTTTCTTTTTATTGAAGTATAGTTAATTTACAGTGTTGTGTTAGTTTCAGGTGTACAGCAAAGTGATTCAGTTATACATATACATGTATGTCTTTTTCTTCAGATTCTTTTCGCTTATGCTATTACAAAATATTGAGTATAGTTGCCTGTGCTATACAGCAGGTCCTTGTTGGTTATCTATTTATATATAGTAGTGTGTATATGTTAATCCCAAATTCCTAATTTATCCCTCCCCCCACCCTTTCCCCTTTGGTAACTGTAAGTTTGTTTTCTATGTCTGTGGGTCTATTTCCGTTCTGTATATAAGTTCATTTGTATCACATTTTTTTTTTTTTAGATTCCACATATAAGACAACGATATTTGTCTTTCTCTGTCTGGCTTACTTCATTTAGTAAGATAATCTCTAGGTCCAAATCTGTGTTGTCTGAAGCCACTAAGTTTGTGGAAATTTGTTACAGCAGCCGTAGGAAACTAATACAATAGGTAATATGAGTATCTGGTCAACAGTTTAATACCTGGATCATACATGAGTCTCTGGAGAGTTTAGTTGTTTTCATTCAGTTCCCCTGGGCCAGACCACTGTTAGAGGCATAGAACAAATTTTCTGGATCTGCTGAGAACTAGTATGGCTGACCTCAACTTCCCTAAGTTCCTTCCTTCCACCCTGGGAAGCCTGGCCTGACCTGAGGCACCACTGGCTCTTCTTTGTAGAGATCACGCTGGTCACTGATAGTTACTCATTACGTGTGGGCTATTAGGTGAGCTCTTGGGAATAGAGCACAGACTTTGTCACCAGAAAGGCCTGAGTTCAAATCCCTTCTCCATGCCACTTGACAGTCACAGATTGTCAACAAGTCACTTAACTTCCTTCAGTCATGGTTTCCTAACCTGTAAAACAGAGGTGACATCTTCCTGCTTTATAGTGTGGCTATACGGATTGATAGAGGTAATGTATGTCTAACACCAAACACAGGATCAGGACCAGAGTAGGCATCCAAACAAGGTTACCCCTTCTTCCTCCCACGTCCCACCTCCACCGTGAGCCTTCCCCGTGCTCAGCTTTTTTTTATGTGGGACTCTTCAGCTACTTCCTCTGTAGCTTTGCAAGCCCTATGGTGGCCCTGTCTTTTGTTAGCACCCTGACTACCAATCAATGACCTCAGTGTCACCCTCCCAGTGACCTGATGTCTAGTTGGGATTTCCCCAGAAATGGTATCTGAGACAAGGATGGCAGCACAGGTGGTTTGTCTGGGAGATGGTCCCAGGAAACACCAGTGGAGAGGTGATGTAGGGGGGAGGAAGGATATGGGATCACGTAAGTTACCACTGGGTTCATCTGGGGCTTAACCCCCTGGGAAACTCTGGGAGACAGTTATCCCACCCAAGGGGCAAGGCAGTTGGGGCATATACCTAATCTTTCTTTTTTTTGGGGGGGCAGCAATTAATTCTCCAATACCTCCTGACTGCTGCGCTCATGGGCAGAACAGTTTCTGGCACCAAAGAATCCTCAGGCACAGGGATGCAGGTACTAACGGCTGGCAGGGGTGGCATGAACTGTGGGTGGAACACCAACAGCTCTGCCTCACTTGAGGAGCATCTGCTAAATGCATGGGCTTCCTGGTCACAGCTCCCACTCTGGTCTTAACCTTTCCTTGACCACTAGTGAGCTCAACATACCTATTGCAGTGTTCTGGACTAACGGCCTCCTAGTTGCAGGCTCTCCCAATTCGCAAACTGATAAACAAAGGAAATTTATAATTGTCTTTGGATTTGGGATGGGAAGGAACACAATTTCTGCAGCAAACCAAAGGCTGCTTTTTCTGGTATATGCTTTGTATTATACTTTCAAATAGCCTACATACCTACCTCCATTTGGCAAAGTTTAAAGCCAAAATTTGCATATAGTAATGACTGTTTAAGCCCAAGAAAAAGTTTTCATCACCTTTTAAAACCTTTACTTCTGGGACTTCCCTGGTGGTCCAGGGGCTAAGACTCTGCACTCCCAATGCAGGGGGTCCAGGGTTGATCCCTGGTCAGGGAACTAGATCCCACATGCCGTAACGAAAAGAGCCCGCATACTGCAACAAAGATCCCGCACGCGGCAATGAAGATCCTGTGTGCCGCAACTAAGACGCGGTGCAGCCAAATAAATAAATTTATTTTTTAATTTTTTAAAAAAGGAATATATATATATATTTTAAAAAATCTTTACTTCTTTCCCCTATCCAATCACCTAAATGTTGCAGCCTCCCAGGGTTATTGTTATCATTACCTGAGAATATTTTAAAGCACCCAGATAATTGAGAGCCCTAATTAGTAAGTTTGGATAATAGGAGGGTCACCATATGAAATGCCTGCTGATCATTGACTGGATAAAGCACAGAGGAGGCATTTCAGATGTGCTCAGCCCTGAAGAGCCAACTCTGACACCCTGATGCTATTCATCATTAAGCCATATGTGTCGAGTGCCTGCAAGGTGCAGGGCACTGTGCTGGGTGCCGTGAGGCACAGAGAGGCTTGAGAAGGTTTCAGGAAAAAAGAACTTTCCTTCCCCAAAACAACTCTGACTCTGTTCCAACTTCCACTACTAGAGTCTTTTTTTTTTTTTCCGACCTTATCCAGCATCCTCTTATACAATGAACTTCTCACTGGGAGGGATCAAAGCCTCATACCATATGGCTGACAGGGGCCTCCAAGGTCCTGTTGGTGTACAGAGACTCAGAGGGGAAATAATTATTAGCCTGAAGCGACCCAACCCACAGGTGGTACAGCTGGGCCTGAAATCTTTGCCTTTGTCCCTAATGTCTGCTTTCTTCACATTTTAAGCTGTTACCTGACCTTTGCGCTTGGGGGATGCAGATTAATTAAGGGCTGGGCTCTGAGATAGCTTTCTAAGAGCACGTACTGGCAAAGGAGACTTCCCCAGCTGTCCCACTCTCCACTTGGCAGCTGGCAATCTTTGCTCCAGTGAGCCCAGCAAACCTCTGCTGCCTAAACTCCTCTGAACACCCTTTTATCTAAGCACTGTTTCTCCTCTGACCACTATGTCAAAATCCTATAGGAAAATCATTTTAAATGTTCATTCGTGGACCCCTCCCCAGACCTACTGAATCAGAACCCATGCCCGGGACTCGGGCCAAGGAAGCTACACTTGTAACAAACTTTCCGCGTGTTTCAGACCGCACCAGAGTTTGAGAACCATCAGCCTATGGGCTGCAGCCCAGCATCCTCGGGGTGGCTTAGAAGCCTGGCACCATCTGGCTCTGCCTACCTTCTGACCTACCTCCCTCAGCCAGATTGAGCTACTCCCTGTTCTAGAAACAGATGTTGCAATGTCAAGCGCTGCATCTTTGCTCACTCTATTTCCCCTGCCTGTTTGCTTTTCTTTCACTAATTCTAACAAGCAAATTCCTGTTCCTCTTCCAAGGCCCTCATGAAATGTCCCTCAGTCTCTGTCACTCCCCTTAACTCCTTCCCTACGAAGACTCACCTACTCTCTCCTTCCTTCTCATAGCTATTGATAGCTGCCTCTATTACAGCACTTTTCTTATTGCATTAATGAGTTCTAAGGCTGTATCTCAGACCAGGGCTGTGGGGAGCACACATTGTTCACTTGTGCATATTAGAAAAAGGCCCCCCTTCTTCCAGAGCTAGACACACAGCTTGGCAATAGGAGCACAGGCTGGATCTCAGCTCACTCGCCCTTCTGCAGGCACCCGAGTGCAGGACGGAGCCTGTCAACCATGTGCAGAGGCTCTGCGCCTGTTGTCTCTACTAATGGAGAGCTCATGAGAGTCCCTGGTGCTTGTGCATGTTTGTGCATCCCCAGCATAAAAGTCTGGCCCTGTAACGACTCTCCATAGAAATTTTTACAAGCTGCTGTGGATGGAACGCAGCCTGTAAGCACAGGCAGGCTTGCTCCATACAGGTGTCGTCAAACCCTGTGAATTGCAGAAAGCCCTCAGAGCAGCAGAGGCATGATGAGTGATGTCATCTGTTCTGTTCTCCATGGATTCTGGATATTTTAACATCTACAACGGGAAATTGTTTAGAGCTGTGAGACTGAAATAGATACCTACAGCAGTCTGGGATCTCATCCTTTACTTTGTGGACCTACAAAAAAAAACCCTTGTCTACTTCTCCAGGAGGTAAATCTGTCTGAGACTTGTTGTTACTAAGGCCACTGGAGAAATCACGTGACTGAGAGGTCCTCCGTTGGATCCCTCCTGCACAACTTGCTCAGCAGTGAAGTGGGAACACCCATCAGGCCCTTGGGGGACACAGTCAGCTGCAACAACAGAGCTCCTGAGCCATGTTTCCGACTTCCTGTTGACCTGTAGAAGAAGGGCATGGAATGGCTGTAGGGTTGGTCCCAGTTCCCAAGACTTTAAGATTCCCATTACTACAGTGAGAATGTATTCATGTATGACTTGATTACTTTCTTTAAAAAAGTCATTATGACATTTCAAGACAGGACTATTTGCTAAACTTCCATCAATCCCAGTCCAGGAGAGGCATAGGCTGGCTCTTCAGATGATTGAAATTGAATTCCTATTTTGTCTTTAATCACTGAGGCAGTGACTAAACAATTAAATTGACAAGTTGAGGGAAGGAGATGCTGGAGGAAAATAACCATACAAACATAAGCTGAAAGATTAGTTCATATGTAGCAGGAAAAGAACTAGGGACTTCAGTAGTTGACAGCTTGTTTTCTACTTTCACCAAAAATGATATTAGAGGGGAATAAACAGTTCTAATCTTTACTCGTACTCAGTCCACTTTCTAAGGTTTATATTTTATCGTTTTACAGGTTGAAGCACATTTAATCTTTCACAACAAACCTTCAATGTTATTGTTATTAACCCTAAATTATAGACAAAGAAACTGAGGTTTGGAACTCATCACCCAAATTCAGACCCATCAGACCACAAAACAAATCCCGTGCTTTGCATGTGAGGGACATAAACATGTGTAAGACAAAGTTATGCCTTCAATGCTTTGCAATCTAAACCAGAATAAACAACATAAACAATAATTAGAAAACAGAAGACTGAGGTAGAAGAGAGAGCATATAGGCCTTATATTGATCAAAGAAGTCTACGTGCAGGAGACAGGAATTGAGTTGGGCTTTGGAAGTTGTGCAATAACCATATTCAAGACAAGACATGAAAATATTTTCAGGGTGATAAGGTGTTTTTTGTTGTTGTTGTGTTTTAAAATTTATTTATTTGGCAGCCTTAGATCTTCGTTGCTGCACACAGGCTTTCTCTAATTGCGGTGAGCGGGGGCTTCAGTAGTTATGGTGCACAGGCTTTAGTAGTTGTGGCTCACGGGCTCTAGAGCACAGGCTCAGTAGCTGTGGCGCACGGGCTTAGTTGCTCCGCGGCATGTGGGATCTTCCCAGACCAGTGCTCGAACCTGTGTCCCCTGAAATGGCAGGTGGATTCTTAACCACTGTGCCGCCAGGGAAGTCCCTGTTGTTGTTTTTATACAGTTAGTACCAGAGCAGGGATTTGAACTCACTTCACTGGTCACAATTTCATTTGCACCCTAAACCTCTTAAAATAGATTATTTTTTTAGGGCAGTTTAAAGTTACCAGCGATAGTGAGCCAAAGGTACAGAGATTTCTCTTATACCCGCTGCCTCACACATGCATAGTCTCCAACATTATCAACATTCCCTACCAGAGTGGTACATTTGTTACAACTGATGAACCTACACTGACAAATCATTACCACCCAGAGTCCACACTTTACGTTAGAGTTTACTTTAGGGTCATTCTATGTGTTTGGTCAAATTTATAATCATATAGAATAGTTTCGTTGCCCTAAAAATCCTCTGTTCTCCACCTATTTATCCCTCCTTCACCCCTAACCTCTGGTGACCACTGATCTTTTAACTGTCTCTAGTTTTTCCTTTTCCAGAATGTCCTGTAGTTGAAATCACACTGTATGTAGCCTTTTCAAACTGGCTTCTTTCACTTTGTAATATGCATTTAAGTTTCCTCCTTGTCCTTTCATGGCTTGATAGCTTATTTTTTATTTTACTGCTGAATAATCTTCTATTGTCTGGATGTACCACAGTTTATCCATTCACCCACTGGTTGCTTCCAAGTTTTAGCAACTATGAATAAAGCTTCTGTAAACATCCACATGCAGGTTTTTGTGTGGGTATAAGTTTTCATCTCCTTTGTGTAGATACCAAGGAGAGTGATTGCTGTATTATATGGTAAAAGTATGTTTAGTTTTATACTAAATTCCTAAACTGTCTTCCAAAGTGGCTGTGCCATTTTGCATTCCCACCAGCAAAGGATGAGAGTTCCTGTTGCTCCATATCCTTGCCAGCATTTAGTGTTGTCAGTAGTCAGGATTTTGACCATTCTAATAGGTGTATAGTGGGATCTCATTTTAACTTGCATTTCTCTGACAGCATATGATGTGAATCATCTTTTCATATGCTTGTTTGCCACCTGTATATCTTCTTTGGTGAGGTGTCTATTAAGGCCTTTGGCCCATTTATAATTGGGTTGTTTGTTTTATTATTGTTGAGTTTTAAAAGTTCTTTATATATTTTGGATAATAGTCCTTTATCAGATGTGTCTTACACAAGTTTTTTCTCCCAGTCTGTGGCTTGTCTCATTCTCTTGATACTGTCTTTCACAGAGCAGTTTTAATTTTTATGAAGTGTAGCATATCAATAAACTCTTTCATGTAATCATGTCCTTGGTGTTGTTCCTAAAAAGACATTGCCATACCCAAGATCATCTAGGTCTTCTCCTATGTTTTCTTCTAGGAGTTTATAGTTTTGCATTTAGGTAATTTTGAGTTAATGTTTGTAAAGGGTGTAAGGTCTGTCTGTTTATGTATGTATGTATGTGAATGTTCAGTTGTTCCAGCACTGTTTATTGAAGAGACTCTTTGCACCATTGTACTGCCTTTCTTCTTTGTCAAAGAGCAGTTGACTATATTTATGTGGGTCTATTTCTGGGCTCTTTATTCTTTTTTATTTAATTTTTATTTTTTATTGGAGTATAGTTGATTTACAATGTTGTGTTAGTTTCACATGTACAGCAAGGTGATTCAGTTATGCATATATACATATATCTATTCTTTTTCAGATTCTTTTCCCATATAGGTTATTACAGAGTATTGAGTAGAGTTCCTTGTGCTATACAGTATGTCCTGTTGGTTATCTATTATATATATTCTTTTCTATGTGGTACTTTTTTTTTAGGTTATTAGATGTCCTTATGTATATTACTTTTTTTTTTTAGTTTATTTATTTATTTATTGGCTGCACTTGGTCTTTGTTGTGGTGTGTGGGGCTCTTTGTTGCAGGCTTCTCTCTAGTTGCAGCACACGGGTTTCTCTAGTTGTGGCACATGGGCTCTAGAGCGCAAGAGCTCAGTAGTTGTGGCACATGGGCTTCTGTAGTTGTGGCTCACGGGCTCCAGAGTGCTTGGGCTCAGTAGTTGCGGCATATGGGCTCCAGAGTGTACGGGTTCAGTAGTTGCAGCCCAAGTGCTTCTCTCTAGTTGTAGTGCATGGGTTTAGTTGCCCCCCAGCATGTAGGATCTTAGTTCCCAACCAGGAATTGAACCCGTGTCTCCTGCATTGGAAGGCAGATTCTTAACCACTGGACCACCAGGGAAGTCCCTGGTTATCTATTTTATATATAGTAGTGTGTATATGTTAATCCAACCTCCTAATTTATCCCTCCTCCCCCAACTTTCCCCTTTGGTAACCATAAGTTTGTTTTCTAAGTCTGTGAGTCTGTTTCTGTTTTCTAAATAAGTTCATTTATATCATTTTTTTTAGATTCCACATATAAGTGATATCATATGATATTTGTCTTTCTCTGACTTACTTCACTTAGTATGATAATCTTTAGGTCCATCAATGTTGCTGCAAATGGCATTATCACATTCTTTGTTATGGCTGAGTAATATTCCATGATACATATATACCACATCTTCTTTATCCATTCATCTGTCAATGGACATTTATTTAGGTTGCTTCCATGTCTTGACTATTGTAAATAATGATGCTATGAACACTAGGGTGTGTGTATCTTTTCGAATTATGGTTTTCTTCAGATATATAACCAGGAGTGGGACTGCTGGATAATGTGGTAGCTCTGTTTTTAGTTTTTTAAGGAACCTTCATACTGTTCTCCATAGTGGCTGTACCAATTTACATTCACACCAACAGTGTAGGAGGGTTCCCTTCTCTTCACACCCGCTCCAGCATTTATTGTTTGTAGACTTTTTGATGATGGCCATTCTGACCAGTGTGACGTGACACCTCATTGTAGTTTTGATTTGCATTTCTCTAATAATTAGCGATATTGAGCGTCTTTTCATGTGCTTTTTGGCCATCTGTATGTCTTCCTTGGAGAAATGTCTATTTAGATTTTCTGCCCATTTTTTTTATTGGGTTTTTTGTTTTTTTGATATTGAGCTGCATCAGTTGTTTGTATATTTTGGAGATTAATCCTTCGTCAGTCGCATCATTCTTAAATATTTTCTCCCATTCTGTGGGTTGTCTTTTTTTTTAATATATTTTATTTATTATTATTTATTTTTGGCTGTGTTGGGTCTTTGTTGCCACACGGGCTTTCTCTAGTTGCAGCGAGCAGGGGCTACTCTTTGTTGCGGTGCACGGGCTTCTCATTGCAGTGGCTTCTCTTGTTGTGGAGCACGGGCTCTAGGCATGCGGGCTTCAGTAGTTGCAGCATGCAGGCTCTAGAGCACAGGCTCAGTAGTTGTGCCTCACGGGCTTAGTTGCTCCACGGCATGTGGGATCTTCCTGGACCAGGGCTCAAACCCGTGTCCCGTGCATTGGCAGGTGGATTCTTAACCACTGCACCACCAGGGAAGTCCTTTGGGTTGTCTTTTCATTTCCTTTGCTGTGCAAAAGCTTTGAAGTTTAATTAGGTCCCATTTGTTTATTTTTGTTTTTATTTTTATTACTCTAGGAGGTGGATCTAAAAAGATATTGCTGTGATTTATGTCAAAGAGTGTTCTGCCTGTTCTCCTCTAAGAGTTTTATAGTATTCAGTCTTACATTTAGGTCTTTAATCCATTTTTAGTTTATTTTTCTGTATGGTGTTAGAGAATGTTCTAATTTCATTCTTTTGTATGTGGCTGGCCAGTTTTCCCAACACCACTTATTGAAGAGACTGTCCTTTCCCCATTGTATATTCTTGCATCCTTTGTCGTAGATTAACTGACCACAGGTGTGTGGGTGTATTTCTGGACTTTCTATCCTGTTCCATTGATCTGTAAATCTGTCTTTGTGCAAGTACCATACTGTTTTGATTACTGTAGCCTTGTATTATAGTCTGAAGTCAGGGAGACTGATTCCTCCAGCTCCATTTTTCTTTGTCAAGATTGCTTTGGCTATTCAGGGTCTTTGTGTTTCCACATGAATTTTAAGATTTTTTTTTATTCTAGATCTGCAAAAAATTCTAGGCTCTTTATTCTGTTCCATTGATCTAGCTGTCTGTTTTTTCCACCAATACTTTTTTTTTTTAAAGACACATTTATTCAATGTCATGATCAGACTATTACATTTAGCAATCAACAGCATGGGTGCCAAAAAAAAAATCTACATTAAAACCCTTTGTTGGAATGCTTTACACTTTCCACAGAACAGAAACTAAAATAACCTGTTATACAATTAGTCACAAATACAGTCCTTGAGTTTTTTTGCCCATACACATGAGTATTGTCTAAAACATGTCTTCTTTGTAGCAGCTAGGCCCTGCCACCACTGTGCTTGGCTGAGTTCACAAATCTGTTGTAACCTGTAGCTTCCCTGTCACTTCTCTGGCTCTCCTCTCCTGCTAAGCTTTGTTTCCTGGCAGTAATCAAAACCTTCTGCCACTGCCATAGCTACTGCTGCTGCTGGAACCACCAAAGCCACCTTGGTTTCAGGGTTTGGCAAAGTATTGGCCTCCACCACCATAGGGGCCAGAACTTCTGCCTCCAGGTTTCCTCCTTTCATGGGTCCAAAATTTGGAGTTTGATTGTTGTAACTGCCAGAATCATTGTAGCTTCCACCACCTCCAAAATTGCTTCCATCATTACCAAATCCATTATAGCCATCCCCACTGCCACCATATCCCCCAGCACCACGGCTGCCACCAAAGCCACCTCGACCACTGAAGTTTCCTCCATGACCACCACCAAAGTTTCCAGAACCACTTCGACCTCTTTGGCTGGATGAGGCACCAGCCATCTCTTGCTGAGATAGGGCTTTCCTTACTTCACAGTTGTAGCCATTCACAGTGTGGTATTTCTGAATGACAATCTTGTCTACAGAGTCATGGTCATCAAAGGTTACAAAAGCAAAGCCTCTCTTTTTGCAACTGCCTCAGTCAGTCATGATTTCAATGACTTCAATTTTCCCATACTGTTCAAAATAATCTCTTAGATGATGTTCTTCAGTGTCTTCTTTAATGCCACCAACAGAAATCTTTTTCACAGTGAAGTGGGCACCAGGTCTTTGAGAATCTTCTCTTGAGACGGCCGTCTTTGGTTCCACCACTCTTCCATCCACCTCGTGTGGCCTTGCATTCATGGCCACATCCACCTCCTCCACAGTGGCATATGTGACAAACCCGAAGCCTCTGGAGCACCTGGTGTTTGGATCCCTCGTTACCACACAGTCTGTGAGCGTTCTCCACTGCTCACAGTGGCTCCTCAGACTGTCATCACTTGTTTCAAAGCTCAAACCTCTGATGAAGAGCTTCCGCAGCTATTCGGGCTCTTTGGGTGACTCTGACTAGACATGACGGCAGTGGAGGGGGAGGAGAGACGTCAACGATGCTTACTCGGCGGCGTCCACGGGCAGAAAGGAGTAATCTACCAAATGTATCTCCACCAATACTTGATGTTAGCTTTATAGCAACGCTTGAAGTCGGTTAGTGTCAATCCTCCAACTTTTTTCTTCTCCTTAACTATTGTGTTAGCTATTCTGAGTCTTTTGCTTTTCCGTATAAACTTTAGAATCAGTTTGTTAATATCCACAAAATAACTTGCTAGGATTTTAATTGAGATTGTATTGCATCTATAGATCAAGTTGCAAAGAACTGACATCTTGACAGTATTGAACCTTCATATATATGAACATGAAATAGCTCTCCACTTATTTAGTTCTTTAATTTCATTCATCAGTTTTGTAGTTTTCCTCATAAAAATCTTGTACATATTTTGTTAGATTTATACCTAAGTATTTCATTTTGGAGGGTGCTAATGTAAATGGTATTACTTTTTTTAGATTAACTTTTTTTTAATTGAAGTATAGTTGCTGTACAATATCATGTAAGTTAACAGGTGTAGAATATAGTAATTCACAATTTTTAAAGGTTATACTCCATTTATAGTTATTATAAAATATTGGCTATATTCCCCATGTTGCTCAATATATCCTTGTAGCTTCTTTTATACCTAATAGTTTGTACCTCTTACTTCCCTACCCCTATATTACCCCTCCACCTTCCCTCTCCCCACTGGTAGCCACTAGTTTGTTCTCTATATCTGTGAGTCTGCTTCTTTTATGTCATATTCACTAGTTTTTTGTATTTTTTATATTCCATATATAAGTGATATCATGATTTGTCTTTCTCTGTCTGACTTATTTCACTTAGCATAATGCCCTCCAATTCCATCTATGTTGCTGCATATAGCAAAATTTTGTTCCTTTTTATGGCTGAGTAGTATTCCATTATATGTGTGTGTGTGTGTGTGTGTGTGTGTGTGTATGTATATACCACATCTTATTTATCCATTCATCTGTTGATGGACACTTAGGTTGCTTCTGTAACTAGAAATAAGAAAATTAGGAAATGAAAAACTCACTGGTAAAGGCAAGCATACAGAAAAGGTAGGAAATCATCCAAACACAAAGCTAGTAGGGAGGTTAAAAGACAAAAGTAGTAAAATCATCTATATCCACAATAAGCAGTTAAGGGGTACACAAAACAGTTAAATATAAAATATGATATCAAAAACACGAATCGACAGCACAAATGCAGGGTTTTTAAAATGCATTTGAAATTAAGAGATCAGTAACTTAAAACAATCACATATATATAGACTACTATACAAAAACTTCATGGTAACCACAAAGCAAAAATCTATAATAGATATCCACACACACACACAAATGGAATCCAAATGGTATTATATTTTAAATTTCAAATTCACTTATTCATTGTTGGTATGTAGGAAAGCAATTAACTCTTATATATTAACCTTGTATCTTGTGACTTTGCTATAATGGCTTATTCAGGAGTTTGTTGTTGATTCCTTCAGATTTTCTATATAGATGATCATGTAATTTACAGACAAAGTTTTATTTCTTACTTTCCAATCTGTATACAATTTATTTCTTTTTCTTGCTTTATTACATTGGTTAGGACTTGCAGTACAATGTGAAAAGCAGTGCGAGGGGACATCTTTGCCTTGTTCCTGATCTTAGCAGGAAATCTTCGAGTTTCTCACCATTAAGTAGATGTTAGTTGTAGGATTTTTGTAGATATTCTTTATCAAGTTGAGGAAATTCTCCTCTATTGCTAGTTAACTGAGAGCTTTTGATCATGAATGGGTGTTGAATTTTGTCAAAGGCTTCTTCTATATCTATTGATATGATCATGTGATTTTTCTTCTTTATCCTATTGATGTGATAGACTACATTAAATTGAACATTGAAGCAGCCTTCCTTACCTGGGATAAATCCCACTTGCCCATGGTATACTATTATTTTTATACATTGCTGGATTCAATTTGCTAATATTTTGTTGAGGATTTTTGCTTATTTGTTCATGAAAGATATTGGTTCACGGTTTTCTTTTCTTGTAATATCTTTGGTTTTGATATTAGGGTAATGCTATCCTCATGGAATAAGGAAGTATTCCCTCTGCTTCTAACCTCTAAGAGAGATTGTAGAGAATTGATGTAATTTCTTCCTGAAATGTTTGCTAGGATTCACCAGTGAACCCATCTGAGCCTGGCTTTCTGTTTTGGAAGCTTATTAATTATTGATTCAATTTCTTTAATATATATATAGGCCTACTCAGACTGTCTGTTTCTTCTTGTGTGAGTTTTGGCAGATTGTGTCCGTCAAGTAATTTGTCCATTTCATCTAGGTTATCAAATTTGTGGGCATAGAGTTGTTCATAGTATTCCTTGATTATCCTTTTAATGTCCATGGGGTCTGTGGTGAACTCCCTTTTTTCATTTCTGATATTAGCAATTTGCATCTTCTCCCTTTTTTTCTTAGTTATCCTGGTTAGAGGATAATTTTATTTTCCTTTTCAAAGAACCAGCTTTTGGTTT
The DNA here is from genome assembly GCF_005190385.1 of Monodon monoceros. Lineage (NCBI taxonomy): Eukaryota > Metazoa > Chordata > Mammalia > Artiodactyla > Monodontidae > Monodon > Monodon monoceros. Next base: position 66,169,323 of record NW_021703778.1, read on the forward strand.
CATTGATTTTTTCCCTATTTGTTTTCAATTTCATTGATATTTGCTTGAATTTTTATTATTTTTTCTGCTTACTTTGGATTTAATTTGCTCTTTTTCTAGTTTCCTAAGATGGAAGTTTACAAGATTGATTTTACATCTTCCTTTTTATCTAACATATGCATTCCGTGCTGTAAATTTCCCTGTAATCATTGCTTTCACGGCATCCCACAAATTTTGATATTCTGTGTTTCCATTTTCATTTAGTTCAATAATTTTTTTAATCTCCCTTGAGATTTGTTCTTTGATCTATGTGTTAGATCTATGTGATCTATGTGTATTATTAAGTCTCCAAGTAGTTGGGAATTTTTCCAACTATCTGTCTGTTATTAATTTCTAGTTTAAATCTACTAGGGTCTGAACACAGACATTGTAGGAATTCTATTCTTAAATTTGTTGAGTTTTGTTTTGTATTTTATGGTCCAGAATGTAGTCTATCTTGGCGAATGTTCCCTGTGAGCTTGAAAAGAATATGTATTCTGCTGTGATTGGATGATGTTGTCTAGAGTTGTCCATTATATCCAGTAGATTGATGGTGTTATTCAGTTCAGCTAGGTCCTTCCTGCTGTATCTATTTCTGATGAAGAGTTGTTTAAGTCTCCAACTATGATAGTAGATTCATCTATTTCTCCTTGCAGTTCTATCAGTTTTTGCCTCACATAGTTTGACTTTCTGTTGTTACAGAAAGGGATGTTACATCTTGTTAAAGAATTGATCATAAGGGTTTTTTAAATTGCAGTTTTTAATTAAACTTTTTATTTTTTGAGATAATTGTAGATTCCCATGTACTGGTAAATAGTACATAGAAATCCCATATATCCTTTATCCAGTTTTCCCCAATGGTAACATCTTACAAAACTATAGTATAATATCACAACCAGGATTTTTTTTTTTTCTTTTGCGGTACGTGGGCCTCTCACTGTTGTGGTCTCTCCCATCGCGGAGCACAGGCTCCGGATGTGCAGGCTCAGCGGCATTGGCTCATTGGCCTAGCTGCTCCGCGGCATGTGGGATCTTCCCGGACCGGGGCACGAACCCGTGTCCCCTGCATCGGCAGGCAGACTCTCAACCACTGCGCCACCAGGGAAGCCCACAACCAGGATATTGATATAAAATCAATCCACCAATCAGAATCAGGTTTCCCCAGTTTTACTTGTACTCATTTGAATGTGTGTGTACTTAATTAATGTAATTTAGTCACATGTGTAGGTTCATGTATTCACCACCACAGTCAAGATAAAGAACAACTCCATCACCATCACCATCAATTTCCTTAATGTTGACATTTTATAAAACATCACCCCTCTCTTTTCTCCTCCTCCCACCCCAGTCCCTAATGCCTTGTAACCACTAATCTGTTCTCCGTTTCCATAATCTTGTAATTTCAAGAATGTTATATAAATGGGCAAAGGAACTGAATAGACATTTCTCCAAAGAAGACGTAGAAATGGCCAATAAGCTCAACATTATTCGCCATCAGGGAAATGCAAAGCAAAACCACATGAGATACCGCTTCACACCTGCAAGGATGGCTATTATCAAAAAGTCAGTGTTAGCAAGGATGTGGAAAAATTGAAGCCCTCATACTGTGCTGGTAGAAAATTAAAATGATGTCGCTACTTTGAAAACAATCTGGCAGATACTCAAAAGATTAAACAGAGTTATCATATGACCCAGCAATTCCAGGTGTTTGGTGTATATCCAAGAAAAATGAAAACCTACGTTCACACAAAAACTTGTATATGAATGTTCGTAGCAGCTCTATTTGTAATGATCAAAACCTGGAAGTAACCCAAATGTCCATCAACAGGTAAGTATATAAACAAAATGTGGTATACCTATACAATGCAATGTTACTCATCAGTAAAAAGGAAAGAAAAACTATTTGTATACGAACTAGCATGTATTAATTTCAAAATATTTATGCTGAGTGAAAGAAGCCAGGTCAAAAAGAAAAAAAAGAGTGCATACATACTATATGACTTCATATATAAATATAAAATTCTAAAAAATGCAAACGAATCCATAGTGACAGAAAACGTGTCAGTGGTTGCTGGGGATTATTTCTTAACTTATCCTTTTTTATCAATTTTTTCATGGTTTTATTTTGTTATACATGAACTTTTACATTAAAGTATAAAAAGTATAAGATATAGACAGAATAGTGCACAAATCATAAGTGTACGAATTATCACAAAGTGAACACACCCATGAGACCTTGTGGAAACAAGATCCCTTTCTCAAGGGTGGTATTTTGGGCAGAACAATTTTTGTGAACTGTCCGAGATAAACACAGCTGGACATTAAAGTGGTGAAAACAGATTTATTCAGAAACTACTGACAGTAGGGGGAGAGCTGAGCACCAGTTCTGTTGGTGCAGAGGGAATGGGGGAGTAGGAAGGAGCTGAAGTAGGAAGTAAAAATGGGGGAATAGGAAGGAGCTGAAGTAGGAAGTAGGAGGGAGCTGTCAGGGAAGTAAAAATTACAAAAAGCTGGACAAGGGTGTTAGTCCACATGAAAGCCATCTTGATTTGCTAACTGGCTTATTGATTGAAGTTAGGCTTATTAATTATTGATTGAAGTTAGGCTTATTAATTATTAATTGAAGTTAGGCTCCTGCCCTCGCATACAGACTGGGAGGTAGGGACCCTATCATCATCCGGTGTTGCTGAAGCGAACAGTACCTGATTTTGGCAGCCTTGGGTTTTCTCAGACAGACACTTTAGGGGGCCCTTGAACGATTAGAAACTGTTAGTTCAAGTCTTTACAGTCAAAGTTGAGGCCTTGTCAAGAAGAGGGCTCAGTAGAGGCTGGCTAGAGTTTGGTCAAGGAGAGAATCTTTGTCAGCATAACTGTCTCACAGATTGAGGACTTTCAAAATCATCCACCCCCCACCACATTATGATAAGCAAAAAAAAAAAAAAGCTCTGTGCGTTTCCAAATGCCCTATCTCACAGAAACCACACTAAGTAACATCTAATGTGCCTACCAGCTTTGAAATCCTACAGTACTGTCCCTGGCTATTTTGTCTCTATTTGAAGATAGAGGTAAAGAAACAGGCTGAAAAGACAGTACACAGAAGTGCTGGGCAGGGGGATGGAGGCTGTCGATGGTTATGCCCTTCCTTCCTCTGCAAATTTTCATGTGGAATGAACACTCTGTTGCCTGAATTACTTTGCACAAATTCCCAGGAAAACCAGGCAAGGAAGTGGGCAGACTGTGAAGTGAACCCCAATTCAAATTCTGATTATGCCATTTAACTTTATTTCCATGTGCATCTTAGCCTCTCCTGGCCTCACTGAGCTTTGTAAAGCCATGAGCTTCGGTGGTTCTTGCTCAAGGTGCACAGACAGTCATGCCTTCTGGGGCAGGCTCTCCAAGGCTCTGCCAGCTGCATGGCCCAGACTCAAGGCCATACTCTTGGAACCTGCACCAACCACCATTCTCCAGTCTGCTTCCTTTCCCCACACCTGCTCCTGACAGGGGGTGTGGGTGTGAGGGACTGGAAGGAAGGGAAGCAGGAGATGAAAGAAAGCGAGCAGACACCTCTCCCTGTGCAGCTTCCACTCAAGCCCTGCCAAGGCCTCCATGGGGGAGGCACCTGCCCAGCTCTAGGAGAGGGGTCATTGAAATGAACTTGGCCAAGGAAATAGTACCTAAAGCAACTGAATATGCCCTTGAAAATACACTATTTTAATAGGTAGATATTGCTGAAAAGGTTTTGGACCAGAAAGAGATGTCACTGAAGTTCCCCTCTACCCAGTTGGAAAGGGATTTGGCCAAGCAAATTAGATAGCTAGGAAAGACAAAACCATCTCTGTTTATATAATTCATTGGTCTTGAGAACTCTCAAATGACGAGTTATAGTTGTTAACTACCCCCCTGGTGGGTAAGGAAAGCCCAGACCTTCAGGACCCAGAGGTCTGGCTACCCTCTTGGCAGGGGAGATAATGTGGTTCACTCCTTTGTGGAATTTTTTTTCCCCTGGGGAAAAATAGTTTTTCTCAGTAGGATATCAACATGCCTAACCACAGGCATCTGGACTTTCTCCTATTGGTAAAGGGAACTTTAAAGCATTTCAAATAGGGGATAGATATGATTGTATTTGAGTTTTAGAATACTCACCCTGGTTCCTACCACATCTTTTACTTTTTCTTTACTTTAAAAAATGTTTTTCTTTTACTTTTAAATAAGCTTTTTTATTTTAAGTAATTGTAGATTCACATGCAGTTCTAAGAAATAAGACAGAAAGATCCTGTGTATTCCTTTCCCAGTTTCCCCATGGTAACATCTTACAAAACTATGGTACATTAATCACAACCAGGATACTAACAATTGATACAGTCAAGAAGCAGAAAATTTCCATCACCATAAGGATCCCTCATGTTGCCTTTTTAAAGCACCATCTACTTCCCTCTCACTCCTACCACCTCCTTAACCCTTGGCAAACACTAATTTGTCCTCCATTTCTATAATTTTGTCATTTCAAGAATGTTAAATGAATGGAATCATACACATACATGCCTTTGGGAATTGCTCTTATCACTCACCATAATACTCTAGAGATCCATCCAGGTTGTTGTGTGTATCAACAGTTTATTCCCGTTTTTTGCTGAATAGTATTCCATAGTACGGATGTACCACAATTTTTTTTTAACTATTCACCCGTTGAAGGACATCTGAGTTGCTTCCAGTTTGGACTATTATGAATAAAGCTAGTATAAATATTCGTGTACTGGCTTTTGTATGAACATAAGTCCTCATTTCTCTGGGCTAAGTGCTCAGAAATGCAAGTACTGGGTCATATGGTAGTTGCACGTTTTATTTTTTTTTTTAAAGAAACTGCCGAACTATTTTTCAGAGTGGCTGTACCATTTTACAGTTCTGCCAGCAATGTATGAGTAATTCAGTTTCTCTGCGTCCTTGCCAGCATTTGGTGTTGTCACTGCTTTCTGTTTTTGCCATTTCAATAGATGTGTATTAATGTTCCATTGTACTTTTAGTTTTTGTTTCTGTAGTGAAATGACGTTGAATATCTTTTCATGTGCTTATTTGCCATCTGTATATTCTCTTCAGTGAAACGTCTCTTTATGTCTTCTGGCCATGTGCTAATTGTGTTGTTTGGTTTTTATACTGTCGAGGTTTGAGAATTCTTTAAATATTCTAGATACTAGTCCTTTGTTGGATATGTGGCTTGCAAATATTTTCTCCCACTTTGTAGCTTGTCTTTTTATCCTCTTATCAGAGTCTTTCTCAGAGCAAGTTTTTAATTTTGACTGAGTCCAGTTTATTCATTTTTCCTTTTATGGATCATGCTTTTGGTGTCAAGTCTATGGACTCTTTCAGTAGCCCTGGACCCTGATGATTTTCTCCTAAGTTTTTTCCTAAAAGTTTTATAGTTTTACATTTACATTTAAATGTATAACCCATTTTGAGTAAACTTTTGTATAATGCATGAGACTTAGATTGAGACTTTTTTTTGCCTATGAGTGTCCTATTGTTCCAACAAGATTTGTTAAAAAGACTATTTTTCTTCCATCGAATTACTTTTGCATAATTGTCAAAAATAAGTTGGACATATTTGTATTGGTCTCTTTTTATGTTCTCTATTCTGTTCCATTGATCTATATGTCTTTTTCTCTGTCAATACCACACAGTCTTGATTACTATGCTATATAATATGCCTTGAAATCAGGTAGACTAATTTCTTCCACTTTATTCTTCTTTTTCAAAATTGTTTTAGCTATTCTGGTTTCTTTGTCTTTCCATATAAATTTTAATATATTCTTGCCTGTATCTACAAAAAAAATCTTGCTTTTTTTATAGTAATTGTATTAAACTTATCTATCAATTTAGGGAGAATTGGCATCTGTACTATGTTGAATCTTCCAATCCTTGAATATGGTAGGTCTCTCCATTTATTTAGATCTTATTTGATTTCTTTCATCACTGTTATGTAGTTTTCAGGATACAAGTCCTGTACGTACTTTGTTAAATTTACACCTAAAACTTTTGGGATTTCTTTGAGTGATAAAACATGGTATTGCACTTAAAATTTTGGTGTCCAAATTGCTATTATATAGAAATCCAATTAGTATTTGTATGCTTTTCTTATAGCCTATGACCTTGTTGGACTTATTAATTCTATGAGGTTTTATTTGTTTTTAAGAGTCCTTTGGGATTTTTCTACCTAGATAATCATGTTCTCTGCATATAGGGATGGTTTTACCTCTTCCTTTCTAATCTGTATACCCTTTACTTTCTTTCCTGCCTTATTGTACTGGTTAGAATTTCTAGCACTGTGTTGAATAAGAGTGATGAGGATGGAAGTACATACCACCAGCACAACCACTCAAGAAAGACTGACCAGAATTTCTGTACCACAGTTACAAAGTTCTGGGACAGAGAAACTGATTTGGCCTACCTTGAGTAAGGGTCTACCTGTCATCCAGTCATATGTGACAAGTATGTATGAACTTCTGTCCTTTGCTCAATAAAAGCTTTGGAGCAAGCTCTTGGAGTAGGTTTTGCAAGAGGGTATAGGGATGGGATGAAAATGAATTACAATGCTGGGACTACCCTGGTGGTGCAGTAGTTAAGAATCTGCCTGCCAATTCAGGGGACATGGGTTCGAGCCCTGGTCCAGGAAGATCCCACATGCCACAGAGCAACTAAGCCCATGTGCCACAACTGCTGAGCCTGCACTCTAGAGCCTGTGAGCCACAACTACTGAGCCCAAGTGCCACAACTACTGAAGCCCGCATGCCTAGAGCCCGTGCTCCTTAGCGAGAGAAGCCCACGCACCACAACGAAGAGTGGCCCCCGCTTGCTGCAACTAGAAAGCCAGCACGCAGCAACGAAGACCCAACGCAGCCAAAAATAAATAAATTAAGAAATAACTTTAAAAAAAAAAGAAAATGACAATGCTAACACAGTATGTGATCCCTGCTGAGAGATGACATCTATCTATTTAATCATGACAAGGTTCACTGGGAGGTATGCATCTTCCCAGATCCAGATTTGGTTAAGTCCCACCATTCACAGCTCTTTTCTGTGATAAACATGGAACTCCATGATGCAGTAAGAAAAAACCTAGAATTTCTTGCTAATGACTCGAAGACAAGGGTCAGAAAATGAAGGACTTAGAGACTAAAATGATGGGAACTTGGCAAGATTGAGTGCTCCTGGCGACTAGTACAGTGCATAGAACACAGCAGTCTTCACTAAATGTGACTGAGTGAATGACAGAATCTCATAACGACCTGGAAGAACATGTCAAAGAAGAGACTTATTCTGAAATGAGCTTCCTACGAAATTTGTGTTTTATTTTTAAATTTTTAATTTCACAGAATACATATAAATGTGTTTTTTAAATGAGAGCCTAACAGATAAAGCTAATATCCTCTCTACCACTTTGAATTCTTGCCTCCTTTCCCACTCTCCAAGAGTCATCACTGGTATAAGTTAGATGTATATACTTCTAGACTTTCTGTAATACTTTCATAAATGTATTATATGTACCCATCAGAAATATATAATATTGTGTAGGTTTTAAGAATATATGAATGGTAGGGACTTGCCTGGTGGCCCAGTGGGTAAGACTCTGCGCTCCCAATGCAGGGGACCGGAGTTCGATCCCTGGTCGGGGAAATAGATTATGCATGCATGCCGCAACTAAGACGCCTGCATGCTGCAACTATTAAAAGATCCCGCAACTAAAATCCCACAATTAAAAGATGCCACAGTGAAGACCTGGTGCAGCCTAAATAAATAAATAAATAGGGGTGCTTATTTTATATATATATATATATATAAATGGTATTCTTTCCAATTGCTCTTCAGTTTCCTTTTTTTCATTCAAAAACAAAGTTTTTTATTTCTAGTTGACCTAGAAAGAGACCTAGCTTATTCATTTCAATGTATACATAGTATTCCTTGGTATGTATGTGCCATAATCTGCCCATTCCCTTACTGAAGGGTATTTAAGTTGTTTTCATTGTTTTGTTATCATCAAAAATGGTGCAATAACCTTGTATTGTTTCTATATGCATGTGTGTCGAAGACGGCAAAAAAAAAAAGTCACAATCTCCACCCTCCCTGTATCCACACACTTTGCAATTTTATTTTGCAGCTCTTCCCACCAACAGGTAAAGTCCCTTTTCCTCCCCCTGAATCTAGGATGACCTTGGACTTAATTCAGCCAGTAGAATGCAGCAGACATGTCAGTGTGCCAATTTCAAGCCTAGGCCTCAAGAGGCCTTGAATGCTTCTGCTTTCTATCCCTTGGAGTTTTGTCCAGCCACCAGGTGATCAAACCCAGGCCAGGCTGTTGGGGAAAGAGAGACCACACAGAACAGATTTGAGCTGTGTCAGCTGAGGGCATCCTACGCCAGCCAGCCCCCAGCTATCCCAGCAGTGGACTGCTGACAGTGACTGAGCCAGAGGAAATCAGAACTGCCTAGCTGGGTCCAGCCAGAGTTGCCAACCTGGAGACCTGTGAGCTAAATAAATACTTGTTCTAACAGCAAAAGTTATCTGATACAATGTATGCAGATATTTCTTTAGAGCAGATTTTTTTCAAACTTTAGCATGTATCAGTATCAGCTGGTGGGGTTTTAAAATCACAGATTGCTGGGCACCACTGATTTAGTAGATCTGGGTGGGACTTGAGCATTTGCATTTCTAACAAGTTCTCAGGTGCTGGTAATGATGCCGGTCCAAGGGCCACACTTTGAAAATCACTGCTGTAGAATATATAACCTAAAAATGGTATTGCTGGGTCATGAATTATAAGCATATTTAATAGCTAAATCGATACTCCCAAACTGCTATCCAAAGTAAATATATCCTTATTGAAATTTTAAGGGATAAAAGAATAAGTCACTGAAACAAAACTTATAAACCAGATAGTATGAGGAACAAGTGTGAATAAAGAAAGTATCAGCATGAAGGGGGAAGTAACTCACTAATTCTTGGGGTTGGAAGGTGGAGCAGGAAGCTGATTAACAGTAATATTTATGACCAAAGCACAGAGTATGAATGATGAAGCAAACCTGAAATGTTAAGCCAAGAAAATAAATAGTATTTCATAATATTACATATTACACTATATACTAGAGCAGGACTTACAAGGAGAAGCTGCTCTAGAAGAGTATTCCTTCTTCTAAAGAAATAACAGGGGAGAGAGAGATAAGGTCCTAAATGGTCAGTCCCCACCCTCATCCCTCACCTCACTTCCCTTAGTTCTCCATGCCAGCTGCCATGGTTATCTTTTACTTCCTTGAATGAAACCTCCTCTCTCCCACCACAGGGCCTTTGCACTTACTGATTCCTCTGCATGGAACACTTCCTCTTTCTGTCTGCCCATACTCAACCAAGTTAATTCCCATTTAACCTTAAGGTTTTAGATCTAATTTCACTTAATCAAGAAAGCCTAATCTCCCAGACTAGGTCAAATTTCACCATTATAAACTCTCAACACACTGCATTTCTCCTACACAGCACTTAATGCAGTTGGGATTTTACCTTTGTGTGTTTATGTGATTCATGACTATCTTACTCTCCAGCCTAGGAGGTTTCAGGAGGGCTGAGAGTGTGTCTCTTTTGAGTGACCGTTGTAACCTCAACACTTTGTCTGGCAAAGAGCAGATACCCATAAATATGTGTTGGATGAATAAAGTAGGGTTTTGCAAAAGCTTTCAATGGACCTGAGGTCAAGATTGCAATGGGAAACATTCAGAAGAGGAAAAAAGAAGAGGAAACAGAAGTACTATCTTCATGATAGTACTAGAGGGTCTATCACACTGGAGGGTCACAAAGTAGTCACAGAATAGCAATGATGAGCTTCCATCTGTTTGAACAACCATATCAAAAGAGTATTGGCTACTGGACCTCTGATCTCCTGGAGAGAAGTTTCTACTGGTGTACTAGTGGGTTCTATTTAAGGTCCAGCCCTATTCAGTATTTTGAACAAGACAGAAAGCTTGCCTATCTTGTTTGCAGATAAGATGAAAGTCAAAGGTTTATTTTGACAGAATTTAGATTTAAAATAATATCATGGAAATACAAAGCCAAAACCAATAAGATAAAGGTCAATAGAGACACTGTACATATTAAATCAATCTTGCAAGTACCTGATATGGAAGAGAAGCTGGGTTTGACTACATGGTTTATGTAAAAAAAGACTTGATTGCTGACAACAAATTCATTATGAACAAATGCCATGATACAACTGGTAAAAAATGGTAACTGTCCAGAGGATGGGAACTGATGGTCTCACTTTACTGGTATATTCTCGAGTACTGTGTCTAGTTCTTAGAGCCAGTTTGAGGCCTGGAAACCTTGAGAAATGAAGAATAGTTAGAGCAGCTGGAGACGTTTAGCCTGCAAAAGTAAACACTAAAGGAAAACAAAAACTGACCTCGGATAGAGACAGCTCACCAAATCTGTACTTCCAACTTAGGAAGAGATACTCTTTCTAAAGCTCTCATGATTTTTTATTTATATGATTTCTGATAAGTTCTTTTTCATCCTTATATTCTTGTTTCATTTATTATTTCATAATTCCTTGTTCGTTTTGTGAATATTATGATTCACTTCTCTCTTTGAGAATTCTTTGAAAAAAACATGTTTATTTTGTTTTCTATTAATCCATCTTTTTTTAGCCAGGGAATGGCCTTTTTTCTCTTTCTTTCTTCCTTCCTTTTTTTTTTCCTTTTCTGTAGATTGTTCTACTGTGTTCATTTGTCTGAGCTGATTTCACTTCTTGATTATTGATTTTGGTGCCAGTCTTTTTAGAAATATTTTCCTTATATGTTTCAGAAATTTGGTTTGTAGGTTTATTTTCAGTGGAAAATTTCTTTCCTTCCTCCTTTGCCTTCCTCTCCTTTTCCTTTCTTTTTCTGTCATCCCACTCCTCTCCCTGTCTTGTCGTTTACTTTTCTTCTACCTGGTTTCTGTGGCTCCCAGTCCACAGCCAGCTGACATATCGGAGCTCTGGGCTTCTGACTCACAGTGATAGTAAAAATCCTGCCAACATGTCTGCCAGCTGCTTGGTTAAGTTGCCTCCTAGGCACCTGGCTTTCACGGAGAACCCTAAGCTGGAAGAAGTCCATCAGGACTTTGGCTTTTGTTATTTGGCTCTCTGCTTCTGTTCCACTTCTGATCCAAGGAGAAGTACAGAAGAGTACATAAAACATATATGTATAGTTTTTAAAAGAATGATAAAGTGAGAATTTATTGTAACCACCACTGGCTATGTCTTTTACATTCTTCTCTTTATATTTTTTTCTCTCACTGACGTGCTTGGAATAGTGGGGACCCCTATGATGGGAACCTCCAATACCATCTTGACAGGGTGCACCTGTCCACTCTAACAGCAGGTGGTGCTCCAGGAACCTCAGTGAGTTTCACTGCCAAACCCTCTGGGTCCTAAGATACACTGATCTCTTCAGGGTTGTAGGCTTTATGAACAGCCCACCACTTTATAATTATTTAGCCCCAGTATCTTCTGACTAGATGTGGTTACTGTTATTGCGTTTTCCTCAAACAGTAGCTCAAGATGTTTATACCTTTTTTTCTTGACAATAGCTTGTCAATTCAAGTCTGAAAATTCTCTCTCTACAAATTCCACCTGTAAGGAAAGACACTCATTTTATACATTGGGTATATTGTCCCAGTATTAAGGCTTTGGGAAATATATATTTATTATTTAAATTATTTAATATTTAAAATATTAAATATTTTAATTTTAAAAATAAAACATTTAAAGTAGATATATATAATATGTAATATATAAAAAATAATTATATATCCCAAAGTATAAAGAGAAAATTGTAAAAATTGGAATGGATGTTTATCTTCAAAATTAACATAATGGTTCAATTTGGATTATACACATTTTACATTTTGTAGTATTGATAATTTGAGGTTAGGTTTCTTATTTCACAAGAAGCTCTGATCATCTACAGCTGTCAGAAATCATAGCTAACTAAATTATATGATTTACTTTTGGATTAAAAGTTTTAAGTGCAAATTTTATTTTTAATTCTTGTTTTCCTTTTTTTTTTTTTTTGACTGCGTTGCATCTTCGTTGCTGCGCGAGGGCTTTCTCTAGTTGCCGTGAGTGGGGGCTGCTCTTCCTTGCAGTGCTCGGGCTTCTCACCGGGTGGCTTCTCTTTGTTGTGGAGCACGGGCTCTAGGTGCTCAGGCTCAGTAGTTGTAGCACGTGGGCTCAGTAGCTGTGGCTTGCAGGCTCAGTAGTTGTGGCGCACGGGCCCAGTTGCTCCGCGGCATGTGGGATCTTACCGGACCAGGGCTCGAACCCGTGTCCCCTGCGTTGGCAGACGGATGCTTAACCACTGCGCCGCCAGGGAAGTCTGCAGATTTTATTTACAACTTTCTTTTTTTACAACAACCAAGTTTTTTAAAAATATGAGGCGTAGATATAACAATATGTTTGATGTGGTATGGAGCTAGACTTTGAGAAGTAAGGGATTTTAAAGGGCCTCAGAGAAATGGAAGGAGCCCAAAAGAGACAAAGAATGGAGACAGTTAAGAGAGAGAAAAGAGGGTCCTGGGGGGAAAGGAGACGCCTGCTGAGCAGCTGCTGTGTGCCAAGCGCTGTTGCAGGAGATGAAGATCCAAAAGTAAAAGTCAAGGTTCTGAAAAGGGTCACAGTCTGGTAAGAAATCAGATTAGTTCAGTGAAACATAAGTGTTAAGTGTTATTAAGGAGGCGTGCGCACTGGGGGTCTAGGTGTGGCGAGAGCTCCCATGGGGACGGGGACTAGGAAGGCTTCTCTGAGGAGGTGACACTTGATCTAAGGGGAGGCAGAGAAGGAAAAGTGTGTGTGTGGGGGAGAAAGATGAAGAAATATCAAGAGACGAGGCAAAGAAAAAAAGGAAAAGAGGAAGGACTCGATGCGATCGGCGCTCCGGCCATCGGGCCTCGACTGCTAGGGCCTGAACGCGGTCACCGCCCCCTCCCCTCCCCTCCTCCCCTCCCTACCTCGCGCCTCTGCCGCCCGGCAGGCCTGCGCGAGCTCTGAAGCTGCGGGCTCGCCAGAGACGCCATGTACCGGCTCCTGTCAGCCGTGACAAACCGGGCCGTGACCCACGGGAGCTGCGCCTGGGGCGGCGGGCGGCGCGCAGCTCACCAGCGCGCTGGGCTGCCGCCGCTCGGCCCCGGCTGGGTCGGAGGCCTCGGGCTGGGTTTGGGGCTGGCGCTCGGGGTGAAGCTGGCCGGCGGGCTGAGGGGTGCGTCCCCCGCGCCGCCCACCGCTGCCCCAGACCCCGAGACGCCGCCTCAGGCCGAGCCGCTGCCGCCGCAGGAGCAGCCCCTCGCCCAGTGGTCTCCGCAGACCCCGACGCCGCCGCACTCCAGGCGCTTTGCCAGAGCCATCGACCGCAGCCGCGACCTCCTGCACAGGATCAAGGTGCGGCGACGGGGGGCGTAGGCGGCCGGGAACCCGGCGCCCCACCCCCGGCGTCACCCCGGCATGAGGCCGTTTGGTGGTCATCTCTCGGGGCGAGCGGACGCCACCCCGGGCGGCTGGATGCCCGCGGTCGGCTTCCCAGAAAGACTTCCCGTGTCCCGACCTCCCGGCCACGGTCAGACGCTCTCGGGGGGTTGCCCAAGTCGGGGCGGAGGTCACGGCCCGCCTCGGGGACCGCCCCTTCCCCTTAGTGCTCCCAGCGGGCACACCCCTCACGGTTAACTCCCGGCCGGCCGAGCCAGGTGGGCGGGGGCCCGAGCCGAGGTGGGCGGGGCCCGGGCCGAGGGAAGCCCCACCAGAGGAAGGCGCTGGCGGACGTGCGAGGGATTTCGGCCTGTCTTTGAACCGTTCTCTCCCCTTGGCTCTTAGGATGAGGTGGGCGCACCGGGCATTGTGGTTGGAGTCTCTGTAGATGGAAAAGAAGTCTGGTCAGAAGGTGGGCTCAGAATAGTTTTATTTATTGGCTTGTTTTGTGCCAGCCGGTGAATGAAATCTTGATGTGTTACTGTTTGGCGTGAATCCCATGAAGTGCTGTTCAGTTTTCATAAAACTATACATACTGTAGAGAAAACTAACAAACTAAAGAATTGGACTTTCTGTAAACAGCAGGGTTTAAAGTGTGACTCTGATGAGTAAACTGAAGTCTTAAAGATGGTTTGTTGTATTGTTCTCAAAGTGGTGTATATAGAACGGTCTGTTAACTGCACATTTGTAGATAACCCTTATGACTAGATAAAACGTCAGAATTTAATGTTTTTCTTTTTTAGTTCAGTGAACAATTTACTGAGTCCCCCATTCTGTAAAATGCACTGTACTAAGAACAAGGGATATACATGATTCCTTGTCCTTAATGAGCTTACAATCTACTTTATTAGTTTTTTGTTTTGTTTTGTTTTGTTTTTTACTATGCAGAGGTGTCAGCTTTTTTTTCCAAACAAAAAGCAAGCAGCTTTGGAAGAGAGACTTCTAAGCATTTTATGATACTTTTATCAAAGCATTTTATAATTTGATTTATTTTTTCATTGCACACAAATTGGTCCAACTCATCACAGCTGGTTTTTAGGAACTCAACTTTTAGGAAATGTTGTTTCAGACATCATTTAAAGGAAGTAGTACCTTTAGAAGTTGATAGGAGCAGTAAGGTTTTGAATTTAAAGAGAAATGATTCTTTCTTCAAGTTTAAGTGTACCCCGATCAACATTTATGACAGATATTGTAATCCAAAATTATATAAAAGTCAGCTCTGTAGGTGAGGGCTTTGTTTTTTTGCAGATATTTTTCAGCATGATTTACATTTATAGGTGAAAATAATTATTGTATGCCTTTTCGTTCTTTTCAGATCTCAGTTCTTTGTATGTCTCAGATTTCCACACCTTTATCCTGTAGAAGATGAAACCAAACTTAAAATATTTTCTAGAAAGAGCTTTAAATTAGTGGTACATTGTTTTTCTTCTGACTTGCAGCTGAATTAAATTAATGATTAACTAGATTGGGTTTGCAGGGCATCTTTTCACATTTGTTTTTATTGGTTATTTTAAGGAATTCAGTAGAAAGTCACTCAAAAATCAAGAGTAAGTGTAATCTGAAGAACAATGATATTTTCTTTAAAGAATGTAGAGTAACTTATTTAAAATGTGGAATAACCAAATTGTTTAGATAAGGTAAGAAGCATTAGTAACTGAATCAGAAAATTACTGTTGTGTACAGTGTACAATTTCAGTTTAGTTATAAGGTTAAATTGTTAGGCTTACTGTTGTCAGTATTGCTAAGACTCATCCCTTATATGTCGAGTTTTAATTAACTTATACAAGTGAAATACCTTTTCCTTTAGATAAACACATAGAATGTTTTAGGATAGTATTATTAGAGTTTTTGAAGACTCCTTTGACCATGAAGCCTATTAATAGTGACTTTTTGCTTTTTTTCCCAAAGGTTTAGGTTATGCTGATGTTGAGAACCGTGTACCATGCAAGCCAGAGACAGTTATGAGAATTGCTAGTATCAGCAAAAGCCTCACCATGGTTGCTATTGCCAAATTGTGGGAAGCAGGGAAACTGGATCTTGATATTCCAGTACAATATTATGTTCCTGAATTCCCAGAAAAAGAATATGAAGGTGAAAAGGTAATAAATCTCACAGTTCAATTTTCTAATGACTTTTAAGTGGTTTAAAAGCTTTCATAGGATTCTTTGGTTTGTTTTTAATGTTAATGGATTAAAGTTTTGTTTTATCCAGATAATAACCGAGTGGGTATTTTTCTGAAATTTGAGGCTAAAGGTGTGTACATGACACATTATTCTAGCAGCAGTTTAAAATGGAAAATATTGCTGAAACATTATTCCAGGGCTACTAACTTTTTATTACGCAGTTTAATATTGTAATTGAATTTTCATGTTTTTATAATTAGGTTTCTGTCACAACAAGATTGTTGATTTCCCACTTAAGTGGAATTCGTCATTATGAAAAGGACATGAAAAAGGTGAAAGAAGAGAAAGCTTATAAAGCCTTGAAGATGATGAAAGGGACGATGGAATCTGACCAAGAAAAAGAGTTAAAAGTAAAAGGAGGCAAAAGTAATGAAAAGAATGACTTTGCTAAAGCTAAGATAGAGCAAGATAATGAAGCCAAAGGCCGAAATTCAAAACCTTGCAAGAAAAAGAATGATTTTGAACAAGGCGAATTATATTTGAAAGAAAAATTTGAAAATTCAATTGAATCCCTAAGATTATTTAAAAATGACCCTTTGTTCTTTAAACCTGGTGAGTGTTAATTTCTTCTTTTTACAAAGTCATCATTACTGAAGTGTTAATTTTCAGAAAATGCAAAATGATACCATCCTGAGTGCATTCAGTGTGGTTGATGATTATGGCCTGGGTTTTGTTGTCAGACGTTTGCTTTTTTGTCTGTAGTTGTTAACAAGGCCTAGTATCCAGGCAGCTAGTTGTTTGATTTAGCTTCATTGGAGGCTACCTAGACATTTAGAGGATTCTCAGTATGAAGATATTCATGGAAAAAATTAAATATTGGAATAATTCTCCAAATAAAATCTAAACCGAAGTTGGCATGATAAAGTATTGCTAATATTTTAGTATTTCATTAGTATTTAACTTAGTATTTAAATTGTTCAACTTCTTTTGTGCTTTCATTTCTTAAATTAGTATGCATCAACTAAATTTATTTCCCAAAAAGCTGATCTATAAAAATAACGTTTTCTGTATATTTTTTGATATGATGCCTACTGAAACCACTTCATCTTTAAATTTATTGCAGGTTTATGTACTTGTATTCCATTTTCATTTTAAAACTTGTTTGTGGGAATTCCCTGGTGGTCCAGTGGTTAGGGCTCCCGTGCTTCCATGGCAGGGGGCACGGGGTTCGTCCCTGGCTGGGGAACTAAGATCCCACAGGCCACTCGGTGCAGCCAAAAAAGACAAAAAAACAAACAAAAAAACTGATAAGTATATGGATCATCATTTTATTCTTGTGTTAGAGACATGGAATAAGCAGGGCCATTGCAAAGTTGACTAAATTTGTTAATATATCATCCATGATCTTTACCTAAACGCTAAAGTAAAATATTCCAGTTTTAAAGATATGCCAATTTTCAGTGGGAAAGTATTTTACATGTTTTTAAATAATAATGAAGCATTTTCTTTTTTTTCCCCCTTAAAATGATGTCTCAAGGTAGTCAGTTTTTGTATTCAACTTTTGGCTATACCCTATTGGCAGCCATAGTAGAAAGAGCTTCAGGATATAAATATTTGGACTATATGCAGAAAATATTCCATGACTTGGATATGCTGACAACTGTGCAGGAAGAAAATGAGCCAGTGATTTACAATAGAGCAAGGTAAATGAATACCTTCTGGTGTGTCTGGCTGTATCACATCTTTACACTGTTATCAATTTAAAGTCACATTTTGCTTGTCTCCATTCCAGAATCAACTTGCCACATTTTGGGAGCTTTTCTACGTGTCTATTTTTCCACCTATAATGTAAGGAAAATAAAATATATTTTATTTTTCAAATACACATATATTTGAAGTATCCCAAGATCCTTAGGTGAAAGATAGCAATACTAATTTTAAGCACATGAATAATTAAACTAAAATTGCACCCATCACGGGCATCTATAATTTGCTCTTCCATCATCCCTTTTTTTATGTTTTCATTCATGCTTTATTTACCTTTTTTTAAATTGTTTTTTTAATTTTGAAATTGTCTCATACTTATAGAAAAGTTACACAAAATAGTACAAAGAATTTTCATATACGCTTCAACCAGATTCCCCACATGTTAATCATTTTACCACATTGCTTTATCTGTCAGTCTCTTATGTTGTTTTTTTGTCAGCCGTTTGGAAATCAGTTGCAGACATGGTGCCCCTTATACTTAAATGGTACCCATAAATACTTGAATGTGTATTTTCTAAAGATAAGGACATCCAGGAAATTAATATCAACACAAGGTTCATATCAAGTCTACAGACCTCATTCAAGTTTTGCCAGTTGTCCCAATAATGTCCTTTATAAGAAAAGGAAAAAAACTTGTTTTTCTGGTGCAGAGTCTAATATAAGCTCACACATTGCATTTAGTCGTCAAGTCTCTCAGAAGTCACATGAGTTCAATTTGTTCCATTACTGGTGATGATAATTTTAATCACTTTGTTGAGGTGGTATATACCAGGTTTCTGCACTGTAAAAGTTTGAAAATCATTTTATTGAAATATATCAAACTAAAATTTTATCATAATTTTTACAAGTAATTTGTAAAAAAGGCATTGGAAGAGAATTTGGGGACTAAAGACTAACATGAGTTTTACTGTTATGGTGTTTTCTTTTCCATTTTACTCTTATTATTATTTGGTTTGTTAGAAAGGTAACAACACATTTAACTGTGTTTAAATCAGCTGTTACTTTTACTTTTTACGGTTCCATTAGAGAACATGCTTTACAAATGGCTAAATGGTACTTGACTAGATGAAATGGTAGATTTTGTAGCTTTATCCTCCTATCCCCATACTAGTTTTGTTCAATTTTCTGTTGTATTTCGTTAAGTTACCATTTTTAAATTACCAGCTTATTCAAAAGGATCAAATATGCATTGCAAATCAGCCTGAAAGAAGTTTTTTTGAACCTAAAAGAAATTAGGTTAGCAGCAAGCAATGAATTTTAATTTTTAAATGGCCTGTAGTTTTTTTTATTTTGGGTGTTTTTTAAAAAATATTTATTTAATTTATTTGGTTGAGCTGGGTCTTAGTTGTGGCAGGCAGGCTCCTTAGTTGCAGCTTACGGGCTCCTTACTTGCGGCTCACAGGCTCCTTAGTGTGGCATGCGAACTCTTAGTTGCATCGTGCATGTGGGATCTAGTTCCCTGACCAGGGATCGAACCCAAGCCCCCTGCATTGGCAGCATTGGAGTCTTAACCACTGCTCCACCAGGGAAGTCCCTGTAGTTTTTTTCTTTTTTATTCTCTATTTTTTTTTAATTGAAGTGTAGTTGATTTACAATGTTGTGCTAATTTCTGCTGTATAGCAAAGAGACTCAGTTATACACATATATACATTCCTTTTTTATATTCTTTTCCATTATGTTTTATCCCAGGAGATTATGGATACAGTCCTCTGTGCTATACAGTAGGACCTTGTTGTTTATCCATTCTAAATGTAATAGTTTGCATCAACTAACCCCAAACTCCCAGTCCATCCCTCTCCCTTCCTCACCACCCTTGGCAACCACAAGTCTGTTCTCTATGTCTGTGAGTCTGTTTCTGTTTTGTAGATAGGTTCATTTGTGCCATATTTTAGATTCCACATATAAGTGATATCATATGGTATTTTTCTCTTTCTGACTTAGTATGATAATCTCTAGTTGCATCCACGTTGCTGCAAATGGCATTATTTCATTCTTTTTTTATGGCTGAGTAGTATTTCATTGTATATATGTACCACATCTTCTTTATTCATCTGTTGATGGACATTGAGATTGTTTCCGTGTCTTGGCTATTGTGAATAGTGCTGCTATGAACATAGGGGTGCATGTATCTTTTTGAATTACAGTTTTATCCAGGTATATGCCCAGGAGTGGGATTGCTGGGTCATATGCTAAGTCTTATTTTTAGTTTTTTGAGGAACCTCCATACTGTTTTCCATAGTGGCTGCACCAACTTACATTCCCAAGCAACAGTGTAGGAGGGTTCCCTATTCTCCACACCCTCTCCAGCATTTGTTATTTGTAGACTTTGTAATGATGGAAATGGCCTGTAGTTTTCAACCACTTCAGACAGTGTTTATTATTTTTAGGTCCAACATTATATTCTACTGGAAAGCATAAGAAAAAATGACAAATACCTGAAGTTGTCAGTTGAATCTAGAAAAGATTCTCTAATAAAGATGGCATAGATGCATGACCTTATTTTGATTCAAATCTAGGCATTTGATAACAGATGCCTACACTTACATATTAGGGAGAATCATTGAGCCTCTTTTCTCAGCTGAAAATTAAGGCTCCATGAATGTGCAGACTGCAAGGCAGCTATCATTTACTGTTTTCTTAATGAGTGATTAATTTATGATGCACAGAAATCAAAATATGGCATATGATTGAGTTAATTTCATTTTATCTCCCATTTTTTGAAAAAGGCAGTGGGTTTCTGTTTCTACTGTTAAAGGTTGCTGTCAACTCTGGGTTTTTTCTTTAGGTTTTACTTGTGCCCAGTGGTGCTAAAGGGGTAAGTGATTCATTATAGGTAGATTAAATAGGCTGCAGAAATAAAATAGGACACTAAAAGAAGAAGGAAATATGTTACCAAGGAAAATGTTCTGTCCATTTGCTTTGTTTTTATTTTACTTGATACAATATCTGTTTGGACCTCTAAAGCTCAACTCTGATTCTTTTTTTATTTTTGTAGTAATTATTTCAAAAGAGCTTAGTAATTATTTCACCAGCTTTGGGGAGAAGTTCAGGGAGTAAAAGAAATCTTCTCAAAGATGTGTGTTTAAAAAAAAAACCTTAAAGTAAAATTTAGTAAATGCATATGTTTCTGTTCATTTGTTTTATGGTACCATTGTACAAGAAATAAAATTTCCAGCAAAAGTTTGCAGCTTTGTTATCTAGTCTACTGACCCCTTGGTATAATCATAAATTAAATATGTTTACATTATCTTGACCTAGGCTTCTTAGAGTTACTGTATCCCAAGAGTAAATATTTATCATCTTTATCATTCTCTGTATGTATGTGTGTGTGTTTAAAATAGTGCCTCCCAGTGCCTGTCACCTGTTTAAGGTATTCCCCCAGAATCCCACTCCAAAATACTACTTACATTTCTTCCGCCAGAATTTTAGCAACAGGGCACATTCAGCTGTAAGGAATGCAGAGAAATTAGTTTTTAGCTGGGTGCACTGTTGTCCTGAATAAAACTGGGGTTTCTTAAATGGAAGACTGGGAACATTGATTCTGTATATGTAAATAGATATTGATTCTGTATTTCAAGTATAGTCTGTATAGGCAAGTAAACTAAATAACTCTTTAAGCAAAGACCACAGGGGAATGGAGTGAATGTTCTTGCCACTGAAAGACACTCAGTTTGTTGATGCATTAGTCAATGCTTTAGCTTATTATTAGACTCTGTTCATATTTTCTTTGTGTTTGGCACAATACTTGCAACAAAAATCTCTTTCATAGTTGGATAGAACCAAAATCAAATAAAATGAATGTTTTCTGAAGGGTTTGCTGTATTTTGACAGTATAGATATGGTCTTTACCTTTTCTTATTATCTTAATTATTATTTATTATCTTTATTTTCTAGAGTATCTTCTAAAATTAAGCATTGTTCCTTATGAAGCTGTTTTCTATGCTTTAGCTGATGGACTCTAGTAGTAGGTTCAGTCCATGTTAATGCTAAATGTTAGAGTGGGATTGGGTGTTTATAATATGCATTTTAAATTTTGTGGTTTTTTAAACTTCTCATAGCAATAAAATACAAAGTGATGCATAACTGTTTGTAAAGGCATTTAAGAAGCTTTTAAAAATTTATTTTGAATTTATGAGTTTGTAGATGTATATTTCTGTGATAATATAATCTTGTGTAGAAACTAGGGATTCTTAAATAAGTGGGGAGAGGCTGTTTGTCATCTGGCATCATTCTATCAATTATTCAGTTACAAAGATGTCCCAGTAACTTAAGAACTCGTGTCTATAATTCCATTCTTTTTAGTGCAGAAATTCCTTAAGAATTTGAAATAAAAAAGTTATCATTCAGCTGAACAAATTTATTTTCATGAAAAGTCATTAATTTGTCCTCTGTGAAGAGGAATCAAAAGATTAAAGGCTGAATTTACCTTTTTAAAGTTTAGAATTCTAGATTAAAGTCTAAAATTCTCCATAAATTTATATTTTAAAAGAGGAGTGACTGAGTCATCCTAATTTCCAACCTTGATGTAGGTGCTTTGAAATGCTTTATTAAAAGTTGCACAAAGCTGATTATTAACCAAAATAGATTGATAGTTCTCTCCTGCTTTAAAAACTTGGAGTTCACTCTAATAAATATATTTCTCAGTGAGAAAACATTTTTGTTATTCTGTTATGTGGCTTCTTTGAGATTTGATTGGCGGGAAATAAAAGTGTAATCAGAGTTGGGGCAGAAAGTAATGGGGACCTAAAATACAGGAGTGGCCATAGGAATGGAAGGAGGGAGAATGGTCGGACAGAAAGCTGAGGTTGACTGAGGATTTATCATTATTGGATATGAGAGATTTGAGAGCAAGAGAGGCAAGAAAGGTTTTAATGGAGAGGAGAAATATACGAAGGTTCAGAAGAGAGTAGTTTTGGACATGTTCATTTTGAGAACTGAGGAGACCACGTATCAAATCACTGGTTCTCAGGAGAGCATATTAAGATCCTCTGTAGACTTTTTTCTCTTTTAACCTTCAGAGCACATACCTGTGGTCACTCCTGCTTCACCCAATATTATGACTTGGACTTTTGGGGGACATATAAGAATCTTGACAGAAGAAAGAGAAGTCCTTTTTCAAATTATATATGCCCACTGTCCCTTCAAATTTACGAATTTTGAAGGGAGGGATGAGGCCCAATGCTGATTCTGATAAACAACATTGAGAAAAAAAGAAATCTGAGAGTTATTAATGCTAGTAGAAAATTCGATGGTAAATTTGGAACAGAGTTTGTGGTACAGGTGCAGTTTTGTAGTTATCTCTGTAGAAGAGAAGACCTGGGACACTGGAACCACTGGTGATTGGAGGGATACGGGGAATCATAGGATTGAGAGTGAGAAGAGAGAGCACAGAGCAAAGTGGCCTGCGGGGAGTGTCAGCGAAGTGCTGGGTCACAGTGCTACAGGGGCAGTTAGGATGAGGACCATAAAAAGGGAATTAGAAGATCTTGATAACCCGCAAGAGAGCTGATTAGTAGAGATGGGGGAACAGAAGCCAGATTTTACGGAATTGAATGAATGGAGAGGGTGAGTGCATGGAAACGGCAGGTGCGGACTGTCTTATGTAGTTTGGCAATAAATGAGAGTGAAAGGACTGGTAGCTGGAAGCTGTAACAGGGGTAAAACAAAAAAGAAAAGGTTTTTTTTTCCCTTAGGATATAGAAAACTAGAGCATTTTGTGAACTAAGGTGAAGGAGTCAAAATTCCTAGCATGGCGCAGAAAGTCCTTTGTGAGTTGTGCCCTGTCCCGTATCTACTCCTCCGGCATCACCTTTTAAAGCTCTCTGCTTCAGTCAAACTGAACTATTTTGCTCCCCAGCAAAGTGAGGAACCATTTCAACAAGGCTAGCTCTCACTAGTGCTCAGGATTCCTCACATCCATCTTGCTAGTCATCCCACAACCTGTTACTCAAAGCGATATTGGAATCACGTGGGAGCTTGTTAGAACTGCAGAATTTGGGGCCCTCCCCAGACGTACTGAAGCAGAATCTGCATTGTAACAAAATCTCCAGGTGATTCATACGGTGCTCTGAAATTTAAGAACTGTCCCACAAGATTATTGGACAGTTAGCCCTTTGAGAGCAGCCACGGGTGTATGGTTTTTCTTTTCTCTCCAGTTCCTTGCAAGGGGTCTCCATTAAATACTAGCCAACAAATGATGCTTTCATGTGTTCAACATATTTAACAAGTACTTAGTGGATGGCCAGTACTGTTCTAGGTAGGGGAAGCATCAATGAACCAGGTAGATAAGATTCCTGCCTTTATGAAACTTACATTCTATGGGAAGAGACAGACAAATATGTAAACTAAGAATCTCAGATATGAGAAGAAAATAGAACAGGGTGATGGGATGTAGAGGGAGAGGATGTTAGTGGGGAGATCTATTTAAAATATATTGGTTTTAGGCCATGTTTGTTGGTTGAAACACGAATAATAAGGAAAGCTAGTGTGCCTTATTGCAAATACAGAAAGAAGTCTGGCATGAAAAAAGTAAGGCAAGATGTTGTACGTGATGAGGTCAAATAGGTAAGCAAGGGCTAGATTATACTGAACAATGAGTATCAGTGCCTTTAGACCCACTGCCCCTTAATTTAACAAATATGTAATAACACCTCCTTTAATATCTGAAATGTAAGAGATCATATAACCTACACTCAATACTCTAACTGAAATATAAAGAAATAAAAGGAATATTTTTAATTTATAATAATATCTCAATATGATAATGTTTACTCACAACAACACGAGAAGACATAATAAAGTCAACTGCAACTTAATACATAAAATTACTTTAAATGTGACAACAAAATGCAGACCAATACAGGTTTATTGCATTGGTGCTTCAACTCATGTCCTTGGTGGCTAACTCTGGCTGAAGTTTTGAGCAAAATAGAGTGTGATCTTCAATTTTCACAGTGGTTACATTCAAGAAAAATACATTGTAGAGTACAAAGTACTTCGTATTTACATATAAAATGGAGAGGGTTCTAGGCTCAGCTAGTTATAAACAGATTCTTTACTTACAGGGGTATCTCGTAGGATAGTTGATCTCACAGGATATAGGAGAATGCACCACTCTGTGGGACTTTCCCATACACCACAGGTCATTAGGACCCTTGGGCCCCTATCCACTAAATGTCAGTAAGAGCCCTTTAATAATTGTGACAACTATAACAATGCCTCTTAAAAACAATGGGAAATTTTTTAAAGATTGGATGATGATGTACATGCATTTTAAGATAAAGATGGGAGTTTCTAGCTCACTTTGGATGGCCTCAATCTTCTCAGTAAAATGACTGGGCCTGAGATAGGGTAGAGGACTGAGGGTGGAAGAGATTGGGAATACCTATTATGAAGAGTATACCAAGGAGTACCCAGGAAAAGAATAAAAGGATTTGAGAACAGCAGTGAAGACCCTTAGCAAGAGTATGAACTTATACCAGTCAGCTTTGTTATATGAATTCCTGGAGCCTTTCTTGATAGATAAGGGGTACCTAGATTTATTTAGGATTGATGGATTGGTGTAGTGTTAGTTCAAGAGTGCTAATGAGACCACAGCTGATATAGTTCAGCCTAGAAGAGAAAATCAGGGGAAACCACTGGGAACTAAAAGACCTGGGAAAATTGGGATGACCCAAGGGGGATGGATGAAGGTCCCATTGAGGGCAGAAAGCAGGTTCATTTGGAGAGCTGGAAGGGTTGGAAGTCATAGTCCTAGGAAGAAATGTCTGAGTTTGAGACCTTAGTGATAAAACAGTTTAAAGTGATGGTGAGATTCAGGTCTGACAGTGCTTTATGAACAACCAAGTTAGGATGAAGATGAAGGTCATTACGGGTGAGACTGTCAGCAAACTGAAAACCTAAGAACACCACTTTTAAAAAATAAATTTATTTATTTTATTTATTTTTGGTTGCATTGGGTCTTCATTGCTACACGCGGCTTTCTCTAGTTGTGGCGAGCAAGGGCTACTCGTCGTTGCGGTGCGCGGGCTTCTCATTGCAGTGGCTTCTCTTGTTGCAGAGCACGGGCTCTAGGCATGCAGGCTTCAGTAGTTGTGGCACACAGGCTCAGTAGTTGTGGCTCACGGGCTCTAGAGCGCAGGCTCAGTAGTTGTGGCACACGGGCTTAGTTGCCCCACGGCATGTGGGATCTTCCCAGATCAGGGCTCGAACCCGTGTCCCCTGCATTGGCAGGTGGATTCTTAACCACTGTGCCACCAGGGAAGCCCTAAAACACCATTTTATTATGAAACTTGAAAGGAAGGAGGCTCATGAGCCAAGTGTCCTTTTTTTGTTTATTTTGTGATTTCATTTCATGTACCTAATGTTTATGGTACCGTCTCCTCATATTAGAATGGAAACCCCATGAAGTTATTCTCTTTTGTTTACACTTTATCCCAACATCCAAACGGTGCCTGGCACATAGTGTTCCATCAATAACTGTTGAATGATTGAATGAATAACAGCTACCATTTATTAAGTACCTATCAGAAATATGCAAAGTGCTTTATACATTTATTTCTAACTCTGCAAAGTAGATGTTTTTGTCCCCATTTTACAAATTAGGATGGAAGCAGAGAGGTAACAGACTGCCTGGATTTTAATCCAACTCTGCCTCTTAAAAACTGTGGCTTTGGACAAGTTATTTATAGTCTCTGTGCCTCAGTTTCCTCATCTGTAAAACAGGAATTATATTACCTACCTCCTAACACTGTTACAAGAATAAATTAGTTCATACTTATATAGTTCTTAGAACAATGGCTGGAACATAGTAAGAACTGTATAAGTCAGGGGTCCCCAACCCCAGGGCTACGGACCGTTACTGGTTTGTGGCCTATTAGAAACTGGGCCGCACAGCAGGAGGTGAGTGGCAGGCAAGCGAGCGAAGCTTCATCTCTACAGCCGCTCCGCATCGCTTGCATTACTGCCTGAGCTCCGCCTCCTGTCAGATTAGCAGCGGCATTAGATTCTCATAGGAGCGCGAACCCTACTGTGAACTGCGCATGTGAGAGATCTAGGCTGCGCTCTCCTTATGAGAATCTAATGCTTGATGATTTGAGATGGAGCTGAGGCGGTGATGCTAGCGCTGGGGAGTGGCTGCAAATACAGATTATCATTAGCAGAGAGGTTTGACTACATAGGGACCATAATAAATCAACTGCTTGTAGACTCATATCAAAACCCTATCAGTGAGTGGCAAGTGAAAACACGCTCAGGGCTCCCACTGATTCTGCATTATGGTGAGTCATATAATTATTATATATTACAATGTAATAATAATAGAAATAAATTGCACAATAAATGTAATGTGCTTAAATCATCCCGAAACCATCCCCCCTCCGCCCTGGTCCGTGGAAAAATTGTCTTCCGTGAAACCGGTCCCTGGTGCCACAAAGGTTGGGGACCGCTGGTATAAGTGTTTGTTAATCAAATCAAATAAGTATAGCCAGTAAGGGTGAGAGTTGGAATTCAAACTGAGATTTGCTAACTCCTGCTTCTTCCACTACACCAAGAAAGTACCACATCACATCATTATACACAGTATCTCTATGTATTTTTAACCAGGAGAAATAGTCTCCTTACAAATATTAATCTTATTTCTGAACATCCCCATATATACATTTTCAGTTATAAAATTTACATGTGGCACATGATTCATTGAGCCCAGGGACTGAAAATGTCTACCAAACATTAGGTGTTTCTGCATGTGCACGGGGAAAATATCATGTGTAGTACTAATCAGTACATTCTTTACAGGCATTAGAAGTTTGATACACTTAGCATGGGCAAGCCTTGCCAACAGAAAAAACAACCCACTTTCTATACTTTAATTACTCACTTATCTCTGTTTCATTTTCATACTGAAAATTAGTGGTTAGTTTCTGAGAAAGTATGTTCACTACAGTGAAATACAATCTGTCTCATGTATACATTTTCCTATTCATCTTCATGTATAAAGTCAATAATAGACTATCAAATTTTTAATGACTATTCTTATTTCATTTTAGATTTTATGTTTACAATAAAAAGAGACGTCTTGTCAACACACCTTACGTGGATAACTCCTATAAATGGGCTGGTGGTGGATTTCTGTCTACAGTAGGTGACCTTCTGAAATTTGGGAATGCAATGCTGTATGGTTACCAAGTCGGGCTGTTTAAGAACTCAAATGAAAGTCTTTTACCTGGATATCTCAAACCAGAAACAATGCTTATGATTTGGACACCAGTGCCTAACACAGAGATGTCTTGGGATAAAGAGGGTAAATATGCAATGGCATGGGGTGTTGTGGAAAAGAAGCAAACATATGGTTCTTGTAGGAAGCAACGGCATTATGCCTCACACACTGGAGGTGCAGTGGGTGCCAGTAGTGTCCTACTGGTCCTTCCTGAAGAACTGGATGCAGAAGCTATAAATAACAAGTTTCCCCCAAGAGGAACAGTTGTTTCTATCATATGTAACATGCAGTCTGTTGGCCTCAACAACACTGCTTTAAAGATTGCTCTGGAATTTGATAAAGACAGATCAGACATGCCTTAACATCACAGGTGCAAAACGAGCCGTTATGATTTTGTTTTTGTTTGTTTGTTTTTTGAAACATTAAAGTCCCCAAATACATGAGATTTTAAAGAATAAATTTGTAATAGAGTATAATTGAATGCAGAGAATTATGTACCTCTAATTGCTTAATTTTGTAATTGTCTTTTATTGTAAGATGAATTCTTTATACTCAGGGAAGTAACTATATTTTTACTTTTTGAAAAAAGTGTTAATTCTTGAAATAAAACATTCTGATAAAAATGTACTTTTTAAATGTATAGTATAGAGAAAATCTCATTTGACAGGAACCTCATAATATTGTTCTTTTAATATGACAGCAGAAACAAGATTATGAGAAATGGTATATTAGTTATCTATTGCATCTTAAAAGAACACGTATTTATTATCCCATGGTTTCTGAGGCTCAGGAATTTAGGAGTAGATTGGCTGGGTGGGTCTGGCACCAGGGTCTGTAATGTGGTTTCGGATAAGATGTTGTAGTCTTCTAAAGACTTCTCTGGTCCTGGAGGAAATCCTTCCCAAATGGCTCATTCACTCACAGATCCTAAGACCTGTGAACTGAAGATGTTATTTGTTCCCCACATCCAACCAGACACAGGTTGGCAGCTGCTTGATTAGTACTCAAGGCTTGAGAATAATTCTTGGCTCCTGGCTGTGTTCTCAGAGCTCTTAGTTCTGCCCTCTGAGTTACTGTTTTTTTCATGAAAGGCAATATGTGTTTGCATCTGAGTGGCTTTCTCAGCCTGCTTTCTGCTTGTACAAGTTTGAGGGTCCAAAGGGCTCTTTTGTAGTCTCCTTTCAGTCTAAGTTAACAGTCTTCCTGCTAATATAATTTTTAAAAACTTTGTGAGTCCCATTGAGGTTCTTGCTAATCTCATTGAGGTTCATGCTAATAAAAAAAAAGCCATACCCCCAAATCTCTTCAAAATATACCCCTCTCTAACTTAGAATTCTGCTGAGACAATTGGAGAAAACACTGTTAAGCTTCTCTTAAGGCCTATTGTTTAAATAGCTTTTGAGGCACCATCTTGGTTCTTTCCACAGTCATAAAGGGTTTTATAGTCATACCCTCAACTTTGTCTTTAGACTGTTTTTTTCCTGGAAGTACCGTAAATTTTATCTTTGCTTTGAAATTGTTTCCTAATCTTAGCATCTTTTGCCATCTGGGGAGTCTGGGAACTTTCCAAACCATCAATTATTGATTCATTTTTGTTTAGTAGTCCTTCCTTTAGCTCCTCTCTCTCCTTCTTTTTAGCATAAGCAACAAGAAGAAGCCAAGAGTCAACACTGTGTCTGGAAATCTCAGCTAGATTCACCCAGTTCATTAGGCATATTTTCTACTTTCTGTGGTCTTGCAGGCAACAGTGTTGCTAAACTTTCTGCCACTGGAGAACAATAATCCTCTTCCCTCTAATTTCCAGTAACATTTTTCCTTACTCTCCTTTAAGTCCATGCCTGCAGCCTCCTCAAAGGCCACCATACTTCTAAACAGTTTCTTCAGGGTTCCTCAGGCTTTCACTGACACTCTTTTCAAAGTCCTTTCAACTTCTGTTTACTGTTCTCTTCCAAATTCACCCCCACGTTTCAGGTGTTTGTTACAGCTGCACTCCACTTCCAGGTATCAAAGTCTGTAATGTAAAAAAATAGGTAATTTCACATAGAATTCACAATTCACATACCTTAAAATTCAACCTTTAAAGTGTACTGTACAATTTAGTGGTTTTAGTATAATCACAAGATTGTGTACCCATTCAATTCCAGAACATCTTCACCCAAAAAAGAAATCCTATACCCATTAACATTTGCTCTGCATTCCTGTCTACTCCCGGGCCCTGGCAACCACCAATCTACTCTCTGTCTCTTTGGATTTGCCTATTATGGATGTTTCATGTAAGTAGAATCATATAATATGTGGCCTTCTGTGTCTGGCTTCTTTTATTTAGCGTAATGAGCATTAATTATCTATTGCTGCATAACAAACTACCCCATCTCACAAATTCTCTGTTTCATAAGTTCTGGGAGCAGTTTAGCTGAATAGTTCTAGCTCAGGGTCTCTCCTGTGGCTGCAGGCAAGATGTCAGCAGGAGTTTCAGTCACCTGAAGGCTTGACTGAGGCTAGAGGATCTCATTCCAAGATAGTTCACCCATGTGGCTATAGGCAAGAGGCTTCTGTTACTTGCTGGCTTTTGGGAACAGGTCTCAATGTCTCACTTCATGGACTTCTCCATAGGTCTGCTTGACTGTCCTATGGCTTCCCTCAGATTGAGTGATTAAAGAGAGAAACAAGGCAAAAGCCACAGTGTCTTTCATAATCTTCCCTTGGAGGTCATACACTATCACCTATGCCAAATTCTACTGGTCACACAGACCCACCCTGATTCAGTGTGGGAGAAGGCTACACAAAGGCTAAATACCAGAAGATAGGGTTCATTGGGAACTATCTTGGAGACTGGCTCCATGGATGGCTTATTGTAGTGTTGAGGTACTGGGAAATACTGCATAACAGCCATAGATGACGAATATTGGAGACTGAATTCAGGAAAATTCAAAAAGAAATCAAAGTTTTTATACAGTCTAATAAAAGAGGGCTTTTCTATAGTTCTGAGCTCTCAGCCTGTTTCTTCACTCCACTTTGATCTGTGAAGGTAAGTAGATGGATATTTCTGAGGGGTCAAAGTACAGAGAAAGCAGCTCCCTACAACAGATGCATTTCATCTCCTTATTTCTTTCTGGCTTCTCCTGACCTTTAGGTCTTCTATTCATATTTGTCAAAATTTTGAATCCATGCTGTCTTTGATAAATATAAAATGCCTTCCTTTAATGTTATTCTAAATTTTAAACATTAAATATTGTGACTAAAAGCAAATCAAATTAATGGCAATTTAAAAAATACTTCTGATATTGGCAGATACATGTTTTTAGTTTGATCATGTGACATCAATGTGAGCTTTGAACCTTAGCACAGATCACAGAGCGAACTGCTTGGAGCTGCCAAGGAGGTGACATTTACATTGGGAGAGGAGGGAAGAGCATTGTCTGGGTGTCCGGGAGAAGTGCAGCGTGACTGAACTGTCTGTGCAGGAAGAGCCACGAAGTGTGAAGAGCCCTGTGAAGTTAGTGAATGTGCATTATGAGCAGGGTACTTGCTTTAGACTGGTTTTTCACCTTTTAGAATTCTTGTTGAAGCTCGGAGAAGAGCTGGGAATCTTCTCAGAAAATGAACCAATGTACAAACATCAGGGGTTCACAGACCTCAGATGGAATTCCTGTCTGCTATGATAACTTATTTTCTTAATATTGTTATAAACAGCATTGATAAATTTCTACATCTTGCAAAGTGGTAATTCTGGTGTGGCTGATCCTTAATATTAGGGAAAAGAACACAAGAGAACTTGACACAAATTTCTTGTGTTTTAGTTTTTTTTTTTTTTTCTGAAATTTACAACTTGTCAAGGTGATTATTGACAACAAATGATTTGCTTTACCTTCCTATCACAGAATACAAAAGTTTAAAATTCTACCCCAGATTTGAAAGCTGAGATTATGGAAATATGTCTTTGTAATTTTTAATAGAAAAAACATAGATGGGTTAGAGCTCATTGTTGCATTTTATAAAGAAAAAAGATTACTTTTATAGAATAATAACCTCACCTTGTAACCTTTTAGGATTTTACAGCTACATTTTCATAACTATAGGCTTAAAGAATTATATTGTTATTTGCTATTGATTCAGGTTCAAATAGTCTGAGTTCTGTTTCTTAGAGGATACCAGAATAGCTAATTGATCTTTTATTTTGTGAAAAAAAAAATACTAGAAAGCACAAAAGGTTCACATGGCAAATACCCATATAATCCCAATACCCAGAATTTAAAATGTTAACATTTAGTCAAATTTTCTTCATTTAAAAAATACTAGGGACTTCCCTGGTGGTGCAGTGGTTAAGACTCCGTGTCCTGGTCCAGGAACTAGATCCCGCATGCATGCCACAACCAAGAGTTTGCATGCCACAGCTAAGGAGCCCACGTGCTGCGACTAAGACCCGGTGCAACCAAATAAATAAATATTTTTAAAAATACTAATAGATAAAGCTGAAGACTCCTAGAACCACCACCCAAAGTCCCACTCCTTTTGCCCTGCAGGAATCTGCTGTCAGGAGTTGGGGTATATCCTTCCAGTCTCTTATTTAATACTTTCACAGCCAAGTGTATATATTCATATCTGATATAGTATTAAATTGTATTATTTACATTTACACAAATAGCACCATAGTATAGATGTTTTCTACACTCTCCTTTTAAATTTAACATTGTTTTGTGATCTGGTCAAGTTGGTAAATATAAATTCAGTTTAACTGCTATGAAATATTACACTGTATGACTATATCACATTATACTATCCATTTTCTTATTGATGGATTTTTTTTTACTATTATATGCAGTGCTATAAGGAACATCCTTTGACCGTATGAAATTGCAGTTTTTCTACCTCAAAAATGCATGAATATAAACAATTTTATATGGTTGAACCTAATTCTGTTGTTTATATGACAACACTGACTTTCAATTTTTGACTATGCAATGGATGGGAAATGGTATCTGGTTGTTTTTACTTGCATTTACCTATTAGTGAAGTTAGACCTATTTTCATATGTTCATTGGCCATCTGGATTTCCTCTAATGTAAATTTCCCACTTAATATTCTGTGCTCATCCAGAATAGGGAAATGAATACAGCATTTCTTTAAGAATTGATTGTGGACATGTTCATGGGTTAGAGAATGAATAACCTTGATAAATATTGGAGTTCTCCCAACATGTGGTAAAAATTTTAATAGCCACAAATTCCTCCCATTCCATTGTGCATGCTCCGTTGCAATGTGATTTTGCCTCTCTTCTCAACCAGAGATGGTGTCTATTTCTCCACTCCCTTGAACCAGAGGTGGCCTTGTGACTTGCTTTGACCCAGGGAAATGATGTTGCACAAGTTCCAGCGCTTAGGCTTCAAGAGACCATCAAACTTGCATCTTCACCCTCCAAGAACACTGCCCCCAAGATGGCCACGTAAGGAAACCAGACTACCTTACTGGATAACCCAGCTGACGGCCAGTACCAGACATGTGACTGAAGCCATCTTGGACCTTCCAGTCCAGTTGAGCCTCCATGCATGAGTGAGCCCAGGTAAGACCAACCCACAGAATCATGAAAAAGAATGTCATCATTATTTTAAGCCACTAAATTTTGGGGTGACTTCATTTGCAGCAATAGTTAACTATGCTCCAGTGTGGTAATGAAGTGGATAAATAATTTGGAAGAAAAAAACAGAACTTGAAAGTGCTTGATTTTGAATACACAGGATCCTTTTTTATTTAAAAGAATACTATTAACAGAGTATTTACTATGTGTCAGGCATTGTGCTAAGCACTTTATATATGTTATCTTCAAAACAACCCGATTAAATAGAAATTATTGTACTTATTTTGCCCAAAGTCACACAAGCATTAACCATTAGAACTCATTTCAAATTCAGGCATATCTGACTCAAAAGCCTGTTCTAAAATTATCTTGTCTTCCCATAATAGAAGCATCTCTAAAAATTTACAGACCCAATAAAAGGACAGTTAGTGGCATGCAATTTTATAGATAGAGTGCTTAGCAAAAATAAAAAAGTCACATAAAATGAATAAAAAAACATGTATTGGGATTTTAATTAGTAAATCTGGCTGCAAATAAAAAATACACAACTTTTGTTATTAATATGCAAATTAAAGACAAAGATGGCACAGTAGAGTCATGCTTTTACACAGCCCCTCTCTTATATACATAGCATGATATATAAAATGTGAAATGAAAAAATGAAAAAGACACTCATGGACTTCAGAATACAAACACAAAACATCGACCAGGGCTGAAGCTGGCGTCTCCTGAGCTCTGGGTCCAGAAGGCAGTGGCAGCTCCAGTATTCTGTTCCTGTAGAATAAGCGAAACTAAACCTGCTTCCCTAAGAAAAATGTAAAATGTAGGCTTTTAACTAAATCGGACAGGACTAGTCTCCCTAATTTTTTTCTAATGTGAGGATTTGCTAGGTAAGAAAATAACAGTCAACCTGGTATAGGTCTGCTATGAATATTGGGGTACATGTATCCTTTCGAATTATGGTTTTCTCCAGATATCAATATATGCCCAGGTGTGGGATTGTTGGATCAAATGGTAACTCTATTTTTAGTTTTTTAAGGAAACTCCATACTGTTTTCCATATCTAATTAGATAAATTAGACTTCATAAAAATTTAAAATGTTTGTGTTTCTAAGGACAAAAGGTGAAAAGACAACCTACAGAATGGGAGAAAATATTTGCAAACCATGTATATAAGGGATTTGTATCTAAAATACGTAAGAACTCTTACAACTCAAAAATAAAAAGGCAACCCAGTTAACAATGGGCAAAGGATCTGAATAGACATTTCTCCAAAGAAGATACACAAATAGCCAATAAGCACATTTAAATATGGTCAACATCATTAGTCATCAGGGAAATACACATCAAACCCTAATGAGATAACTCTTCACACACACTAAGATGGCTATAATCAAAAAAATAGACAATAGCAAGTATTGGCAAGGATGTAGGAAATTGGAATGCTTGTGCATTGCTAGTAGGAATGTAAAATAGTGCAGCTGCTTTGGAAAACAGTTCCTCAACAAGCTAAATACAGAGTTACTGTATGACCGAGCAATTCCACTCCTAAGTATATACCCAAGAGAATTTAAAACATGTCTACAGGGCTTCCCTGGTGGTACAGTGGTTGAGAGTCCACCTGCCGATGCAGGGGACACAGGTTCGTGCCCTGGTCCGGGAAGATCCCACATGCCGCGGAGCGGCTGGGCCCGTGAGCCATGGCTGAGCCTGCGCGTCCGGAGCCTGTGCTCCACAACGGGAGAGGCCACAACAGTGAGAGGCCCGCGTACCGCACACACACACACAAAAAAACATGTCTACACAAAAATGTGTACACAGAAGTTCACAGCCGCATTATTTATAGTAGCCAAAAGGTGAAGACAACCCAAATGTCCATCAACTGATTAATAGATAAACGAAATTTATATATTTTTTTTTCTAAATAGGTTTTTTTTGTTTGTTTTTGGCTGCGTTGGGTCTTCGTTGCTGCGCGCGGGCTTTCTCTAGTGGCAGCTAGTGGAGGCTACTCTTTGTTGCGGTGCGCAGGCTTCTGCTTGCAGTGGCTTCTCTTGTTGCAGAACACAGGCTCTAGGTGCGCGGGCTCTAGAGCGCGGGCTCAGTAGTTGTGGCGCATGGGCTTAGTTGCTCCGCAGCACGTGGGATCTTCCCAGACCAGGGCTTGAACCCATGTCCCCTGCATTGGCAGGTGGATTCTTAACCACTGTGCTACCAGGGAAGTCCAAAATGTATATTCTTACAACAGAATATTATTCAGTCAAAAGGGGGATGAAGTACTGATACATGCATGAATGGCCATGATATACATTATGCTAGTGAAGGAAGCCAGACACAATAGGCCGCATATTGTATGATCCCATTTATATAAAATGTCCAGAGTAGGCAAGTCCAAGGAGATAGAAAGTCTGTTAGTGGTTGCCAGGAGTTGGGAGGAGGAAGAAGTGGGGAGTGAATGCTAATGAGTGTGGAGTTTCTTTTTGGAGAGATGAAAATTGTCGGGGATTAGATAGTGGTAGTGGTTGTACAACGTTGTGAATATACTAAAAACCACTGAAATTTACACTGTAAAGTGTTGAATTTTATGGTATCTACATTATATCTCAAACCAAAAAAAACTGACCTTTATCAGGTGACTTACAGGGGCAACCAGATAAGAAACCGTTTGTCACCCGACCAGGTCAGAAGCCAAGAATTTCATTTTATTTTTAATTATCTTTATGTAACCTTTTTTTTTTTTTAATTTATGGAAGAGATATAAGGTTTTTTTAAAAAATACATTTACATTAAAAAATGAAGACAGGGCTTCCCTGGTTGGTGCAGTGGTTGAGAGTCTGCCTGCCGATGCAGGGGACACGGGTTCGTGCCCCGGTCCGGGAAGATCCCACATGCCACGGAGTGGCTGGGCCCGTGAGCCATGGCCGCTGAGCCTGCTCAATGAAGACAATATAAATAATAGTATTAAAGAAAAAAATTCAGTAAATAATGTATGTGTCAAACCTTGAAGTTTGGAAAAGTCTGAGTGTTCTCTACTGAGCATTTTTCAAACCCAGTAGTATGTTTAGATTAATAATGAAGTAAAACTTAATATACCATTCAGTTCCCAGTGCCAAGTATCTCTTTAAATTAATCCTTAGATAGGTTCTTTAAAGTACAATACTTTCTTCCAATACTATTTCCAAGAAAATTTTCAGGAATTTGCTCCTTATTCACCACAGATTTTTCCAAGGTTCCTAAACTGTGCAAGCTGAGGTGGCTTGGAGCATCATGGGAGAAACATTGATACTTGACATCTTTTGGATACCATGCAAACTTCTAGTTCCAGGTAATTGTTACATTAGATAGCACCACATTCCCTTTGATGATGTATCTTTGTGAAGCTGGGTTTTGGGCCATTGCTGTGATAAAAAGCTAGTACTATGCAAAAATCAATGTGAAAAAAAATGAGGATGGCTGTGTCCAACATGATCCCAATTTTGAGAAACTGCAGTGCCCAAAAGGCACACTCATTCCATTAGTAGGTAATTTAAGAATGAGGTAAAAATTATCACTTTGCTTTTAATTTATGTGTTCTTTTTTTTCAAATGGCTACTACAGTTGCTAGAACCTAACTACTTAATAAATTTAACTGTTAGGTATTTCTTTTGGCCAGGGGACTCCATGAAAAAATTACTGAGACTAAAGATGCCATAAACCAAGAAAGTTTGGGAAGCTCTGGGTTATTTATTTCTCCATATATTAAATACGCTCCAAACTTTCCATAGTTCTTCAGTTCTCATGCAACATTCCTCTGATATACCAATCAGTATGTTAAAGGATCAATCTCTCGGATTGGGGGTGTATATATGTAGGAACACCTCTTGATAGGAAATGACTGTCTTCAGTGCCTGCCTTAAAGGTAACAGGTAAAAGAGAAGCAGTTATCTTCCCAATCTAATGAGCAGTCATATAGGTGCTAGAGAGGGAAAGATACACTCTACCCCCTAACTCCCGAGGGCCACTTCATAAACCATAAAAGTGACAATGAGATAACAGAACCACTCAACACATTTTTCAGTCAGGAGTGCTCACCTGTCTGGACCAGAGAATTCAATACCATCTACTGCCCCCTGCCAGAACATCCCAGGTAAATCATGCTACTCCTGATTTCTCCTCTCAAATTTTCTGCCCCAAAAAGAGCTTTCTATAACTCAGACCCCAGCTGCAGTTACTGTACTAAAGTATACAGTATTTATGGGCATATAAATCCAAGGCATTACACTGTGATTGTTACTGCATTAAATATGTACTTCTATAAATGTTTCCATAGTTACAATACCAAAACTATATTTAGAATTAATAAATAATGAACTTCTTTCCATTTGTAATCATTTAGCCCCCTCACATAAATTTGGAAAAGGACTGAAAAGCAAATATTTAAAGTTTCTACTCCTGAAGCGAGACACAAACTAATCAGAATACCCTTTTAAAAATGTTTAAACCAAATTCATATACACAGCATATATAAATGTATGGTACATTAACACATACTTGAAAAAAAGTTTGCCCATAATCAAAACTTTATTGAAAAACTGACACCAAAATAGGAGAGCGCTGTTGTATACCTTACAAAATTAAACATAATTACATTATCTTGGTAGATTAACTGGAATTACTGAACTGATAAGGCTTTCTGTGATAGAACACAAATTCAGGAAGTTGTGTGGATCATTAGTGTTGCTTTCTTCTAAATGAACACCCTGCAAAGGAATCACAAGAGCATATTAAACACAAGTCTGTTCTATCTTTGGTACAGTTTTAATGACAAAAAATACTTTTTACATAAAAGCTTAAGTTTTAGAAATACTAGAGTAATATTCATATATAGGTTATTTTTTTATACCAGAAATTTGCTAAAAGATATCTTTTATATTTGAATTCACTCTGATGTGACTGTCACTCCCGATTCTCAAATGTTATAATGGAGTTCAAGAAAATAATTCTGATTAGAGTTCATTTCAGATCTTTTAGGATAATTCTGGTACAGATGCATCCTTTTAATCATCTGTCAGCACATGGACACAAAGTTCTAAAATCATGGCATGATATAAAGGTTTTGGCAATCTTGCAAGTACATTTTTAAGAGCAATACTGCATTTAAATATTGTGCTAATTTCAGTTAGATCTCACAAAGTCACACCAAATAGATCTTGGATTTATTGGCAATCCACTTACAACTCTTCCAACGAGAATAACGTGGAATTCACAGCTCCTCAAAATACCACAAGCAAATTTCAAATATCACTATTGAACTGTAAATCTCTAAGTACTACTATGGAAAATTATATACATATGTGTTTTTTCTTCACAAAAGTGAAAGAATTAAAATTAGACTATATTAATCATAAGTTGCTCAGAGAACTCAAACCTCTGACATTTTCATTATAGTTATCTGTTGCTTAGCTAGCAATGATTAAAACTATCTTAAATCATAGGTACCAAGTACATTTGAAACAAAATATTTACAGGAGAAATTTTTAAATCCTATATTTTTAGATATCTTATGTATTTATTCTTTTGCTCCATTCTGATTTATGTCTAACATTCCAAGTTAAGCAAACTGACTAAATACAACAGAATCAGGTGCTCTAAACTAAGAAAAATAATAGATAAAGCAATTCTTTACAAGGTCAAGAGTACAAATTTATCTAATTGAACAGGGCACTCTTTACTAAAAGAGCAATAAAAGATAATTATTTTGGTAATTATGAATTTAAGATTTCTTTTAAACTGATTTTTAGTAAAGAGAGAGATTTTAAAATCATAAAGTCTGATCACTGGGTTAGAAAATGCCAAGTGATTTACCTTCTGTGAGTCTGGCCTTTCCTCCTGTCGGCTGGCACAACACGGTTGAACAACCTACACAAAGCACCACTGTCTGAGCATGGCTGAAAACCGTGGTAATCTTGTAGCAGCCTGAAAAAGGGAAGTGTTAAAAGTGAAAAGCAGAAAAAAACACAGTACCTGTTCAACATATTTCTAGTAAAGACCCTGTAAAAGATTAGGAACTTCAGTGCTGTGCAGTAGCAAGCCATGTATGTAACAAACTTTTCTAGTAGCCACATTAAAAACAAGTTTTTTTTAAAGGTGAAATTAATAATATATTCTATTGAACCTCAGTATTTCCAAAATATTATCATTTCACCATATAATCAAAGCCTTTTTGTTTTCAATGCTACATCTTCAAAATCTGGTGTATATTTCACACTTAAAGATACAGCATTAAAAAAAAAGATACAGCATGGTGACTATAGTTAATAATACTACCATATTGAATATTTTAAAGTTGCTAAGAGTATATCTTAAAAGTTCTTATCACAAGAAAAAAAAATTTTGTAACTATATATGGTGACAGATATTAACTAGACTTATTGTGGTGATCATTTCCCAATATATACAAATATGGAATCATGAGGTCACACACCGGAAACTAATATATTGTTTTATGTCAATTATACCTCAAGAAAAAAAGAATGAGAAAGAATTTTTCCATTTTGACTAGCCACATTTCAAGTGCTCAGTAGCCACATATGGCTAATGACCACCATACCGGACCCTGCAGCTTTACACTGAAGAATCAATATACTTTTCATTGCATGGTGAAAAAGAAAACTTATCATCTGAACAGCTTAAAGACTTAGTAAGTCCAATGTCATGTCCCCTGTGGAGTCCCATCTTCACACACACACACCCCCACCACCCAAATGTTTCTAAAGTGGTTTATTATGGAAATAACCCTCATGACATTCCAATTCTGTAATCCCACTTCGGGTCCTAATATCGAAACATAACACAACACACTATGAGTAACTCTTACAGAGAAATTCTGTAAGTAATTCTTATAGAAATTTTCCTTAGGAAAGGAGTTAAAGTTTGAAATTTTACCTGGACATTTTACATCCATAAAATAAGAATTTGGACTTTGAACCAGCCGTTTCTTCTTATGTTTTTTCTTTTCCTCTTCCAAGGAAGGATGCAGTAAATCTCTAGCCAACTGAATAAAAAAGCATATTATTACTACTAGAATGACACCACAACTCTGGCCGATTTAACCATATGTGAAAATATACAGGTAAAAATAGGAATAACAGTCATATTCAGCAGAGACAACACTTTAGATATTACTTATTTTAAAGCCTGTTAACTTGCATCAACACTTTTTTATAATGCTTGTGTTCTCCAAGTTCCGGTTAAGGGGAACGATCAGGAAACATGTGGTAAGGTTAGCTCCGTTCTTCTTAACTAATAACAGTCGCCAGTGAAAATAAAACTGTGGTGCTAAGTAAGAACGTGATCCGGACCCTGGACCCGCTGAGAGTACAAGTCGCTGAGGTAGACCCGGCGAATGCCAACACCGAGGTGATTTCTGCCCCCAGGGTTCAACATCTGATAAGAACTCTTTTAAGTGGCTGACGCGAGACGGTCCTGGATAATTTGTAAGGCAACTGCGAAGACAGTTTCCAAAAAGGAAACAAGCAGGAAATCGCTTCCAAAAGAAGGCACCGGGGGCAAGACCCACGAAGCAAAAGGAGAGCAAGAAGACTTCAACGGTCACAGCCTCGCGGGTTCCCACCGAAACCCAGGAGGGCTGACTAAGGTACCCGGGGAGCTGTCCCCTCCCAGCCATCGACTCCAGACTGCACCCAGGGCGGCGCCGGGTGCAGTCCCAACGGCTCCACGCCCAGGCAGGGCCCGACTTGCCGCGCCGCCGGGCAAGTCCCAACAAGTCCACCACGCGCGAAAGAGCCGCGGGATCCGAGCCGCCGAGCCGCGTTCGGCCGGGAGCCCCGGGGGCCCGCGGAGCCATCGAGCTAGCCCGCCCCTGGGGCCCCTCGGCCTACAGAGAAGGCAGACACAAACGCGAAGCCCGAAATTAAAACAACTCACAGGCATGTTGATCCTTTCGCAAGCCCAGCCCGTGCAGATCTCTAAGGCGACACCCCAAGCAAGCAGCACGCGACCGGGAGCGCGGCGTCAACTTCCGGGATAGAGGAGGCTGGGAGGAGCGGAGCGGCGGGCCCGTTGACTCTAGGCGCTCCTCTCTGTGGTGAGGGCTGGCTCCGGCCGGGATCCGCGGGCGGCGGGCGAGGGGAGGTGCCGAGCCCCTCGCCCATTCGAGTTCCAAAGCCCGCGAACCTAACGGGCAACTGGGCTAAGGCCGTCGTCCCCAGGGCTTCGCCCTGGGCAAGTGGTTCCTGGGGCCAGGCTCAGGCGGTGCACGCCCGGATGGGAAGCCCCCTCGGGCTTCGGGGAGCCGGCACCGCTGCAGAGCGGACCCGGCTGGGCACGCTGGGTCGCTTGTCGTAGGTCCCGCCGCCAAGCCTTCCGCTCTCGGCTGCCCTGCGGGCGGGCACACGGGTGATGCCTCTGTTCTTGTATGTATTAAAAACAATATTATTAATTGAAACCATTAACACGTGCCGGCGAGATTATGAAAGAAGCTCGTTTACTTGCGCATCCTGCTTCCAAGGTACCGGTACCGGTTATTAAGTTCTTTGAGGGATGTAGCTGTGCCTTGGGTTTGCTTGGCCTTGAAAAAAGTTTTTAAGAAGCACCGATTCGCTGCCGTGTTTAGTTCATCATGTGGCTCCTTCCTGTCCTCCGTGGGTCACACTTTCCAGAGCAGACAGCTGGAGCCTGAAAAAAACAGCGAGTGTCGCCGATGGCCAGACTTGAAATATTTTTGATGAAGAGGACCATCCTGTGAGTGCGTGTGGTCAGAAGCTAAGAAACCAAGGAGACGCTTCATCAGAAAATTGTCCTAGATAGACGTTCTCGATCAATTTTTATTTCTCTTCGAAAAGATAGTACATGTGTAATGTACATTTTGGAAAATACAGAAAAACAGAAGAAAATTTAAATCACCATCCAGAGATAAGCATTGTTAATATTCTGACTTTTATCATTCCAGACATTTTTTTATTCACTTGCATGTAGGTTTGTTTTGGGTTTTGGTATTACATAATTGGTATCATCTTGTACATGTTCTTTTATAGACTTGATCCCCTCCCCCCACAACTTACTGTATAATGAAAATCACTCAAT
Organism: Monodon monoceros; assembly: GCF_005190385.1. Lineage (NCBI taxonomy): Eukaryota > Metazoa > Chordata > Mammalia > Artiodactyla > Monodontidae > Monodon > Monodon monoceros. Next base: position 66,211,640 of record NW_021703778.1, read on the forward strand.
GTTACTACATGTTCTCCTACACAATGACTTTTAATGGGCACATAGCATTCATCCTGTGAATATATGTCCTTATTTCATCCATACACTATAATAGACATTAGGGGGACTTCCCTGGTGGTGCAGTGGTTAAGAATCTACCTGCCAATGCAGGGGACACAGGTTCGAGCCCTGGTCCAGGAAGATCCCACCTGCCACGGAGCAACTAAGCCCATGCGCCACAACTACTGAGCCTGAGCTCTAGAGCCTGTGAGCCACAACTACTGAGCCCGCATGCCACAACTACTGAAGCCCATGCACCTGGAGCCCATGCTCCGCAACAAGAGAAGCCACCGCAATGAGAAGCCTGTGCACCACAAGGAAGAGTAGCCCCCAATAGTGGCAACTAGAGAAAGCCCACGTGCAGCAACAAAGACCCAACACAGCCAAAAATAATAAATAAATAAAATAAAAATTCTGTCTGGAAAAAAAATAAAGTAAAATAGACATTACAGCTGGGTTTTAAATACTTAATATTTAAAATATTAATATTATATACTTTCAGACAGATAAGTATATGGAATAATACAATTGTGTATGCAGAATCATGGCCCCCAAAGACTTCTTAATCCCCAGGACCTGTAGTTATATGGCAGGTGGGAATAAGATTGCTAATTAGCTGGCTTTAAACTAGGAAAATTATCCTGGATTATCCTTAAAAGTGTAAGAGAAAGAAAGAGAGAGACATGTGGTGATGAAAGAAGAGCCTGAGAGATGCCATGTTGTTGGCTTTGAAGATGGAAGAAGGGGGTGGTGAGCCAAGGATTGCAGGCAGCCTCTAGAAGCTGGAAAAGACAAGGAAATGGACTTTCCCCTAGAACCTCCAGAAGGAACACAGCCCTGCCAGCACCTCAATTTTTCTCCCAGTGAGACCCAGGTCATACTTTGAACTACAGAACTGTAAGATAACAAATTTGTGTTGTTTTATCTATTTTTATCATTTATTTATTTTTCTGGATACAGTTGACATGTCACATTGTATAAATTTAAGGTATACATGTGTTACTCTGATATATTTATGTAATATGGTTGCCATTGTAACAATAATTATCACATTACATTCTTACAATATTCTATGTTCAATAAACTTTACATTAACTCTTTATACACTAATGATGAAAAATCTGAAAGAAAAATTAAGGAAACACTCCCATTTACCACTGCAACAAAAAGAATAAAATACCTAGGAATAAACCTACCTAAGGAGACAAAAGACTTGTATGCAGAAAACTATAAGACACTGATGAAAGAAATTAAAGATGATACAAACAGATGGAGAGATATACCATGTTCTTGGATTGGAAGAATCAACATTGTGAAAATGACTCTACTACCCAAAGCAATCTACAGATTCAATGCAATCCGTATCAAACTACCACTGGCATTTTTCACAGAACTAGAACAAAAAATTTCACAATTTTTATGGAAATACAAAAGACCCCAAATAGCCAAAGAAATCTTGAGGAAGAAAAACGGAGCTGGAGGAATCAGGCTCCCAGACTTCAGACTCTACTACAAATCTACAGTAATCAAGACAGTATGCTAAGTATGGTATTGGCACAAAAACAAAAATATAGATCAATGGAACAGGATAGAAAGCCCAGAGGTAAACCCATGCCCACATGGTCACCTTATTTTTGATAAAGGAGGCAAGAATATACAATGGAGAAAAGCCAGCCTCTTCCATAAGTGGTGCTGGGAAAACTGGACAGCTACATGTAAAAGAATGAAATTAGAACACTCTCTAATACCATACAAAAAAATAAAATGGATTAAAGACCTAAATGTAAGGCCAGGCACTATAAAACTCTTAGAGGAAAACATAGGCAGAACACTCTATGACATCAATCACAGCAAAATCCTTTTTGACCCACCTCCTAGAGAAATGGAAGTAAAAACAAAAATAAACAAATAGGACCTAATGAAACAAAAGCTTTTGCACAGCAAAGGAAACCATAAAAAAAGATGAAAAGACAACCCTCAGGAGAAAATATTTGCAAATGAAGCAACTGACAAAGGATTAATCTCCAAAATATACAAGCAGCTCATGCAGCTCAATATCAAAAAAAAACCCAATCCAAAAATGTGCAGAAGACCTAAATAGACATTTCTCCAAAGAAGATATACAGATTGCCAACAAACACATGAAAAGATGCTCAACATCACTAATCAGTAGAGAAATGCAAATCAAAACTACAATGAGGTATCACCTCACATCAGTCAGAATGGCCATCATCAAAAAATCTAGAAACAATAAATGCTGGAGAGGGTGTGGAGAAAAGGGAACCCTCTTGCACTGTTGGTGGGAATGTAAATTGATACAGCTGCTATGGAGAACAGTATGGAGGTTCCTTAAAAAACTAAGAATAGAACTACCGTATGACCCAGCAATCCCACTACTGGGCATATACCCTGAGAAAACCATAATTCAAAATGTGTCACATACCACAATGTTCATTGCAGCACTCTTTACAATAGCCAGGACCTGGAAGCAACGTAAGTGTCCATCGACAGATGAATGGATAAAGAAGATGTGGCACATACATACAATGGAATATTACTCAGTCATAAAAAGAAATGAAATTGAATTATTTGTAGTGAGGAGGATGGACCTAGAATCTGTCATACAAAGTGAAGTAAGTCAGAAAGAGAAAAACAAATACTACATGCTAACTCATATATATTGAATCTAAAGAAAAAATGGTTCTGATGAACCTAGGGGCAGGACAGGAATAAAGACACAGGCATAGAGAATGGACTTGAGGACACGGGGAGGAGGAAGGGTAAGCTGGGATGAAGTGAGAGAGTGGCATGGACTTATATACACTACCAAATGTAAAATAGATAGCTAGTGGGAAGCAGCTGCATCATTTGGGGAGATCAGCTTGGTGCTTTGTGACCACCTAGAGGGGTGGGATAAGGAGGGTGGCAGGGAGGCACAAGAGGGAGGGGATATGGGGATATATGTATGCATATAGCTGATTCACTTTGTTATACAGCAGAAACTACACAACATTGTAAAGCAATTACACTCCAATAAAGATGTTAAAAAAATCTTTATGGCTATTTTAGTACTCGTTACAAGTTTGTACCCTTAAACACCATCAATCTTACCCCCTACTTCCCATTTCTTGGTAACCACCATTTTACTCTGTTTCTTGGGGTATTTTTTACAAGTTTGATTTTTTTAGATTGTACATATAATATACAGTACTTGTCTTTCTCTGTCTGGCTTATCTCACTTAGCATAAGGTGCTCAAGGTCCATCCATGATGTTGCACATAAATTTGTGTTGTTTTAGGCCACTAACTTTATGTAGTAATTTGTTACAGCAGCAATAGAAAATTAATACAATAATGAATACCCCTCTACCCACCGCCCAAATCTGTCAAATATAACACTCAATACTCCATTCCCACAATTTTTCACTATTAAAATAACGCTATAGTAAACATTCTTGTAGATAAGTCTTGGTGTCCATCCTTGATCATCCTTAGGATATTCCTAAAAAGGAATTGCTGAGTCAAAAGTTATGCACATTTTAAGATTTATAATATAAACTGCCAAATTACCCTCCAGAAAAGTCAAACCAACTTACAATCCAGATGTAAATGTCTGAGAATGCCCCTTTCTTCACAACCTTGACAATACTGGATATTATGTTTTTCCCTATCTCAGTCAATCCAAAAGAAGTAAATGGTATTTTGTCATAATATCATGTATTATGGAATAGTAAGTGAAACTTTGTTGTAAGTCTTCCATGAAAATTGAGAGTAGTTGTTTGCAAGTGTCTGGACTTGTCACTGTCTTCCCCTAATTTGAGGGAGAACGTTGTGTTGTCAGCTCTCTTGTGAGCCAGATGCAGACATTTTAGAGACCCATACATATTCTCTTTCTCAAAAAAATTATCTTACACTATCACTACAAATTACAAAAAAAAAAAAAGCCTGTAATAACAAACAGGTGTGAAAGACTACGCTCATGGTAAACACTGAAAATGTTTAACTTTTGGAAAAGCTGACTATGCTGTCTTCTCATTTCCCCATAGAGTAGTAAAAACACTTCACCATCTACTAGAGTTTGGGAACTACTCTCTGGAAAGTCTCCAAACACATGCAGGGATAAGACTGAGTATTAAAGGAAATTCACTTTCCTGTAAGCTCTTTAATCTCTTCTTCCTACCTAAGATTTCAGTTCTTTGCACATAACTATATCCTTTTCCCTACCTTTTTTTTTTTTTTTTTTTTTTTTTTTTTTGCGGTACGCGGGCCTCTCACTGTTGTGGCCTCTCCTGCTGCGGAGCACAGGCTCTGGACGTGCAGGCCCAGCGGCCATGGCTCACGGGCCCAGCCGCTCCTTGGCATGTGGGATCTTCCCGGACCGGGGCACGAACCCGTGTCCCCTGCATCAGCAGGCGGACTCTCAACCACTGCGCCACCAGGGAAGCCCCCATTTTTTATTGTAGTAAAATACACATAAAATTAACCATCGCAAAACATTTTTTATCATATTTCACTGTTGTTGTCATTAATATTTTTCAAATGCTTATTGGCCATTAGCACTTATAAAGTGAGATGATCATCTATTTCTTTATGTATCCTTCTAGATTAACGATATTAACCACTGATCATAGATACTGCAAATATTTTCTCAACTTTTTTCCTATTAAATTTTGGCAATTTTTTAATCATAGAGGAATTTATATATATTTCAAATCTATAATTTTTTTCCTTTTTGCTATTGTGTTTAGACAGGCCTTGGCCCCCTTAGGATCAGCTAAATATTTGCCTATGCTTTCTTTTAATTCTTTTGTTGTAGTATTTATTCTTTAACTTTTTAATTAACCTGGAATTTTTTTTCTTGCCGTGCAGCTCAGCTTGCAGGATTTCAGTTCCCCAACCAGGGATTGAACCTGGGCCATGGAAGTGAAAGCCCAGAATCCTAACCACTAGCCCACCACAGAACTCCCTAACCTGGAATTTATTTTGGCACTTGATGTGTAGTAGGTCTCAGAACAATTTCTAATCATCAGGCCTAGTTATTGCTTCAGTTACTTAACCAATGCCCAGTACAGTCACATTGTCAAAAGCCTTCAACTTCTGAGACACTGTAATAGTGTGAGAAATAAAACTCAAGGTCAAGAAGACCTGGACTCTATTTATAACTCTGCCTCCTCGTCCAAAGCTCAGTTTCTTGTAACATGTCCCCAGGCCCTTGCACTGATGGCAGGTAAAGTGACATGCAGGCAGGTGCAGGGACACAGAGTCCCTTTGCCTTGGCAGCCTACTCTCAGGGCCTGCACAAGGAGCTCCTGCCTGGCTTCCCAAAGGACTGAGAAGTGCCAGTTGAAATTCTGTGTGCTGGGGACTTCCCTGGTGGCGCAGTGGTTAAGAATCCGCCTGCCAACGCAGGGGACGTGGGTTCGAGCCCTGGTCTGGGAAGATCCCACATGCCGCGGAGCAACTAAGCCCGTGCGCCACAGCTACTGAGCCTGCGCTCTAGAGCCCTCGAGCCACCACTCCTGAGCCCGTATGCCACAACTACTGAAGCCCGCGCATCTAGAGCCCGTGCTCCACAACAAGAGAAGCCACTGCAATGAGAAGCCGGCGCACCTTAACGAAGAATAACTCCCGCTCTCTGCAACTAGAGACTTTCCAGCTGTTTCATCTGGCCAGGTCTGAGAAGGTGCTGCTGAACCCTCCTTTTCAGCACTTCACCTTAAAAGTGTGCGGCCATTTCCACCCCCTTCCTCCTTTGCCAAACTTCAGACGCTGGGAAAACTCACAGGTGTTCAGGGTAAGCCAGGAACCCAGTGATGCTAAATTTCAAGCCGGCCAAAACCAGTTCTAAATAGGTCAGTTAGCCACTTTCCCCTAGGTTGGAGTTCCTCAGGCTTGTGCCCTTCTTTTCCCAGAAAGATGGTCAGAGGTTTAGTTTAGTCTTGATGTTTAAGAAATTCAGGGTGTGAGGTGGGGCCCTAAAGTTAACTTTTCTTACCCCTGCCTTTCTAAGTATTTTTCTGAGAAGCTCAAAGAAATCCACATTGTCAGCAAAACTTTAACAAGGCAGCATTCTTTTTCTCTTCCTTCTATTGTCCACCTGTTGGCAGGTTGCAAAGCACGTGTGGCTTATTCTCAACACATTCCTGAAAGCAGCAGCAACTTCTGAAACCCACCTCTTCTCTGCACATCAGTTCTCCAACAGGTTCACAAATATTATCCCCAAAGCTCTGCTGTTCGGGTTGCGATTCATCTGCCACTCATGAGGATCCTTGACACTTCAGGTAAGCTCCAATCTTAAGGGGTAAGAGTCTCAGATGCAAACGCTGGTGTCATTTTCTTTATTTTCCATACCAACTTAATTTCTGACTGAGGCTGAGCCCCCATTGGGCTGGTACTATAGACCAAATGTTTGCATCCCCCACAAAATTCATATGTTGAATCCTAACCCCCAATGTGATGGTATTGGAGGGTGGGGCCTTTGGGAGGCTCCATTAGGATGGAGCCCTCGTGTTGGAATTGTTGTCAAACCCAAGTTCGTGTGCCCGACACGCAGTGGGGCCAAACAAACTGAAATGTTGGAGTTGGGATGGGAGCAAAGAAAGGTTTATTGCTGGGCTGAGCAAGGAGAACAGGCCACTTGTGCTCAAAAGACCTGAACTCCCCAGTGGGTTTCAAGAAAGCATTTTTTTTTTTTTTTGCAGTACGCGGGCCTCTCACTGTTGTGGCCTCTCCCGTTGCGGAGCGCAGGCTCCGAATGCGCAGGCTCAGCGGCCATGGCTCACGGGCCCAGCCGCTCCGCGGCGTGTTGGATCTTCCCAGACCTGGGCACGAACCCGTGTCCCCTGCATCGGCAGGCGGAATCTCAACCACTGCGCCACCCCGGAAGCCCCTCAAGGGAGCATTTTTAAAGGCAAGGTGAGGGAGGGGAGTCATAGGGTGTGTGAATCGAAGAGTTGTGGTTGATGGTGAGGTAACAGGGTGGGTTCACAGGGATCAACATTACCAATCCTTAGGCTCCAGTAGGTCTGGGGGCTAAGTGCTTATGGTCATCAAGTAGTTAACTTCTTCCATTTAGTGGCGATTTTAGCATCTGTAAAACAACTCAGGAAATGTGCATCAGATATTGTTATTCAGGTACTTCAGGGAGGAACTAAAAATTCTGTGACTGCCATATGGCTGTTGGACTGTTTAAATTTGCTATTTTTGTCATTACATGTTCACATCCTTTCAATCATTAATTCTTGAGGCAGGCTTTTGTGACTCAGCGGAGGCCTGGGAGACTACAGCTTTTCTACAAACAAGAGGCGGGGGGAGGACATTGAGCGGGTGGGGGGGTCTGTTCCGGGAAGGCCCCATAGGGTCCTACTCCATTATAGAATTCGTGCCATTAAAAAAGAGGCCCCAGAGAGCTCCCTCACTCCTTCTGTCGTGAAAGGACACAGAAGTATGCCATCTATAAACCAAGAAGCAGGCTCTCACTAGACACCAAGTCTGTTGATGCCTGGATCCTGGACTTCCCAGCCTCCAGAACTGTAAGAAATAAATGTCTAGTGTTTAAACTACCCAGTCCATAGTATTTTGTTATAGCAGCCCAAACAGACTAAGATAACTGGCCTGGCGAACACTTCACCTCATTCTTGAGGATTGTGCTAAGTTTCCTGTATGTGTCCCCCACCAGGTCTGTGCCCACCCTTCACCCTGCTCTGTGCCCAGGAGGCTGACTTTGATGGGCCATATCAGCTGGCTTCTCTTGCCCTCTGGTTTCTAGACCCCTTTTGAATGGGTCATCTGTGATCTGCCAGTACCCCCTGACAGGATATGCTCCCCTTTTAGTCTAGAAGGCTTTGCAGATGGGGTCCATCTGCTTCTTGGTTGTCAGTCTAACCAGGTCACTGCACAGATGTCTACTGTCCCTGTCTGTGGAACCCTTCAGGTTTGACGGGTCATGGCTCCTCCTATTTGTTGCTTTAGATGGATACGAGAATCTTAAGGTAGATGGCCTAGGTCTTGGCTATGCAGTTCTTTGCCAGTTTGTGGACCAGCAGCATTGGGATCACCTAGGAACTTTTTGGAAATGCAGACTCTCAGGCCCCATCCAGACCTACTGAGTCAGAAACTACATTTTAAAAAGATCCCCTGTGATCTGTGTGTATATCCCAGTGTGAGAAGCCCTGGCCACCACACAGCCACTCTCTCTGGAGTCTTCCTACCTCCCCCATGGGGCTGTGGGGAAGCCCGACCCAGATTCCTAGTACTCCAGAGTAGCAAATCAAGGCTATTTCTCTAGATTGGAGCAGGGAAGTTCCCCACCTCTCCTGTTTCTCCGAGATACTTTGTTCATTCTAGCAAATTTCATTCTCTCTTATCATGTCAAGGAACCCTTTAAGTCAGTGATACTCAAACTTGATTGCTCATTAGAATCACCAAAGGAGCACCCTAGGTCAATTAGAGTATTTGGGGGTGGGACCCAGGTGGCAGTGTTTTAAAAACTCCCCAGGTGATTCCAAGAGGAGCCAAGGTTGAGAGTTCTCTGGAGGGCTTAAAAATTTCAAAAGCAAAGTCCAGGAAGAACTCCAGGCTACTTTTGCTTAAAGGTAGAAAGCGGGAAAAATACAGAGAGAGAAACATCATTAATAATTCAGAACATCCAGGCTCAGTAGCCACGTGAGCTGTCCCAGCACCATCTTGCTGGTCTTGATCATCAGGTCTCTGGTCTTCTCCTCATCTCTCTGGCTACTTCCTGCAAACCCTCTCATGATCTGCTCAAGTCTCCAGGGAAGAAAGTGAGCTAGCTCCTTGGAAGCCAGGTGCTCTCTCAAACTTCATTGTCTTCCCACAGCTCATAGTGAAGATGCTGAGGTCAGTGTAAATTTATGCAAATATAATCGCTCCCTTTTCTGAACTCCTGCAATGCTTATTGCCTGTGTTAATTGCTTCTCAATGACCACCGCTGTCTTGTCTGCTTTTCCTTTTTAGTCTCTCATACTGCAAATTCACTTTCCTTATGTATATGTGTCTCTGTCTTCTCTTCCCTAAAAGCCCATAGGCTTCTCAAAATCAGGATTTGGTCTTATCTCCCCCATGCCTACTACAGTGCTTAGTAAGCACAGAACTCTGTCCATTGAGTGACATACTCAGCAGAACTGACTTGTGGTCACTATCTGAGGACTGTTTCCCTCCGGGTTTATCTAGAACCCTTTTTTCTGGTCATAACTTTACTAGGTTCTTTTTTTTTTTTATTATTGAAGTATAGTTGATTTACAATGTTGTGTTAATTTCTACTGTACAGCAAAGCGATTCAGTTATACATATATATCCGCTCTTTTTCCTATTTTTTCTATTATGGCTTATCACAGAATGTTGAATATAGTTCCCTGTGTTATACAGTAGGAACTAGGTTCTTCTTAATGCATGCCTTTGGTCTTTCCTCTGCCTTGACTTGGTGTGATGAAAACATCAAAAGACAACCTAATTCCAGCTAAGCCTCCATTAACTTGTTTCTAAAATTGGGAAAATAATTCTATGTCATTGTAGGGTTAATGAGATATTACAGGGAGCTCTGCCCTTGGAATGTATGTAGAAGCAAAATAAATGAAAATCATTCTGATTTTCCATTAGATAAAAGCTGCTTAAAAGGCTAATAGGTCAAAGGGCTCAAAGTATTAAGAAGAATGGTGCTCTATTTATTCACATTAAAAAACGGATTCAACTATGTATGGAATGTCTGCTGTATACAAAGCAGTAGGCAATGTAAATCCTGTTTCCTAGGATCACAGAAACTTTTTAACTCTAATAGCCACTTAACCACTTGAAGTTGTTTCCCCATCTGTAAAATGAAAATATTTATACCCATTACATAAGGTTAGATGAAGATAAAATGAGAGAATGCTTGTAAGGTGCATAGTATACTGCGAGTGCTCAATAAATGCCGACTATAATTCCTGGAGCTTGTTGATGATAAAGAAACCAGTTGGCCCTGGGAATCTTGGGCTGATGGTGATTTCCCTCATAACAACGCGTACAATGCAAAGTTTTTACAATAGTTCTGCCTTAAGGAAGATTACGAATATGTTCCATCTGCAGAAAATACTTGCTGGAGTCTTACCTTTGAATCAAAAGCTGAGAGATTGTTCTTTCAAAATCCAATAGGTGGCACAAGGAGTACTGGCCAGCAGAGAGCTTTATCTTCCCACTTCCAGAGGGCCTTCATCTTGGACATGTCTTCCTAGTCTGTCACATGGTCACTCCATAAGTAGCTGTGCATAACAGACTCTTCAAATATACAGACCATGGTTATTATGGGGTTTCTTTAAAGAAAAAAGAGATGTGGTCTAGAAAGCAGTTGAGAATGAGTCCAGCTTTTCCCAAATACTTTCCCCTAAATATTCCACTCATCTGAAACTAGTTAATTACACTAAACTACTTAAATTCCAAATTGCCCTTATATGAAAGTTAAATACCGTTGTCTATAAATGTATTTCTTATAGAGACACATGGTCCAAAAATCTAGTAGAAGGTCTGTCATCATTATTAACAGTGCCAGCTCTGTCATCACTGGGTGGTGTGGATGCTAAAGCAGTGGGCACTGGTCGATGAGCTGGGGGAGTGGGGGAAGATGGTCTGCCGTATTTGCTAATTTCTGTAGATGTTTCCACCATGGCCAGTTTCAAGTGCTAAGATGCAGTCCCTTACACAGAGCAGGGAAGAGATGAGCACAATATCCTGATCAGGTAATGCCGAAGTCTTATTTTAGAAATATTTCCATTGTCATCAGAAGTGCTAATAAAATACCCATATTGATGATTTGGGGCTTCCTTTTCTCTTTCCTCTGATCAAAAAGCAGAGAGTGGGAATGAAAAATGGGAGGAAGAATGGACTACTAGACTCACCCAAAGTGAATGATTGGCCTTAAGTAAACAAGGGGTGACCTACTTGATCATTTTACCCACCTGAGCTCGACACATAACAGAGTCAAAGCTCTATAAGGTGTAGCTCTCTGACTTGCTATTAAGAGGTAATATATTAAATACAGAATTTCAGGTTAGGAAGGGACAATCCACTCCAATTTTAGACAGCTTTAGTTGCTCCTTTATATCATGTCAACATCTGCTTGCTTCTATGTACAACAGCCAGGACATGGAAGCAACCTAAGTGTCCATCGACAGATGAATGAATAAAGAAGATGTGGCACATATACACAATGGAATGTTACTCAGCCATAAAAAGAAATGAAATTGAGTTGTTCATAGTGAGGCGGATGTCATACATACATACACTCTGTAGTCATACCTACATACACTCTGTCATACAGAGTGAAGTTAAGTCAGAAAGAGAAAAAGCAAATACCGTATGCTAACACATATATATGGAATCTAAAAAAATAAATGGTTCTTATGAACCTAGGGGAAGGACAGGAATAAAGACACAGACGTAGAGAATGGACTTGAGGACAAGGGGAGGGGGAAGGGTAAGCTGGGACAAAGTGAGAGAGTAGCATTGACATATATACACTACCAAATGTAAAATAGCTAGCTAGTGGGAAGCAGCTGCATAGCACAGGGAGATCAGCTCGGTGCTTTGCGACCACTAGGAGGGGTGGGATAAGGAGGGTGGGAGGGAGACGCAGAGGGAGGGGATATGGGGATATACGTATGCATATAGCTGTTTCACTTTGTTATACAGCAGAAACTAACACAACATTGTAAAGCAATTATACTCCAATGAAGATGTTAAAAAGAAAAAGTCTGCTTGCTTTTAACTTAAATTCACTTATTGAGGTTCTGGCCTAGCGAAAGAACATAGAAAATACATGTCATTCATTTTCCAAATGACAACCCAGAGCTAACTGAGGATGGGGTTTCATTTTCTCTTTGGATTTACTTCTCCAGGGTGAATATCATAGGTTCCTACAAACAGTATTTGCTGTTTCTCGTCACCCTTTTCATGTTTCTCTGGACATGCTCCAATTTGCCCATATCCCTCTTAAACTAGGCCCAAGGACTGAACACATGTCCTGCTCAGAATAACAGGGAACCACTATCCATCTTGTTCTTATCATCACATGTGTATCTGTACAGCCCAAAATCGCATAAGTTTTTTGGCAATGCAATGGCATCACACTCTTGATTTATATAAAATTATAGCTGACTAAAATCCTACATCTTTTTAACTTATTAATCCTCAAATCCCTTATGCTATAATTACATTTTAAGAAATCTAAGTCCAGTGAATATACTAAAAACCATTGAATTGTACCCTTTAAATCAGTGGGTTGAATGATATGTGGATATCTCAATAAAGCTGTTAGAAATATAAGTTCAAGAAAGAAAGACAGATGTGTTTTATTAAATGCTAAATTTGGTGGGGACTTTCCTGGCAGTCCAGTGGTGAAGACTCCACGCCTCCAATGCAGGGGATGCAGGTTTGATGCCTGGTCGGGGAACTAAGATCCCACATGCTGCACGGTGCAGGCCCTGCCCCCCCCCCCAAAAAAAAGCTAAATTTGGTATTTTATAAAATAACTACTATATTTTGACAGGCACATTATCTCATAATATAATTCTTTCAACAATACCTTGTACCTTTGAGTCCTACAGGCATTAGGGAACAGGTGCAAGTGGAGGAGCAAGAATTTGAACCCAGGTCTGCTCGGGATGCCCATGTTCATGTCATGCTCATTCCACCATGCCACCCCGCCTCCCTGTCACCTTGCTGTGTGCAAGGCTTTGTGATTGGTGCCCAGCTGAAATCAGTGGAGGAGGTCTGCCAGGCAGGCAGAGCTGCAGGACCACATGGGTCCTGAGAGGAGTAACAGGTGACATGATAATTGAGAGAGATTCAGTGTTAGAAAGACCTAGAAGGTAGCAAAAGGTAGGTGTCCCATACATGGAGCAAATATGATTATTGGCAGTGGTGAAAGTGGGGGTGGGGGAATGGGAGAAACAGTGGGAGTGACCTAGACAGTGTGGGCAGTGTGGGACAGACAGGACAAGTGACAGCAAGCTCCCAGCTCAGTCTGCCTTTAAGGGGTGTCACCTGGAGAAAATAGACGTAAGCAAGTTAGAGTCCTGATTTTGAAGAGACCAGGGTTCTGGTCAGGTTATGGAGGCAGGAGCTAAAGCCTGAGGAATCGAGAACTCAGGCTCTACAACAGGGAATTAGAACAGGGACTCGATGCCTGGTTGAAGGCAAAAGCCCAGAGGCCAGAACCAGGGCATTTGATCAGAGCAGGACAAGTCACAGGATATCCTAACTTTGTCCCCTGAACTACTGAAACAGGGCTCCTTAAAGCCTTCAGCTAGAGACAGGATTGGGCCCTGAATCTGGGGGAAGGCCAAAGCTATAGATGAATGTCAAGTGGCACAGTAATGGGGACTGATAGCTCCTTAGAAGAGACCGGTGCCTATCGCGTTGTGTTTTGCTTTGTTTCCTGCAACATGCATGACCAATGACAGCTGTAGGTACACGTACCCCTTTAAAAATATTCAGGGTTAGACACAATTATGGGTGTGCCATCTATAATGCCAGCTGCTTCCTACTACACAAAAAAGCATTTCAGGAAGTGACTAGGAGAGAACACTGTTTTGGAATAACTGTGAATCTGTTCTATTCAGTTTTGTCATCAGCAAAAATTACTTGTGTGCATGTCTGATTTTGGCAGGCCAGTGTGATGGGATCCCCCTGGGTGGGCATCCCCATGTGGACCCCGCCTGGTGTGGCCTCTCTCTCGGTGCCAGCTCACTCACTCAGCCAAGGCTTCTTGGGTTTCACGTAACAGATACAGTTCAAGGTTGCCTGAGCTAAAACAGAGAGTGGACTGGACATGGGCCAGAGCCGGAAGGGCAGCTGGGCCTCAAGGGGGTTAGAACAAAGCCCTGAGAGGCCCATGGGAACGCAGACAGCTATTCTCTTGCCACCTCCCCTTTTCTCCCAGGGGCGACCTGGTTTCTCATCTCTACTTCTCCCTGATGCTTTTAGTCATCTTTTGCTACATTCCAGTTTTTTCTGCCTCCCAGAGTACATCGTGAAAATGGCCATGCCAGCCCCTTATTGTATGCTGTCCTAGATCTAGGCCAATAGTGACTGACCAGAAGGGTTGTGTCCGCATTCCAGACGTCCTGCAGACAGAATCTCAGCTTGGGTCAGGAGCGTCTCCTCCAATCAGCCGTAGGCACTTGGGGTGGTAGTGACTCCTGGGGCCCACCCCTGTGGAAGTGGATGCACAGAAGCTCTTTAAAAAGGAGGCACAGACTGAACTAAGACCCCCTAAGGTGCCTACTCCCTCCAAACTGTTGTCAAGGCAGCCAGTGGCTCTAAGTCCTCCCGTTCAGGCTGCCTCACTGTAGCTCTGCCTTCAAACACTGAACAGTACCTAAACATAGTTTGTTAAGTGAAAAGGCCTTCATCATGAACTTCATTGATGATGAATGTCTGCAACAAAAACTTTTATTTTCAAATCTAGGGACCACACATTAAGGGGAGAAACCAGTTTAAACAAAAGACCCACCAAGGACATTGGAAATGAGCCTGTTTACAAGGATCTACATCGCCTAACAATGTATTTTACAACCAACAGAATTACTGAGGCATATGTACAAGAAGTTAATTTGCAAAGTGCCTTTTTAAACAGCCCTCAAATTATGTCTGAATGAAAGCTATCTTATTCATACTTCTCTAGGTATCCAAAGAATATAACCTGAAATCAAAGACTAGAAGCAGAAAATCTGGAGGTTCTGACTTACATGGGCTCCTGCTTCAGATTAATAAGGTAACATTAATGGAACCATGGGGCAGGTTACTAAATCTGAAGGCTGTACTCTTAGGCTCTGAGAGCAACCAAGACTCCTTCCCCTATAATCTCTAACGATGATGAGGAGGAGGAGGAGGAGGAGGATGGTATTATCTGAGCGCTGATTTTGTGCCAGGCACTGTGCTAAACACTTTGCATAGATTATCACATTTAATCTTTATAATTTCTCTATGAGATAGATTAGGGGTCCCCAACCCTGTCAGGAACCGGGCCTCACAGCAGGAGGTGAGCGGCAGGCGAGTGAGCGAAGCTTCATCTGTATTTACAGCCGCTCCCCATCGCTCGCATTACCGCCTGAACTCCGCCTCCTGTCAGATCAGCGGTGGCATTAGATTCTCATAGGAGCGCGAACCCTACTGTGAACTGCGCATGTGAGGGATCTAGGCTGCGCGCTCCTCATGAGAATCGAATGCCTGATGATCTGAGATGGAGCTGAGGCGGTGATGCTAGTGCTGGGGAGTGGCTGCAAATACAGATTATCATTAGCAGACAGGTTTGACTGCACAGAGACCATAATAAATCAACTGCTTGTAGACTCATATCAAAACCCTATCAGTGAGTGGCAAGTGAAAACACGCTCAGGGCTCCCACTGATTCTGCATTATGGTGAGTTGTATAATTACTTCATTATATATTACAATGTAATAATAATAGAAATAAAGTACACAATAAATGGAATGTGGTTGAATCATCCCGAAACCTTTCCCCCACCCTCCGCTCCACATCCCACTCTGTGGAAAAATTGTCTTCCACGAAACCGGTCCCTGGTGCCAAAAAGGTTGGGGACCGCTGGGATAGATAGTATTATTTTCCCCACTTTACAGATGAAGAAACTAAGGCACCAAGCTAGTTAAGGTCCCACGAATGGTAACTTGCAGAACAAGCATATAAGCCCAAGTCTGGCTGAAGCTGAAGACCTTAACCAATATAAAATACTTAGATCATCCAACAAGAAATTTTTGTAAAAAATTGAAAATGAAGCTCCCTAATGGACAGTGGGAGTTCCTATCATTTTTTATCTCATGAGGAGTTTTCATTTTCAATGCATCTGAACAAGTTCTTGGGGGTTTTGTTTTTGTTTTTGTCTCCTATAAGGAAGGCACTAATGTCAAGGGTAATGCAAAAATGATTACGACCCTCTTGGGTTTCTCAAGGAGCTCAAGGTCATCTAATCCTTAACAAGAGGCGGTACAAAACAGTTAGAACGCTGAATATGGTGTCTCATTCCAGTAACATCCTAGCTCTAGGAGATGAAGGGAAGGACTGATCATGTCTACTAAGTATATAAAAGTTACGATTTGCTGCTGTTAGCTGAATCATGTCAGGGAACAGAAATCCCCTGTTAGCCAAAGTAATCAACAGTTCTCAGCAGGACCAGTACAACTTCTGGTTAATCATGTACCCGTGTCTTTAAGTGAACTGTGGGTTGTGATCCTTATGAATAAGACACAAGACTAAAGGAAGAAATGGATCCTAGACAGGACTGATCCTTGTGGCCTGTTCTCAGTAAACACTGTCCCTGAAGAAAACACCACTGCTGTGAGCTGTCAGCCAGCAAACCGAGGCAGGAACAACAGGGGGAGAGGCAGGGGAGATCTTTGGAAAGAACTCTCCCCTCAACGTGACACTTTCAATCTCAAGGATCTTTCCAGAACAGTCCCAGGAATAAATGGGTACACCTGTTCTTTGTACTTTGATTGCAGAAACCAGTCCATCGTCTGCCGCCAGCTGGACCCAGTGGATCTCAGTGCTGCCTGCCGTCAGAAATCTGAACCATGCACCGATTGCTTGCTCTGTGCTCCACTTCCGCGACCAAACCCTGCTTTCTGTTCAGGTAAGGCGAGCCCAGCTGCGTTCTTCTGCACCCCTGAAGTCTGCAGCGGTCTGTGATCAGGACGTAAAGTCTTATCGATGGCAGTGGAAAGCAGGATGCACTCCAGATTTTGGATAAAATAGCTCCAGTGCTCCTTTTCATTTATATATGACTTTACATGACAAAGCCCATCACATTCATCATTAATTAAACCCGCCGCTTGGTGCCCTCTGAGGCAGGGCTGAAATAGCTTGCTCATTTTACAGCTGACAAAACAGATAGCAAGGCTTAGGGGTTTGCTGAAGTGAAGTGGTGTTCAACCGAGGAAGGCTGCCCCAATTCCCTTTCTAGTTCATTCTTTTTTGGCCTGGAAGAGGCCTTCAAAGTGCCCAGCTCTTAACTCCAAACAGCTTAAGGAAGTCAGCTGGGAAGAGTTGCTTGGCAGGGGAACGGCAGCTGTCACAACCAGAGCACAGTGTGGGGCTTGAATTCTTTGAAAACAGCCAAGTCATATTTCTCTGGCTCTCAGTGGATGTTAAACACACATGCACATAAGGTTTCTCCTGCCAGGCCAGAGAGCAGGCCAGGAAATGTGGGCAGTTGTAGCAGTGTCACATTTGACCTGGCGGAAAGCCGCCTACCCACTACCCACACTTCACCCGTCTCTTACCAGATCCTTTATATTAAAATTTTAAATGAACTCAGAATTGAACCTATTCCAAGAGCAGGCCTAGTCCCATATTTGTGGCATGTGGGGAATAGGAAAAATGGTGGCCCACATATCATGTGTGTAAATATAAAACAATTATAGCTGAAGCTAACAAGTTAGCCTTGACAGGCCAGTTAGCCTTTCCTACCTTGACAGATATATGTTTATAATGACCTATAAAATCAGTTTGATTGATGCAGAACTCCTCAGAGCTCCACACCAGAATGTGGTGGTTCCAGGAAAGCACTTCTGGCCTGATGTCATTTCCCACTCGCAGGCCTGGCCCATATCATAAAGGGCCTTATATACACACGACGATGATCCCACCCCACATACGTCCAAGCTCCTGCCACATCGGCACCCCCTCACAGCCACCGCTTTGGGCCTGTGGTACCACACCAATGGCACGGTCTCCCTTTGGAAGGGTAGATCAGGAAAAGAGGTTCATACCAGTCCTGGAAGCAGGGACTTTGGCAGGGAATTCTGGACCTAAAAGCAGAGCAAGGATCTGAGTGAATAAATCACTTGGCCTCTGGATTCCTCACCCAGTGAAGAGAAATGACCAGAAGAGAGCAACAGTAGAGCTCTCCAAAGAGTGGGCCCCAGGGAGGGGCCTCTTGCCAAGACCTAAGAGCAAATGCTATCTGGCCAAATAATAAATCAGCCAAAAGTGTGAGTTAATACTGGAGATGGCACAAATCTGGATACCATAAATAATTTCACTTCAGCTACAAGGCACAGAGGCATGAGCGATTTCAAGTGTTATGTCTGCTGCCTCCCACAAATAACTTACTTACTCTGGGCAGTAGGCGTGGTCTCCAGTAGGTGTAAAGGCCAGAAACCAAATGAATAAGCTCTGTAATTAAATATTTTACTCAAGAGGCTGAGCTCCCATAAAAAAAGCAGATACCAAAGCTCTAGGTGGTGACCCTAGGTTGGGTACCCCTACTATTGCCTCCCCAAAATGGACCAAGTGGGTAGAAGGAGAGATTCCCCGGGCCCCTGGGCGTGTGCTGCATTGGTCTTTGTGGAGAGGTCCTTGGGTCAGCTGAGGTTTCGAGGGGCCGTGGGACAAAACAGACCCCTCTGTCCACATCGTTTCCCTTAGAGTCAGAGCCATGATCCCAGTCCTGGGGCTTGAAATGCAAAGAGGTTAACATTACAAGCTCCCGTATTAACTCATAGATCAACTTTGTTTAAATTAATGATTTACAACATTTAATTTTAAGGGAACCATGTCCACATCTAAAAAGTATTTTTATCATCAAATTCTCAAGGCAAAAGATGTAAATAAGGAAATGTGTAAGATGTATATTTTGATGCTAATTTGTGGCTGTGCTGTATGTCAATGGTAACAGCATTGAATTCTGGATTCTTTTTTTTAATTTACTTTTGGCTGTGTTGGGTTTTCGTTTCTGTGCACGGGCTTTCTCTAGTTGCGGCGAGCGAGGGCTACTCTTCATCGCGGTGCGCAGGCTTCTCATTGTCGTGGCTTCTCTTGTTGCGGACCACAGGCTCTAGACGCGCAGGCTCAGTAGTTGTGCCTCACGGGCTTAGTTGCTCCGCAGCATGTGGGATCTTTCCAAACCAGGGTTCGAACCCATGTTCCCTGCATTGGCAGGCAGATTCTTAACCACTGCGCCACCAGGGAAGCCCTGGATTCTTGATTCAAAGGCTTTAGTCCAACCTTCTCTGACAGCACTATTCCTAATATATGAAGGACATATTTCCTTAATGATCTTTTGATGGTGGTTATATAAATTAATACATTAATTTGTTTTTCTTTTAAAATGGAGATAAAAATAGAGCCCAAATCAGAATAAAAGAGTCAATTCACACCATCACATAGTGGTCACATCTATGGAGTGGACAGACAGATCCTCTTCCTGCCCCTACAGCCTTCTCCCCCACAGATCCACTATCTGTTCAGACAGACCCATTCTGTAGAGCCAGGGACAATCTGTGTGCCTATACTGACCCCATTTCTGGTTGCCACTTGATAACATGGCCCATCTATTTTTGTGTTGCCACCCCCACAAGTATCCAACTTCCTGAAGGCATGCCCTCAGCCTCCCCACCACAGTTCAAGTTTCCATATTATCTGATCCATCCTCCTCGCCCATCCAGTTCAGGTGAATTGTATGTCCAAAGAAGGTGATGTGGTGCTGTCAATAAGACCTTGCTGGGATGGTACAGTCCTGTCATTGAATGAGAAGAATGACTCTCAGACAATGCTGATGGCTGCTAGTAATACCTGATGTCACTGATATCGAGGAATGTAACCTTTCATTTATCTAGAATAGTTAGGGAACAGGGAGTTCTAATATACTGGATAATCGCTTAACTATAGACTACCAGTTTTGAAAGAAAAATAAACTAATTTGGAAAGAACTATAAATAACACAACAGCACATTCCTGGCAGATCATAATTTTACCTGGCATTGTAATTATTTACGAGTGTGCTCCACCTCCCCTGCAAGGCCATCAGCTTCTCTCCTTTTTTTTGGCCCCACTGTGTGGCATGCGGGATCTTAGTTCCCCAACCAGGGATCGAACCTGCACCCCCTGCATTGAGTGCAGAGTCTTAACCACTGGACCACCAGGGAAGTCCCACCACTGTGGGTAGAAGGAGAGATTCCCCGGGCCCCTGGGCTTCTTTTTTTTTTTTTTTTTAACCATCCTTATTGGAGTATAATTGCTTTACAATGTTGTGTTAGTTTCTGCTGTATAACACAGTGAATCAGGTACATGCATACATATATCCCCATACACCCTCCCTCTTGCACTTCCCTCCCACCCTCCCTATCCCACCCCTCTAGGTGATCACAAAGCACCGACTAGCTATCTATTTTACATTTGGTAGTGTATATATATCAATGCTACTCTCTCACTTCGTCCCAGCTTACCCTTCCCCCTCCCGGTGTCCTCAAGTTCATTCTCTACATCTGTGTCTTTATTCCTGTCCTGCCCATAGGTTCATCAGAACCTTTTTTTTTTTAGATTCCATATATATGTGTTAGCATACGGTATTTGTTTTTCTCTTTCTGACTTACTTCACTTTGTATGACAGACTCTAGGTCCGTCCACCTCACTACAAATAACTCAATTTCATTTCTTTTTATGGCTGAGTAATACTCCATTGTATATACGTGCCACATCTTCTTTATCCATTCATCTGTCGACCACCATTGGCTTCTGAAGAGATGGTCTGGATCAGTTTCATCTTTATTACCCTTATAGTACCTGGAGAGTTGCTTTATATATTGTAGGCACTAAAAAATTTTTTTATTAAATGAAAATATAGTTGACCCTTGAACAATGTGGGGGCTTGGGGTGCCTACCCCACACGGTCAGAAATCTGCATATAACTTTTCACTCCCCCGAAACATACTGCTAAAAGCCTACTGTTGACTGGAAGCCTTACTGATGACATAAATAGTCCATTAATATATATTTTGTATGCTATATGTAATGTATACTCTATTCTTATAATGAAGTAAGCTACAGAAAATTTTATTAAGAAAATCATAAAGTAGAAAAAAATTTCCAGTACTATACTATACTTATTGATACTGTAAGTTTATGTTGTCTGTTTACAAGATGAATCTTCTGTCAGTATCTACATCAATATTGTCTCACAAAACACTGTAGATGTTATCCAAATAACTAACACTATTACCCAAAAACTGGGTTCACCTCTTGGTGGGTGTTGAGCCAAAAGACACAACCAAGCCAAAGAGCAGGAGAAGGAAGGACTTAAGTAAGGAGCACACTGGGGATCTTTCCCAAAGAAGTGTCTCCACTTAAGCTAAAGGTACATGCATATTTATGTAGGGGCTTGAGCAGAGGAGAATTCAGCATAGAATTGGGCAAAGGTCGACAGAGTCCAAGCTTTAGTTGATTGAAGTCACAAGGGTCAGAAAAGGTCAACAGCATCATCCTTTACATTCTGGTTGATCTGGTGATTGAGTGCTTCAGGCTCATCTTTACCACTGAAATAGAACTGGAAGCCTTTACAGCTGATTTGCTATCTTTGCTATTGTTACTTCTCTTGCCTGGTAACAGTCATTTGTTCCTGCTTCTTTTGTTCCCTTAAGATCATTAATTACTGAGATCTGTTCGAGGACAAGCACTGTGGCCAGGCTTAGATCACAAAATGACTTAGGCCAAAAGTGGCTTCTCTTTGTCAAGAAAGCCATGCCTGGTTCTCTTTCTCTGGGGACCCTCTACCCAATCTGCTTACAAAATCCCCCCTTGAGATATTTCACTCTTCAGTCCTGAGGGGTACTGGACTGAAGGTAAGTCTTCTGTAATTGCTTCCTGCTGAGAATGGATGTTTTAGTCTTCCTAGTTAGAGGAGTGAAAATCTCTTGCTGCTAGAGCTAGGTAAGTTTTGGGGTCCACCAAAGTAGTGTCTGAACCTTGCTTGAATAGCATTATTCTAGCAGGTGTAGAAGAGGCACAGTGGGAGAGACAGTTAACAGCAACTTTGCAACATCATTAGCACAGACTTGAGCCGAGAGCCCCCTAAACCAAACCATTTTTCTAATATTTTCCCTAAACTGGGAAGGGGATCATTCAGAGAGGAGATTTGGTTTTTCATGTGCATCGTAAGTTGAGTTATATTAGAAGACTCATCAGGTATTAAAAACAGCATTTGGTATATATTATAGCATAAGTTCCTTCTTGAGAGGCTGTTAAAATATCAAGGGCCATGCAGTTTTGTAGGACCGCTTTTTCATCATAGAAACTTTTTTGTGTGTGTGTGTGTGTGGTACGCAGGCCTCTCACTGTTGTGGCCTCTCCCGCTGCAGAGCACAGGCTCCGGACGTGCAGGCTCAGCGGCCATGGCTCACGGGCCCAGCCGCTTCGCGGTATGTGGGATCCTCCCGGACCGGGGCACGAACCCGCGTCCCCTGCATCGGCAGGCGGACTCTCAACCACTGCGCCACCAGGGAAGCCCCATAGAAACTTCTGAGTTCATTAGACTGACAGCCTGATTACTGTTGTTAAGGCTTGCTGGGTAAATTTTGTTAAAGCCTCTATGTGAGTGATGATGACGTCCTCTCTGTTTGATTTCTTTCTTCTTCTTCTTTTTTTTTTTTTTTTGGCCACACCATGCAGCTTGCAGGATCTTAGTTCCCTGACCAGGGATTGAACCCCAGGCCCACTGCAGTGAAAGCTGAAAGCACCAAGTCCTAACCACTGGACCACCGGGGAATTCCCCTCTATGTTTGATTTCTAAAAGCATTCCTCTCCTCAATGGCCAAAGCAGATGTACAATGCATGTTCTACAGGCCACAAAACAGGCCATTCTGGTCAGTAAAGTTTAAGTTAAACCATGTATAAGCCAGCATGACTTCCCCATATCTCAATATGAAGATTTTTTTTCATCATTTCCCCTCTTGATTGAAAGTCTTTCAACAGACAAAAATATTTGTCCCTTGATGCCAGGGTGGTTGATGCCTGCCCTGGGTTCATCATGTCCCTTGGTGCTAAGCCTCCTTTTTGTTAATATATAGATATTCTTCTAGTTATCCACATTGGGAGAAGTTAATCAATATTGTGAACAGGCTCAGAGGTATGTTAATGGGGAAACATTTTGTAGGTTATATATACATTTATCCATTATACCAGATTGTAACACAAACATTGTACATGTGCTTATAGCAGTAGACTTAAAGCAAGCAGTGATACATGTCATGAGTAGTTACACTCTGTGATAACTTCACTAGATAATTTTCTTTTCCTCCTGAACATCAGGGCAAACATATGGCTAACACAATAACATTCAATTTTAATAGGGCCTTGACATGGGGCATCTGATCTTCTTCTAAAGATACATTGTTGTGATAAGCTTCAGAAACAAACTTAGAGTGTCTTTTTAGCAATTCATTTAAAATTTACAATTATGTAATGTAACAATAAGTAGCTATCTGGGAGGTGAGTCTCAGGCAGTAAATACAGACCTCAGTTAACAAAACTTGATTTTAGTATCCACTGAAACATAATTTTTCTCTAAAATTACCCTCATTTTTAGCAAATATAGCCAAATTAAGACTAATTTGTTTGCAAAATAAGTCTGATTAATTGATTACTTAGGCTCTTCTAAGTTGGCTCGGCTGGAGCTTTTCATAAGGAATCTCAATTGAACTTTTGAAAGGTCTCTTAAAGCCAGGAAAGCCATGCCATGGGCCTGTCACAGATTTCACATGAAATATCTGTAGATTTGAGTGAATTCCGCCCTTTTCAAGGTCCCCCAAATACCTTGAGGTTCCTGTACCTTTTAGGTGGTGGCCTTCTTTATTTACCTGATAATGCTGCTGGGAACTTAAGAATTTCTAATTTTTGGAGGGATCAGGTAGAAAGAAAAAGACAAATGTTCCTGTTTTACTTCCAAAGGTATAATTTACCAAATTGCTGTTAGTCATAATTAGCTTGAACGGAAGGGTTTCTTTATATCTGGAAAACACAGATTAAAGCCAGCAACATTTTAGACAAAAACAATAAAAATTATAACCATATTCATTAGTTCACTCAATAGCTAATCCTTTTTGTTAACAGTTTTATGAAGCCATCAGGTTTTCATTAAGATTCTTTAATTTCTTACCCAGTTCAGTGGTATGATCAGAAATTTATCAGAGACCTGTACTTATCAAAACGTCCTTCCTAAGAATCTTCTTGAAGATGAAGCACTTTTGCAAAACATCAGAGTAGAACAATAACTGTCTGTAAATGACAAGACTTAAAAAGGCGTGATTGGGCTTCCCTGGTGGTGCAGTGGTTGAGAGTCCGCCTGCCGATGCAGGGGACACGTGTTCGTGCCCCGGTCCGGGAAGATCCCACATGCCGCGGAGCGGCTGGGCGCGTGAGCCATGGCCGCTGAGCCTGCGCGTCCGGAGCCTGTGCTCTGCAACGGGAGAGGCCACAACAGTGAGAAGCCTGCATACCGCAAGAAAAAAAAAAAAAAAAGACGTGATTAACACCTGATTACAATGTAATTGACAAAGAATGTTGGTTACTGCTGTGACATACAACGTTTTAAGATAATACCTAGAATTATGACAGATAACATTATATACCAGGACATATCCAAATTTTATATAATTTCTAGAGTGTCTATATTAATAATATATTAATAACATTTATCCCTACAGTATAACCTGAGAAAGCTTGTCACTCATTTGACAGTGCTTCCCATGTAATTTAACATACCAAATAATCCTAGTTAATTTAATATCTCTCTCTGAGGTGCTTCAGGGGTCCTCTGAAGCATCATAGTTAGCTGGAGGTCAAAAGAACTTCAGTTAGAATTTGATATTTGGGGGACTTCCCTGGTGGTCCACTGGTTAAGACTTTGCACTTCCACTGCAGGGGACACAGGTTCAGTCCCTGGTTGGGGAACTAAGATCTCACAAACTGTGTGGCATGGCCAAAAATTTTTTTAAAAAGAATATGATATTTGGGAATTTTGTCAAAAATATCAAAAGGGGGGGGTGGAGTCAAGATGGAATACTAGGAGGATGCAGAATTCGCGTCTCCTCACAACTAGGGCACCTACCAGGCACCGGTGGGGGACCAGAGACACCTAAGGGGACAGGAGAAACCCCCAGCGACCGGGTAGTACATGGGGCGTGAGGGGAGTGAAGGTGGGGGGAGAAGTGGAGGTGGGATGGGACTGGTGCCCCGAGGGGTGGCTGGGGGAGGGGAAGGGATCCCACGCCCAAAGGGGGAAATTGGGGGACCACTGGGAGGGCAGAGGATCAAAAGGGAACGTGGCCACACTTCCCCTGCCCACTTGGGCCCCCAGGAGCCTGCTGAGAGCTGGGGCCTGATCCTCTGCCCACCGTCCTCTGCCCACCGAGGCCCCCTCCTGCTGCGGGTCCTGAGGGAGTGGGAGGGAGGGAAGGGGGAACAAAAGTAAAGGCCGGACCTCCCGGACCGGCATCCCTGAGGGGCAGCTGCGGGAGGGAAGGAATTCCTACAGCCAGCGGGACCTACCCACGGTTAGGGGTCCAGTGGCGACGGGGGAGACCCTGGGTGAGATGATGGGTGAGGGGTGCAAAGGACTGGAAGGGAACATGGCCAGTGCTTTCCCTGTCCACTTAGGCATCACACCACGTGCTCCTGGGCCGAATGCTCTGCCCTCGGAGCCTCCCTCCTGCTGCACAGAGTCCAGGCCCCGCCCCTACACCCCCACCCAGGGCCCCATCTCTACGGAGACATATGCGCACTCCAACTGCGCTAAGCGTGAAACCCACTCACACACCCTCACTCAGGGCCCTACCGCCAAACTCTGGAACCCCACACTCCAGAGGCCCTCCTTTCCACGTGCTGCCTCTCCCCTTCTGCGCAGGTCCTAAGCAGAGGCCCTGCCCCACATTCAAACGTCACCCCGCCACCTGCCTAAGTCCCACCTCACCCTAAACCCCGCCCCTGCCTAAGTCCCCCCCCCACCTAAACTCCACCCCCATAGCCAAGGCTTTTTTTTTTCCTTTTCTTTTTTCCTTTTTTAGATTGGGTTTTGTTTTACCTTGTTGATTCATTGTTGTTGATTCTTTTATATTTTTATTTTTCCTAATAAATCTTTTATTTTTCTGATTTTATTTTATTTTTTATACTTTATTAGTGATCCCTCCTTTTGGTTTGTTCTTCCCCCTCCCCCCTTTTTTGTTTTCTTTTTTCTGTTGTGGTTTTATTTTACCTTGTTGCAGTTGTTTCAATTATAGTTTTATTTTTCCTAATTATTTTTTATCTTTCTAATATTTTGTTTTTTATTCTTTGATATTGTACTGCTCCTTTTTTTCTTTCTTCCTTTTTTTTTAACCGTGCCATGAAGCTTGTGGGATCTTGGTTCCCAAGCCTGAGGTCAGGATTGTCTGACAACCCCTCAGAGTCCAAGCTAACCTGGCCAGACTGTCACCCAAAAACTGGGTTTGCCTCTTGGAGGCTGTCAGGTCAAAAGACACAACAAAACCAAAGACCAGGAGAAGGAAGGATTTATTACTTGGAGCAAGGAGAACACTGAGGTTCTTTCCCAAAGCAGTATCTTCCTGAACAGCAAAATTAGGGAATTTTTAAGCTAAGCATACGTGCATATTCATGAATGGGCTTAGGTGGTAGGTAGAGTCCAAGCTTTAGATGATTGAAGTCATGAGGGTCAGAAAAAGTCAACCCTATCATCCTTTAGATTCCAGTTGATCTGGTGGTTGAGCACCTGAGGGGGGGATTTAAATTTTGCAAAATAGCTCAAGATGGTGCTTCAGGCTGGCCTTTACCATTGAAATAGAACTGGGAGTCTTTACAATTTGTTATCTTTGCTATTGTTACTTCTTTTGCCTAAGTTTGTCCTTTTGTTCTCTTAAGATCATTATTACTGAGACCTGTTCAAGGACAAGTACTGTTGCCAGGCTCAGATAACAAAATGGCTTAGGCCAAAAACGGCTTCTCTTATGTCAAGAAAGCCATGCCTGGTTCTCTTTCAACAGGGATCCCCTACCCTATCTGCTTACTGGACAAGATTAACTGCACAGTTCTTGAGTCATTCCTCCTCCCCTGTTGAGATGGGGACAGAAGCTGATTTGTTGGGTGAATGCCACTCACTTCTTCAAAGGGACACTCCAGATCAAGATGTCTGGAGTAGCCTCTGAGTCTGATAAGTGAGCTGAGGTGCATGGACCTGACAACTCAGGCACCAAGAGGGATTCTCCTATGCCCTTGCCTGCAGGACCCCAGCAACATAGAGCTGGGAGAACCCAAAGGGGCTAGGCGAGATGTCCCTGCGTGGTCACCAAAATTTTTACCAAAAAACTGTGTTGACCTCTTGGTGGGGGTCAATCCAACAGATACAGCCAAGCCAAAGATCAGGAGAAGGAAGGATTTGTTACTTGCAGCAAGTAAGGAGAACACTGGGGATCTTTCCCAAAGCAGTGTCTCCCTGAACAGCAAAATTGGCAAAGTTTTTGTTGTTGTTGTTGTTTGTTTGTTTGTTTAAATATTTATTTATTTTGGCCGTATCGGGTCTTAGTTGCAGCATGCAGGATCTTTGCTGTGGCATGCAGGATCTTTTGTTGCAGCATGCAGGCTCCTCGTTGAGGCACGTGGGCTTCTCTCTGGCTCTAGAGCATGCAGGCTTAGTTGCCCTGCAGCATACGGGAATCTTAGTTCCCTGACCAAGGATCAAACCTGCATCCCCTGCATTGGAAGGCAGATTCTTAACCACTGGACCACCAGGAAAGCCCCAAAATTGGTGACGTTTTAAGCTGAGGGTACATGCATATTCATTCACGAAGGGGCTTGAGCAGAGAATTCAGCATACACTTGGGGATTGACAGAGTCCAAGCTTTAGTTGATTGAAGTCACCAGGGTCAGAAAAGGTCAACAGCATCATCCCTTAGGTTTCAGTTGATCTGGTGGTTGAGTGCTCCAGGGAGGTTTAAATTCTACAAAACAGCCCAAGAAAGTGCTTCAGGCTAATCTTTACCATTGAAGCAGAACTGGGAGTCTTTACAACTGATATATTACCTTTGCTATTGTTACTTCTCTTGCCTGATAACAGTCATTTTTGCTCCTGCATTCTTTGGTTCCCTTAAGGTCATTAATTACTGAGACCAGTTCAAGGACAAGCATTGTGTCCAGACTTAGATCACAAAATGGCTTAGGCCAAAAATGGCTTCTCTTATGTCAAGAGGAGCCATACTTGGCTGTCTTTCTCCGGGGACCCCCTACCCTATCTGCTTACAACACTAGACATCAAAAATGAAAATATAATGTGAAAAAAATCCATATTTATTTACAGACAAAATGATTCATGCATTGATAACAAAGAAGGAGCAATATGATTGCTTTATGGTAGCCTAGTGTAATTGATACTATTGCTTCACTGTAACTTAGCATATACCCACATGAATGGTTATACCATTTTTATGGCGTACAGTATTACAGTCATATTCATACTACAGTATTAGAAATATTGTTATTTTTTTTTTAAACCACGTACCCGTGATGATAGGCAGATATGCAGTTTCTCCAGTTACAAGAGAGAGACAGAGAGACAGAGAGAGAGGGAGGGAGAGAGAGGCATAGTATATGGTCATGTAATTCTTTGAAAGCAAATTTATGAAACAGTAAGAAAACTAAAATTAATTTCGTATTAAATATCGCTCACCTCATGCTTACGTAAGGATAGGCTATCTACTTCAAGTCTTGCACAGGATGTTCTATATGTATATTTTTGGATATTTATTGAGAAAAATCTGCGTGTTAAGTGGACCCATGCAGTTCAAGCCCATGTTGTTCAAGGGTCAACTGTACAGAACACATACTATAATTTACCAACATGACTTAATCCTTCTTTGATAACTCGGAAGGCCCTCCAGGATCACACATTTCTTCAGGCTTATTATTATGTGTTTTATCTCTGGGGATGTTTAATATAGGCCAAGTGACAAAAGCAGAATTCTGTAGTGACTGGAAGACAGAACTTGATGTCCACTGACTCATTCCAATTCTAAGTCTATGTGCATGTGTCTTAAAGTCAAATATAGAAGTGATCCCATTTATTACTACCTGAAAGAAACACCACATCACAGTGCAATTCTTTATGAAAATAGGTTACAAATAAGGAGCGTTAACCAGCTTCTGATTACAAACCTTAACCAGGGCAAGGAATGTATCTTAGAGATTTTTGAAAAGGTAGGCTATCATTAATTAGTACCATTAATATGTTATTACCAGCGGCCTCCCCCGCCCCCGTCGGCCGGGGTGCTCTAGATGCTGCATGGAGACCCCCTGCGCCCCTGTGAACATGGCGCTGGAGCGTGTGGGCCGCGGTCTGCAGCCTGCGCGCCATCTCTGCGCCCAACGCGCCCTGCCTGCCCGCTGCCTTGGGTACTGCGGGCGGGCGCCCTCGGGGCGCTGCGCCCCGGCCACAATCTGCTGTTGGTGCGTAAATTCACAAACACGAACGGGTAACAACAGAAAACAGTGTTGGAATAGTGCGAATCAGCAATTTTGCACAGGAAGCTTTGGGAGATGTTGTTTACTGTAGTCTGCCTGAAGTTGGGACAAAATTGAACAAATGAGGAATTTGGTACTTTGGAAATTGTGAAAGCTGCTAGTGAACTCTATTCTCTTATCAGGAGAAGTAACTAAAATTAATGAAACTGTAGCAGAAAATCCAGGACTTGTCAACAGATCTTGTTATGAAGATGGTTGGCTGATCAAGATGACACTCAGAAAGCAGAAACTAACACACCATTGTAAAGCAATTATACTCCAATAAAGATGTAAAAAAAAAAAAAAAAGATGACACACAGTAACCCTTCAGAACTAGATGAACTATTGAGTGAAGAAGCATATGAGAAATACATAAAATCTATTGAGGAGTGAAAATGGAACCTCTAAATATACTAGTTTGAAACAAACAAAAATATGTTATTACCATTATTTTATTAAAGCCTAATCATCAGATTATAATCTACTAATTAATGCAAACGTATTTATCATTATGTGCCTGATATATGCCAAACCCTGTGTTAGTCATTAGGGATACAATGTAAATATAATTCATGCCCTCCAGAAATTTAAGTAATTCTCCTTTAAAACCATTTTATTGTGCAGATCATTTTACAGAACTTTAGATGTCACTGTAAGAAATTAGCCTGGGCGTGATGGGACTGTCTAACACATCCTATAACTCACTCAAAATATAGAATAATAGAAAAGAAAGAACGCGAATGTTAGCTTAATTACTCAACATTCGCCTTTTTTTCTGAAAAACACAGCATCCAGAATGTTCCTTTAAGGATCTAGTCTTTTGCACTTTCAGAATTCTGGGTGAATTTGCTTCTGCACATAAAATGATTTTCATTTCAGTTAGTACAATACCTGTCAGTCCCCCAGGACTTGAGGGTAAAGCCCCAGGCAGGAAGGGAACAGCCATCACATTGCCCCCAGCCCTTGGCTGGCCTTTCTGTGGGTGTGATGGTGACAGAGGCAGCATGAGGGAGTCCTGCCCTGGGAGTCGGGAGAAACCAGGAGGCAGAGACAGGTGCTCTCAGTCCAGTGTGTCAGGCACTCTGCTAACGGATGCCACCTTGCTTCTGGACAGCTTCTTGTAAACATGCTGATTCTCATCGTGACAGGAGGACTTTACAGCTTAGATCTTCATGTCTAAAACGAAGGGTTGAGGTTACATCAGAGTTTCCCAAATTAAATTCTGCAAAACACAGGTCCCATAAGACATTTCTTCAAAAAGCAGCCTGGGGCAGCAGTGTTGGAAAAGCTGCCCACCACACCCAGTGGTGGAGAGTCACAAGGCACAGCAGCATATGAAGGGTTCGGAGAAGCTGTACCTTCAAAACAGTTTGATAGCAGCATTTCTCAAACGAGTTTGACCGTGAAACCCTCTCTTCTAGTTTCACCTACTAACATCTGCTGATTCACTTAGTATTCTGAGGTACAAACGTTGGAAACATTAGAATAAACGATCTCTTAAACACATTGATTTTATAGCATCTTAAAGCAGAAAATAGTCTTAGAAATCAGAGGGCCATGAGGTTAAGACCTCATAGCTAGTCAATGGCCAAACTAGGTCCCTTTCAGTTGCCAATTTTTCACATTCTATGTGCTAACAATCGCAGTGAATGAAATTTTACTGTGAGGAAGTTTAGAAAAAGCATCAGTAATTGAAATCTACAGATAACCTTAAAGCTCCAGGGTTTCCACTTTTGGTAAAACTCTGTTGTTTGAAGTTACTCCTGATGAAGCAAAACTAATGGTGTGTGTCCATAGGCTGGTGGACATGCTACTGAGCAGAGAATTATCCACAATTCAAGAAGCAAATGAGAATGGGGGAAAGAGAAACAAATGGCACTGAGTCCAAAGCCAAGGTAATTAGCTCCTGGGTGACTAAGAGTAAATTATCTTTTTTTTGATACTGAGCTCAAGGAGATCCTTGGCTTTTTTTTTTTTAAGTACTGAGTCATATATTCCTTTGGTGTCAGAACTAAGAAAAGAGAACCGATGCTTGCTACACTGACCTCAATGTCCTGTGCTCTGGTAGTGTCTCCTTAATGCCAACTCAAAAAAGCCTCACACATCACTTCACAATGGTCTTTGCCTCTACTTAAAAGGACAAAGATAATTTTAGGCTTCAATTTATTTTCATGCCATTTGCTTGAAAAGAATTCTTTAAGTTGGTGGCTAAGTAAACAACAGTATTCTCCTAGCAGTGAATTGGCTGTCCCACAATCCCAACTGTAGTATAGCCCAACCCCAAAGTAATTAAAGAACCGGGCGATTTGCATTCTTTGTCTATAAAACTACTCTTGAGTAGCAGATGGCAAACACAAATGATTTGCTCTAGAGACATATGGAAACCTCTCTGTTTCATAAAAGCCTCAATGAATATTAAACGCCGAGTGATGTCACTCACTGCAGAAATAAAATGTTGTGATAATCCCCCAAACAGGCCTAATTAGGCCATACAGCTACTTGAGTTTCAGAAAGTAATAGGAGGGAAATTACTATGTGATTGGGATTTCATTAACAGTTCTTCTTAATCTGAATATTCATCCTGGCCCCAAAGAATTACCTATTCAGCCTTATTTCTTCAGCATTCTATTAGATTGTACCATAATTTATAATTGTAAATCTTAAAAATGAGTAATCAAAGAGATCTGCTTGATTTCATGTTAACTCTTCAGTTCTGCCTGAACAGCAAGAGCAAAAATTTCAAGAGAGATAGGGTGTTTTATCACAGGTTTGGGAGCATTCACCGTGCTCCCTGATAAACGCCGTTTTATAAGCCCTTGCTGCTGTTAAATTGGTGGTGGGAGTGAAATCTGTGTTTAAGGTTATTCAGGAAATGATTATCCATATTAAGCAGGAATTGAAGGCAGGAATCTGATTGAATATGGCTCAAAATACAAAGGAGAATTTCATTTTTCTCTTCATCCTGTAGATTGGCAATCCAATAAGTTGTTGGCAACCCAGTAACTTGTTCTCGTCACAGAAAGGACTGAAACTTTGCACTACTTGGAAAGAGAGAAGTACTGATAACTGAGTCATAGGGTGAACTGAATGCTTTTTAGAATAAGGAACTAGGTGTCTTGGGCTCCTTTCCAGCCCCACACTCTGCTTGGCCTCCAAGGCCTCCTAGGCCTGTTGATGAATCTCCTCAATTCACTAGGGTGTTTAGTTGGCCTTGGAGACCAAAGTCTGTAAGACCAGAACCCCTAAGGCAGATCTCAGGATATCTGTTAGGAGCTTGGGTTCAAGAGCCAAAGGATTTTATAGACAGAAATGGATTCTCTAGTCCAGCCTCTTTCGTTTTACAAATGAGGAAACTGAGGCACAGAAGGGTTGTTGTCCTTCTTTTAGGTCACAGAGCCAGTTAGGGGCAGAGCTAGGAACGGAACCCAGGTCACCTGATGCTTTGTCCAATCTTCCTTCCATTAAAAAATCCCAGGACAGGCTTGTCAGGGCCTGATAGAGAATTTAGAAAGTTGAAGGCTATCAAAGCGTTTAACCTTACCTGGTTGCTGAAGTGGGGTAGAAAAGGGACCAGGTGTCTAAGTGCCTGTGTTAATTCTAGCTTTGGACCACCCATCGCCTCCTCAAGGAAACAGTATTTCTCTCTTGCCTCTTCTTTCCAGTTCAACATCAATCCATCTGTTTAAGAGAAAAGTCAGAATTTTCCTGGATTCAGCCCCATGACCTCTCCAGAAATTTCAACATAACTGAACATGATATGAATATCTATATGCATTTGACACTGAAACAGGTTGTAGTTTTCATTGGTTGCTTCTACAGCATTGTTGCCTCCTGTCTTCTCTATTTCTAACAGGATCCTGTGATTTAGGGTGAGTTTGACCCCGTATTCAGCTTGAATGACTTAAGCCAGTTGGCTTACGCCATTCTCTTGGACCCTAGGATTGGTTCACGGAAGGGCAGTCAGGGCCCATGGAACTGAATTCTAGGGTATTTATTTGAACTCCTGAGAAAGAGGATTCTTTACATTCTGCTCTCTTTGAATCTAGGTGTCCCAGGAGTTTCAGCAAGACATTTTGCAACCACGTGAGGCCGGTCTGTTGAAATCAGTGTTACTTTGAGGAAGCATTGCTAAGAAACCAAGAGAGAGAAACCAGGTCCTGGGCATGTCATTTGAGCTGCTGGATCACTCACCTGTCGCTAGTTCTAGATCTGATTATTTTAGTATATGATTAAGTAAATATTTTTATTATTTAGCATTTAGTATTCTATTATTTACTGCCACACGTATCTCAATACCTCTTATGATGCTGATTGTGAGTTTCATAACATCTTGACTTTGCCATTGGATCAAAGTCCATTTTAAAGTTGGTTCCAAAAGGCTTTCTTTAATCACTCATTCTAACAAGAAACTCTACCCAAAGCACATAGTACTTACTGTGTATGTGCCTTATTTGACACAAAATCCTACATAGCGATGCCCAGGCTAATGAAAGGAATGAATTTCACTAACATATTTTATTGTCAAAAACTTTATTATTAGAGAAAGAAATAATACAAGTGTATTAGAATAGATTCCTTCCAATCCACCCTATAGTAGAGTAAATTTCATGTAGCCATTTTTTCGTATTATCATGTCATTTTTATTTAATTTTTACATTCAGTGGAGATATGCAAAATATTTAACAATCAGTTTGGCATAAGCACTTGACCAATCAGATTGGATGTCTGACCAATCTGAATTAAAAGCCAACCAATCAGAACAGACACCTGACCCATCAGAATAGATGAAGTGTGTGTCTGCCAGGTATCTGCCTCCCATTTATCATTGAACTTTTCTCTTGTGGGATCTCCCCTCAATTACCTGGGAAGCAAACTGAGGGCAGGGGCCACATGACATACCTTTGCATCCTCCAGGTAGGCCTTGCTGAGCTGGTTTCACAGTGTGAGCTTGTTTGAGTAGACATTATTCAACCAATGATTGCTCAGGAAACATCAGTGGGTGGAAAGAGTACAGTGTGTCCCTCTCTGATGAAGATAATTGTAGAATTATCCCACTGGATTATCACTAAACAAATAGCATGGTTTGGGATGACAGACAGTTGATAAGAGAAATTGGTATTTTTGAGGAGTTATCATTCAATATGGTCTTGACAAGCTAGAGAAATAATATATAATCACACTGATTTTTTAAACACAACAATAAATAGTATACTTACAAAATGAATAACATATAAATAGAAGGTAAAGTACAACCAGAAAGGTATTGGTGAGGCTAAAAATACCTAGGTCTTATAGCAAATAATAAACTGAAGGTGTCCCAGATGTTTTATAAATACCTAGACTGGGGACTTCCCTGGTGGTCCAGTGGTTAAGACTCCGTGCTTCCATTGCAGGGGGCACAGGTTCTTTCCCTGGTCAGGGAACTAAGATCCCGCATGCCATGCGGTGTGGAAAAAAAACAACAACAACCTAGACTTCTGGCATGATAGTCAGATGTTCATTCATTCGTTCAACAACTGAGTACCTACTATGTGTAAGGCATCATTCTAGGCATGCTGGTGACACAGAAATCAGCAATGTCCCTTTCCTCAAAAGGCTCAAGTTTTAAGGGAGAAGACAAAGAAGTACACAAACTTTAGATAACAGAGAGAGAACTTATTCGATGACTGAGTCATCAGTCATTGAAAATAATCACCATGAAGGACATCTCTGTAGCCTACCAGGACAGCTGTGCTCAACAGATGGCAGAGGACCAGAACCCAAGGGTGGTTGGACAGAAGCATCAGCACTGATGGGTACAGACTGACAACCAGAGGTTGCTTTGTCCCTAATTTTTCAGGACCATGTAAGCACCTGGATTCTTGTAGGATACAGTTAAGGGGAGGACAAGTCCCAATAATGTTTGGTACCAGTTTTGCCAGCCCTTGAGGAGTAGGGGTCTCAGCCAAGTTTAATTTCACTTAAGCAATTAAGAAAGGTGACATTTCTCACATTCAAGTGTCATGGAACAATTTAAACCAGTTAAGGAATGCTTGAATTAATTTGAAAATTTGCCTAGAGAACACACAGACCCTCAAGAATGTGTTTGTAGATTCTTGGGGGTTAAAGACCCCCAGGATGAATAAACTACTGTAAGAAGTGAATAATGGCTCTTGGAATTGTGCAACATGGCAGTCCTGCTTGCTACCATGAGGAAAGCCAGACTGAGGACAAAGTAACGATATAGAGGAGGGCAGCAACAAGATAATACAGGAAAATGAACTACATTCTGATCAAACAGCCTGAAGCTCACGAAGACCTCACATCAGCGAGACCTCCTTTCATCTTCGTCACCCCACCTTCCTAGAAAATTCACGGGTAAGAACTCAGTTTGACCTAGCCTGGCCATATGCCCACCTCTGTGGCTGAAGGAATAAAGTACCATGATTCACAGCCACCAGAGGGGGAGGAGTGGCTGCCCCAAAGCAGGAGGAAAAGAGTACTGGACTGACAAAAACCACAGAGGGTAAACTCCTTGGACAGCTAGATTCCTGTTAAGTCAAGCTGCCATGTACATGTTAAACTTATCAAAGGCTTCAATAAACATTTACAGAATTAAATTGAAAGTGCTGGTCTGCTTAGTATCTGCAGTGACATAGCATTTTAAGGGTGGGTTTGGGCAACTGGCAAAAAAGTACTGATGCGGTTTTCTCAGAACATAGTAACGTGCCACTGGTAGAAAGAAAAGAAAGTGGCAGCCAGCAACCTGTGATCTGTGGGACCCTTAGGTCTACAAATACACTTATTGTCCAGTCTTTTGAGCAAAGTGCCTTGATTCAATAATAGTTACTACCACCCAAATCTGATCTCTAAGTAACATGTTGTTATACAAAATATGAAAATTCATAATTCACAAAAGGAAAAAAATTGGATTCTTCTTGAAGTAGTGTCAGTATATCAAAATGCTTGAATGGTTCAACAGTGGTATACAGACTGATCAGCTAGAAAGTCCCAAATGTTATACACACTTGCTAATAGAGAAAAGCCAGGGAAGTGAAAACAAGACAAAAAAATTTTTAATTCCCATCAGTTAACAAAATTCCCCTAAGGAAACTTAGGGACTTTAGGATTCCTAACCCTAGCTTCTCTTATGAACTTAAGTTCTTTGCCACATCAGCGTGTTCTTATTCATACAGAGAGAGAATGCCAGTAGTTGCATGCAGGTAGTGGAACTAAAAGTTATTTTAATCAGTACACGTTGTACAGAAGAAAGAGGATTCCAGTGGTCTTTGAAGATTTTTTTCACTTCTTTTCCAAATGAAGAGGAAGGTGCTGTCTATGTTTGTTCAGCCCTGGCTGAGGCCAAGTTCACAGACTTGCCCAAGAACTGTCTGGGACAAGGAGGCTCAGCCTGTGCCAGAGGACAGAATCCCTCCTCATTAGGGGATAGAAACTGTGACTCTGACCTTCTTAGAGATCTGTTCCCATCAAGTGGACTCTAGAAATTAGACATTAGATTAGCAGCAACCCTCTGGGTACTGTATGATTAAGAAGTGTGAGTTAATGACACATTTTATCTTTTTTTTCTTTTTCACATAGAAGGTGAAAGCAGCTCCTAGGCCCAACTGAATTTTCTCATCTTTCTTGTCTCGCAACAAGACGAAGAATGGAATATCACTGGCATTGAACATAAAGTCACAAGGCACACAAGATATGTTTTAGAAAAACCTGCTGTCTTGTTCAACTAACTGTCCAAGTTTTCTCCTTAGTCTACTAATGGTTGAGTCCACTGGTTCCCTTAATAACCTTCTCTAACCTTCCAAAAGGTGTTTCCTTAGACCTAAGAACCATAGACTGTGGTTCTCATATGCTTTGGCCTCAGGAACCCTTAATCCTCTTAAAAATTATTGAGGACTCTAAAAAGCTTTTGTTGGTATTTGACATGTTAGAAATTACAAGGGAGAAGAGATGAGAGACAGAGAGCCCTGAACGGATAGAGCTTCTGGTCCCAGACCTCCTTAGCTATTCGCTTGCCCTTCTGCTTTACCTGAGCCATTAAATCCCCCTTTCATGAGAGCGTGATATGGTTGGGTTTCTGCCCCTAGCGACTGAAAGAGGCCTGAATCATACATCCACAAAACAAAGAATAATCTAAGGCAAGAAATAAAGGATTAAATTGAGTATAACAGAGTGCTGCTTTTCCCCCATTTGTTATCCATAAAAGTGAGAGCCTACAGAGGGTTGAAGAAGGTAACCATCACCACTAACATTTTTCTACATTGCCTTAAGGATTTCAAAGTGCTTTCACATTCAGTATTTCACTTAATTTTTCCTACAACTTTATGAAACAGCTTGTTTTATACCCATTTTACAGATCAGAAAACTGAGGTTCAGAAAGCCTATGTGCTATTAAGCAGCTGAGCCAAGACAAAATCCAAATCTTATCCTCCAGATTCCCACGGTCATAGTTCCTGCCTCGCATGAATGCTTGCAGTTTTATAGGGCACAGGCCTGCAGCACAAGCCTTGAAAATTTCAATTCCCAGACTTTTTGTCCATCTTCCTGCGGGAGGAGATGAGCGGTCTGCATAACAGATCCTCTAAAATACCCACTGTATTTCGCTCTGCTCTGGAGGCGTGAAGAAGAGAACAGGAGTGGGGTTCAAGTGAGAACCGCAATCATTCTTTTCGAGCTCCGTAACTGACGGGCTGCGGGAGGGGGCTCAGACGTGGTGCTGGGCAGCAGCTGGAGAAGCCAGGTAAGGCACTCTGCAGATAATCCACAGCCTGCGCCAGGGCAGCGAGAAGGAAAGAAAGCATCTCAGCTGCGGGTCGCGGTGGAAGAGATGCGGGATCGGCTGGACTCAGATTCCGAGGTCCTGGATTTGAAAGGCACCAGCACACAAAGAAACGACGAAGTTAAGTTCCGGTGGTAGGACACGCAGAGTTGGAAACCGGCCCTCCCTGCCTACCTCGAGTGGAAACGCCTAATCCCCGATCACCCAGCCCAGAGCGGCTCTTCTTTTATCCTTTGGGGCCGCGGGGACAGCCTGCCCCGGGCACGCCCGAAACTCCTCAAAGGAACTACAAGCCCCACCAAACACTGGGGCGCGGGCGGTGATGACGACGCCTCCGCGGATTGGCCATGCGGGGCGGGGCGCGCAGGCCTTCTCCGAGGAAGGGGGCGGGGAGCGGGGCGGGGCGAGCGGCGGCGGCTCAGCGGGCACGCCCCCTCGCCCGCGGCCCCCTCCCCGCCTCTCTCCGCCGCTCCTCTCGCTCCGCGGTCAGAGGGCCGGAGCGAGAAGATGGCGAAGACGTATGATTATCTGTTCAAGCTGCTGCTGATCGGCGACTCGGGGGTGGGCAAGACCTGCCTCCTATTCCGCTTTTCCGAGGACGCCTTCAACACCACCTTCATCTCCACCATCGGTGAGGGAGGGGCCGCGGCCGGGGACGGGGAGTGAGAAATGGGGAGCGGGTGCGAGGGGGCCGGGAGAGAGCGGTGGGAGGGCTTGGGAGCCCCAGGAAAGGGACCCCGGGGACAGCAGGGCTGCGAGGGCAGTGGGAGAGGGTGAAGGCATGAGGGGGGGGGGGGGGGGGGGGGGCGGGGGGGGGGGGGGGCGGGCGGTTGAAAGGAGGAACTTGGGGGCAAAGGAAGGGGAGGAGGAACCAGGAGAACAAGGACTAGGGGTGTTGAGAGAAATGAGAGGGTTGGGGGTGTGACAGGGAGGGGTCTTAGAGGGACAGAGTCAGGGGGACACAGGAAATCTCATGGAGAGAGAGAAGGGAATAGTGGGTGTGAAATGGATTAAAAGACAGGAAAGAGGAAGGAAATGTGAAGGGGGAAATGAAGGGTTGGGGGAATGGGAATGGGAGGTCCGTGAAGTAAAGGACAGAGGACACAAGGGACAAGAGAGGTGAGAACCCGGGAATCCGGAAGGAGTTCGGAGGAATGAGTGATCAGGAGGTAAGGGATGAGGGGCACTGGCTACAAGAAGTCTGGTCATAGATATCATGGGAGGGGGCAGAAGAAAATTGCAGGTAGAAGATGAGTTCAGGGAGCCAGAGGATGGAATGAGGATACTTGGTGGAGAAAGTAAAGGAGAGCTGGCTGTGAAATAGAAAGGGAAAAGGGAAACAGAATATACAGTAGAGAGGTTGAGCAGAGAAGAGAGAAGATGGGAAAGGGAGAGGAAATGGAAAGTAGGACTTTCTCCAGTAACTGGGAGCATTGGTTACCATTTTCTCTCTCTTTACTCCCTTTGGATCAAGTGCAGGGGAAAGAGCAAAAAGTGACTAATAATGAGATACTGTGTATGGAGCATTAAATTGTTCTGTGAGTGTTAAGGGGTGTTAAGAGGATGGGTGACTTTGGGAATGGTGTGGTCAGGAAAATGTGGTTCATTCCTTTACTATCTCCTGTGCCACAGCACTTCTCAATTTTTAAAGTTCTTAGCCTGGAAGGTTTAATAATCCTCAGCTGGGGAATTGACCTTACATTCTGCCTGCCTCCCTGTATATTTTCCTTTGGATTTAATTATTACTTGCTAAACGAATCACAACATGCAATATACCCCTCAGTTACTTTCAATTGATTCTGATTTTTCTGGTCTTGGCTGGGAGCTGTCCTTCCTACTTTTGGAAGACTCTGGTCAGGTAACAAGATCTCTAAACGTAAACCTGAAGAAGAGCAAATCAGAGCTGGTTTTAAGCTGCCTGTACAAGTGATCTTAACATCATTTCCCTTGTTAAATAACTGCTGTTAATTAAGGCCCTTAAGAATCTTAGCTCTTGGTTGTCTGGATAATGTCATGGCTTCTCATAGTGGCTCACTTAAGCATCTTTCAAATGGTTCTTACAGCGTATTTCGCCATGAATTGCTGGGATTATTAGGGGGCTAGTGCTATGGTAATGAGTTATGTTTTAAGGATAATTTATCATTTATAAAAGAAGAATATTGGGGTGTAGAGCACTCTTCAGCCAAGCACTAGGAAAGGCTATGGTTTGTTTGTTCTGGCGTCTTTCATATGGATTGAGTGGTCTGAAACCTCCTGGGTGTTATGAAGTCTGGGCTTAGGGAAGTTTGAGTTGCAAGTTCTTGGCAGTCATTCTTGAGTGGGACTTTTTCTCTTCGGAGGAAGCAGATTTTAAATGTCATGTCTCAAGTATATTCCTAAGAGATTTGATGGGAGCTGTTGCGGCAACCAAAAGGCGTTAATTTTTGATGCTGGTACTCATTTCAAAACCCCATAACCCTTTTTCATTGTTGAATGCACACTGCAGTCCAGATGGTAAAGGACGGTTTCTAACAAGTCGAGTGGGTTGCCTTTTGTCCGTTCTATGAGTGACCCTCCCAGAAGTATTCCCCTGCATCGAAAGTGACTGAATCTCATTGATGCTGTTTCCATTAAGCTCCTTAAATGACTTTTGCTTGTTTGTAATAGTTTTATTAGTTTCCTCTTTTCTGGTCTTAATTTTTGCCCCACCTTTTCTGTGAGGGTGCCTGCTTCCTTTTACAATAGTAGCTTTGAAAAGTTACCTTTCATTGTGAAGGAGTACAATCTTTCTTCCATGGATTTAAAAAAATTTTTTTTTTAATGATTGAAATTTCGTTTTGTGGAGGGTTGCAGCTATTAAGGCAGGAAAACAAGTGTCCTGAAAGAGCTTAGAACTGGAGGTAGACGTTAAATGGGGTGAATCTCACGTGTCATGTTGTCCTTTGTATTTTCCGTGGGGTGGATGTGGTAAAGAGAGGCTCTGAGCTTTGTCTTCAGTTGACATGGAGGAGGGGAAATCCCATTTAGCCCCAGAGCTCTGACAGGAAGTGGTGGCCCACTGCCTTCAAACAGCACAAAAACTGTACATACGTACAACCTAATGCTTTGGAGTTGAAGTTAAGCTAGGAAAATAAGGTGAATGTTAACATCATTCTAGTGAAAAGTTCCACACACACTGATCACAAACATAGGCTTGGAGCGTCCACATCTCTGGCAGCAATATCTACCCCCCTCCAGCCATCACCCCTGTTTCCAGGTGACCTGAGGTTGCTGAGGGGAGAGTTGGTGGTCCATCTCCTCCCAGTCATAATTATTTCTTGAGGCACCTCAATGTGGAAGTTTCCAGGGCTTTTCTGACTGCCACATCATTGCTGACAAAACTTGATAAGGTCTACGTCCCAGGAATTGTCCATTCCTTAATGGGCATTTCTTAATACATGGGGTTTGTGTGTGTGTGTGTGTGTGTGTGTGTGTGTGTTGGGAGATATGTATGCATGCCTGTTTCTTCCCATGGAGATACATTTACAGTCTTAATTTTGCTTTGTTAAAATTTAAGTAGTTTTAAAAAAGGACATCTGCCACCTCTAGACACTGTTTTGATAGGGGTTCTGCATTCATGAAAGGAGGAGACAATTAGTCATTTTGATTACAGAAACAGTTGTCGCACAGATGCTTTCTTCGTTCATGTATCTAAGGTTCTGGTATCTTCTCTGATGTCCCAGCTCCCCTCATTTCCTTTCTGCTCTTGGGGGTGGTAGAGGATACAGTTTTTTCAACTGACTTGTTGGGACTCTTTTCGTATATCAGTCAGATAATATTTAACTTTTGAGTAGGGATGTTTTACCCATTTGAAGTTGTAGGCCCAATGTCTAGGACCAACAACCAGCTAGCATTTCAGTTCAAACGAAAAACTCAAGAAATGAAAAAAAAAATTGATTGACTCCCCAAGCCCCTTACATGATCATTAATAACGATTAATTAAATGTATGTAAAATGTAGCATTAAGACAACTAGGAAACGGTAATACAGTAGCTCTGAATTATATTTCCTATGGGATGTGGGTACATTTTAATATTGATGCGAGGGTCATATCGATGTCTTGGAATGGCCTGTACCGAACAAGGTGCTGGGAGAACAGAAAGAGAAAACCCAGCCCTGTCCTCTAACAGGACAGTCTAAGCTTCCTCCCTTAACTGTCTCTCCCCTGCCCTGCCCCCTTCTTCCTGTTAGGGTATTTCCTGAGTGGTTTTATTATTTAGTATAGTCATAGTTTGACAGCAGAGTCTTAGAAATTATCTACCTTATGTCCA
This sequence comes from Monodon monoceros, assembly GCF_005190385.1. Taxonomy (NCBI): domain Eukaryota; kingdom Metazoa; phylum Chordata; class Mammalia; order Artiodactyla; family Monodontidae; genus Monodon; species Monodon monoceros. The sequence goes on from NW_021703778.1 coordinate 66,254,072, forward strand.
TGGCCCAGTTTTTTAAGTAAGAAAACTGAGCTTAGGTTGATACTGTCAAGATCACACAGCTGATTGTAGACGAGCCTCTAGTGAAACCCCAGATTCAAGTCTGGATCACTTTTCACGACTGAGCTGCTGCTATTTCTGATCAGTATGATCACCACCATAAATTCAAGTCACCATCTTTTCCAGGGAGGAATTCGATTTTGCACGTTTGCTTTTATGTGAGGAAAGTTAAGGTGTTCCCATTTGGAGTAGCTGTATCACTTTAGGGAAACAGTAAATGCTAATACAACTCAGAGTCCTATAGGAGTTTATATGGGCTATCTCGGCATGTTATAACTGTCCTTTGCCCTTTCTATGTCTGTAGTTTCACGTTAAGAGATCAGAGTATCCTGTCATTAAAATTCCTTCCATGTGCAAAATAACTAATGACGTCATATTAATGTGTGCTGATAATTGTTGCAGCCTAGTGCCTAACATTTTATTCCCTAACATTTTTATTCCTTAACATTTTTTTCTTGGATTCACTTACTTTCGTTTAGGGGTTGGCAAACTGGCCCACAGGCCAAATGTGGCCTGTGGCCTGCAGCCTGTTTTTGTGCAGTCCACAAGGGAAGAATGTTTTTTACATTTTTAAAGGGTTATTAAAAAGTAACACAAAACAAAGAATATGCAACAGACACCGTATATGTCCCACAAAGCTTAAAAATATTTACTAACTGTTCCTTTACAGAAAGAGTTTGCTGACCCCAGCTTAAAATTAAAAACTGGTTTTGGTTGGTAGCAATTCAAAGTTTTTATCAAGACTGATTGACTGAAAAACAAACTTTGTCGTATTTACATTTTTATCCAAGATGATATCAACATTTGGCTGAGTATAATCCAGATATGTAGTGCAAGTAGATTTTAATTTTCATAGTTGTTTTCCATGGTTTCAACCTCTCAAACAAAAATATGTAAGGGACAGGCAACTTCAAATTGAACATTTTGTACATAAAGCCTTATTTTAATGTCACTGTCTTCTTTTTTTTTTTCCTCTTGTGAGTGTCAGTATTTTATTTTGGCGTGAACACGGGAAGCTGGAAGATACACTGTATTTAAAATTTTCTTGGTTCCCCCTCACATTGTGGAAACCCCCTCCCCCCAGAGCTAATCTGTTCAAACTCAAATACTTAAAAATTACAGCAGCAAAACAAAAGCACAGAAAAAAGAAAACCGGATGGAGAAGGTAGCCAGGCCAGTAGTGTCACTTGGTCTGGACGACTGAGGTGCTGGACAGGAGCTTCTGTTTCTGTTTTTTCTTTCCTTCCTCCTTTCTCTTCAGAGAGGGGATCTGAAGTAGCTGGCATGTCCAGTTTCGTGAATGCTGCTTCAATAGGTTGGCTGAAGGAATTCTGGAAACTGGGCACAGGAACACTGTCTGCGTTATCACTCTCCCCATCGCTGTCCACAGTGGCAGGAGGACCTAAGCTGTTTTCATCTTTCTTTGGAGCAGTTTTGGGCCACACATCTGCTTTTGCTTTTCCAATTCTCAGCATCTTGGCAAAGGAAGGGAAGGGAGAGTCTTCTTCCAGACTCCCAATGCAGAATGAAGAACTGCCCTGACCGGCGGTGGGTGACAGAGGGGTCCGCAGAAAGTCTGCTTGGGAACCTGGACTTCTGCTAAGAGGAGAAAGGGAGAGAGCCCCATGGCCCTTTCTTTCAAAGCTGTCAATAGACTTCCCATCTAGGTGATAGCTTTGAAAAGAACACTGTTTCAGGATTTTAATACTTGATCATAAAGGGTTAAACTCATCTCCTCAGTTAGTGTTCTAGCGAATGCAAAAAGCCATTCAACAAATCAAGGATGGGAGTGGGAAACTGAGTCTTGGAGACAGACCTAGATGTGTCTTAAGAATAAGCGTACTTTAACAAAGAGCTTCACCAGCTGTTCTGCATGGCAGCAAACCAGGGAGGAGGTTCTCTTGGCAACAGCACCAAGATTGTTTGGATCCTCTAAGAAAGCTGGAGAGAGAGAGGTTTGGATATTGTCTTAGAGGAAAATGTCTGGTCTTTGAAGACAAGGAAAAATTTAGCAGTTGATATTTTAGTGGAATCTGATAACTGAACCTGGAAGGAACCATGGAACCAGAAGTGGGAGACCAGGGAGCTGCCGACATGGCCTGAGGACATGGCTGGCTCTAGGTCAGATCTGCCTGCCAGCACACAGGACCATTCTGGAGACCAGCACTCTGGTGTGTGTTAGAATGACTACGTGGGAAAATTCGGCAGGAAAGAGTTTTCATAGCAGGATGAGAAGAGGGTGGGAGTGGGGAATGGGGAAGTAACTGTTAGCTGGTGAGTAATATCGTGGAACATAACATAATATGGATCTTCTGAAATTTAGGTAGCCGATGTAGCGGCTTGGTTCATGTTTGGTGTTAGGGAGATTGCATGGTCAATTAAGAGCAATAGGTCTGGGGTCAGATCAGGGTTCATGTCCTGACATCTGCCGTTCCTGCATCTCTGGCCTTTAGTGAGTCAGTTGTCCTAGGGCCTTAGTTCCTTTATCTGTACTAGAGTATACTAATACTATACCAACTTTTCAGCGTTGATGTGAGTTCCCTAGGGCAGGAATCAAATCTTATTCACCTTTTAAGTCTCCAAGGCCTCTATTAAATGACTAATCAATTGGATGAATGAATTATGAAAGCACTATATGAGCTATAAAGCATTGCTTAAATTTTAGTTGTTATCTTTCATAATATTCTAGATAACTAGACGATGTCTGAGGCAAGATTAAAAGTGCTTAATTTGAATTCTTAATACAAGAATGGTATTTCCCCCACTGTAAAATGCTGTCTTTCTATAATCAGTTTTAAAGGGATATTTTAGAGTCTGAAAGATATTTCACTTGTCTTTCGGTCTCCATAATAAGCTGTTTAACACCCTGCTTCCAACCCCCCACTAACATAAATACCAAATAGAAAATGAGTGAAATCACTGGGTTTGCTTTAGAAGAGCCATTTCAGCTTTGTCTTTGCCCATTAGCTTCAAACAATGCAACAGATGCCTATTAACAGTTTCATGCCCGGTTTTAATTAGCAGATGGAGCTATGTTTGTGTCTGTGTTCTGCCCAGCACTGTTTGAGTGACAGGGTAGTGAGTGGTTTGGAATTGGGCTGGGCGTTTGGGTTGAATAAAGCCAAATTCTATTTTTAAAAAGATGAATATAAACATTTATTATATAGAACCGCTTGTGTATCTCAGTGAAACAGCATAGTGTCTAGAGTAAAACTAATGTTTGCAGTTATGTTTTCTGCTCTTATCCTTTAGAAATTACATAATATGGAAAAATACGTTTTTATGGCTTAAATGACGGTTTTTGGGTAGTCTTGAAACTATCATGTAGTGGCTTTCTCTGAAGATCTGTTTCAGTATTTTGGTATAGTGGGTTGAGGACTATGCAAAGCTGGGACGAAATGGGCTTCAGCATGAATGTCGATGCTGATGGGTTGGTAGCTGCCTCCCAGCATGCTGTGTTGTATAGAGTTCTGAGGTCCTGTCTGAGCTCAGCAAGACCGAGGGCTGTGAAAGATTTGTGATGTGGGCCATGGGCAATGGATGGAGAGAGTGGATGGCAACATCCTACATATTTGCTATCTATTTTCTTTTTCTTTTCTTTCTTTTCTTTATTTTTTTTTTTGCTGTGTCAGTCTTAGTCGCGGCACACGGGATCTTCATTGAGGCATGCGGGATCTTTCACGAGGCATGCAGGATCTTTTGTTGCAGCGCTCTGGCTTCTCTCTAGTTGTGGTGCATGGGCTTAGTTGCCTTGCAACATGTGGGATCTTAGTTCCCTGACCAGGGATCGAACCCATGTCCCCTGCGTTGGAAGGCAGATTCTTTACCACTGGACCACCAGGGAAGTCCCTGCTGCCTGTTTTCTAAAGTGAATATGTAGTATCTGCTGTCCAGTGTGTCATGGTTAAATTTCAGTATTAAAACATTATCTGTCAATGACTATTACATATATATATATATATATATATATATATGGTTTTTTTTAATAAATTTATTTATTTTTGGCTGCATTGGGTCTTTGTTGTGGTGCACGGGCTTCTTATTGCGGTGGCTTCTCTTGTTGCGGAGCACCAGCTCTAGGCATGCGGGCTTCAGTAGTTGTGGCACACGGGCTCAGTAGTTGTGGCTCGTGGGCTCTAGAGTGTGGGCTGTAGAGCACAGGCTCAGTAGTTGTGGCGCACGGACTTAGTTGCTCTGCAGCATGTGGGATCTTCCCGGACCAGTGTCCCCTGCACTGGCAGGTGTATTCTTGACCACTGAGCCACCAGGGAAGTCCCTATTGGATACATCGTGTCTGGAGATGTGTCCTTTTCCTGTGTTCAGTTTTGACTTTTGGGATTTTCCTTATTTTGCATTGAATTATTAAGAACCTTAAAGGAAGTAGGTGCCTGATTGTCCTTAGAGGAAGAAATGTCTGCACTGCTTTTTTTTTAAAAGTTACTTAGTTACTTAGGACTTCCTTAGGGAAGCCACATAAAGTGATGGAAACAACTTGGAACCAGTTCTTGCAGCACTGTGACAAAGTATTTTCTTGCTGTCTTGCCTGTAGCATTCAGCATCAGTTTAATTAGACACTTTTGTATTTACCTGTTGCTGAAACTTTGGACATTTTCCAAGGAGCTCTCATCTTCCTCAGCCCAGAATTTTAATTCTTGGCTCCCAGGAGAAAGTGCGAAAGCTCTGCATGTCCTCATGTTCATCAGATTAGGTTTGCTGTCACTAAGACAGGCTGGATGACAGTGCTGCTTGCAGTCCCATGAGGCATTGCAGATTTCAGAGCACTTAGCAGAAGCTCGGTTAGGTATGGAATCCCACCTTATCATGATAAAAACCAACCACAAAGTCGTCAAGCAGTATGTCGTGTTTCACGGCTTCCTGCTGGCAAAGTTGGGACTGGCGTGACTTCCCCACATCATGTCGTAATTTTGCATATTTGAGGGAAGAACTTGGCAGTAATCCGTTTAATAATTCATAGATATTTTCCTGATGTATAAAGTAGAAGGGCAGTCTCTAAAATGTATGATCAACTTTTGACCTGAAATATAGGGTGGTCTACTTAAAAGTTGAATTATAAGAGTTCATTTCTTATGACCATATGCAATATTTGTTTAGCTGGAATAGGTATCGCAAAATAGTTTAATCTCATGCAAATCTCATACACGAAATCCATTACGAAAAAAATAGTTTGCATTGTGAGATGTCAGTGACTAACCCTACTGTAATTTGTTGCTTATGAATTTGGATGGGATAGCTGTTTACGTTTTTCAACAAGGAATTTTTTTTTCTTTTCTTAAGGTCTCTGAATAAAATCTTGAGATGGCATGGAAAACAATTCTTTATTGAGAGCTAACTGTTCCATTTTTGGAATGATTCAGACCACTTTCTCATTTCACTCTCCATTAACACCTCACCCCTATCAGGGTTTGGGGAGAGGGGATTGTATTGGGAAGAGAAGAATGAAGACAGCATTCCACCCTCCTCCTGTATCAGTTTCTTTGACTACTTGTTCAGTCTCTTTTGCTTTTGTTAGCAGTTGGAGTAAACTGTTGGGTGAGGAGTTAGAAACTTCTGCCTAAGATATGGTGACTTTTGACTGCATTGCTTTCTTACATTGTTTAAAACTAAATAATAAAAAATCGTCATAACCATGTCTCAGTCATAACCAGCAATGAACAGATTAGGATGTTGTCCATGAACAAAATAATTTGAGTGAGTGCATTTCCTATTTTGTCTACTTACTATTGTTTTGAAAATTTCCAGTCTTGTAGAAGCATGAAAAATTAACAAAACAAGCAAAATAATTTCTTTCACATCCACAAAATTCCATAAGAGTTAAATTTTAAAACATGTATATATAAATATCATCAGAGGTGTGTCTCTGTCTTGGCCCTTCAGCCTTCAACTTCGATAAACACCATTGTATTTTATTTTCTGTTGGAATCTCATTATATGATTTACCACATTTTTTTGCTCAGGTCGTCTCCTTGTTATTGCAAAATAAAGTATATAGTACTCTGAAAAACAGTTGTTGCACGTTTCCAATCAGTGATGGCACAAGTCCTTCCTAAGGGCATTAGACCAGGCCTGTTTTCTCATCGTGAAAGGCAAGTTCCGGCTTCGATGGTCTTCAGTCTCTTCTGGCTGCAGCATTCTGTGAGTCTATGAAATCAAGTAGTGTCTGTAAAGAAAAAAAGGGTTTGTCGTTTTTCAGTTAATGATTGTGGGGAGGTTTCTTTTTGCAGGTAGACACTGGGGTTTTGATGACATGAAAACAGAAGGAAGAAGAAGTAGCATTAGTTAATTCAAGCTGAGCCTATGTTGATCTTGTAATTTGATTAAACTTTTTATAGTACCAAAGAGACTGCTTAATGTTTTTGAGTCCTGTCCTTAGAAATGTCTTGGTTTAAACAATAAAGCTAAATGTCACCAGAAAAATAACTATAGTCAGCCCTTTGTATCTGTGGGTTCCACATCCACAGATTCTACATCTGAGGATTGAACCAAACTTGGATTGAAAATACTCAGGAAAAAAAACTCCAGGAAGTTCTTAAAAGCAAAACTTGCATTTGCCACACGCCAGCATCTATTTACATAGCATTTACATTGTATTAGGTATTGTAAGTAATACAGAGATGATTTAAAGTATATGGGAGGATATGCATAGGTTATATGCCAAATACTGTGCCATTTTACATAAGGGACTTGAGCATCTGCAGATTTTCGTATGCATACTCTTTGGGGCTGGGGTGTCCCTAGCACCAGTCCCCCACAGGTACCAAGGGATAACTGTACTTGAAAGCTGTAAAAATATTTCTTTGAGATGTATAAAGTATTTTCAGATTACCTCATTTTTGTCACATGAAACATGGCGAAGTAGGTGAAAAATAAACTAAAATAATAGGAAGCCTTTTGCTTCTTAGGTATGCTGATGTTAAATTTCTGTTTGACAGTTGGGGGGCCTGAGACCCAGAGGCATGGAGGTTGTTTAAGGTCACACAGAGCCTGGCCTTGAGCAGTAGTTTTCTGATTTCAAGTCTCTTTTCTCTTACAACTCCTCTACCTTCAATTCTCTTGTTATGGAAAGACATTGATGGTATAGCATAAAACCTGGACATAGTAAGTATTTTGTGGGAGAAAAGTCAGAGATTGAACTAGGAGACTAGGGTGATTAGCCATTTGCTTTTGGGCAAGTCTTTTAGCTTCTCGTGGCCTTTGTTTTCTTTCCTCTTTTTTTTTTGGCCTTTCTTTTCTTATCAGTAAAAAGGAGAGGCTGGGGTTGGGAACTGTAGTGATTTGTTAGTAGGCTACTAGTGTCAGCCACTAAGTCATTTTCACTAAATTCACTCATTCAGTGAACAGTGTTTTTTAGTCCACGAAATATTGAGAGGAGAAAAGAGTAGCGAGTATCCAGGCAGTTTGAACACAATGATGAAAAGGGCTTCAAAGGGATTAATGGAAGATGTTAGGAAAGCATAGAGGAGAGGTAGAGGAGGGCGTCTAGGAGGGAATGACGTGGAGGTTAAAATCAGGCCCCCAGGACGGGTTAGTTGGGTAGAATGTGGAGTGTCAGGAGGGGGGGGCTGTCCCCTGCAGGTGTGGGAGTCACAGCCCCTGGAGGAACTCCTCAAGTGACGGGCATGTGGCAAGAGGTCAAGTTGAAGGGTAATTAGAGGGCAGATTGAGAAGGGTCTTTACACCTGTTCAGGAGTCTGGACTTATATCCTGAGAGCAGTGGGGAATCCCTGGGGATGTTGCACACAGAAACCAGTTAGGAGATAAGCAGACTTCCTCGGCCGCCCCTTTGCTTCTCTTGGACCTTTACTGTTTACAGAGTACTTTCACTTACGTCTCTGTTTAAACTCCTCAGTAATCACGTCCATGGACAGAGATTGTCTTCCTGTTCTAGGCAAGGAAGCTAAGGTTCTGAGAGGGGCATAGACTCTTGGTCAATCAAGCAGGTAGGTGCAGGAACCAAGACTTGAGTCTTGAACTTCAGTTCTGGACTGTAGTCTGTCCACAGCAACCTGCTCCTCTCAGAATGGGCCCTGAAGTTTTCCGTGGGACTCAGTGCCCTGGCACTTAGCCTGCCTTAGCGGTCACTTCCAGTGGTCTGTAAGAACGGTGTAAACTGACCAGCAAACCCTTGAGAAGTGTGTTGAGTGGAAGGGTGAAATCAGCCTCTCCCTGGACAAGGCCCAGTAACAGCTAATACAAACATGCATCGTGTTGCCTGTTGGCCTGGGACGTCAGTGAACTGTGGTTTCAGGTTGTCTCCTGGTCTCTAACCCAGTCCCTTAGGAAGCAATCAAATATATACACAGCAGAACGGGGGCAGGAGGAGACAGAGTTTAATTGTGAATCCAGCTCTTTTGTGGAAAGGGAACTAATTATGTCAGAAATCTCAGCATTGCTTCTCCACATGGGGCCGATGGTTTGTTATGCTTGTACGTATGCTGTTGGCCTCAGATAGACTGTAGTGTGCTAGGAACAGCTGCTTTAATTGTGAGCTTCCTTCCTTTGACAAATAAAACTTCTCGTTAGCCTGTCCTTTCCTTTCTTCCAGGGTGAAATTGTCTCTCCTCTGGGTTTTGTTTGTAAAGCCTCGTTCAGCAGTTTTCCTCGGATTCACAGTGACATTGTAGACCAGACTGACACCTGATTTGTTTGCTAACCCTGAGTCTCCAGAACGCTGCTGTGAGCCAGAAAGCGGAAAGGTCCAAGCAGCGAAACTGGATATAACAAAGTCCATTTGCTAATGAACTTGCCTCACTGGGGAGCCCCTGGGTCCAAACTTAGCCTTTGCATTCTTGATTTATACAGTGGTCATTGGAGCAGGGCTGGGGGCCTCCTAGAGACAGGCCACCGGCATCCAAGAGGAAAAAGCTGCAGCGTGGCACCGTGGCGGTGGCATTCATTATGTGACTTCGGGCAATCCAGTAGCGAGCCTCCCAGGCTTCCATTTTTCTTCATAAGCAAACAGGGAATGTTGTGCTAGATACACTCAAAAGTCCCTTCCAAAACTCCGATCCTAATTGATAGCAGTGGACTCACCAACACAATGGGAAAAGTAGACATAAGAACTGAAGATAACATTGTGTAGATAAAAGAACTTGGGCTTTTGAGACAAACTCTCAAATTCCAATCCTGATTCTGCTGCTTCCTACTTGAGAGCCTTGGGTGAATTATTTAACCATTTTCCTTATTGACAAAGGAAGGGTACTGACTCTCTTGCAGGAATTTTGTTATGTTTTATTTTGAGAATGAAATGCATTGTTGTGTGCATAATGTCTTTGGCACATGGGAGATACACAAAAAGGTGTGTCTGTGTGTGACTGTGTGTGGGTGAACTTAGTCTTGGTTCCCTGAGGGTGGGTTCGCTAAGAGAACCTTTGTGATCTGTGGGGCTTCATTGTTCTAACACTTGCTTTTAATGATAAGAGCTTTTACATTTACCTAGTGTTTACTATATATCAGGTACAGTTCTAGGCATTTTACATGAATTAACATTTTTCATGGATTGACCCATTTAATTCTCACAACAACCTCTCAGGTACATTCTGTTATTATTTCCACTTTTTCCAAATGAGGTAATTGATGCACAGAGTGGTTGAATAACATCTTAGTGTCACACAGCTGGTAAGTGGTGGAACCAGACCCAATTTGAATCCAGGCAGTCTGGTTCCAGAGTCTATGTTTTTAACCACTATGCCTTTCTGCCCCAACAGTGACTCAGAAATATTAAAAAAGAAACGAAAAAAAGATTAGCTATCTTTAAGGAGGTGATGTGGTGCAAGGTGCACTGTGGCGCTACTCCTTACCAGCTGGGTGACATCATCACATCCTTTAAACCTCCTTGGTCCCTGTCCCCTCTTCTGCAGAGAATTGGCGTGAGGCAGTTTAATGAAGTACTGTAGGGAAGCATTTAGTATAGGGCCTCGCACACAGCCAGGGTCAGTAGGTGGTGAGGGTTTGGTTTTTCTCCAGGTAATAAGAAACACCTGCTAGAACAAGTTCCATAAAAAATATGAACGGGGACATTTTGGTTGCTTAATGGGGTGTGCTTTAGTTTTCTGGAAAATTAGTCCTTAAAGTTTAGGACTACATGCGTTTTACTAAGCTAGAGTGAGAAGTATTTCTTTAAACTCATTTCCAAAGTGAAGGTGATTGTCCTTGGCCTCAGCTGGTGTAAGGAGGTGTCCAACACAGCCCTTGACCTTGGGTGCAGGATGTCAGTATGATATAAGCAGCAAGTTCTTCAGAACCTTTTAGCTGCTGCAAACTCTCAGGCATCTTGAATTCCTCCTTCTGGTGAAAACAAAAACAAAAACAAAATCAGTGTTGAATGCCCTGTCTAGAAAGGACAAATGTTTCAATTTAAATATTCCAGCTCAATGTCCTCTGTTAGGGCCCTGAATTTTAAGTGCAGTGAGTTTCTGAGTGAGGTCACCTGAATTTTAATGAGTTTGTTTGCATACATGAATTTGAACAATACATTAAATCTTGAAACATCGTAGCTGATTTTAATGGAGTAAATTACCCTACTTGAAAGTTAGTTAATAGGCTTTTCTTTACCTAATGATCAGGATGATGATACTTTCATCTCAAAAAAGTCATTAATCATATTTTTGCAATATTGATACATGCTATTATTTTTTAAAATTATTAAACTGTCTCATCAAGAGAATTAGGGAAATAAATGTGTCAGTGTGAGTGTAAAGCATGATCTTCCCCCCTTTTAACCCTTTTCCCCCCTGTGATATTTAGTACATACTGAATGCTTAAATGTACATGGTAGGAATAAAGCCAAAACTGGGTTTGGTTTTGTACGGTGCTTGCTTGGACCAGGAAGGTGAAGTGAGATGCTCTTTACTAGCTTAAAAATGTTTTTAAACATTATAAAAAAAATTACACACACACACGCACACACACACACACACACACACACAAGGATGGTACAGGAGGTGACAGGGAACAAGTCATGAAGGGGAAGGGGTAAGGAGGATAGCTTTTATTGTGACTGTAGTTGAAAGTACATATGTAGCGTTATGTGCAGGGAAGTGACACATTTAATTTATAATTTTAAAAGCTGCGGTGAAGAGAGTTCGTTTTGGGGTTTAATGGCACTGAAAAACCATGCCATGGAACTTTCTGGTCCAGTCCATTCCCTAAAATCAGGTTGCATCCAGGAAAGTATTTGTTAAAAATGTTCAGGTAGCCAGTCTTACTTACCTCCTAATGAAGCATAAAGATTGTGAGGGTTGCTTCAGTTAATGTTCTGAGCACTCAAATGTGCCAAAATGTTGGAATGAGCGGAAGCTTTCAGGACATCCCATCTGATGGTGACCTTCTGGAGGACAGGAACCATGGCTTGCCTCTTCAGAGCTCATTTGTCTGATGTTCAGGCATGCAGTATCTGTGGAATAAATGAACTAACACCATATATTTCCTTCTGAGGAATGGATTTGGGCTCCTGTAATAGTGAGATCTCATCCATTAGCACATACATAAGCTTCAAAGGAGGTGTAATTATCACCTGTTACTGCTTATGGTCTTTTTCTAGATGTGAGAGTGATAAAATCAACCTGTTTCTCTTTTACCCAGAGTATTTGCCTATAGTAAGAAATGCCTGCTGACTTCACTTGTGCCCATGTGTAAATGCACAGTTTTTGGTGCCTGGAAGGCCCTCCGTAAATGTTTGCAATGTGAATGAACAGTTGGTGGCCAGTGGCACTTTCCAGCTGTTCATGTCTCACTCAAATCACAGCAAATGTCTCCCCCTTTCCTCTATTTTCCAGCAAAGACCCCATGACCCCATAACAAGAGCTTCCTCAACATCCTTTCTTGCCATTATAATTTCTGCATATTTTCATCTTCCCCTTGTTTCCTTTCCCCTTCTCTCCAAGGAGCCGGTGCTGACCTGCTGGTTGATGTTCTTGATGTAATACCCTCCTACTCCTGGGGCCGTGCCCTGGCAGTCGTTCTCCTCCTCTCTTACATCTTCTCTCTCCTCTTTCTCTTTCTCTGCTGGCCCTTTCTGCTCTGCCTTCAATCCTGTTGAAATCACCCCCATTTTGATAAGGAGATTGCTTAAACTCACCCCTTCCTCAGGTCACCTTTCTCCCCATCGCCTTTCCTTTTGTCGTTTAACTTCTTGAAAGAGAAGTCTTGTCACTTGCACTTTTCTACCATCTCCTCACGCATTAACGCCTTGAAATCCTGCCCCGCCTGCTTCCACACTGCGCTCAGGTTGTCCTGTCCTCAGTGAACAGGCCAGTGGCCTTTGCTCATTCCTCATCCCCCTTGGCCTCTCAGCAGCACTTGGCACCGTTTGTCACTTGTTCCCTGAAACTCTTCCTCCACCAGCTTCCAGGAATTGTCTGCTCAATTTGTTTCCTACTAACTGCCTTCTGGTTCCAGTGGCAGTCTCATTTTGCTTTTTAATTGAAGTCATTTTCCAAGTATCTGTTCTCTATTTTTTTTTTCCTTTTTCCTCTTTTGCAAATTAGACATTCTAATGCAAGTTGTAATCACAACTGCCTGTGTGATTACTGCATGAACGTTTGTCTTTCCTGCCAGATTGGAGGTCCATGAGTGCAGGTCCCAGGTCTGCTGGTCTACAGCATATCTGTAGCACCTAGTACAGTGCCTGGCATGTAGTGAGGGTTCAGACATGACCAAGTGATGAAGGAGGTAAGCTTGCCCCCTTCCAAGCCTTCCATGTCTGACTCTCCAGCGTCTTGTCTCATGTCCCCACCGTTTCCCAAACTCCTGCCCTGTATGTCCCACCCCAGCATGAATTCATTTCCTCCTCTTATCTAGTCCCCTAGATCTAGTACCCTTTCATGAATTTTCATGTATCTGTTGACACCACTGTCATTTTTTTTTTCATGTATCTAGGTTCAAAATCTGGAAATCTCTTTGACTCTGTCCTTTTCCTCAAATCCTATTCAATATATGTAATCTGTTGCTAAATCCTTTCCATTCTTCCAGCACCCTGCTTTAGGCCCTCAACGCCTCTCACCTGGACTTTGCAATATTCTCCTAGGTGGCCTGAGCACTTCCAGTCTCACTTGGGCAGCAGCACCTCCCTACCCGCTCCATTCCATCCCACACATTTTGATCAAATTAATTGTGGAGCATAGCCCTGATTATACATTATGTTAATCCCTAACCCCTCCCCAAAAAAGTCTTATTCTTCACTTTGCTGAATTGAATATATCTTCCTCAGTTTGCCATTCCAGATCCCTACCGTGTGGCTTCACCTGTATCTCCTTCAGCTCCATACAGGAGTCCTAGACTCTAACCCACAGACGCCTACTAAACAGAGGTACCCAGTGGGCAGTGACCAAGTTTTCACCTGACCAGTGTAAGGTTACTAGCTGCCCTTGCATGAGAAGGAATGCCATTTTTAAGTTTCTGAGATGATGTGCTTCCTACATTTTTGGAATGAAAATACTCCTTTACTTATAAAATGATGAGGCTAATAGATAGCCATTATTTATTTTATTATCATTTGCAAAATAAAAAATGCAATAGAATTCTTGCTGTTTTGTTTCTCTGAGGGAGAAAAATCTTTCCAGTCCAGTTTTCTCCCCAAGCAAATTTTATGGAATACACAGTTCCTAGCTTAGTATGTTCCGTCTTTTAACTTCTTTCATTCTCCCTACAACTACCCTTTTTTTTTTTTCCCCTGAAGATTTTACTAATTCACAAAATTAAAGAGTCTAAGAATCACTGCTCTACCAGAATGGATGGTTCCACGAGCACACCTCGTTCTGCCTGTGACATCCTACCTTTCCTTCCTGATGCTCCTCAGGTGTTAACTTTCTTTATGCTGCCATGTCACAGCCTTCTCTCTGCCCCCTCCCTGCGCTAGAAGATGCTTTCTCTTTCCTCAGTGGTACTTTATGCCCTGTAGTACTTTGGACTTGTGCGTGGCACTTCCTGTGTTCTTCCTGTGTTAGAAGTAGAGCCGGCTTCCTTCTCCACTTTCCCAACTCCCCACTCCCATGATAACTTTCTTTGGGGCAGAAGCTTGTTTTATCTTGGTCTTCTCTGCATTGCCAGACATTGTACTTGGCACGTATTTGGTGCTTGGAAAAATTGTCATCAAACTGAAATTTCAGGATGATACTGATGAAGTGATTAAGTAAAGCTCTCATCTTTGGGGATAGGGGTCCCCTAAAGGTACTATTTCAGAATTTTTTTCTTGATGATTCCGAATTACAGTCACTTACTAAAACACGTTAAGAATGATTGTCCGTTTATCTTTTAAAGATAAAATAATCTTAGACTGCAACTCTAGATATCTCAGTGTGGAGTGAAGGTCTGCTGTGGTTGAGTTGAGAAATTACACATTTCATTTGGCCTTTTTCTGTGAAACTTTTTTTGGAACGTTGATTTTGATTTCATTTTGACAGAGGAGGCCCTGAAAATCTTCTTTCTCCCAGGTGATAGGCTACAATTTCTTTACCTCTGGCTTTCTCTATAGCTGTCAGCAATTGGCCTGATCTAGACAATGAGGCTTTCTCTGTGTCTGTGCGAAAGCCATCTTTGAACTCTATACAGGCCTGTCACTTTTATTCTTCTATAAAAATTTTTTTTTTGTAATGAACTTGGTTTTTCTTCCCACTTTGTCTACGTCTACACTCTCCCACCAAATCTTTTGTTACTGAATTTGGATTGTGGAAAGTAAGCCTGGCTGGGAGATAGATAGGTAGCACCGCAGCTGGGCCTCCTAATATACACGCCCGAGACAACCTTCTGTGCAAAGTACCTTCTACCTTGACCTCCTGTGCTGGAGCCATTTTTCAACTTTTTCCACAGAAGCACTGAGATTATTTTGGAGTTGGGGAAAATGGCAGGGTTTCTAACATGGAAGACCCTGAAAGGAGAAGGAAGAGGAAACCACTGCCTCTTCTGTCTTGTCTTTTCTACTGAAAAAGGGCCGGAGAGCGTGGTGAATAGTGATGGTAATGGTGGTGGCTGCAGCTATGGGTGGTTCTTGGCCTTCTTTTTCTAAACTGGAGGCTGGATTTGTGTTCTGAGTGACTGGTGTGTAAATAGAAGATGCGAAATTGAATTGTCTCTTGAAGAGGATGAAAGCTTAACATCATCCGACAGGCCTGTTCTAGCAGCGTGCTAAACAGTGCTATGTGGTGTGGTTCTAATTCGCTTTGAAGAGCTAGGACTTAACTCCTCCCAAGGAATTTTTTTTTTTTTTTTTTTTTTTTTTTGCCGAAAGTTACCACTGCATGGTGACCCATCGGAGTTCTTGCAACTTCAAAAGATAAAAGCAGGAGTAGGGTTTGGGGAGCATTCTGTGCTTTGTTTCAGATGTGTGTCTTATCTGCAAAAGCCCAGATAATAGTGAATGATCAACTCTGCTCTCATTGACTTAAGTGTTTTACATTTAAATCTCTTTTGGCTTTTTTGGCCTAACTTTTCTGACAGGGGAACAAATGAATAGAATATTACCGGTAGATCACAAGTATAGAAATTACTGGGATTAGGGGGAAATGTTTTACAGATGTTCCTGAAACTACAGCCAAATTGAGTGAATTCTTGCCCCTTTACGTGTTGGGAGCTTGGGAGAGTACTGTCTCACTTACTGGGCTATTATAACTGTGCTCTGCTCCAGGCTGCATTCACTCACTGTATCTCTCATTGACAGGCTTACGTAACCCCCGTCATACCTTAACAGTGATGACCTTTTGAACAGGAAAGAATGTGTAAGACTTTAGAGAGAGTCATAGTTTGAAAATTTCCTTATAAAGCTTCTTGATATTGTATTTAGAAAATACTTCCTTTAAATATATCTTGTTAAAAGTTAAAGTGAGTCTGGTAGAGTTCAAAATTAACTTCCACTTAAATCCAATTATGGCTTTGGTGGATTTTTTGCCAGGCACCTACATTTTCCTTAGTCTCACCACATATCGACTGACCAGTGCATCTCATGCGTACCAGATCTGAAGATGAAATGCCCCTAGTTGATTGTTCCACATCATTCGGAGCCCTGTCTTCCTAGGACAGTGCATTGTGGTCCTGCCTTCTAAGTTGTCGTGGAAGCATCCTTGGTGCAGGACAAGCAGAGCATGCTGAACTAGTTCACAGCAAAAAGCAAACAGCAACAAAAAGTTGAGATCCAGGTTGTTGCATAGGTCACCATGTTTATCATTTTTAAGGATAGGTTTTTCTGTTTTGTTTTGCTTTTTTTGCTGTACGCGGGCCTCTCACTGTTGTGGCCTCTCCCGTTGCGGAGCACAGGCTCCGGACGCGCAGGCTCAGTGGCCATGGCTCATGGGCCCAGCTGCTCTGCGGCATGTGGGATCTTCCCAGACCCGGGCACGAACCCGTGTCCCCTGCATCGGCAGGCGGACTCTCAACCACTGCGCCACCAGGGAAGCTCTTAAGGATAGTTTCTAAGGGAGGGATTTCACCAGCACATTTGCTGTTTCAGTTCATGTTCAGCTGTGACTCATATTTATTCTAGTCTAACCCAATTTTTGCTTGGAAATTTTTTTGTAGTAGAAAATGTCACTGTCAACCAGAGGAGGGGAAATGCTGATTGGGGATCAGAAGAGCCAAGATACTGTAGTGATAATTTGCCATCACTTTTGACTCAAGGAAAAAATAGAGAACCCTTACAAAGGAGAGTGTTGAAAAGTACACAGTGATTCTTATAAACAGATAGGGGAAAGGAAAGTCACCTCTGAGCTTTACTGTGGGAAGGAGCGGGGGTGCGGGTCAGGGAAATTACTATAGATTTTTTATATGCGGCGGGGAAAGAGGCTTTGGACTTCCCTGCGTGTTGCCCCATTCACTAAGCCAGATCTAGTGAATTGCCTCACGATCGGTGTATGAATAGAGAGAAAGACACTGGAACTCTCACACTTGATCTTTTTTTTTTTTCGTAAACATCTTTATTCGAGTATAATTGCTTTACAATGGTGTGTTAGTTTCTGCTTTATAACAAAATGAGTCCATTATACATATACATATGTCCCCATATCTCTTCCCTCTTGTGTCTCCCTCCCTCCCACCTTCCCTATCCCACCCCTCTAGGTGGTCACAAAGCACTGAGCTGATCTCCCTGTGCTATGCGGCTGCTTCCCACTACCTATGTATTTTATGTTTGGTAGTGTATATATGTCCATGCCACTCTCTCACTTTGTCCCAGTTTACCCTTTCCCCTCCCTGTATCCTCAAGTCCATTCTTTAGTAGGTCTGTGTCTTTATTCCTGTCCTTCCCCTAGGTTCTTCACGACCATTTTTTTTTGTTAAGATTCCATATATATGTGTTAGCAAACAGTATTTGTTTTTCTCTTTCTGACTTATTTCACTCTGTATGACAGACTCTAGGTCCATCCACCTCACTACAAATAACTCAGTTTCATTTCTTTTTATGGCTGAGTAATATTCCATTGTATATATGTGCCACATCTTCTTTATCCATTCATCTGTGGATGGACACTTAGGTTGCTTCCATGTCCTGGCTATTGTAAATAGAGCTGCAGTGAACATTTTGGTACATGACTCTTTTTGAATTATGGTTTTCTTAGGGTATATGCCCAGTAGTGGGATTGCTGGGTCGTATGGTAGTTCTATTTGTAGTTTTTTAAGGAACCTCCATACTGTTCTCCATAGTGGCTGTATCAATTTACGTTCCCACCAACAGTGTAAGAGGGTTCCCTTTTCTCCACACCCTCTCCAGCAATTATTGTTTGTAGATTTTTTGATGATGGCCACTCTGACCGGTGTGGTGTGAGATGATATCTCATTGTAGTTTTGATTTGCATTTCTCTAATGATGAATGATGTTGAGCATTCTTTTATGTGTTTGTTGGCAATCTGTATATCTTCTTTGGAGAAATGTCTGTTTAGGTCTTCTGCCCATTTTTGGATTCGGTTGTTTGTTTTTTTGTTATTGAGCTGCATGAGCTGCTTGTAAATTTTGGAGATTAATCCTTTGTCAGTTGCTTCATTTGCAAATATTTTCTCCCATTCTGAGGGTTGTCTTTTGGTCTTGTTTATGGTTTCCTTTGCTGTGCAAAAGCTTTGAAGTTTCATTAGGTCCCATTTGTTTATTTTTCTTTTTATTTCCATTGCTCTAGGAGGCGGCTTAAACAGGATCTTGCTGTGATTTATGTCATAGAGTGTTCTGCCTATGTTTTCCTCTAAGAGATTGTTAGTGTCTGGCCTTACAGTTAGGTCTTTAATCCATTTTGAGTTTATTTTTGTGTATAGTGTTAGGGAGTGTTCTAATTTCATTCTTTTACATGTAGCTGTCCAGTTTTCCCAGCACCACTTACCAAAGAGGCTGTCTTTTCTCCATTGTATGTTCTTGCCTCCCTTGTCATAAATTAGGTGCCCATATGTGTATGGGTTTATCTCTGGGCATTCTATCCTGTACCATTGATCTATATTTCTGATTTTGTGCCAGTACCATACTGTCTTGATTACTGTAGCTTTGTGGTGTACTTTGAAGTCGGGGAGCCTGATTCCTCCAACTCATTTTTTTTTTTTTTTGCGGTACGCGGGCCTCTCACTGCTGTGGCCTCTCCCGTCGCGGAGCACAGGCTCCGGATGCGCAGGCTCAGTGGCCATGGCCCACGGGCCCAGCCGCTCTGCGTCATGTGGGATCCTCCCAGACCAGGGCACGAACCTACGTCCCCTGCATCGGCAGGCGGACCCTCAACCACTGCGCCACCAGGGAAGCCCCCTCCAACTCATTTTTTTTCTCAAGATTGCTTTGGCTATTCAGGGTCTTTTGTGTTTCCATATAAACTGTAAAATTTTTTGTTGTAATTCTGTGAAGAATGCCATTGGTAGTTTGATAAGGATTGCATTGAATCTGTAGATTGCTTTGGGTAGTATAGTCATTTTCACAATGTTGATTCTTCCAATCCAAGAACATGGTATATCTCTCCATCTCTTTGTATCATCTTTAATTTCTTTCATCAGTGTCTTATAGTTTTCTGCATACAGGTCTTTTGTCTCCTTAGGTAGGTTTATTCCTAGATATTTTATTCTTTTTGTTGCAATAGTAAATGGGAGTGTTTTCTTAATTTCACTTTCAGATTTTTCATCATTAGTGTATAGGAATGCACTGTGCATTAATTTTTCTCACACTTGAACTTGAAAGGCCCATCTTCATATATAATCATCCACAGATGTCTGTGTATGATTATATATTCCCGTAGTGAGGGAATGATAAATGTAAATGAGAACCATGATAAAATTTTGTCTCGCTTTCTTACACATTTTCAGAATATGATTGAAAGCACATGCCCCTGTCAGTAGTTAACTATGAGGTTTGCGTTAAGTGTTTTTTGTTTTTTTTTGCTGTGTTAAGTTTTTGTAAGACTTTGTCAGAAACCTAAAGCATGTTTTAGTGTCAGCGTCTTCCCTCTCCCCTCTTTCCTTCCCTCCCTTCCTCCCTCCCTTCCTGCCTTCTTCCCTTCCTCCCCTTTGGAATCAAAAGGAAACCCTCGTAGGTTCTAACTAATCTCTTTTCAAAACTAGGGACAATTCCAGCCTGTACACAGATTAAATTAATCCTCATTTCTCTGTTTCCTAACTAGTACCTGAAATTGTAATTGAGATATACTAGATAATTGCTCTCTGACGTCTTTCTTCAAATAAAATCTGAAGGATAAATGTTTGCTAGACACTATTTCGCTGCCCCAGACAGGTGGATACGTAGGGAGGTGGGCTTGGGAAGGGAGGCACAGGTTAGGTTAGGGAAGCAATCATAATATGACTTCGGTCAGTGGATCAGTGTGTGGTAAATCATTTTCCTCCAAATAGTGCCAGATGCCCAGAAAAGCCACTGTACCGCCTGAAGAATGTCTTGTTCACTTAGTAACTCGTACTTATGCTTAAAATTAATGTGTGTCTCTTTTAACTTCAGTAGGCTGTGCATTTATGACTACCGATAAAGCAACTTTCATGTAAAAAATGATGATAACAGCTTATGTTGTAATAAGGACACTTAGAAAAAAACCAAGGAAACAAAACAATCTTCCTCTGATTAAGGGGAATTCTTACACGAGGTCTCTTTCCAACCGCTTTTGTTTATGAGTACTGAAACTTAAAATGAGTAAATTGTCTTCCGAATAACATTCTACATTTTCCATTTATCCCTATCTCTCATATCTACTCTCAAGAACAAAACAAATGTGGCTTCCTTCTCTCCACCAGTTTTCTATAATGTAGAAATTTCCAGTGCTTAAAAATTCAAAGTGGTCATTCCTTTCAAAGCATTACAGTGTGGAGGTAAAGGGTCTGTTTAATGTAGTCATCTGAGAGCTTAATTCCAGTTTGGAAAAGAATTCTGCGATGATGTTGAATTCCTTGGAAATGGGTGTGCTCAGCTGCTAACACTTTCCAAAACTTGTGCATTTGACAATGGATGTGACCAGGGCGGGCATTTCCCGCCTCCAATTTCAGCAGCATGTCATTTCTCTTTTCTTACATAACCATCGAGATTTGAGTTTCTGCTTTTGAGAGTTTACATTTCCTTTTTTTCCCTCCTAACTTAAAAACTGCATTTTTTTTTTGTTTCTAAAGAAAAACATATTTTCTGTGGAATATATATAGTATTTATTTTTCTTGTTTACTAAGGTCTTTAAAATTGAAGAGCTCTTATGTCCTCATACCTTCCACCTCATTAGTGTAGAGTCAGGTGTCTGCAGTCTCTATAGGATTCTGAGCTGCTTCCCCGTTCCAGATGGGCCACATACCTACTGTTCCTGTTTGTGACCAAATACCATGTTGGTCCCAAACCACCAACTGGGGCTCAGGGAGTCTGGAAGTTGAAGACTGATGTCTGCATAATTCAGTTCCAGGGCCCTTCCCCTCTCATACGCATCCCTCTTCCACTCTGTGATTTAGACTCCTGCCTTCCTCCATCTGGACCTCAGTTTCCTCTTGTGTAAAATGGGAATAACAGCCCCCATGCAGGCTTGTTTTGAGACTAGTGATAAGGTATATTAAGTACTTAGCACAGTTCTAAAGTTGTCATATATTTTCCTCCTCTTTCTCTCATTAAAAAGTGAAGCTGGAGTGGCTTTTCCTTATCAGCAAAGGATTTTTTAAAAGGAAAGAAATGGCATGTAACCTTTGGTTGACTTCCAGAATCTTTTTTAGGCCAGTGTTTTTCAGTGTGGATTGCAACCCATTATTGGGTCATGGAGTCAGTTTAGTGCGTCCAGACTTACTTTTTTTTTTTTTTTTTGATGGAAGGGAAGAGAATAGATCATAACATAAGAATAGAAAAGAAAGTACATAGAAAAGAAAGTACGAAAGAATAGAAAAGAAAGTTTCCAAAATGTACAAACAGCTCATACAACTCAACAACAAAAAACCGAACAACCCAATCGAAAAATGGGCAGAAGACCTAAATAGACATTTCTCCAAAGAAGCCATACAGATGGCCAATAGGCACATGAAAAGATGCTCAACATCACTTATTATTAGAGAACTACAGATCAAAGCTACAATGAGGTATCACCTCACACCAATCAGAATGGCCATCATTAAAAAGTCTACAAATAACAAATGCTGGAGAGGGTGTAGAGAAAAGGGAACCCTCTTACACTGTTGGTGGGAATGTAAATTGGTGCAGCCACTATGGAAAACAGTATGGAGGTTCCTCAAAAAATTAAAAATAGGGTTTCCCTGGTGGCGCAGTGGTTGAGAGTCCGCCTGCCGATGCAGGGGACACGGGTTCGTGCCCCGGTCCGGGAAGATCCCACATGCCGCGGAGCGGCTGCGCCCATGAGCCATGGCCACTGAGCCTGCGCGTCCGGAGCCTGTTGCTCCGCAACGGGAGAGGCCACAACAGTGAGAGGCCCGCGTACCGCAAAAAAAAAAAAAAAAAAATTAAAAATAGAGTTACCATATGATCCAGCAATCCACTTCTGGGCCTATACCCAGACAAAACTATAATTCGAAAAGATACATGCACCCCTATGTTCACAGCAGCACTATTTACAATAGCCAAGATATGGAAAGAACCTAAATGTCCATTGACAGATGAATGGATCAAGATGATGTGGTGTATATATATATATATATATATATATATACATACAATGGAATATTATTCAGCCATCAAAAAGAATGAAATAATGCCATTGAGCAACATGGATAGACCTAGATATTATCATACTAAGTGAAGTAAGTCAGAAAGAGAAAGACAAATACCATATGATATCACTTATATGTGGAATCTAAATATGATACACATCAACATATCTATGGAACAGAAACAGACTCACAGATACAGAGAACAGACTTGTGGTTGCCAGCAGGGGTTGGGTGGCAGAGGAGGGAAGGAATGGGAGTTTGGCACTAGCAGAGGCAAACTATTATATATAGGATGGATAAACAACAAGGTCCAACTGTATAGCACAGGGAACTCTATTCAGTATCATGTGACAAACGATAATGGAAAAGAATATGAAAAAGAATATATATATATATATACACACACACACACACACATATATATACAAAACTTAGTAACTTTACTGTTCTGAAGAAATTAACACAATATGGTAAATCAACTATGCTTCAATAAAATTTAAGAGAAAGGAAAGAAAGAAAGGAAGGAAGGAAGGAAAAGAAAGTACAGAGTCCACTGCATATACAAGAGTAAGCAGGGGTAAGGGTCAAATGTGATTTTATGAAACCTTTTCTTTTAAGTATTTTTAAAAAATATTTATTTTTATTTGGTTGAGCTGGGTCTTAGTTGCGGCAGGTGGGCTCCTTAGTTGCAGCATGCAAACTCTTAGTTGCAGCGTGCATGTGGGATCTAGTTCCCCGACCTGGGATCGAACCCAGGCTCCCTGCATTGGGAGCACAGAGTCTTAACCACTGCGCCACCAGGGAAGTCCCAATTTTCTTTTTTTTTTTTTGGCGGTACGAGGGGAAGTCCCAATTTTATGAAACTTTTGTTTCAGTTATATAAGTATGTATAGATGTGTAATGTACTGTGATATAAAAAGTATTTCTAAACTGTGGGTCAGAAAAGCTAGAAAGCCACTGGTGTGGCTGCTTTTGCCACTGAAGACTTTTAAAAAAAAATTTAAGCCAACTCTATGGAGGCTGTATTTAATTGGATAAATCCTTTTTTTTTCCGTGAAAGAAAATTGGGCCTTTTAACTGTCAAGGTTTTATTGATGGAGGGCTTCCACTGATGGTTTGACCTGCTGTGTCTCTGTTAGGGTATTTTGGGTAATCAGCCTATTGTCTCTCTCCTTTTCTTGGCTTTCTGCTTTTTCTCTCTCTAAGTGGACTTAGTGGAAGCCATTCTAATTGTTGGAGCAGTGGCAGAAGTTCCCACACAGCAGAGACATCTGTAACATATGGTTTTGTGGTTGTTGCCCAAGTTTTAAGAAAATTATGGTTTCTGAAGAAAGTAAAACTCTCTAACCAACATGAAATATCCAGTTCTTCCCCCTTCCCCCCACACCCCCACTGGGTGGTATATTGGTCCTTCTAATATAACTACAGAATTGGTATTTATTTCACTGTGTATGTATTTTTAAAAATCACCTAGATTCCTAAGCCTATCTAAAGTGACATGTGATTTTAAGGGTTAGAATTGAGACCATGGTAAGAGAACCTTTTTTTTTATAATAAATTTATTTATTCATTTATTTATTTTTGGCTACATTGGGTCTTCGTTGCTACGTATGGGCTTTCTCTAGTTGCGGCGAACGGGGCAGCTCTTCGTTGTGGTCTGCGGGCTTCTCATTGCAGTGGCTTCTCTTGTTGCGGAGCATGGGCTCTAGGAGCGTGGGCTTCAGTAGTTGTGGCACGTGGGCTCAGTAGTTGTGGCTCGCGGGCTCTAGAGCGCAGGCTCAGTAGTTGTGGCGCACGGGCTTAGTTGCTCTGCGGCATGTGAGATCTTTCTGGACCAGGGCTCGAACCCGTGTCCCCTGCATTGGCAGGTGGGCTCTTAACCATTGTGCATGGTAACAGAACCTTTAATTCAGTTCTACTTCTCTAGAAGAGACTGCATTGCTGTCTCTTCTTCATTCTAAAAAGAAAAGACATCTGTTTTATGTGTGCTTAGTACTGTGTTTTTGATTTGTTCTTTTCTCAATAATTGTGTTTGTGTCTCTCTCCTTTCTTCTTCCTTCCCTCCCTCCCTCCGTACCCCTCTCTCTCTTTCTTTCTCTCTCTCTCTCTCTCCCTCTCCCTCCCTCCCTCCCTCCTTCTCTCTCTCTCTCTCTCTTTCTTCATCACCTAAAGTTTTCCAAATATGTAACTTAATTGTTACCCATTAAGATGCATTCCAGTAGGATCAGTTTGGAGATATGTGACCCTAACTGTTTTCAGAAGTGATTAATCAATGTCAAGAAGGATTTATTGAGTGCCTGTGATGTGCTTGGCATGGGAGGGAAGTTTACAAAGAGAATAGCTTGTAAAAGGTGAAGCTTAACTTTCTTTCATCTCTTTAAACATGTGTTGAACAGCTACTTAAGCAGCTGCGTACTGTGCTAGATGCTGTGCCTAAATCTAATCGGGAAGGCAAAACATCATATGAAACAAAAATAATTGAATGCCACTGCTAGTGATATTCTAAATTCAGTAGGAATTTAAGGCAGAGAGTAAGCAGGGCTGGCTGGGCTATCTGGAGGACAGAGGAAGTGGAGTTACTGAGTCTTAAGTCACTGTCAGGATTCCAGTGGGAAGGATGGAGAATATTCCAGACAGTGGGGGAATCCTGGAAAATGCTTCGAGGCAGGGAATATCAGAGTGGAACATGAGGGAGACATTTCTGAGGGTGTGTATGGAGGCACTGTGAAAACTAGGGTTGGATATGTTGGGTGAGGCTGTGTACTTTAATGTGGGTAATTGTAGAGATTCATAAGCTCAAAAGGCACTCCACATACTGTGGGTGTGTACAGTGTACTTTGGGAGAAGGGATTATAAATAACTACCAGGATGTCCTGTGAATACTGTGATGGAGGCTGGTACCATGATGGAAGTAGTATAAGGAAAAAACTTGGAGCCACCATGTCGGTGGCTACCCTTGAGCTATATTGGTACTGCTCTGGCTTAGGGCTTAGCAGCATTGCTGACTCAGTGACAAACTTCCCTTTTGGAAGCCTGGCTCCTGACTTGCCAGCATATGACACTCTAAGTTCACCAGGTCTTCCTGTCCCGAACTGCCCAGTTGATTGTGAAGCTGCAAGATAGTAATAGCCAGGGCTGCTTTCTACTTCCAGCTGGAGATCCCGAATGTGCTTTTCTTTCAGGACCAGGGCGTGGCTGGGGATCTATACAGGTGCTTGCCCTCTGCCTCAGGCTCACATATTAATGGTGGAGATGTTTTCCTTAAAGCAATTATTGAAAACAATTATTCATATGATTTCACGTTTGAGTCTCCATTTATCTGACGTTTCTGTCTGCTTATTTATTTACCTACTTGGTGTTGTTTGTGGAGGTATACATCAATCAACTTTTGCTGTTACACAGCCCCCAAATCTCAGTGGCTTAGAACAGTAACACACATTTAATTCTTGTAGCTAAAGGCTGATCATATACTTGGTCAGTTTTCCATCAAATCCATTTCCTCCCTTTTCCGCTGCCCAGGGTCATGAGTCAGCTGGCTTTAGACTGAGTTCAGCCAACTAGAGACACGGGAGGGAGGTTGGAGGGGAAGAGAATAGGAGCAATCAGGGTATTTCTCCTCTCTTTCTGCCTCAGGTGGCTTCTTCAGCAGAGACTGTTTCTCCAGCTGGGGCTCCAGCTCCCACTGGACAGGGCCACCATGGTTCCACCCCTTGTTATTATAGGCCTTCAGCTCCAGTAACACTATCTCCTTCTTTTGTCTGTCTGGCTTGGGGGTGGTAGTGGCTCCCTGCTGTTGCTAAACCTTTTACCATCCCTTCTTTGGTGCTCCGCAACTTCGGCTTGTGTAACCAATTCCCTATATTAAATTCCTCCTGTGTAGATACTTGAAGTGGTTTCTTTTATCTGATTAAATCCTGACTGATACATTTTTCCAAAAAAGGAGTATTTCTTTTGTCCTTTATGTTTTTCTTTCTATAGTGCAGCCTCAGAAATAGGTATCAAACAACCCATTTTATTATCCCATAAAACACCTCCTAATAAAGCAGTGTAATGTGAAAAGAGCACTGGGTTTGGAGCCTAACTGATGTCACAGAACAGTCTATCAGCTGGTCATATTTTAATTTTTTGTGATCATTTGTAGTTATTTCCAGCACAGTTTCTTTCTCATTATGAATTCGGAATTGCAAGATGCACCTACAATTATAAAGCTATATAAAGCATTCATGTCATATTGGACGAAATTTATGTGCATTTAAAGGGTATTCTCTAAATGGCCAGGAAATACATTTGACCACTGATGATACCCTAGGTATTCCAAATTTTTTGGTTCTTCCTAGCTTTCCTGTGGAACCAGAAGCATGTTTCCTGGGGCAGCATGAGTGTCACAATCCCTGTCTTGCAGGCCGACTTGAGATGGATTTCCATCTCAGGAGCAAAAGTTGCCTCTTGCCCCTTCTCCTGAACATCCACTATTTGGGGCCTTGCTGGAGGGGAGAGGTTTGCTTTGATTCAAAACAGACTTGCTGTGATGGAGTCTTTTCCAGTTTGAAAGATGCCAGGATGATCAGATCTGTTTTGTATTAATCTATCGATAGAATAAAGAATTCTTTATGGAATGGCTATACTAAACATACTGAGAGAGCTCAAAGAACTAATACCTAGTATTCAGGTCCACCCAGAGTGGACCCATTCTCCTTTTGTGATCTAGAGATGACCTAGAGCTAGGTTCAACTTTCAGTGCTCTGTTGGAAACTGGTTCCTCCCAAATCCTTTGTAATCTGAGTTGGTACCTTCAAGGCTGACTCTGAAGGGTGATTCCCCTATTAGTGCCACTTGAGTCCCAGAATTCTCATAGCGTATAGCCCAGTGAAGGGAGCTAGGCAGGCACAGATAAATATCCCAGCTGTGCTCTTACTAGCTTGTCATCTTGGACAAGTTACTTCTTTGAGCCTCAGATTCTTTGGTGGTGAAATCGGGGATAATCGTGGCTATTTCTTATGGTTATACCTGGCACATAGTAGGTACACAGTAAATGGTAGCTCTTTAATATCATTTCATCATACTTATCAGACAAAAGACTTTTGAGTCAGGGGCTCAAGACTACAACTGAGCTACAGAGGGTAGCTGAGCCCCCTAGCCTTTGCTAATATAAGTTAAAAACTGACAGTTTTTATTTTTTTTAATTTTAAATTAATTTTTAAAATTAGAGTATAGTTGATTTACAATGTTTTGTTAGTTTCTGCTGTCTAGCAAAAACTGACAGTTTTTTTTTTTTGTTTTTTTTTTTGTTTTTGTTTTTTGCGGTACGCGAGCCTCTCACTGTTGTGGCCTCTCCCGTTGCGGAGCACTGGCTCTGGACGCGCAGGCTCAGCGGCCATGGCTCACGGGCCCAGCCGCTCCGCGGCATGTGGGATTTTCCCGGACCAGGGCACGAACCCATGTCCCCTGCATCGGCAGGCGGACTCTGAACCACTGTGCCACCAGGGAAGCCCAAAAACTGACAGTTTTTAATATTACCATTCTTCGTGAATGTGATGTTTGCTCATTTTGACTTTTAGCTGGTCATCAAAGCTCTTAGAGTTCAGAGAAAATGTTAAACTTGACCAAGACTATTGTTTATATATTGGAGTGCTGGGAGGGAATGTGAAGGTGATGGTAGAATGAGTCCTTTTTTTTTTTAGACTGTTTTAACTCCTAAGCCAAATTGGCTTCTAAACAACAGTGAAAAATTGCTGTTACCATTTTTGCCATTTGTGATAGACAAATGCCACTTGTTTACTCTCAGCCTTTGGGAGATAATTGTATGCTTGCTTGTAGAAAAGACAGAATTAAACAGGCAGTTTCATATCTTAGGAAATCATGTTTTCTGTTGGTTTATCATCTGTTGTTAGTTCCTGCTCCCGAAGAGCAAACCTTATAATATTATCTTTAACAAAAGATGTAAGTATGACGTGGGATTTTCACGTTAGGAGATTTTAGTGCCTACTGGCCTGGGAGCTCCCTGAGACCCATCAATGTTCATCTTTGTATTCCTCAGCACGTAGCGTCATGTCAGGCTCAGGACTTCTTGTCAAATTAAATATTGAAATTTGCCCTTTCATTAGTCAACTTGATTTTCATTAAGTGTGACTTAACATCTGACTAAGCTAAACTTCATTGTATGTATCATATGTGGTTGAGCGCTCTTTAGCCATGTTTTTATGTAGCCAAAATGAAGCAGTCTCAGTCAGTTTTCTGTTTTATAATTTGCGTCGTGGATTATACTTACAGGCAGGCTGAGAAACTGGTTTCACAGTCAAAAAGGGGGCCATGTCTGCCACTTCTGTGCCTCAGTATCATAATTTCCACACATGGACTGCAGCCTTGAGGTCCGCAAAGACTTATCTGAAGTAGATGAAATATCAGTTTTTCTGAATGAATGATTTTTTTCTGGTTTCTTCTGTCACGTCCAGAAATTCATTCAAAGAACTGCAGTCCAATGGGTGTGATCTCTTCTGTTCCCAGAATGGCCAGTGACATTATTCTTCACCCTCCTCAATTCTGCTGACAGACCATTTGGGGTTAACATTGTGTATCATGTTTCTTAACTTCTTTGCATCACTGTCTTATGCATTTCCTGACCTAATGACTACACTGTCCAAACTGGGAGCATTGACATTGTGACCACCAGATGTGGAAATCCTGCCCCAGGCTTGCCCGAGGACATCACTGAAATGACAGTGTGTCTATAAAATGATCACATGCGTGGAGAGTTCTGTTTTTGTTTTCCATTTTAGTAACTGAGGGTGTTGCCAGTATACTTTTGGATCAGTCAGAAACTGGGTAGATGAATTTAACATTGTAAAATACCACCTTTTCAATTGCAGAAGTAAAATTTTCAGCTTGATGATCAAGTTTGTTTTGTTTAGTTTTTTCTCAACCGTTTATATGTAGCAACACTCTGGCTTGATCTACCCCTACACACCCAACAACCTGGAATTATCTACCCTCTGTACCCCTGAGTTTACTTTTAAAATAATCTGTATATACCTGCTGTTTCTTTTTTCTAAACCGCATTTTAATATGGAGCCTTAAGTAGAAAGATGAATTAAAAATATACAAAGCAAATTACTCACCAAGGCCACTCGTGCCCTTTGTGTGTGGGAGGGAATTCATTGTGAGCCTCAGCTGAGCAGCTTTTAAAGTCCAGTGAGCTCCCTTTATTAAAGCTTGCACTGTTGGACTTCCCTGGTGGTGCAGTAAGAATCTGCCTGCCAGTGCAGGGGACATGGGTTTGAGCCCTGGTCCGGGAAGATCTCACATGCCATGGAGCAACTAAGCCCATGCACCACAACTACTGAGCCTGTGTTCTAGAGCCCACGAGCCACAACTACTGAAGCCGCGTGCCTAGAGCCCGTGCTCTGCAACAGAAGAAGCCACCGCAATGAGAAGCCCGCACACCACAACAAAGAGTAGCCCCCAGTCGCCGCAACTAGTTTTTCAAAAAGCTCGTGCGCAGCAATGAAGAGCCAACACAGCCAAAAATAAATAAATTTAGTTTTTAAAAAACAGCTTGCACTGTTGCCTTCTCCTGTTTTACAGCTGCTTAGATTAATTGAATAAGATTAATAAATTATAGTATGGCAAACTCAGAATTATCTTGTTAATTAGGGACAGGGATAGCATGGGAAAATGAAATCTACCAATGATGCCTTTCCTGCTGGGTTTGTTCTGCTGTTCACGTGATGCCACTAAGAAGCATCATGTGAAAGCAAGCTCACATTTCTTTATCCCTTTCTTTGTCTTCCCACACATTCTATTGCAGGTGACAGCAAATAAACTGGAACTGAAGGAATTAGGGGACAAGGGACACATTTGTCCAGGCTGTTTGGTAGATAATGGTTGCAGTCTTCAGTTAAAGACTCTTTCAGGAGCATATGAATTACTTATTTGGTGTGCCTTTTTATGCTTTTTTCCCCCCCCATAGAAACAGTATTATATTCATTGGTAAGATTTTGTAAGAGCAGTCTCTCAAAGCTTCTTTAATCCAGAATTTGAAGTATAGTTGTAGTGAGTACTATTTCATCTATAGCATAAGTAATATTTTCTTCAAAATTGCTTAATACAAAGGTAATACAGGAGTATGTGAACATTTTAAGTTCATAAATGTGAAAATCATCTCACGGTAACATACCCTAACATAACTGCTTTATTGCTTTCTATGTTGCTTTCCATATATATTTTCCTCATAGTTATAGACATAGTGCCTTTTATATTTTGCTACTTTTATCAAATTATAACATAAATACTTTCCAGGTTTCTGTGTAATCTTGATAATGATCAAGGATTACTTTTTTTTTTTTTTTTTTTTTTTTTTTGCGGTACGCGGGCCTCTCACTGTTGTGGCCTCTCCCGTTGCGGAGCACAGGCTCCGGACGCGCAGGCTCAGCGGCCATGGCTCACGGGCCCAGCCGCTCCACGGCATGTGGGATCTTCCCGGACCGGGGCACGAACCCGTGTCCCCTGCATCGGCAGGTGGACTCTCAACCACTGTGCCACCAGGGAAGCCCAAGGATTACTTTTAAAAGACTTAAAATACTCCCACTTGGTGAAAAAGATGCAAAGACTTCAGTGGCTACTCTAGCATAGGAAATAGGGGAGGAACTGTCGATGGGGGAATGGGCAGCAGGCAGATGCTGTTTTCAAGGAAGTGTATGTGTGTTTGTACCTGTCTAAGAGAAGATGTAGCTCTTGGTCACTCACTCATCCTGGTCACTGACTCCTGGTATTCTGTTGTGGGAAATCAGGGGCATTGCCCTCCAGGACCCAAGGAGACTTCCGAATGAGTCGTTTGTATCTTACATGGCCTGTTGGTTGGGGCAACTGCCTGTTTATGACCTGTTTAAAGAACATACTTGTATTTGTAACTTTGAAACACTTGCCTGAGAAAGACAGGTGCTAACGGACATCCTTTGATCCTTAACGTGTTTCTCCAGGATTTGGAAAGAGCTGTCTATTTTGAAAGAAATGGGTAAAAAGAAGCATAAGGTAAATAATTCTCCTATCCAAGATTAAGAACCAGTCAGAGGAAACTGGGGAGGTAGTTTCTTGCTAGAACGCGCAAGGCCTTAGTTATTGGGGATGCGGGTGGGGTACCTTGAATGGGATATTCCACTTTGAAGTTGGTTTCATAAAAACATGCCGATAGGGCTTCCTTGGTGGCGCAGTGGTTGAGAGTCCGCCTGCCGATGCAGGGGACACGGGTTTGTGCCCCAGTCCGGGAAGATCCCACGTGCCGCGGAGCGGCTAAGCCTGTGAGCCATGGCCGCTGGGCCTGTGCGTCCGGAGCCTGTGCTCCGCAATGGGAGAGGCCACAACAGTGAGAAGCCCGCATACCGCAAAAAAAAAAAAAAAAAAAAAAAACACGCCGATAAAAATACAATTTGAAATAGATTTTTCGTCAATTTTAGAAAAGTTATTTTATGTGGCACTGGATGAATCTCCCAGCCATTAAAGTATCAGGATGGCTTTTAAAAAACGGTCTCTTGTCAATATTGTCTAGGTTTCCTTCTCCCCAGGCCCCTCTACCACTCCCCCCGCCCCCGACCAAGCACCCCGCCTCACCAAAACACAGGGCTTTGGAAGTAGGGAGAATAATGACTGAATGTGAATCCCCTGTAACATATCTTGACAGCCCACTCATTTTGTGCTTTGAATATAGTTATTACTCATTCTTTGCATATTTGAAGTTTAAAGTGGCAATTAGCCCCGGGGGACAGGGGAGAAAACAATTATGACATGTTCTAGCTGCTTCACTGGTCCAGACTATAGGTTAGAGAAGTTCATGGATTTACCAGCCCAGTTGTAACATTGTATTCTGTTTTAAAAGTCAAGCCAAGGGCTTCACTGGTGGCGCAGTGGTTGAGAGTCCGCCTGCCGATGCAGGGGACACGGGTTCGTGCCCTGGTCCGGGAAGATCCCACATGCCGCGGAGCGGCTGGGCCTGTGAGCCATGGCCGCTGAGCCTGTGCGTCCGGAGCCTGTGCTCCGCAACGGGAGAGGCCACAACAGTGAGAGGCCCGCATACCGCAAAAAATAAAAATTTAAAAATAAATAAAAGTCAAGCCAAGGAAGTAGTAGGCGGCATAATCCTTTATCACCCTATAAAGTTACAAAAATATCTCAAGTATTTAGAGGTGGATGGCTGTATATGAGATATGCATAATAGGCTGGTAGAAGTGTTTATTACATGCATGAAGGTTATAGGGTGTTGTCAACTTTAAACTTTTGTCTCGTAGGGAAGTGTGTTTACAAATCAGAATGATATAATCACCTGAAAAAGTTTTTCATTTTTGATTGGGAAAACTGTATTCTGTTTGTGCCATTTTTGTTGATTTTTGTCTCATCCTTTTGCTTGCATATACCCCATCTGTCTTTTTAAATCCTACTCATTAGCAATAGCTTATTATAATTATCCATCTGCTACCCTGGCTCCAATGAGCTGTAAGTGCTTCTTAATTTTACTGTACTTTTTGTGGCATTGATGTTGGTTTTGATCAAGAAAAGCCTTTTTTGCTAACTAGATTCAGAGCAGTGTGAGTTTGTAGTTTGTTTATTTTATAATCTCTGATCATCTTCCTTTTATCTAGAGAAAAGTCAGTGAAAGATGAGGATGGGAGGGGTGAAGTGGGTACTGTATGACTTTAGATGATTCTTCTCTTCCAGCCTCCAGTAATTTGGTTCAGACCCTTACCTCCTCCCCCATTATAAGCTGATCTGTATTAACTGGCTGAGGAAAATTACTGAATTTTTACATTGTGCACCAATATAAGCTGAAACCTTAAACAAGTGATTTGGATATTTTCCAGGAGAATAATAAAATTGTAGCTAAAGTTTATTTCAGCCCTAGTTGCTAACTGGTATATTACATTGATAACGGTCTTTTTTGGTTTTCCTCTTTTATGAACTCATTCTCAAAGGGAAAAAATATATATCATTTGTTTTTAGTTAGTTGTACCATGTAATATTGTTGCTTAGTTATTTTTTTCTTTTTAGCTTTCATTTACCTCCAAGCGAATGGAAAGTATGATACATAGTACTTGGAAAGATTTAAAGGATCAGTTTTGCTGCATTTTTGGTGCAACATCATTGGAATGTAGTTGTAATTTTTTCCAGTGGTAATTCCAGTGATTTGGCAGTATGGTTTTCCCATGACAGTAATATGTAAAATCTGGGATTTGCTTTTTTGTCTTCATCTTTTGAATAACCACAGTATTCCCTTCACCCTTAAATGAAACAGACCTGACCCTGAGTTGTCAAAGTACACACAAAGAAATTCCAGGTTTAGGACTCGTACTGGAGGGCTTTGCCTGTTACAAAGGTACAGTTTTTCAGAAACAGTGGATAGAGCAGAGGAGATGCAGCTGGTTTCATTGGGGAGCAGTTTGGTTCTTGGAGTGGTCATGAATTAATAACGGGAAAAGAGATGGAAATCTCAGAGGCATTCTGAACTTTTACCCTTCAAGGAAGTGTAGTTCATAAATTAGGCTTTTTATGAAAAGAGATTTTATTGAAGGGAAAACATCCTTTCATTGAAAGCTTTTAAAATCCACATTTTGACGACTTCAAGCACATTGCTACTTCCAGATTGAGTAACACTTAAAACACATTTCCTTTTGAAAGTACAAGATTTGCAAAAGAGACTTGTGCATTCTTTGGCCATTCTCAAATTGTGAGTTGAATGCTGGGTAATCGCTGCTGGCTCCTTAATCAGATTTAAAATTCTCAGTCCTTCCTAGGTGTTTCTGCATACTTTATCTGAGTTGTTGTAGCTGTGTTATTACACCTCATTTGCCAATTCTGTTTTTCTCTCTTGACATTTTGGCAGCTCTAGCATTAAAACCCTTTCATTTGTAATTCAGTTATATTTTAGTAGTTATCATTTGGTATTATACTGATTTGTTGTTGTTTTTTTTTCTTTACACTGGTGTGAAAGTGATGGTATTATAGTGATTTGTTATTTTGCCCTTTCGTTTGCCCAAAGACATTTTAAGGGTTAATTAAATCTTTATATTTTAATTTATAAAGCCCTTTGAGACTCTCCAATATAGAGATTCCTTAAAGCTATTCTTTTTTTTTTAAAATAAATTTACTTATTTATTTATTTTTGGTTGCGTTGGGTCTTCATTGCTGCGTGTGGGCTTTCTCTAGTTGCGGCGAGCAGGGGCTACTCTTCCTTGCGGTGTGCGGGCTTCTCATTGCAGTGGCTTCTCTTGTTGTGGAGCACGGGCTCTAGGCGTGTGGGCTTCAGTAGTTGTGGCACGGAGGCTCAATAGTTGTGGCTCGCAGGCTCTAGAGCACAGGCTCAGTAGTTGTGGTGCATGGGCTTAGTTACTCTGCGGCATGTGAGATCTTCCCGGACCAGGGCTTGAACCCGTGTCCCTTGTGTTGGCAGGTGGATTCTCAACCACTGTGTCACCAAGGAAGTCCCTAAAGGCTATTCTTTTTTTTTTTTAAGAATTTTAAAAATATTTATTTTATGTATTTTTTTGGCTGCATCGGGTCTTAGTTGTGGCACGCAGGGTCTTCGTTGAGGCGTGCGGGATCTTTCGTTGAGGCGTGCGGGATCTTTCGTTGAGGCACGCAGGCTTCTCTCAAGTTGTGGCACGCGGGCTTTCTCTCTAGTTGTGATGTGCGGGTTTTCTGTCTCTAGTTGTGGCGCGCGATGTCCAGAGTGCATGGGCTCTGTAGTTGCAACTCGTTGAGGCGCGCGAGCTCAGTAGTTGTGGTGAGCGGGCTTTGTTACCCCGCGGCGTGTGGGATCTTAGTTCCCTGACCAGGGATCGAACCCACGTCCCCTGCATTGGAAGGTGGATGGATTCTTTACCACTGGACCGCCAGGGAAGTCCCTCCAAAGCTGTTCTTAAATGCACTGTTTTTGTATCTGTCAGGCATATGTTTATGGCTCAAAGAAAAATTACTAAATCCTTCCTAATTTCTAGAATTAGTTTATGAATTTGTTATCTTTTGTTGGCATGATTAGATTTTATGGGTTCAGCTGTCTAATGAAGAATGCCAAGAATTGAATTTAATTCAGTAACAAGTAGGAAATTCCAAAACAGTGTAAAGATGTGCAGCTTTTTCAGTGGGAAGTGGTGATAAGTGTTGCTGCTGATTTACACCAAAAATGGGGTTTCATTTACCACTTCCTATTCACAGAGTAGAAGAACCAAAGAAATCTGAAAACTTCTAGTCTGTCTTCTTTTTAGTATATCAGGTGTCCTTTCCTTTAAGGGCAAATAATATTCGCAGACCACTTGTTAGTCCACCTTTAAAAAAAAAAATCCCCCTTTTCTAATATTGGATTTAACAAAATTAACATATTTGGCTGCCAGTGATCATTTCACGCTGTTGTCAAAATGTCTTCTAAATTTACTTTTAATGTGTTTTTCCTTTTGAACTTTAGACTTTCTAATTCTCAAATAAGAAAACAGATAGTAAATTTGAATATAAGTGAATAAAATAAAAAATAGTTCTAAATATATGCAGCAAAGTTGGCACTTGGTGGAAATGTGCTTTTATGAACTTACAGAGTGTGTTTTTAAAACAGAACAATGCCTTGAATGCCTCTCTTTCAATCTAAGTAACATTCTTAACTTTATTTCTACTTTTACACATTTTTTCCAAGTCCCTTCTTTATTTTGGAAAAAAAATAGTTTAAAGTTTCAATCTATGACTCATATTTTGTCCTATTTCATTAATCTCTTTTTCTAATTAGAACTTTTAGCTAATTATCCTGAAGTCAGCTACTCTAAAATTTTATTATTCTCCATGTTTAAAAGTCCACAGAGAGCTTCCCTGGTGGCGCAGTGGTTGAGAGTCCACCTGCCGATGCAGGGGACACGGGTTCGTGCTCCCGTCTGGGAAGATCCCACATGCCGCTGAGGGGCTGGACCCGTGAGCCATGGCCGCTGAGCCTGCGCGTCCGGAGCCTGTGCTCCGCAACGGGAGAGGCCACAACAGTGAGAGGCCCGTGTACCACAAAAAAAGAAAAAAAAAAAAAAGTCCACAGAAAAAACATAAGCAATATATGGTTGTCAAAGTTTCAAAACTGGCAGGATCCATCTATTACTGTATCTTCATTATTAAAAATAAAAGTCTTGAGTAAGGAAGTGAATGTAACATTTCTTTAAAGTGGATTTCAATATTTGAGAAACTTTTTTTCTATTCCTGGAGTATCTCTGAAATGTAAATAGAGAAACCACAGAACTCATATTCAGATAGCCTGGAATCACAGATGTTTTTTGTTCCCAAATGTACTTTTGAAACAAAGTACATTTTTTTCTTTTTAATTGTAAAAGTGCAGTGTTAAACTTATACTTTTTAAAGTGGGTCAGAGGGGATAGATGACCCGTGTTTTTTCTCCCTCCATGTGCAACACTGGGGTAAACCCAGTATTGGAATCTTACACTGCTATCATTCATTGAAAGGCTCAGTATCCCAGAAATCTGATTTTTTTTTTTTCATGGCTCTCTTGACTTCAGCCAAATTGGACTTTTAGAAGAACATCAGTGGGAACCACATGTCTAAAACTTCAGTTGAAGGAAGGTCCCTACTGTTTCTCCACCCCTGATTTTCCTGGGCCGGGCAAGGAAAAGTGACCAAGTGACCCAAGATAGAAGAGAGAGCTGTGTGTGTTGTGTTCTAACCTCCAGCACCCACAGAGCAAAAATAAATCAAGTCACAGCTTAAGCTGAAGGTTGAGACAACTCCCTGGCTCCCCAGAGTTCTGAAGGCCAGGAAAAGTCCTTCTTCGTACTCTTTTCCCACACTTAAGCAATGGTATCCTTTTACCCATTCACAAACCTGGGCAACGTCCCTGTTCTCTTGAAACAGTAAAGGTTTTGTTATTATATCTGTTGGCTGACTAATCTGACTTTGGTGTAAAAGAATTTTGTCCATCTGTTCGCTCTCCATGTTAAATCGTATCTAACTTGCGGAATGATAGGAGGCCCAAGACTGCTTATTCCAAACTCCTTTTCCCTTTAAGGTCTGTTAACTGTGGACTTGGGCCAAGTTCAAAGTTTCTGTCCCTTTCTTTTGCTGGTCAAGCCCTCCCTCCCGGTCCACCACTGGTTTCTGAGAACTGTGATTGATAAGCAGTGCTTTGGGCACATGCTTGGTTCATATCCCTCGCTAGAGCCTCACTGCCAGCCTCTGCCAGGTGTTGTTCCTGTGCGTCGCCCTGAGCAATGCAGAAGCCTCAAGTATACGCCACCTTCTCAGAGGTGCAGGGCAGACCCCTCCTTCCCCAGCCGAAGCCTCTTCCCTGTCGCATTAGAGATGGAAAATCAGAGCTCCTCTGTTCCTCTCCCACGGTACCATTCCCAGCAGTGACCACATGTGTATTCCTCCCTTGTCCTTGGCCCACATGGAAGCTCCTTTTCCTCCAGTTGGGGAAGGAAATGTCCTTGATACCCCTACTGGAAATCTGAGTGTCCAGCACTCCTTGCAGCCCCAAGCCACTCATCTGTCCCTTCACTTTCTGAGCTTGATCCAGTCTTTCTGTCACCCTGTAACTGGTCACCAAGGGCTCAGTTTATTGAACTGAGCACCAAGGCCCTCTTTGTATTGAACAAGTTGGGGAGGGGGTGGTGCCTGTTTTTCCCTGGCCTAAATCTTCTCAAGTGCCTTTCATTTCTCAAATTTGGTTTGATTTTTCTCCTGCCATGAATAAATGTGTGCCTCCCTATGTCATTTTTCCAGTAATTAGCCATTGCTTTTAAAAAATCATGAACAAATTTAGGCATACAAAAGTATACCTAATGGAAAACACTCCCACGTTCATGTACCACCCCTCACTTTTAGAAATAATAAATAACAAGTAGAGTTGAAGTCCCTGTGAACCCCTGCCTAATCCCTCCTCTTCCGTTTCTCTCCAGAGGTAACAGCTCTCCGGATTTTATTGATAACCATTCTTGCGTATTTTTTTGTATTTTAATTACACGTGGATGGATGTATAAGTGATCCATACTGTTGTTTTTGGTATTGAAATTTTACAGAAATGGTTTGACTCTGTGTGTATGTCTGCAGTTGCTCTTTTCACTGGACGTTGTTCTGAGCTTCATTCATGTTGATACACGTGACTCTTATTCACTGCTCCCTAGTATTTCCTTATATACCAAGGTATTCTTGGCCTTGTATACCAGGGCATTCCTGTTGTTGCTAGTGCTTTACTACGACCCGTAAAGAGGAGGCCTCCTCAGGGAGATGTGGACATTCTTGTATGCATCTCTTCAGGAAGGCCTGATCTTTAAATGCCCAAATTTGATTTTAACCCTGTTTTGAATTGGCCTTTGTGAATCTGGGTAAGTTGCTGCGTCTCCCTGAGCCTCAGTTTTCTTCAGCACAGGGGGAGGACTGGACTAAATGGTCACTAGAATTCTGTGATTCCTTTCATTTTTCCCTCGGTGCCTCCTTATGCTACATGACTTGTATCAGTGATGAGCAATCGTTTAGCATGAGAATCAATTCAGAAAAAATAAAAATCTATTAGTGAGTGTGTGTGTGTGTTGTGTGTGTGTGTATGTATTTAAATTCAGAATGAAAAATGGTTTTGAGTCCCTTGTGAATGTTTTCTTACAATTTAGATTTCCTATTTTATTGACTAGATAAATATTAATGAGGAAACTGGTGCTTCTTTAAAGCCATCAAAAAATTAATGTCAGGGCATATTCAAGCAACATGGAAGCAACGATGGAGTCTTCTCTTGAGCATAGATGTTGGCTGTGCTGCCAGCCAGGTAGGCTGCATAAAGCCTGGTGGCTCATGGATTGCTCATGAGGTGGGATGACTCAGGGTTGTCATTTTGAACATGAATTATTGTATTATGTGCTGCCAAAAAATGATGCTTTCTAAAAGACTATTGAAATACAGGGGGGCTTTGGACTTCCCTGGTGGCGCAGTAGTTAAGAATCTGCCTGCCAACGCAGGGGACACAGGTTCGAGCCCTGGTCCGGCAAGATCCCACATGCCGCAGAGCAACTAAGCCCGTGCGCCACAACTGCTGAGCCTGTGCTCTAGAGCCCGCGAGCCACAGCTACTGAGCCCATGTGCCACAACTACTGAAGCCCACGCGCCTAGAGCCCGTGCTCCGCAGCAAGAGAAGCCACCACAATGAGAAGCCTGCGCACCGCAACGAAGAGTAGCCCCTGCTCGCCACAACTAGAGAAAGCCTGCGCGTAGCAACGAAGACCCAACGCAGCCAAAGATAAATAAATAAATTTATTAAGAAAAAAGAAATACATGGGGCTTTTTGACCCTAAATGTAATCCTCTTCAGGAGCTATGTTTTTTGAGATTGTATAGTCGTTTTAAAGGGAGGAAAAAAAAAATTGCTCCCTTACTGCTAGGATGAGCTTTGGTTCTTGCTGCTGCTGATGACTGCCTCCTCCTTTGCAGTCTCTAATCATCTGGGGCTAGAGCACAAGCCAGGTCTTTGGAGCTGTGGGCTTGGGAACTCTCCTAACAGCGAAGATCATGGTTTAGCCCAGAGATGTTGTGGCAGCTACTTGGGTTGCTCGTTGTCCTTTGTCTCCTTCTTGTTCATGGCTGAACATGAGGAGAAATTACCTTCAGAGAAGTACTGTAGTTATCATGAAATTTAATAACATTCGTGCCAGAGTAGTCGTGATAGCTGTTAGGATCTCTCTGTTTCATGTAGCTATGAATATAAAATTGTATTAAATAAACTTATATTATTCTAACAGATATTATGATGAATCCAACAGCTTTCCCCTCTCTCCTATTTTTAGCAGGATCAGGGGGAGTGACCCAGCTCCAGGGATGGGCCTTGATTAATCTCAGCTTAGGGATGGGTTTAGATTAATCCAATCTTGGTAACTGCCCGGGCCAGTGATTAGTTGAGGAGCTCAGTCTTGGCCCCCAGAACATGACATTCCTTTGGTTATAAATCCAGAAATGAGACATGAAGGAAAGGTCGCTGGAGGCTTTGGGGAAACATTTCCTCACTTTTGAGAGAGGCACAGGAAGATGATCTCTTTTCTTCTCAGTATTGCTGTTGTAGTCAGGAACTGCTATCAGTCAGAGGGTGAAATTGATACTCCCATGAGGGCAGAGCCAAAGGAGGTGCAGAGAAATGAGCCAGAACTACTGGATTGAGCCATCTCTGAACCTCAGCTCACCACTGGGCTTGTCATATGAGTCAACACATTACCTTAAGCTAGTTTGATTTGGGGTTTCTGTTATTTGCAGCAGAAAGCATCCTAATTGATATAATTATATTATCATTCTTATGACTGGTTATTCTTTTAATCCTGGAGTAGCCTCAGAAAGTTGTCTTTCCTTTATAGTAAGTATTAACACACTATATATTCTACTGATATCATTGTCAAAACTAATTGTAATGTAGAGATCTTCATTTTCTTAGTGTCGTAAGATTTCTCAGCATCCCTGCTGTTCTCGCGAGTGTACGCTGACAAAACTTTGAACTTGCAAGGTTTTCTTAGCTGTCTCCACACTTAGTAGAATTTAACCTTTACTTAATTACACGGAGGTATTTAACCTTTCATTTAGGATCTACTGCATACATGTTTCTGCGTGCAACCTAACTGGCAAAGAGAGGCTGGAACCCTTGCTTGATGTGAGAGCAATTCAGGACAGTATGTTAATAAACCCAGTAACACAGTATTGAATTGCTGTGCAAAAGCCAGGCCTGGAGGTAGGGATGGACAGGCCTGAGTGGAGAGGACCGCAGGGTAGGGTGGCACCCTCAGAGAAGGCTGCCGAGTGAGGTAGCCATGCACGGGTAGAGGGGAGGAGGTGCGGGGCCCAGTGAGAGAAACAGAGGCTGAAGTTGGAGAGAGGCTGGGAGGGTGGCGGCGTAGGGAGAGCGGTGCACCTGGGGGGAAGGCTGGATTGCCAGGCCGAGGAAGTTGGATCCATGGCTTCTTGAATAGGGAGGTGACATTACCACAGGGATTGTTGAAAGCTGTTCTCACAGTTGCATGCAGGGGAATTAGACCAGCAAGAGGTGTTGGCACAGCGCCCTGGGAGGCTATTACCATAATCCATGCATGAGGTGACAAGATCTGCCGGATAACGGCATCTGAATGTGTAATATCTTACATCTGTGTGGAATTTCAGAGTTCCCACAGCACAATCAAGCACATGATCTAATTTATCTAATGAGATTCTCTTAACCTTTCTTATGGATGAGAATGTGGAGGTTCAGAACAGATAGGCAACCTCCTAAAAGTTATTAATGACAGAACCCAACCTACAGTCTAGGGCTTTTTTTTTTTTTTTTTTTTCCTTCGGTACGCGGGCCTCTCACTGTCGTGGCCTTTCCCGTTGCGAGCACAGGCTCCGGACGCGCAGGCTCAGCGGCCATTGCTCATGGGCCCAGCTGCTCCGCGGCATGTGGGATCTTCCCGGACCAGGGCACGAACCCGCGTCCCTTGCATCGGCAGGCGGACTCTCAACCACTGCGCCACCAGGGAAGCCCACAGTCTAGGTCTTTTGACTTCCAGGTCCAGGGCTTTTCAATAATAACATAAGTGATATTTCCCATTTTTAGTGAAATTCAAGTTGTGTTAATTTGACTGTGCTCTACAGCATTTGTCTGTCACCTGGCTCCTGAAAGCAGCATCAGCCAAAGCTAAGTACCAGTTCACAACTCTTATAAAATGTTGAAAACCTCTGAATAGTGAACAGACGGTTAAGTATCACAGATAATGGTAGAACCTCCTCCAATAACAGAAAGGTAATCCTTCTAACAAATACAAAAAACAAAAGTCTGGGTCAGTAGAAAGTTTCCTCAATGTTTCACGTGAATGGAGAGTAACTGAGACTTAAGGGCGCCTCAAAATGGCTTTGTTGAATGAAGGTGGAAAAGTTGCCCATGACTCCTGACTACAGGTAAAAACAACCTTGAAAGAACCGGAGTTACATCTTAATAAATAGAATAAGGAAAAGTATTCATTTGGCAGGCATTCTGATAGACATCATCTTTTACTTAAAATGTGAATGAACTATTAAAAGATGGAATGTTGGATGACTTTAGTCTTCCAGTTAAGAAAGTTATTTTCTGAAGATACAGTAAGTATTTTGAAAATCATGAATTTTTCTTCTTTTTTACTGTGCTAAAAAAAACCCATACACACACATAAAATAAAGTTTACCATCTTAACCATTTTTTCAGTGATCAGTTCAGTAGTATTAAGTATATTTACATTGTTGTGAAATAGATCTCCAGAACTTTTTCATCTTGCAAATCTGAAACTTTATGCCCATTAAACAACAGCTCTCCTTCCCCACCCCCTCCCTTCAGCCCTTCATAACCACCATTCTATTTTCTGTTTCTATGAATTTTGAAAATTGTGATTTTTTTAAAAATGTTAAGTAACATCAAGAAACATTCATTTCTTGCCTACCGCGTGTTTGGCATTGTTCTTGATGCGAGGACCAAAAAGAGATAGAGGCTAGAGAGAATCCCTAGAGGGTCTTTGTTACACTGGATTTGGAGATATATAAAAAGATAAATCACAATAAAAATGTGTTAAATGAATGATGACCACAGTGAATTCTATGTGATGCTAACAATAATATTTGTGCTGTGTTGCTCAGTTTTGCTTCAGTGACTGCAGACCCTGCAATTCTGAGGTACCTTAGAGGAGGAAATGTGAGCCAGATAACCTGGGGGTATTGGGTATGAGATTGTATTTGTTAACATTACATGGTTATTAGTGAAGGGAAAGAATAAGAAGCTGTTCTGCTGGATTAGCTTGGGTGTGATTGTTGCGTATTTCAAGATTCACAAGCGTACCTGAAAAGATTCCCTGGGGGAAAAGTGCCACGCAGAGAAGAAGGGGCGAATCCACTTGGTTTATGCCTTTGCCATATATGAAGCTGGAGCCGGCAAGCAGCCTTTTTGGGCGTTCTCAATGTTAATATGTAGAAATACTGTAATAATGTAGCCGTTGAAGGCTTTTCTCCCTCAAAATAGCTGCCGTTAATGTTTCAGTCACTTTAGAGGATGCGTAATTGACCGTTTTCTTGAAATGTCTTGGAAACCACTTTAAGGGGCTCCACAGAGAATGGGAAGGAGTGGAAACATCTGAAACAAAGCTGCGTAGCCAGATGATGAGGATTTAGCAAATTGCAAGCGAGCTGTATTCACTGACTGGTCCCTTCAGAAAGAGCAGCAGCCTGTTCCTGTTCAATGGTAGAGGATGCTGGTATTTGTGAGGGACTTTGTGGTTCTTTGTAGTTGAAATTGCTGAGTT
Organism: Monodon monoceros; assembly: GCF_005190385.1. Lineage (NCBI taxonomy): Eukaryota > Metazoa > Chordata > Mammalia > Artiodactyla > Monodontidae > Monodon > Monodon monoceros. The sequence goes on from NW_021703778.1 coordinate 66,297,503, forward strand.
AAGTTTTGAGCTACCATAGTGGGGGGAAATAGGTGAGGGAGGGGTTGAACTGTTGAGTGCTGGAGCCACAAATGACTTTCACATGCTACCTGTCAGGCTGGTTGAGTGCCTTCTCAGCTTTGGCTTCAGGCTGGAATCGCTTGGGGAGCTTTTAAAATTACTAGTGCGCAGATCCCATCCTTGAACAATTAAGTCAGAACCTCAGAATTTGGGGAAGGGTGCAGGCCTAGTCATGAGTATTTTTCTTTTTCTTTTAAGTTCTTGAGGTAATTCTAAAGTGCAGCCAGGGCTAAAAGCCCTTTTCGCTATTTCAGCACTAGCCAGAAAGATGCAGGGAACATTTATTAACATGTATGTAAAGTACTTGCTAACTGTATTAAATAAATATGCAGGCTTTCTCATCCCTGCCTTCAGATAGGTGGGTTTTGTTTTGTTTTTTCTTTCTTTTAGCCAGTTGCAGATTCTAAAGAAACAAATGGAAGGAGGTGGAAATAAAACAAAAAGAGGCCTCACGGCCTTCTTTAGGGAAGGACGGGGCACGAGGGGTGGGTAGGAAGCTTTGTTTATCTGTTATTTCAGGAAGTGGAAAATATGGCATGTTCTCCATCTATCTAAATTATGTACCTTTGAGGGATGTGTTCCATTTGTGTCAAAATAATGAGGCATATAATACGCTTCATTTAACATGTGTGGGAATTCTTTGCAGAGTAATTAGCATTCCTTTCTTCAGCCTGTATTCAGAGGAAACATACCATTCACACCCTCTCTGTGTTCACATTTTCCAGTGCGTTGGAGAGCTTTTTTTCAAAAGAAATCTTTGTCCTTTTGCTAATAAGACTTGGATTATATTTGAAGAAATTTAGCATGTCTTTCTTTCTTTTTCTGGCAGGAATTGATTTTAAAATCAGAACGATAGAACTAGATGGAAAGAAAATTAAGCTTCAGATATGGTAAGTAAAAAAAAATATATGCACACAGCATTTCTACCTTAATCAGGAATTGAATGTGGGAATTAAAAGGTGAATTGTGGTAAATTAGAGATATCGTTTGGTAGCTAAAACTTCTGTATCAGAACCAAGGGGAAATGGGTAGGTGTTCAAAGTCGTCTTCACCAAGAGTGGGATGGTAAGGATGATATCACTAAGTCTCACAGCCAGGAGAAATTTGAGAGCTCATTCTTCCAAAATGCTAATTTTATAGGGGAGGAAACTAAAATTCTAAAGCGTGTCAGTTATTTTTCCATTGTAGTTGTTGCAGCTGTGAAATCAGATAAGGCAAAGTAGTCAAGTGGTAGGAACCCCAAAGTTCCTACCCCAAAGTGCTGACCTGGAGTCCAGCCTCTAAACTAAAGACTTGGTGTTCTTTGCTTCCCTTCTTAGGGACCGCTTGTCCTCATTTGTAAACTGATTGGTCAGAATGATGACATCTGAGTTCCCTTCCAGCTCAGATATTTTCTCATTTATTTGCATCTTTCTTCTCCTTAAATAAAAAGTGGGGAACACTGCACTGGGGAATAAGGAAGGGAAAAGGCATGCCTGTCATCTCTCATGTTATAATATGCAAGGCAAAGATCTCACGATCAGCCAACTCCGACTGGTTAATTCCTCAAGAATTTGTCACACTACAGTGAATAAATATGGTTCCTGCAGATTGCCTGGTTGAATATTTTTGGCTTGAACTCAAACTCTTAGATTTTTTCTTTTTTTTAACCTCTTTAATTGCTTTCAGTGTAGGGCCTTCCATGGAGCCACATAGATTTGGAGCCTTGAGGAAGGTTTTGGATGATGTTTACTGACCTAATGTGTGACAATAACAGCAGGAGACAAAGCTTAGAAATTTAGAGCATCATAGACTTAAGAAGGAAGCAGGGCAAAATAATAAAGTAATACATATATATCAGCTTTTTCCATAGGCTGTTTTTCTTCTTTGAACTTCAGAACCGGGATAGAACTAGAACCTTATATTGAAATCCACCAGCCTTTCTTTGATAGGAAACTGGGACTTAGAGGGGTTAAGTTCATCTGAAGGCATATGTCTGGGTTAGTGATGGAGCTGGGACAACTACCCAAATCTCCTGGAACCTTGTGTCAGCTTCATGTATTAGCCTTGTATAGAGGGTTCCCCATATACTTCACTGGAAAACATTGTGTAGACCACCACAAGCTACTCTTCTCATCTGTTGGTATTTAATAAGAGTCAAATATTTTAAAGAACAAAAAAATTTTTTTAAGGGGGAAGCAAAGAGAATCTCTGACTCTATGCTGTACAGTCCTGATCATAACAATAAGGAATGTTTCTAGGAGCCTGTGGGTAATCAGCTAATTAGAACCCCATGGCACTATTTATCAGTCCTCTTGGCAGCAAAGTAGTCTCCATTCAATCTTCATGACCTGCACTTAGGATGCCAAATCCATCCTTGCTGCAGAGCTGGTTCTAAATCAAGTTGCATGTTAGAATCAAAATATGGTTATTCTGGGCTTCCCTGGTGGCACAAGTGGTTAAGAATCCACCTGCCAATGCAGGAGACACTGGTTCGAGCCCTAGTCCGGGAAGATCCCACGTGACATGGAGTGACTAAGCCCGTGCGCCACAACTACTGAGCCTGCGCTCTAGGGCCCACGCGCCACAACTGCTGAAGCCCACACACCTAGAGCCCGTGCTCCGCAACAAGAGAAGCCACCGCAGTGAGAAGCCCGCGCACCGCAATGAAGAGTAGCCCCCGCTCGCCGCAGCTAGAGAAGCCCGTGCGCAGCAACGAAGACCCAACGCAGCCAAAAATAAATAAATAAATAAAAAAAATATGGTTAGTCTGCTCAACGGTGTTTGGCCCCTGTTCTCCTCATGATTTGTTTGCTGAGTCCCAAACAAGTGCCTGTGTATCTAATCCTGATCGGTGAGAGGATGGCAGGATAAGATGATGGTACTGTGAGGCCAGGGCCTGCACTAAACAGCCAAGGCCTAGAATGCTTGAGTCTCATTCAAGGGTATGAGCTGTTTAGTGGCAGAACTGGGACCACAGCCCACCTGAGCCTGTTTCCTCTTCTGTAGAACAAGGATGATAGTAATACCACCACATTGGGCTGTGGTGGGCATCATTTGAGCACCATGTGAAAGTATTTTATGTAAGGTATACATTTTATGTAAGGTATACATAAATGGTAAGGTATTTATTAATGTTTTAAATTTACTGTATTTCCCTTAGGCCTTTATCTCATTTGGGTTTGGTGTGTGTTAGATTTTTAGTATATTTCCACAAATGCTTCTTTTTTAGTGTATTTCCACAAATGCTTTTTTTTTCTTTTAGGAATATTGATTTTTCCCAGATATCAAGGAAACTTGACTTCCTTTATAGGGGTTGCTTTGGTAAATGTAATTCGAAATGTTGGCATTTTTCAGAATGTATTCAAATGGTACGTCATCCTCCAAAAAAGCAAGAATAAATGCAAGTTGATGTGATTTTGAGGTATTGTTCATATTTTGAAGCCTTTGTCAACAATTATGTGTTGAACTCCATGGTCTCATTTAATCATGGGCTCTAGAGCTGAAAAAGTTCTTGAGGAGACCCATTTTAGTGTGCTCTGCAGAGCAGAATTTACACAGTAGTAAGTCCAGCCCAACTGCTTGCTTTGTACAGAAATCAGACTTTCAGTCAAGAGAGCAAAGTGCCTTAATCATTGGGCATTTATAAAAAGGATTAGAACTGCCTCTAGGAGTCCAAGAATTTAGAACTATTCTCTATTCTGTTCCTCATCTGACTGACGAACACATGCCAGTTCCTAGCAGGACCATGCATTTTCCTGTTGATGCTTTTGTCATCAAGGTCCAAGTTTTTCACCCAAGTCATTGTGAGCTCCCAGCAGGCTTCCAGAGGCGCAACAGGCTCCCTTTGTGTCTCATTCCCCATCTCCCTGAAACCACTGCATTTGTGAGCAGACCACCATTATATCTCCTACAGCTTCGAGTGTCTCCTCAGCGATACTTGTGATGACTTTGCAAACCACTCTCTCCTTTGTTTTAAATTTTAGGGACACAGCGGGTCAGGAAAGATTTCGAACCATCACGACAGCATACTATAGAGGAGCTATGGTGAGTGTGTTTTAGGGTTTTGTGGAAGTAAAACATGAATATTCATTCGTCAAGTTTGTAGGATTCAAGCTAGAGTCTAGTACATTGGAGAAAATAGATTTTTTGACGTGCAAACAAGACATTTAAAGGGTTTTTTATGTTTTGTGTTTAGTAGCTGTGTACTCTACCATTGGTCTTCATTATATTAATCATGTAATTAGCTTGGAGATGTTTTAGAACTCCTCCACACATTCTGAGTGATCGTATATTTTTGTGCTTTGTCCTTTTATTAATACCTTTGCCAAATCTTAGCAAACCACAAGCCCTGTGACTAAATATTCATTTCTTGCACCCTCTCCCTATTCAGCCCTGCCACCATCATCCCTTATCTCTCACCAGGTCCACAACATCCACTCCTATTGGCTCATCTCTCTGGAGTCTCCTCCACCAGCATTCTGCCAGCTGGCCAGGAAGTAGCCAAATGATCTGTGACTCTCTGAGGCTTAGAATCTGGTGCATCTTGACTACCAGGTCCTTCTGTGCTATATCCTAGCCTTATCCTTGTTATCATAACCTCGTCACTTGGCTCTTTTCCGTCCTAAGATGCTTCCTCTATACAACCCATTATACTGTTGGCTCAGGGTAGATTCTGTGTGGTGCTGTGAGTACAGTGGTGAATAAGGCAGCTTAAAAGCTGAGCTCTACTGAACCAAGCCTAAAATGTCTGAACCAGAACAGGGCTTTATCTCTGGCTTTTAGGCCTAAGCCAGGTATAACTTGGAGCTTTAAATGATGATGAAACCCAATATGCTCTTGGAGTCTTGGAAGGTTGAACAGTTGAGATCACGTAGCCCAGCCTAGTAGACTTTGGGGTGCCAGCTGCCAACTTACCCAGCTCATTGCATAAAAGACCGTTGTGCTTCTGAGAGTGGTGTGGACGTGACGGAGCTGTAGGGGTTTTAGCTGTTCCTTTGCTGCAGGAAGGTGCGATGTGAATTCACAGATCCCTCTATTATCATGTTGCTCTCCCTTCCTCCTCCACTGCCACTCACCCTCCAGTATTTGAGTGCCAGTGACATCCCCACACAGAAGTAGGAGATTCCTTTTGGGAATTCCTTTTTGAAGCTCTACCACCTTGGGACTCTATACCACTAACCATTTTATATGTATGTGTTCTCCACCCTATAATACTTTGAAGATTGTAAAAGGTCATCCTTTTAAGAAGGGCAGTTGTCAGCTACTCTCTACTTTGCTTAGATTGGAATCAAAGGGAAGGGACTTATCTTGTGTGGAGAAGTTTGTTTGTTGTTTATTTCCTCCAGAAAGGATTTTGGGGGTAAATAAGAACATCTTAACAGGGATGATTTAGAATAGTTTATAGGTTATTTTGATTAGAGGCATCTTATAAACACAGGCCTTTTTATTGACCAATTTCTTTATTTTCTAGGAATGATGTATTGATACCACTTGCAAGCTTGTTTTCAATACAGAGTGGGCAAGAACACTTAGAATGTGGAGCAAGTGTCTTCCTTGGCTGTGTAGCTCTAGTTCATGGTATAAGGAAAGAGGTCATTGAAATGTGTTCTTTAATTTAGATTTCATTTATCTACTGCCTGGCCTTTTTTCACATTACTGCAAATAATTAGAAATTGTTTCTGTTCTAAGATATCTTGTCCTTTTCATTTTGAAGGTAGGGATTTTTGTCTCTTGTTTTACTACGAATGCCAGTGCCTTACACATAGTAGATGCTCAATAAATACTTGCTGAAGGAGTGAATCAGTGAACAATTTCAGACCTAGAAACAATCTTAGATACATGTTCAGGAAATCCTGCTCTACTTGAGTCTTGGATCCTGCGTGTCATCTGTTCCAGTGGGATGTGGGGCCGTTGTGTTCTCATTTCAACAGGTGGTGGTTCTGGCAGGTTTAGTTGGGTTGGCTCAGGTATGCAGCGTTTTGGTAAGCACAGTACTGAGTCTGACACCGTGGCAGAGTCCTTTGGTCTGTTTCAAGCTATTCAGCAACATTTGTAGGCATAGCAGTAACCCTGACGGACAATCTGGCTTTGGGGGGAAAAGGCACCATATCATTGCATTATCGCCATTTCTCAGTACTGTCTTGTGAACTCTTAGGAGGCCGTTGTTGTTAAAGGTATGTATACTAGATATATAAAGTTTTAACCTGGTATACCGGAACTTGTATTTCCAGCTGATTCATAATATCAGTTAGCTTACAAACATAGGGAATATTCAAAGGGTGTCTGCTACTGAAACCAAAGATATAAATTAATAATTGTTGTCAATTATTGAGTCCAAGCTGTGTCCTGGATTCTAGGTAAAATACTTGACAAATAATATCTCAGTAGATCCTCAAAAATCCATTGTGGAAGATGTGCTGTCCTCATTTCCCAAACGCAGACTGAGAGGGATAAAATAACTTCTCCAGGATCTCCCAGGTAGCATGTGGTGGAGCCCAGACCTGATACCTCTGACTCCAGAATCTGTGCCCTTAACCACTACACTGTGTTCACACTTCCTGTGCTAACCACCCAGAGTGCTACTTGACAGACAGCAGTAAAGATCAAGGTTGTCCACATAGCCCAAAGGGAAGTAAAGCTCCGGCAGTTTTTTGCTTAATTTTACTATTGTAGGTAGCTAGGCTGTTTGAATCAGGAATTATTCAGATTGCATTTTGAGGCTTTTAAAAATTACGGTAAGATATATGTAACATAAAATTTAACGTTTAAGTGTACAGTTCTCCACTTTGATTTTTTTTTTTTTAATTACCTTGGTAATTGTAAAATCTACTTTACAGTGTAGCCAAAGTTAAACATTTGCATTTGAGGCTAGGAGGAGGGAGGATAGAGAAGAATGTTGTTTGTCATTTAAATTTAAATAATTATGTATATTTTTCTGGTTGTCAGAAGGTTACATGTAGTATAGAAAGCTTTGAAAATCCTAAGAAATCATCTAAAATCCCACCACCATAAGAGACAGCTTCTGTTAACATTTTACTATGTTTCCTGGATTCTTTTATCTATGTGTATTTTATATGATTTACATTTATTTACATTTATATTTTGTATTTATTTACAAAGTTGGAAGCCAGACCCTGAAAGATTTTGCCTGCTATTTAAGGAATTTTAATTATGAGTACAATGGCGAGATGCCAAAGGATTTTAAGCAATGAAGTGATAACTCTGGTGCCCTTATGGAGAGTGGATTAGAGGAGGTTAAGAATGAAAGCAGGGAGACGTAAGTCATCCAGGTAAAGGCTAATTGATGAGAATGTGAGTAAGGCCTTGCGTGTGGGGTATCAGACTGTGGAAATGTGGAGGTTGTTGAGTCTACAGGACTTAGTGACTGACTAGTGGTGGAGCAGATTACTCCCGGGGGTCTGCTTGGACTGGCTGGCAGGGATGTATTGCCCTTCTTCAAAACGAGAGTACAAGGAGGAAGAGAAGATTTGAAGGGGACAAAGACAACTTCCTATTTCACTTAGTTGAGTTTTCGGTGACCACAGGGGCCATCTGGGAGCTGATGCCCTGTCAGTGTTCTCCAAGGCACACCTGACCCCTGTCTATGTCTTCGGCCTCATCTTGTGCCCTTCTCCCATTGGATCTGGGCACTCTTGCCAGGCTGACAGTCTTTTTTTTTTTTTTTTTTAATAATTTAAATTTATTTATTTTTGGCTGTGTTGGGTCTTCGTTTCTGTGCGAGGGCTTTCTCTAGTTGCGGCAAGCGGGGGCCACTCTTCATTACGGTGCGCGGGCCTCTCACTGTCGCAGCCTCTATTGTTGCGGAGCACAGGCTCCAGACGTGCAGGCTCAATAGTTGTGGCTCACGGGCCTAGTTACTCCGTGGCATGTGGGATCTTCCCAGACCAGGGCTCGAACCCGTGTCCCCTGCATTGGCAGGCAGATTCTCAACCACTGCGCCACCGGGGAGGGCCAAGCTGACAGTCTTTTACTCAACCTAGTAGGTTCTGGGCCTTTCTGGTGAGCAAGATATTTATCACATTTCTGCTATGTCCCAGGCACTGAGGGCTTCCCCTCTTCACTGCAGCCTCTACCCCTTTGCCCAGTTCAAGTCTACTCAGCCCTCAGGCCTTGGCTTTAATGTCATTTTCTCAGGGAAACCTTCCTTGAGCCACCCCAGCCCCTCAACCAGATTAGGTTAGCATTTTTACTCAGAGCTCCTCATGCTTCTTCATAGTGATTGTCTAAATTATAATTATATAATTATTGGATCATTGTTTTCTTTGCTATCCATCCATGAGAAGGGGCCTTGCCTATCTTATTCACTACTAGTAGCATTTGGTATACTATCAGGCACATAGTAGGTGCTCACTAAATATTTGTCGAAATGGATGGACGGGGGGTGGATCGAGCACTTAATACACAAGTGTGGTCTTGTGATACAGATTTTGGAATAGGTAGCATACAGGTGTCAGTTGAAACATTTAGAAGATAAACTGTTTAAAAATACCAGACGTGGGGTCTTCTAAAATATGATGAGGATGCTTTTCATTAAACTGTGTAACAAATGCATTATATTTTAAGTGTCTGTGATTTACTTAGACAAATAGTAACTTTTTTTAGTTCAGTAACATTTCAGTCAGTTCATATAAAAAGAAATAAATCTAAAGCCATATGGTTACAATCTTAGTGTAAGAGTCAGAAACAAGATAATTTCTACTTAGAATAAACAAGTGCACAACAGAAGTGATTACCTCTTACTCTCAATGTTATCTCTATTTTAACTTAAACATCCTTTTAGCTTCAGTTGGTGCCAGTTTTATTATATGAGGTCAGGTAGAAAGGGTGCATCACCTTTACCATAATCACTAATTCATTACAGGTTAAAAGTGAAATAAATGTTAACAGAGTATTTATTTACATGGTGAGACAATGGAAGATTTTATTTATTTCTGTTTCTCTGTACTTTAAATTTTTATTATAAATTCCTTCTATAAAGACAGAAAAAGGACAAACACAAGCTTTCTGGAGGAGAAGAGTACATTGACATTATATTCTTTAACTTTAAATGTATAAAGTACTAAATAACGGTCTTTTTTCCTCTTATAGGGAATTATGCTGGTCTATGACATCACAAATGAAAAGTCCTTTGACAATATTAAAAATTGGATAAGAAACATTGAAGAGGTATGTATGGAAAGAGAATGGATACTAGAGAAGAGTCCTGCTGGGTGCTTATAAAGGGCTCCTCCCTTTATGAGTGTCTCCCTGTCACTCAGCTGAGCTGCTAGGAAGTAGGGCGCGGGCAGGTCAGGCCCTCTGCTCTGAGGAGTGCCAGGGAGGGTGACATCTCTGGTACCGCCAGTCTGACTTCTCTGCTGGACTGGGGGGAGGTCCAGACAGAGGAGCAGTTTCACAGAATTTTAAACTTGGCCCTGATCTTGAAAATAATTTCATCCAAGCCCCCATTTTACACATGAGAAGACTGAGGCCAGAAAGAGGTGACTTGCATGTGCTCATAGAGCCTTTAAAAAGGAGAGCGAGGATTAAAACCTCTGGTTCTCAGTTTCTGTCTATTCCACCATGCTATGCTGTTTGACGGGCAAAAATATATCTTTATTCCGGCAGTTTATCATTTTGCCCTTCTAACATTTTCTTCATCTTAGATATTTAAAATTTGGTTTAGTTCCAGTTTGATTGGTATGAAGATTTTTTTTAATGTCTTTGACATTTCAGAAAGAAATCTGACTGTGAAATAATTTCATACACATTTATATTAACCCACGTGAATTTATTGTTTAAGTAGTTCAGAATCCAGGATACCTTCCGCATTGGCTCACTTAGTACCGAGGTGTTCTCCCTTCTTTGACCCAAACTAACATTTGGAAGTTTTTTTGTTGGATAACTTTAAGTTTTATTTTTGTTTGTTCATGTACCAAAAAAGACATGAGAATGACTGCAAGCCTTTGGGAAAAATGTTCGCATGGACTCTTATGCTGTAGCTTTCCCCTCCTCTCATCTTTAAAATTTTTCTGTGAATCAGGCCTTATGTTGAGTGAAAGATTATTTGTCTTATAATTAAATTTCTGGATCTGTTTCTGGCAGGTTAAGATTTGCCTGTTGAGTAACTGTGTTTTTCTCAGGTTGTTTGTCTAACATACTGTTTTCTCCCTGCAGCATGCCTCTTCAGATGTTGAAAGAATGATCCTGGGCAACAAATGTGATATGAATGACAAAAGACAAGTGTCAAAAGAAAGAGGGGAGAAGGTAAATTTGAACTGAATGCATAAAGATTGGAATCTACTCACGTTAAGCATTCGTTTTCTTACTATTATTTAATTATTGATTTAAGTTTTAAAAACATCTATATTTTAATCTGTTAAAAAAACAACAAAAGGGTTGTAATCCATACTTGAATGGTATGAATTAGTATTCGAGCTCCAACTCCATATACTGTGTAGTCATGACTCATTCCTAAAGAATTTGCTGTTTTCTGGGAGATACAAATTGGTCCTTTTTCAGATTCCTGCAGCTTGGAGTTAAGGCTATTTCTTCCATATCTGTGTGTAAATGCCCAGATTTGAAGTTAAACCAGTTCATTCTCTTTGAAAAAAAAGTAGTAGGATAGGTGAAGTTTCAACAGTAATCATTTTTCAATTCATTTTTTTTTTAAAGAATATTTTACTGCACATTAGATTTAGGTCATTATGGAGTTTTAAACTCTTCATTAAGCTACGGATATCATTTATAGGCATTTCTCTATTTTATGTCCTGTAAAACAAGAGTTTATTACATGTACATATTCATTTCTTTGACATTTTCCAAATTGACTTAGAGGCTTCAAATTTTTAAGTCTTGGAATTTTGCTTTAGACTTTTTTTAGTGATATGTGCAAAATGCATTTTTCAATCTGACTGCGAACTTTTTCCCCCTAAAAACATTCACTTAATCTTGGTGTTGCAAATGAACTGGGAACTCTTTGGAAATAGATGGAAATGTAGAAGAGTTCACAATTTGCCACAATCAATAGAAACCCAAGCAGTGAGTACTTAGTATTTTAAGCTTTTGTTCTTTTATGCACCAATTTATTAAAAAATAATGAAAAGTTACAATAGTAACTGTTGGAGGTTTGTACTTTGGGAGCAGATAAAAGGGGCAAATGTATCCCAAATTAATGATCGGGGTGAATGTCTCATAGGTTTGCTAGTGATTTTATTAGAGAACTACAGGTATAATCGAAAAGAAGGGAAGTACTTAAGTTATGTTTTGAGTGGAAGTGGTGCCATTTTACTTGTGGTGATGAAGTTAGATATCTAAATTTCAAACATGATACAGTAGAAGAAAGCAAAGAAATTTGAGAACCACAGGAGTTCTGAACTAGGTACGCTCCCTTTAGGACTCTGAAAAACCTAAAAAATATAAATGCTCTGTATGTTCAAGAAACTTGCACTGAATTTAAATGTTTCTCTTTGTCTTTCAGTTAGCAATTGACTATGGGATTAAATTCTTGGAGACAAGTGCAAAATCCAGTACGAATGTAGAAGAGGTGAGAAGGAATTGTTTGGTGACTTGTTACGTAGTAGCATTAGTGTCTTAGGTGCCTGTGTTCAAGCAACTCTCCAAGTCTTGATATTTTCTGCCTTAGTGAATGCCTTGTGGGAACTCCACTTCCATTCTGTAAACGTTTATGCTTCTGACTTTTATGTGGATCCTGGTTGTTGGATTTCTAACACCCGTCCTCCACATGGGATATATTAGATTGCTCAATTAAGAATCACTGAACAGGGCTTCCCTGGTGGAGCAGTGGTTAAGAATCTGCCTGCCAGTGCAGGGAACGCGGGTTCAAGCCCTGGTCTAGGAAGATCCCACGTGCTGTGGAGTAACTACTGAGCCCTCGGGCCACAACTACTGAGCCCGCAGGCCACAATTACTGAAGCCCGCGTGCCTAGAGCCCATGCTCCTCAACAAGAGAAGCCACTGCATTGAGAAGCCCGCAAAGAGTAACCCCCGCTCGCTGCAACTAGAGAAAGCCCGCGTGCAGCAACGAAGACCCAACACAGCCAAAAAAAAACCCCAAAATGGGTCACTGAACAGAAGATGGAAGTTCAGGTTAAGTTCAGTTTTGCCCTTTGTTTGGTACGAGGGCCTCTCACTGCTGTGGCCTCTCCCGTTGCAGAGCACAGGCTCAGCGGCCATGGCTCACGGGCCCAGCCGCTCTGCGGCATGTGGGATCCTCCCGGACCGGGGCATGAACCCGTGTCCCCTGCATCGGCAGGCGGACTCTCAACCAGTGCGCCACCAGGGAAGCCCCAGGTCTTCTATTCTTTACCAAGTGCAGAGTTGTTGATAATATTTTCTTTTTTAAAAACATTTTTAAAACTGATCATAAAAATAATACATGTACTATGTGTTAATACATGTAATTTATTTAACAATAAAACTGATGGTTTCATAAACATTTAATTTCTCAAGCTATTCATTCTTCACCATGACATATGGCTAAAAATTGAGACTTAAGTGACTCGACTAGTGGACACGGATCAGAACTTTTTCTTTCTTTTAAGTAACTAACAGTCATTTTTTCAGGTTGGCAAATGGGTGTCAGGAAACAGGAAGCCTCTACTGATTTATTTACTCAAGCATAGATATGCAGAAAAATGCTTCCCTCTGCTTGCTACAAAAGGATTTCCTTTCATCAGAAAGAGGGGAGCCTCTTCAGTCAGGTTTAATGGTGGAGACAGGAGAAAAGCTTGCTCACTGAGATGGCCCACGTAGGATTGCTGCCACAGAATGAGCTCTGTACCCTGGCTTAATGGAGCAGGCTTCGGTCTCTGTTAGTCCAGAGCCCTGATCATACCTGTGACTTAGAGAGAGTATTGAGTTGGGAATTCCCTGGTCAGGGAACTAAAATCCTGGAAGCTGCTCGGTGTGGCCAAAAAAAAAGAGAAGAGAGCATTGAGCTAAGGAAATACAGACCTGCGGATTGCCCGAGCTGCTTATTCTGGCCAGGTATTCTGCAGAAGTTAGCAGTTTTCCCAGGGCTTTAACTTAGCCTCAAAAACTGAGATGGGCTTACTTAGAAACTTTGACTCACAGGTGACCAGTGTGACAATGAGACACTGACAATGAGTGATAATAGTAGTTATCATATTGCTTCATTTTGACTGGTTTAATAATAATCCTTTTGCTGAGCATTTTTGGGGGGCATTAGGAGTGATTGGGAACAGACTGACATACCAGTGGGTTTAGCATGGAGACAACTGAGGAAGCCTTAAGAGTCATGTAGAAACAAAGTAGGGATGATAGGGTTTTTAAAAATTATTAATTAATTAATTTAATTATTTATTTTTGGCTGCGTCAGGTCTTAGTTGCAGCACAGGGGATCTTTCGTTGCAGCGGGCAGGCTCTTCATTGCGGCAGTTGGGCTTCTCTCTAGTTGTGGCACGCAGGCTCCAGAGTGCATGGGCTCAATAGTTGCAGCTCATGGGTTCTGTAGTTGTGGCACACAGGCTCTCTAAGTTGTGGCGCACGGGCTTAGTTGCCCTGAGGCATATGGGATCTTAGTTCCCCGACCACGGATCGAACCCCTGTCCTCTGTATTGGAAGGCGGATTCTTAACCACTGGACCACCAGGGAAGTCCCAGGGATGATAGGTTTTAAAAACGTTTGGCTTGGGTTTGGGTCAAGAGGCACTAGGCATAAAATGCCACTGAGATTTGTCCTGCTTCTATTTCACTGATTTCCATGGTGGGGGATTTAGCTGAGCTGTAGGAACTGTTGGGATTTTGCAGTGTTGCGACACAGGAGGTTATATATTCTCAGGTATAAGAGTGAAAGCAATTTGAAAGAGAGGAGGTTGGGAATAAAAGGTGGAGATTTTTGTGAAAACAAATTTTAGAGCTATAGGGTAATTCATAATTATTCCTTCACTTATCAAACAGATATTCAGCATCTCCTAGACCAGGAACTGTGCCCTACTCTGGGGATGCCCAGGAGCTTTAGAGCCTCTGCCTCCCAAGTGATCTTATTATACCCATAATTCAACAAGTGTCATATTAGGAACTTGTGCCAGATGTTATGTGCAGAAAATATTTCATGAATGACAGTTTGATTACACTGGAAACCCTTTATGATATGATAAATAAAAAGCAAGTTACAGTAGTCATGTGTCTACTGTGATTGCAATTATGTTCTTAGTTAAAAACCTCCAAGTAATATATTTATATTTTATAATGAAATAATAAAGGCTACATTTCTATTTTAAAAGATATTATAAACATATAATAATGAAATCTTTGGTTTACCTTTAGGCATTTTTTACACTTGCACGGGATATAATGACAAAACTCAACAGAAAAATGGTTTGTATGACACATAATTTTTATTTTCTTATGCTGTTTTTAAATTTGTTTTCTTATTTGTGTTGTTTATTTATTTAATTAAAGGGATAGGCCTGATTATAATATATTCACATAAACCCATTTTTTCCCTGACTTACATTTTCACCGGCTTAAACTTTGATTCTTATTTCTGTTTCTTCAAATTTCTTATTTCTGAGCTGCAGTTGTTTCAGTTCTTTCCTCTGGCTCTTTAAGTGGTCTTTATTTTTATTATTATTTTTTAACATCTTTATTGGAGTATAATTGCTTTACAATGGTGTGTTAGTTTCTGCTTTATAACAAAGTGAATCAGCTATACATATACATATATCCCCATTAAGTGGTCTTTAATTGAATTTTGATCAGAATAATTAAAGTAATAATGGCAAAATTAAATGTTTTATCTCTCTCTATATCAGTATATAATTATGATCTCAAAGTCGCTGAAGTTTGGTTAATTTTGAAACAATCTCAGTGATGAATCATTACGACATCCTGGAAAGTTTGATTTAACCTGAATCTTGCATATAATTGCATACCTTATGTTACCAACTCTTCTTACCTCCAAGAAAGGGGTTGCCTGTACCAGTATCTTAACATTGTTTCCATTATTACCCTTGAAACTTTACACTCTTTTGGTTATAATTTTTTTGAACTGGAGTTAGGAACTTCCTAATATGTGGTTAATATATTAGGTGCTAGCCTTAAAATATTTTTCCTATATTAACCCACTGTTTCCAAAGAAACAGACAACATCAGAGCTTAACTAGTTCCCTTCCTAATTAACCACACTACTGAGGACACACTTATGGCATGGTTAGATATTTTTTTATTTCTTAGGTAATTGGGCTCAAACCATGAAACTTTTATTTCCTTGCTAACTCCATCTTCTGTTTTTTTAGAATGACGGCAATTCATCAGGGGCAGGTGGACCAGTGAAAATAACAGAAAACCGATCAAAGAAGACCAGTTTCTTCCGTTGTTCGCTACTTTGATGAACTCTTTCTGAGAGACTGCAGCACACCTAGAGGACCCTTTCCTGCTTCTCTGAAAGCACAGGTCACCCAGCCTCAGAGTCATCCTGCCTGGCTGCTACTGAGAGCACCACTGAACCTAGACCTAGATTCTGCACACAGAATGTGCAGCGGATTCCAGCCTCATGGCCCATCAAGATAACAGGCTTCTTCTCTCAAACGTGGAAACAATGAAGTGGAGACACGTGCAGGACTTAACTTGTTTTTCCTCTGTTCTATTGCGTGTTGCAGAAGCTGCTATCTTTTTCTTTTTCACTTTGCACATCAGTTGTTAGCCTTTCCTTGTTACAGCACAATCTGAGATTCACATCTGCACACTTCTATCTGATGAGGTTCTGGACAAATTTGCATTCGGGAATGTTTAAAAAAAGAGTAGAACATTTAAAGCAGAGGTTAATATAGGAAAATTATAGCATATTTGGTCAGGTTCATATGGCCAGATGTTATTGCATTGATAGCATTTATTTAAGGGCTCTGATTTTCTTAAATAAAAGAGTCATTAAATTCTGATAAACTTTATCTTAAAAATTCATAAAAATGCCCATCTGCTCATCAAAGGCCACAGTTTCTTTATTTCTTCAGATTGTGTAGAGTTTTGCTTCATTCCTGACTTTTTTGCCAGAGAGTCTGGGTAGCTGAATAAATCACTTTTTCAGGTGATTTATTGGTTACCTCTGCCTAATCTATTGACACTGTATTTGGAAATCACTTTAATGTCGCTTTTCTTGAGTTTTGTATTTGCTCTTCTTTCCTGTGTTTGACCTATTATAATCACTCACCTAAAACATAACATATTTGAACACTGTTGTCTGTTTCTAAGTGTAAGCTTCTTAAACTGAAATTTTACATGGACAGAGAGACACACTATTTAGGGTTTTATTTCAGCATCTAATTGTTGTTCTGTCACATCAGCAAACATAATATATTTTTTCTTAGATTCACTCCTTAGCTCTTGGTTTAGTAGTAATGCCCAATTCTTATCATAATCCCTTTCTGCAAGAATTAACAAGTTAGATTTAGACTTAGTTCACAGAACGCTTACCTATAGGGATAGAAATTAATTTGTGGATGTAAATTTCATAGAGATAGCTGTTGGTAATGGTGAAAATAATGATTTTTTTTAATTTGGGCTTTTTTTAAAAAAATAAGATTAATTAGACCTAGTGCAGCCTCTAGGAAAAGTCTTGCCTTTTCATTAGAGCAAATATGAGCATGGTTTCAGTTTTACAAAAGCTGTTGTTGAATGTGTAGAACCCAGTTCCATCTGTTCAGGTGCATTGTTATAGAACTTGGTCCAGCCATTTGGACCAAAGCCAACCAAAAAACTTAGCTGCCTTTCTCACCAAACACTGGTACTGGTATGCCTTTTGTAGATGAAACCGTCACGTGAGAAAAAAAGGTATTTAGTGTTAATGTGCCAAATTCATTGTTGTTATTCTAGCCTTCAGTGTCATAACACAGAAGGGAGTAATAAAGAGGTGATTAGGAAATAATAATTATTCTTCCTGTTAGGTTTGTTTTGTTTCACAAAGGTTATCATCATGCTTGATAGTTATGTCTGGGAGATGAAAGTGGAAATGGATTGCTTGTTACCGCAGAGAATTTTGCTTCAAATTAAGATGTATCATTAGAATACTTGGACCAGTCAACCTTCACTACTTGTTTGAAAACTTATGCACAATTTAGTGGCAGGAAATATATACCAGAGCTATTTTTGATGGGTTCACTAAATTTATTGTTCACAAATTTCAGTCTCCTTGCTTTTTTCTTTCTTTTTGTTTTTTTTTTTTTTTTGTACTTACTTATAGGCTTAAAGGCACCAGTTGGTGTCCCAGTAAAATCAGTAGTTCCTTGATCAAAAGTTGACTGTAAGTCTACCATCTTAAAATTTTTTTTTAGATAGATTTCTGGAACAAAAAAGATAATTTCTTAGAAACATCTTGTATTCACTGATTTTCAGAAAAAGATCCCAGCAGTTAAGCTTTCTGGATGGTAACAAGGTAATTTCTAAAAGGCAAGTGCTATGACACCATGTATGAATGTAACTCTCTTAGTAATTTACCTCCAACTCTTTGGTGTCTTAACACTTTGGTTTATATCTCAGGGGTTGTCTGCAAACCAAAACTGACATATTCTGTGGTTAGCCTTTTTTTTTTTTTTTAAACAGAATGCTTTGCTTTTGTTTTTTTTCCTTCTCTCTTCTGTTGTCTCATATGGGTTAATAACTAGTCTCCATGAACTTCCCTTTGAAAGAGCCTATAAAAGTTAGATGAGTCTAAAAGTGTTCTTTGAAGTAGCAGCAAACTGGGGGTATATACTGTTATATAGAAATAAATTGTCCTTGCTATTTTCTTACATTTAGCTTTGCTAAATTGTATATAATTTGAGCTAAGACCATAGGAGATTCACTTTCTGCATGGTAAAATGCCCTAATAAATATTCCACTTTGCTTAATAATGTACATATAGTGCATTATTTTTTCTATTTGTAGATGAATTTAGTGGCAGATAATTGTCTGTTCCCTGCTGAAATCTAGTTTTGTGTGAACATTTTTGTGGTTTTATGGATAAAGGTACATGAAGGTTCATTGCTGCAGTATTAGTGGTTCAGTGGCTGCGTTTTATTATCAGTGTGCTAATTTTTGACAATGATTGGACTAGACCTTTTCCAATGGAGTCTGAGGGTATCAGACAATGAAAATGTGCTGTAACTAAGTAGCATGTAAATCAGTTGATTGTAAGGCGTTTCACTGGGAACTTATTTTAGCTATATTTTACTTCAGACAGATTATGAGAAAATAATCCACCTGTGCATCAGTTAGGAGGTGCTGCAGGGTTTCTTACTATTTACATGAACATTTTGTGCAGTCTTTGTTATAAATTTTCAGAAGACTATACTCTTTACTTTGAAGGACTATTTTTTAATTATACCTCATTTAGCTAACTAGTATTCTAATACCTAGTAGAAAAACAGTGAGCCAGCCTTTAAGTATCCAACACAATTTAGACTATATGTTTTGTTTTGAACTAAAGGCATCATTGCAAAAAGTAGCAGGTAGTTTAGGATAGAACATACATGTCATATCCAGTAGCGCAAAAAAAGTATAATCTTCCTGTCTCCATTAATAAATTTAGCTGTGAAATATAGATAAATGTTTGCAGAAATTTCTAAATAAGAGATTATAACTCCATTTTACAGGTTCTGAATGCTGAGAATCTGTATTAAGGCTTATAGTTCTTCCTGTGAACAGTAAGTGATACGTGTAAGCAGACTTCCTTTCCTAGTTCATGACTTAGATTTCTTTATAAATTTAGTTCTTAATCTTTAAAGATGAGCTTCTAAGCTTAAAATTTTAAAATAGCATTTCATTATGTTGGTTTACTATTCTCTGATTTTAAGCACTCATTTCTGCTGTCAGATTTTTTATAATTTTTCTTTTAACAGAAAGGACATTCCTTTTTCCTTCTTGTTATATCCAAAGAAGGGGGTGGGGGAATGTCTAAAAATGAAATTCCTTGTCCTAGAGGGACCTAGATGGACAGGATATACTAATAAAATTTCAAATGCTAGCACAATTTTACAGTAGAATTGGTCTTTTTTCAGACTAATAAAATTAATGGGTGTCATGTTCAGTATGAAAAAAACTAAATGAAATTTACAGAAATGAAAATTAGCAATTAGGGATATTTTCAAATTTTACTTCATTTTTTGAAATGCTTGTGCCATACGCAATTGCATTTCTTATTGCCAAGAACTAATAGAACTTCTTGTTTTATTTCTTACCTTTTTTTAAAATGTGAATTTAATTATAATTCATTCCTATGGCCTTACACATGGGTTTTGTTTATTTGCAGCTGACACTGTCCCTTTAAATACTGTAAACTATTTGACTAAAATCATGCCCCTAATGGGAAATATCCGTTTTTTCCATAGAATCATCCTACTGTAAGTTTCAGCATATTTTACTTTTGCTCCAGTGGCTTAATGTGAAAAAGCTCCTGCAGATAAAGTGGACCTGTCATGTTGTTACTCTTGTTTAAGCCAATTCATTAACTGTGTACTGATAATGATGCTGTGTTTTTTTTAAGAAAAAATGGATTTTATTCCAGGTGAACTTTTTTTTACAATAATGTTCGTCTAAAATAAAAACTACATAATGAAAATACATATGTCTCTCTGAAATGGATTGCACATTTTTAAAATGTTTCTTCTAATTTGCTAGGTGTGTGTCTCAAACCATGGTAGACTTGAGATATTTTAGCAAACTTTACATCTTACTTCGAGTTCTTTTTGTTTTTTTGGAGGGAAATTTTATTTGTTTATTTTTTAACTGAAGTGTAGTTGATTTACAATGTCATGTTAGTTTCAGGTATACAGCACAGTGATTCAGTGATATTTTTTTTTTTCAGATTCTTTTCCCTTACAGGTTATTACAAGATATTGAGTATAGTCCCCTGTGCTGTACAGTAGGTCCTTGTTGGTTATCTATTTTATATATTTTAGTGTGTATGTGTTAATGCCAACCTCCTAATTTATCCCCCCCCCCCGCCCTAGAGTTCCTTAAAGACTGAGAAAAATGGCCAGAGCTCCTGCTCATTCTTAATTCAGCATACATGGAGGTTATTCTGTTATAGAACTGCAGCCTTAAGTCGATCGTCCTTCCCTTCTTAATCCTTGCAAGTTTAGTTTCTGTTGTTTTCACTTTCAAATAACACAATTGGATGTGATGTTCTGCCAGTGTTCTACCCCTGGGCTGGTGCATGTTTCCGGTAGCTTTTGCCGTTCATCCCCAGAACCATTTTGAACCTTCACTATTCCTCTCAAGCTTAATTTTCCTTTCACTCTTTTTTTTTTTTTTTCTTAAAGGTCAAGTCTTTATTTTTGGCTGCGTTGGGTCTTCGTTGCTGTGCGTGGGCTTCCTCTAGTTGCAGCGAGCGGGGGCTACTCTTTGTTGTAGCATGTGTGCTTCTCATTGCCGTGGCTTCTCGTTGCAGAGCACGGGCCCTAGGCACGCGGGCTTCAGTAGTTGTGGCTCGCGGGCTTCAGTAGTTGTGGCTCACGGGCTCTAGAGCGCAGGCTCAGTAGTTGTGGCGCACGGGCTTAGTTGCTCCACGGCATGTGGGATCCTCCCGGACCAGGGCTCGAACCCGTGTCCCCTGCATTGGCAGGCGTATTCTTAACCACTGCACGGCCAGGGAAGTCCAGCCTTTAGCATCTTAAAAAGGTGAGGTTAGAGATTTTCCCCTAAAGCCTCTAGAAGGAAACTATCCTGGCCCTGACACCTTGATTTTAGCCTGGTAAGACTCATTTCATAATTCTGACCTCCAGAACTATAAGAGAGTAAATTTGTGTTGCTTTAAGCCATTAAATTTGTGGTAATATGTTTACAGCAACGATAGGAAATTAATACAGTTTTCACATTTGTATCTCTAGCCCCAGCCTCTTTCCAGAGGGCCAGACTTCAAAGTTGATCCGCCTAATGGACGCCTCCCCTTGAATCTGCTACAGGTACATCAGACAACATGTCTGACACTCCAACTCAACTCTCCATCTTTCCTCCTTCTCCAGCAATTCCCACCAACAACTCTAAATCCTAAGAGGAGAAACCTATTCTTTCTTCTCTTCTCTCCATCTTGATAGCACCGTCATCTACCCAGATCCCCAAACAGTTAATCAACCTCCAAGTCTTACACGTCCTAATTCCTTACTCTCTAATCTATCTCCTTGCCCATTATTTTTGCCTCTTTGTTCAGGCCTCCTTATCTTTTGCCTAGATTTCTGTAACCTCTCCTAACCAGTCTTCCAGTCTCTAATCTTATTTTCCTCCAATCCACTTTTCACAGTGCTGACAGGTTTTTAAAACTGAAGTCTTACACCCCTGCCAAACTTAATCCTCATAACCTTGAGAAAAAAAAAAAAACTAAACTCTGTAGCCTGGCAAACAAAGTCCTTTGAGATCCCCACATCTTTCTTTCCCGCCTTAGATTTTGTCACTCTTTAACTCATATGTACCTTTTTTTTTTTTCCGGTACGCGGGCCTCTCACTGTTGTGGCCTCTCCCGTTGAGGAGCACAGGCTCCGGACATGCAGGCTCAGCGGCCATGGCTCACGGGCCTAGCCGCTCTGCAGCATGTGGGATCTTTCCGGACCGGGCCACGAACCCGTGTCCCCTGCATCGGCAGGCGGACTCTCAACCACTGTGCCACCAGGGAAGCCCGCATATGTACCTTTTGAACCATGCCAGTAATTGCATTTCCCTGAACATAACATGCTTTGTCACTCCTTTCCTTATGCTGCTCCTTCTGCGGACTCCCTGCCCCTCGTCTAACTTCTCCTTATCTTTCAGTAACTTCTACTTATCTTCATTCAGTAAGGGTTTCTCTGGGAAGACTTCAGCCACAACCCATCCCTGGTTAGGAACTCCCTCCTGTGTCTGCCCAAAGTGTCACTCACTACCCTGGATTCGAATCATCGGTTTACTTTCCTTCCGCACTAGACTCTAAGCTCTTGTACGGTGGGGACCGAGTCTTTGGTTTTTGTAATCACAGTATCAGGCAAAGAGCCTGGCACATAGTATGTGTTTAATAAATGTTGAAAGAATCAGTGAACTTCAGTAGTCATCACAATCAACACATTGCTGAAGAAAGCTAAGTGTAATTTAGGAGCTGTTTGGTTCTCCATTTACTTGTAATTTGAAGAAAGAATGGAAGTAAATTCATCAGTGCCTCAATAAGTTTGGCAATAAAAAGAGAAGCTTCATTATCTGGTTTTTATTCTGGCCCTCATCTTACACTATTTTAGTCTTTGTTAAATATCTTACATTCTTTTATCCTTTATTAAATATAGAAGAATTTTCTTTTAATAAGATAAATCACCCAGAATGCTCTTTATGTATTGATAAATTGAGTAAACCCTCTCTTCCCCTTTCTTCATGTTTTCTACTCTCAAAATTTAGGTTTTTCAATATAGTTGCAGGGATATATGAGAATGCCCCCATAGCAAGTGTGGATGAAAAATGTCGCATGCCATATCAGTAAACAAAGGATGCTGCGACCATCAAGCCCTCAGCCACTGCAGCTGCCCCCTAAAACTGCACCCAGAGGGAACTCAGGATGAAGAAAAGCAGGATACTGACCCTAGATAGCTAAGGTGCATATCAAAGGAATGTTTTCAGTGAGCCAAGACTCTTTCGTCTTCCCACACATAGAAAAGTGCTAAATTCATTCACTTGAGATGTCTGGTTTTTCTTTAATTAACGGTAATCATCAGCTGTTCTAACCACCGGGTTTTGTTTTTGTTTTCAAAACTCCTACCTATCTGGCTCCTCCCTTTGGCCCTTTAGAGCAGTCCCGAGCCCTCAGCAGGTCGGCCGAATAAAACATAATTCTCAACTTTTAGGTTGTGCATTTTTTTTGCAGTCAGTACAAGTAAAATTAATATTAATTAATTTTAAAATAT
The DNA here is from genome assembly GCF_005190385.1 of Monodon monoceros. Classification (NCBI taxonomy): domain Eukaryota; kingdom Metazoa; phylum Chordata; class Mammalia; order Artiodactyla; family Monodontidae; genus Monodon; species Monodon monoceros. The sequence goes on from NW_021703778.1 coordinate 66,320,415, forward strand.
GTATACCTTTCCAGAAGCCATCACCCTTGATTTTTTCCCTCCCTCACTCCTTGTAGCTCATCAGGTCATTAAAGTTTGTTTGCACAGTTCCTAAATCTCTTCAGTCTTTCTGCTTCTCTCCAGACTCCTGCTGTTTCCCTGATTCATCTGCAGATGCCAAAGACCTCTTAACTGAAATCCCATTTTCCATTATCTTTACAAAGGAGATCTGAGCCCGTCACTCCCTTGGATAAACTCCGGACTTGGAGGTAAACTCTAACCTGCTGGCCTTTTCTGTCTTATCTCTCCTCACACTGAGAGGACATCCTGAACTACTTTCTGTCCCTCAGAAATGCCCTGCTTTCTTTCACTTTGAGGCCTTTCCACTTGTCCTTCCATTTCTCCCCTACTTCCTAGCTTTGCTAACTCCAAAGCTAAGGCCTGAATGACTGGGTGTCATCTTCTTTAGCAACAGCTCACAAGTTTGGATTGGCTGTCCTTCCCCCTTCCTGTATATCCTCAAAACCCCTCTACTTGCCTGTCTGGCTTCTCCACTAGACTGTAAGCTCAGTGGAGACAGGAGCACAACTGTTTCATTGGTGTACTCCCAATCCCTAGCATTTTGCCTGATACTTCATACTCACGCAGCATGCATTTTGAATGAATGAATAAATGGTTGAGTATAAATCTATCAGCACTATCAGAAAATAAAGCTCAAGTGAATTCATTAGTATATTGTGAATTACTGGTAGGCATGTCCAAGCTTTATTGGATAAATTGCTAAAATGTGGTATTGCTTTTTGCACCCTCCCACTCCTCCAGGCGCATACCCAGCAGTCGATATCCTTATCCATAGTGTGTGTCAGCCTCTATCCCCCAGGCAACTTTTAGAGATTTAACTCCCACCATCACTTAGTGTGTTTTCAAGTCTTTGGAGAAAACTCATAAAGTAAGTTCATAAAAACTTAAGGAGTCATAGCACTGCTTCTTAGCCTCACATTCCTCACTTGTAAAAGAATTGTGGAAATCAGTGTAAAAGTGCTTTTTAAACAGCCATACATCATATAAATGTAATTCAGAGAAAACTTGAAATAAGTGTTTCTAGTAAATAACCATGAATGCTGAAGAAGTCTACCTTATTGGTGATTTTGACAGTTTGGTCTAGTTATTTCCTTTTCTATTTTATTCCAACAGACATCAGTTAAAGATGTCTTCGTAGATAGGGGGGCAGAGTCATTACATTTTGCATTGCCGTCCCATTTTTTAACTGGACTTGGGGACTAAAATTGAACTGAGATATGGTCAAGATAACGTAAGTGCAAATTCCCCCAATTTATAGCTCTGCATGTTGAGTTGCCTACTTCCAAAGTATTTGAGGCACCTTTAATGGAGACACAGATCTTGGTTAAAATCAGGATAGTCAAATCAAAATAGGGATAAAAGAATAAGCCATATTCTGAAGTCATGGCAGTAATTGTAATTTAAAAAAAGAATAGTTGCTACAATTGACTATTAAATTTAGCTCCAAGCTTCCTGAGAATTAAGATAAAGCCTGAATATGATGCGTTAGCTCTCAAGCTGAGCATATGCATTTGTCAGGAGAAACAAAACTTTTTTCTAGCCCTGAACTCAAACAGTAAATTAGAGATACTGAATAATGATAATGAAATAGTTTATGAAATATGCAAGAAAAAATGTAGATGGCCATTTTGCTACCCAAAAAATGGAGTTCGCCTCTTGGTCGGTGTCGAGCCAAAAGACACAACCAAGCCAAAGATCAGGAGAAGGAAGGATTTATTGCTTGCAGCAAGTAAGGAGCACACTGGGGATCTTTCCCAAAGCAGTGTCTCCCCAAACAGCAAAACTGGGGAAGTTTTAAGCTAAGGGTACATGCATATTTATGTAGGCTCTTGAGCAGAGGAGAATTCAGCATAGAATTGAGGCAAGGGTCGACAGAGTCCAAGCTTTAGTTGATTGAAGTCACAAGGGTCAGAAAAGGTCAACATCATCACCCCTTAGGTTCCAGTTGATCTGGTGGTTGAGGCTTCAGGTTAATCTTTACCATTGAAACAGAGCTGGGAGTCTTTACTACTGATGTATTATCTTTGCTATTGTTATTTCTCTTGCCCAATAACAGTCCTACATTCTTTTGTTCCCTTAAGACTATTAATTACTAAGGCCTGTTCAAGGACAAGTATTGTGTCTAGGCTTAGATGACAAAATAGCTTAGGCCAAAAACAGATTTTCTTATGTCAATGAAACCATGCCTGGTTCTCTTTCTCTGGAGACCCCCTATCCTATCTGCTTACAATTTCTTGTATTAAAAAAGCTTAATTTACACCAAGGATGTGAGTAGGATATGCCTCTGTGATGGCATTTCTGCATGGAGCTGAAGTAATGTAATTGTATTTGACAAATTTGGTTCAGGGTAGAACCAAAAGAGTCTAATGGTGAGTCACTCTATGAATTTCAACTGTTGTCTCAACCTGAGTTTTAATAGGTGCTGGACAAGACATCTCAAAATGAAGAAAAATTCTGTGGAGTAATAGGAAAATATATATGTCTGTTTTAAATGGACAAAGGTGACATTCTACCATAAAAATTAAATACTTATATTATTTGAAGGCCCATTTTTCAGAGGTGAGCTGCAAAAACATCTTCAGTCAGGTCCCAACTTTTGTCTTTTCAGTGTTGATTTCCAAGAGCTTTATTCATGACAGGCGTTAAAGTATAAATAGGAATGGCTAACACTTACATAGCGCTTACTGTGCAGGCACAATCCTCAGAATAACCCATGACGTATTATTATCCCCGTTAGACATGGAGATAAATCTTAGATGTGAATGCTTACGGAAATTAACCTTCTGGTTTTAACTTGTAAACCTTTCAGAAATTGTTTAGTTAATGTAAAATAGCAAGTGTTTGTAAGTTCCACTTTTAAAATTATTTCATTCATTGAACAGATATTTAGTTCAGCACCTTCTTGCTGCTGCAAAAACAACAAAGAACAAAACAAAGACGCTGCCCTCCAGAAGTTTACATTTTAATGGGGGAGACAAATGAGCAAGTAAAAACTGAGCAGGGAGATGTGACTGTTATTACAGGGTGATCAAAGAATGCCTTCAAAAACAACTTTTTTAAGACTTGGCGGGAGTGGGGTACAAATAAAACCAGCTCGCCAAAACAACCCCGAGGTGGACAGCTTCCACTGTGAGTTATCGCCTGGGTCACTGCTCTCCCGGCTAGGGTTTTGTACATAGTTTCACGAAGTTTCCGCAACTATACAAATGGCATAATGTGCTTCAAAAAAAGGCTCCTTTGTTTAGAAATGGAATCCTGCCTATGTCCTGCGCGGAGTTTTTCGTTAGCCGATCTGGACTCTTCCCAGTTCTGGCTCCAAAGCGGGTTGGGGACCTCCCCTTCTCTTAGCCACCTCGTGGGCGGTGTCTTGGCCTGATGTATGCGTAGCAGTGGTGGTGGCGGGGGGCGGCGCCAAAGCTCCTACCCTAAAGTCTTCAGCTACCGCCGCCTCTGCATCAGAAGCTGCTAAGTCTCCCGGGCTGAAAGCCCGGAGGTAAGCCCCGCCCCCGCCTCCTCCCGCCCCCGCCTCCTCCGCCGCGCCGCGCCCCGCCCTTCCCCCGCCTCCTCCGCCGCGCCCCGCCTCCAGCCCCTAGGCCTGCCCCGCCCTCGCCGCGCGCTCTTCTCCGTGGTCAATCTGCGACCCTGCGGCCGCGCTACGCCTCCGCGCCGGCTTCTGCGGTCGCCATGACGGCGGCCGTGTTCTTCGGCTGCGCCTTCGTTGCCTTCGGGCCTGCGCTCGCCCTCTACATCTTCACCATCGCCACCGAGCCGTTGCGCATCATCTTCCTCATCATCGGGTAAGGCGGTTGTGCCGGGAAACCCGGACCTGGGGCTCCCCTCCCCCGCCGGGGGTACCGGCGGTACCTGGCGTCCCCACCAAACGGCTCGTCCTCGTTGGGCTTTGGAGCGGAGAAGGGTTAGGAGGCGGTAGAGCGGAGACCCCACTCCCCTGGGACTCCTCGCCCTCCTCCGAGGGTCGGCGAGAAAAGAACAAGAGCCCCGCGACCCCAGAGTGCGAGCTCTGGGGAAGGAGATCACATCGTGGGTCTCAGAAAACCCTGTCGCTTGGCTCCCGAGTTTTTGCCTAGGGTCCGTGGATGGGCGTTAGTGAGTCATACATTAAAACTGTATTTAAAAAATTGTGGATAACTTCAAATATCTATCTTTTATTTTTTTGGAGGGGGAGGTCCCTAGTTTCCCTCAGATTCTGACAGGCATCTGTAATCCCAAACGAGTTAAGAGCCCTTAAGCACCTGGGGATCAGGTGCTTTAAAACATACCGATGCCCAACACTTACCCCTCCCTGAATCAACTGAATAGGAATGTCTAGGGGGTGGAATTCGGACTTTTTAAAAGCGTCCCAGGTGATTCAGGTGTGCGGCCAAAGGGTAGAAACCTGTGAAAACTTCGCAGCACCTGTAGTACGTCTCCTTGCAGGAGCTTGATCAATACCGAACTCTGGTGGCGAATGTGATCATAATCCCGGTTTTCACCTGTCTGGCAGCTCTTACTGGAGCTCCCCTACAACCTTCTCCGCCACTGAATCTCACTTGGCACCAGGAGAAACAGCCAGGCGAGACCAGTGAATCCCACCTTTTCTGAGCTTCCTCACCTCTCACAACTGTATTGAAGATGCTGCATCACACGTGTCATTTAAAAAACAATAGAGATTTGGGCAAGAGGTCTGTAAAGCTTGTTATAATCATTAAAATCCACAGGAATGTTGTAAAAACCAGGCCTGGAAGACTGATGTAGATTAGAGCACAGGCTTTCAACCTCTGGATTTTAAACCAATCACTCTGTTAATAGAGATGTAGACATTTTCCTGGAAAAGACATTTGCACATCAATGGGCAAAGCTTTAATTAGGAAGCTTAGCAAATAACCAAGTTTCCAGACAGACAGTCCTTGGCTATTAGTCTGCAGATGTACTTACAAATAGCAGGGTCACTGAAAAAAGTGATTTTTAAGAAAAATCTCAAATTCCTCTTAGCCTGCATGTTTATTTCACCAGGGAAACTGCACCATTGATTAGGACCAGTTGGTTAAGAGCATCACTTCATGAACACTTTTTTTTGTCAGGAAATCTCTTCCTTCTCAAGCAGGGTTTTTTCTGCTTTTAAATCATTATTAGTCCTGTTCACTTGTAACCCCCCCCCCCCCCAATTTTCAGAGCTTTCTTCTGGCTGGTGTCTCTGCTGCTTTCTTCCTTCATTTGGTTCATGGCAGCAACCCTTACTGATAACAAAGATGAACCAAGACAGAGAGATCTGCTGATCTTTGGAGTGTTAATCTCAGTCCTTATCCAAGAAATGTTCCGGTTTGCATATTATAAACTTTTAAAGTAAGTTAAACGCTTTACCTTTTTTCCCAGTTTTATTTGAATTATGATTTAGTAGTTTGAAACATTAATGTATTACTGTATTTGAAGGTCCATGTCTTCCTGCATAGTTCCAAGCCAAGGGATTGTACATTTCCAGCCTGAAAATATTGAGTATTTTAACTTGTGGACATTCATTCCTTCCTTCACTCGTTCAAAAAATATGTCTTGAGAATTTGCTCAATGCCGTGCATATCCTAGGTACTGGGGATACATCATGATTAAAAACAGTCTCATGGTGGTAATATTATAGTGGGAAGAGATAGACAACAAATGAATAAACAAGAAAAGACATTGTATATTAAAAGATAGTAAGTGCCATGGAGAAAAATAAGCTAGAGAAATAGTCATTGAAACAAGAAGAACAAAAACTGTTACAGATCGGAATTTATACGCACTTCTCTTTGACATCACCTAAAATAGATAATTCTTATGGTGATTATGCCTGCCATTATTCTGACTGTATTAGGGAGGAACAGGGGTTCATTTTGTGATATGTCGTTTGAGTTCATGTCCAGAATAGAAAAATACATTAAAAGAAAAAACAAAAGCCGTGGACATGAGTTCCCTTTTTAGGCCAGAAAGTATGTCATCTGTAGGATCCATGAGGATCTCACATGAAACCACTGTTTTGAAACACAGCTTGAACTTGGAACCATATTTTCTTTCAGGTAGTCATGAGGTTGGCTTTGATTATGTAGTAAGGCTTAGTTAGTAGAGTGATAAATGTCCTATGTCTTCTCATCTCTGCAAATGGGATAATTAAAGCACTTTATGAATTTCATGGATGCAACCAAGACAGAACCTCGATAACATCTCTTATAATAGGCTTCTGATAATTTGTTCTTGCCAATATGCCAGGCCTTCTGTAATTTTTACTTGTTGCTTTTAATAACAAATATTGAAATTTAATAACAAAGCAATTTAAATCCCAAGTAGAAAACCAGGAAGCCGTTGCTTAGAAGCAAAAGTCATATCTGAGAAAAAGTTTAAAAATGAAATTTCCATTAGTTCCTGGAACTATTAAAGAACAACAAATAAAAAACATAACATTTCAGGTTCCATGGGAATCCAATACCCTTAACAGATGGACATTCAGCTGTGGTTGAATGTTTCTGGTATGCAGCAGTTACTACTATTCCAAAATTTAATTTTAACTGTAGAATATATTAAGGTAATAAAAATCTCCTTCTTTCTGACCTCTGCCTTGCACAGGCAAATGCAATCTCTGTCACACGGTTGTCATCTTGTCTCTTTCAAGGCTAAACATTCCTCATTTCTTCAGCTGGCCCTCAGGAGACATGGATGTGGCTTCCAAACCTTTTCCCATCTCTGTTCTTTTATGTGAGTGGACACCCCTTTTTGTTGGTGCCTGGGATTTACCTGTGCCTGGAACCCAGCACAGTACCCTGCTGTGGTCGAAGCAGTGTAGAGAGCAGGGTCCTTCCCACCCTTGACAGGGCACTGTTCTCTTAACTCAGCCTTGGGTTGGACTGGATTTTCCTGTCTCCAGCATCACTGGCTCATGTTGGTTTTGCATTTACTAATTTCAGTAGTTTTTCATAGATCAGGACGTGACTTTAATAACCCCTTAGGACTTGAGGTTCTAAAACCTCACTTACCTGGAGTGGCTAAATGGGTATCTGCTGTTCTTCACTATTGTGTTTCTTCACGGTTTCCACCTGAAAAGCAACCCTTTATTGGCACTAACCTAAGGTTCCAAAGGACTACAAGCTGAACATGGGTTGCCTTTTTTTTTTTTGGCCACGGCTGTGTGTCTTGTGGGATCTTAGTTCCTCCACCAGGGATTGAACCTGCGCCTTCGGCAGTGAAAACACGGAGTACTAACCACTGGACCACCTGGGAATTCCCCATGGGTTGCCTGTTTTTTTTTTTGGCTGCGCCGAGAGGCATGTGGGATCTTAGTCCCCCGACCAGGGATCGAACCTGTGCCTCTTGGAGTCTTAACCACTGGACTGCCAGGGAAGTCCCAGAGTTGCCATTTTTAATAGGGCAGTGAGGGCATAGGGCCACATGCAGAAGGAATTATGGCTGTCAGTCTGCAGGCTCTCATGCCAGGAAATTCACAGAAGCCTCTTTGGCCTTCTGGGGAAACCATGTTTGCTCCTCTGAAAGGACCTTTGGAGATTTGCAAACAAATAATAGGACAAACCTGTATTAACAGGTGCCTTTACAAAATGCATCTGCTACAAACCTTTGGAATATGGTACAGTATTTTCCTAGCACATTTTAGAAACGTTGGATGTTATATAGTTACATGTTAAAACAAGTATGAGAATTATTATGATACTTTATTAATGACTAACATTTATATAGATGCATTTAAGTTGCTGTCTTAGGCTTTACTACATTCAGATATAGGAACTTCAGTTTAATCAATATTTTAACTATCTCCACTGACAAAGTAGGTTTTGAACTTTTAAGTTTAAAGTACTGCCTCAATCAAATTTTCGCTATCTGAATTTGGTGCCAAGATTAAAATGTGGAGAGCTTGCACCAGTCTTTTTACATATATGGAATTGAATCAAAGTATTTATCATTGTAGTCCAATATAAATTTATTTCATGGCTTAGGTCTTAGGACCAGTACTTCATCTTGAATGAATGAATTGTCACTTTCAGCCTAGCAAAGAATTGCACTGTGAGAAATTGACATATGGCCACACGTGATAGCCCTTTCTACGTTATTCAGAAGGAAAAAGAAAAATCCAAGTTATGGTCCTGCACATTGCCTAAAACATACATAAGAATTTTTGGCTTGGATTAAAGCTTTTGTAATTTAGTTCAATTGTCTTATAATGCTGATACCATAAATATTTGGTAATTTGAGAAAATAATTTATAGAAAAATAATAAGATAATCATTGCTATAATGTCTTAAAAGGCATAAGTCTATTTTAAAAATTTTCTAAAATGGTGTTTTTACTTTATATGCATATTCCTTGGTACTTTCCCTCTCTTACACACACATATAAAGTGAATCAGAACAAACAAGAAAGGTGGTATGATGTATCATTTGTTTTTCAAAGTTTATATTTAAAAAATTGAGTTTTTTGTTCTTGGAAACAATAATAAACGCAAACAAAGAATTTTCCACTTCAGTAAAATGGTCAGATTAAAATCACCGTCACACACACATACAAAAAATCACCGTCACTTACATCATCAGTTGTGTGACGTATCCGTCAGGAACACGGAAACTGATGGTGTTTTGTACTTTTTCACTTCCTAATGTTGACCCTAGACCTTAAATTTATATCTTTAATATATTTGTGATAGCAATACTTTGTTATACTAAATAGCAAAAATCTTTTATTCATTGCTGAGCAATTTATATAAAACAGAAATCCTCCAAAATTTATTGGTTCTATTATACCATTATATCTGTTTGTTGGTGGAAGTTATTGCTATTGTACAGGTCTCTAAGCATTCATTAGCCTTTAACCACATTCCTGTGACAGGTAAGTTTATTTAGGAAAATGGCACATTTCAGGTGGTTACTGCTCCAGAGAAAGGAGATGACAGTCACTTAAATTTTGGCTCATGTCCCTGCTACCAAATGATGCTTCCAAATGGAGAGCACTGGAATGGCAAATTGTTTCTTTTGAGTCTAGAAAAGAAAAAGACCTTTTTTTTTTTTTTTTGGCCGCATCGGGTATCTTAGTTCCCCTACCAGGGATTGAATCTGTGCCCCCTGCATTGGAAGTGTGGAGTCTTAACCACTGGACCACCAGGGAAGTCCCAGAGACCTTCTTCTTTATGCTTATTACTATTTTGGTTGAATTCTGTGTTGCCTTAATGTAGTCAATATTTATATTTATGTCATGAGATAGGCTCACTGTAGTGAATATACATACCTTAAAATTTAATTAACACAATACCCATAATATAATTTCCATGTTCTGGTTAATTTTCTACTCTTAGAGTTAACTGAACTCATTTTTGTTTCAGCACTTGTTGAAAAATTCTTGTAAAATGTTTGGTTCCTTTATTGCTTTAATAAATATACTTTAAATATAATTTAAATATCCTTTGTGTCAGGATTGTTGTTGCAGACTTTCTAGCCAACAAGGGGTAGCAATAGTGACAAGAGTGGAGCCGGCCTGCCGCAGTCCTCATGCATTTGTGTGGGGTGCAGGGGCTCATGGTCAGTTTGCAAATTGTCCACGACAGAAGCATGGATATGATCACTCTGAAGATCATTTCTTATTGAGCAGTAGTCTAATGTTTCATTCAGGTATTCATTTATCTTCTTTTCTGAGGGTAGCATTTTATTCTCCCCTGATTACTTCTCCCCTGAGGCCTGACTGAGGTTATGAAACAAATAATGTTTTCGAATCAGAAGACCATTTGATTAGGTATCCATATGAGAGTTCACACTGTCAGTGTTGTAGGGTTTAAGAGTAAGGAGAGATGGGATGAATAATTATCAATCACTGATAAAGGTGGCTTCTTTGAGCAATTGTTGCATGAACTAGACTTTGAAGAGAGAGTACCACTTAACGTTCTATGGAGTGGAAGGTAGAAGGGAGAGTGGCAGAATAAGTCTAACCCAGGCAGAAATACAACAAAGTACCAAAGAAGTGGAATAGAAGATACAGTACTTTGGGAAGAGGAAAAATTCAGAGTGGTAGATGCCATAAGATGTTGAATTAAATACTTGCTAAGCTTAGTCATAAGTATTGCTTTTTTTTGTATTATTAAACTCAATCCCTGATGGCTTGTTTACTTATATTCTTATTTTTCCTCCTCTTTGTGAATGTCAGATATAGGCAAAAGTTGGTTGGAAATTTTGGTTGACTTTAGTTAATTGAAAACTAGCTGTGTTCGTTTAAATGGATTTTAGATTTAGAGTATAATGTGATCAAAAACCTCATTAAGTATCTGGATTTTAAAATATCTTATGTGTTTTTCTGATATACTACTTAAAAAAATTATCTGTGTGGTTTTATTTTAGAAAATCCAGTGAGGGTTTGAAGAGTATAAACCCAGGTGAAAAAGCACCCTCTATGCGATTGCTGGCTTATGGTAAGTTAGAACTGCATAGCCTCGTAAAGATAAAAGATCAGACTTGACATAAAAGCCATTTTTATCTTTTAAATCTTTGTAGGTTTCAGGTAGTATTTTACTACCGCATTGGCCTATTGGTGTACATTGTTTATTTTTCTAGCTTTCCAGGGCCCTTATGTATAGAAAAGTGATTGCAGGTGACCCTTATCTGTGTCTCCATTAAATACTAACCAGATTTGACAGTTAGGTTTTTTTAACATGTATACACTCTAGTTAACAATTTCTAAGTGATGTTATTGTTACCTTCTTTGGGTTGTTTCCATGACTTTGTCTGTACTGAGAGGACTCTTCATATTAATACAGTTATACCTCTTTGTATTTTTCTTTCAGAATTATGGTTTAAAGGTTGGATCCGGGTCCCTAAATTGAGTCACCCAGATTGACCCAGGGATCCCTCTTTACAATACAGTCACCCCTCAAGCTCAGTTCCATCAAACTTAATTCTACAGATTCTGTTGTCATGAATTAAAGTCAGAGCTACAGTATCGTATCCTTCTGTCTCGCCTATCCCTTTGGAGCCTTTCTGGATCTCTTTCTTTCTTTTTTCATTTCTCTGCTACATTTCACTGACCATTTCTTTTCCTCTTTCCTCCCCACTTCTCTCTCGGTTCATCATTTAGCCAAGCGCTTGCCTTTTCTGAGCCAGCTTTCTACTGCTTCTCTAACAGCATGCACACCGTTTTTCCTTCAACAAAATAGTGTTCCCTAGTCCCTGGGAATTTGATTTGAAGAGAAATCACAGCATGAGTAAGGTTTAACAGTGTTTTCCTTCCTCTTTAGTTTCTGGCTTGGGCTTTGGAATCATGAGTGGAGTATTTTCCTTTGTAAATACCCTGTCTGACTCCTTGGGACCGGGCACAGTGGGCATTCATGGAGACCCTCCCCAGTTCTTCCTGAATTCAGGTATGTGTCTGGTAGCTGTGAATGTTCAGATTTATGATCTAAATGATCATGCTTAGTGGAGTTCCCTGGCTTAGGAAATGAAGTGAATAGAAATTCATGTTATATCTTCTAAAGGCAAGATACTGTTAGACACTGTGATGGAAAGGACCTAGGAAAATAAAAATTACAGTTAGAGTATTGTAGAATTTTAGAGTGTAACTAAGCTTGCATAAAATTTATTTTTCTGTTACTATACTAACAGTGTTGCTGTATAGCTGATATATTGTAAGTGAATTTTTATAGGCTATATGCTTTTTTTGTTTTTGTTTTTATTAGTTTATATTTCTCTTCACTGTAGCCCTAATCTTTAGTTCATTTGTCATCTTGGCCGCTTTTTGGAGTGGGAAGTATAATTTAATCTTGAAATTGAGAGGAGAGAAAATAGTTCTTATTTAATGTGAGGTATGGGCTTCCCTGGTGGTGCAGTAGTTGGGAGTCCGCCTGCCGATGCAGGGGACACGGGTTTGTGCCCCGGTCAGGGAAGATCCCACATGCCGCGGAGCAGCTGGGCCCGTGAGCCATGGCCTCTGAGCCTGTGTGTCCAGAGCCTGTGCTCCGCAATGGGAGAGGCCACAACAGTGAGAGGCCCGCGTACTGCAAAAAAAAAAAAAAAAAAAAAAAAATGTTAATGTGAGGTAATGTCATATATCTAAAAACATATTTAAACATATATATATATATATTTAATTTTAACTGTAACAATCCATATTCCCTGTTCCTTAAGAACTGGGACACCAGCAGGAACTTAGAGTCCCTTGTTTCTTCTCATTCCTCCCCTACAGGTGACTGTTGCCCTGATTTTGTGTTATTAAGTCCCTGGGTTAGCCAGGTCTGAAAGTTAGGTTTTTAACATGTATTGATGTTTTACTTTGAAGGTAAAACCTGTAAGTTTTACCTTCATGTGTGTATCTGAAAAAAAAAAAAAATTTAGTTTTCTTCCTTTTGAACATTTAAAAATAAATTGTACTATATTCTTTAAAAAAAAGAAATTGAGAGGAAAAAAATAATAGATGAGTTGACCTTTATCCAAAGATGCAGGTAAAAGGACCAACCCATTTCAAACCACTTTTCATCCACCAGATGAAAATTGTCCCCATGATGCAGTGGTCACACATTTGAGAGTTGGTAATATACATAATTAATATAAGCTCTCTCCTAAATTACACAAGAAGAATCTTTTAAAAAATAGTTTTTAAAAACCCCACTGTATTTTTTTGTCTTCACAAGTTGTATCGTTAAAGTAAGTGACCCTATGCACAGATTCTTTTAATTAAATCATTATTAATTTATCATCTTATTAAGAATAAATAGAATCCTTTCAAAAAAAAATTTATCATCTTTACTAAAGTAATTTCTGCCTTCAAGGAGCTTATCATCTTGTAGAGGGAATAAGACCAAAAAAGTGATTAAGCGTTTCAGTGCAGTTTAACATAATAATAGAAAAGATATAAGGAGGTATGACCAAATTAAAAAGGCAAATTGCTGCAGTAAAGAATTGAGAGACATGTTGCACGTTATAGTGGTCCCCAAACCCAGTGGACCCTTGTTCATCATTTCAGTTCAGACCTTGGTCTCTCCTGTCTAGATTACTACCATTAACTCCCACCCGGTTAGTCTTTCCTCAACACGTTTTCCATGGGAATCCATCCTGTATACAGCCCCCCAAATGACTCGTCCCTGTACAAAAATGTATAAGGGCTTTTCAAGGCCTACAAGTTACTCAGGGCCCTTCACGTCCGGCGGCAAGTTAGAGGACAGGAAAGTATGTCAATGGAATGGGTCCTACTTATTTAGTTGCGCCCCCAATATAGCAAATTATCTTCCTTTTAAACATTCCATAATTAGAATATTTCTGACAGTCTTAAAAAATTAACATAATAATGAGTATTACATTTTTAGAACAACTGGAGTATTAATGCTAAAATCTGTTAGCATCCAATATAAGTTAATAAAACATACCCAGGAAGAGGTGTTATTGCTGCAGTTTTCTATATTTTCTTAAATCAGTCTATTAGACTGCTACATAAGCATTTTTTTTTTTTGGCTCTCAAGTAGCAGTTTCCTAATGGAACTTATTTTTCTACCAGATTCTGTCACTAGATGGCGCTAATTCCCTTTTGTGAACTAGGCTGTTTTCATAAGATTGGCTTAAAATGATTCTTTTGGAAGAAAGTAAAAACTGTGCTGGCAATTTGGGGATTGTATTTGTGATTTCTATAAATTCAAAGAAAATAAAGTGTTTTAATATCTTTAGCTGAGTTAGGACGGCAGGCTGACCATGCTGTGGATGTATACCTATAGAGTCAAGAATAGCTGTTACTTTATCATGTGCTAGAGTTCATTTGTTATAACATCATTCTTTGGAGCATAACCTTTGAATTAAACATTTAAGAAACTACTTATTGCATTTAAAAATAATAACCCCAAATTTGCATGTATTTGCGTTTATTGCATATATTATTTGTAACTGCTGCTGTTACCATGTATTTAGGCATGAGCTCCTTTTTAATTTTTCAGTTAAATAGTTTAACATACTCCATTATAAATGCCTAAGTAATAATCAGGAATATGGGGTATAATTAGTATGTCTATGTTAGTACAAGATGTACAATATATGATACCTGTATGTACATAGGTTTTCATGTGACAAGTCAGCATAGTTTACAAACTAAATGTATCATAAGTTAATTCTTTTTGTTTGTAGTTGTGTAGTAGGCTAGCATTAACTTTTATTAGAATCATTACCGTATCTTGGTTATTCTGTATACAGGCAAGGTATAGGAATTGGAGTCTTAATTTCAAGTCTTACCCTGGCTCATTAATTTAGTATTTTGGGTAAGTCCATTTGATCATTTAATCACTCATTCCACAAATAATTAAGTATTTATATTTAACAGCCCAGTTAATGTTTATATGTTCCACTCATAGCAGGGAATAAAGACAAACAGCTGATTACAACAAAGTGTGATAAATACTATGATGAGGAAGAGCCATGAGTGCACAAAAAAGCTGTAACCCCCTCAGGTGGTATTGTACTTCTCCTTTGTAGTACTTACCACATTTGGAATTAATTGACCATGCATGCACACATGCAGTATTCCATAGAAAAACCTGTGTGTGCCGATCAAGTTCAGTTTCAGTTGCTTAAGAATCTTGGATAAAAAATGGGCAGAAGACCTAAACAGACATTCCTTCAAAGAAGATATACAGATTGCCAACAAACACATGAAAGGATGCTCAACATCACTAATCATTAGAGAAATGCAAATCAAAACTACAATGAGGTATCACCTCACACCAGTCACAATGGCCATCATCAAAAAATCTACAAACAGGGCTTCCCTGGTGGTGCAGTGGTTGAGAGTCCGCCTGCCGATTTAGGGGACGCGGGTTCATGCCCCAGTCCGGGAAGATCCCACATACTGCAGAGCGGCTGGGCCCGTGAGCCATGGCCGCTGAGCCTGCGCGTCCGGAGCCTGTGCTCTGCAACGGGAGAGGCCACAACAGTGAGAGGCCTGCTTAATGCAAAAAAAAAAAAAAAAAAAAAAAATCTACAAACAAAAAATGCTGGAGAGGGTGTGGAGAAAAGGGAACCCTCCTGCACTGTTGGTGGGAACGTAAATTGATACAGCCACTATGGAGAACAGTATGGAGGTTCTTTAATAAACTAAAAATAGAACTACTGCATGACCCAGCAATCCCACTACTGGGCATATACCCTGAGAAAACCATAATTCAAAAAGAGTCATGTACCAAAATGTTCATTGCAGGTGTATTTACAATAGCCAGGACATGGAAGCAACCTAAGTGTCCATCAGCAGATGAATGGATAAAGGAGATGTGGCACATACATACAATGGAATATTACTCAGCCATAAAAAGAAACGAAATCGAGGGGGTTTCCCTGGTGGTGCAGTGGTTGAAAGTCTGCCTGCCAATGCAGGGGACACGGGTTTGAGCCCTGGTTTGGGAAGATCCCACATGCTGCGGAGCAACTAGGCCCGTGAGCCACAATTACTGAGCCTGTGCATCTGGAGCCTGTGCTCCGCAACAAGAGAGGCCGCGATAGTGAGACGCCCACGCACCGCGATGAAGAGTGGCCCCCGCTTGCCACAATTAGAGAAAGCCCTAGCACAGAAACGAAGACCCAACACAGCCAAAAGTAAAATTAATTAATTTAAAAAAAGAAACGAAATTGAATTATGCATAGTGAGTTAAAAAAAAATGGTTCTGAAGAACCTAAGGGCAGGACAGGAATAAAGACGCAGACGTAAAGAATGCACTTGAGGACACGGGGAGGGGGAAGGGTAAGCTGGGATGAAGTGAGAGAGTGTCATGGACATATATACATTACCAAATGTAGAATAGATAGCTAGTGGGAAGCAGCCACATAGCACAGGGAGATCAGCTCGGTGCTTTGTGACCACCTAGAGGGGTGGGATAGGGAGGGTGGGAGGGAGACGCAAGAGGGAGGAGATATGGGGACATATGTATATGTATACCTGATTCACTTTGTTATAAAGCAGAAACACACAATTGTAAAGCAATTATACTCCAATAAAGATGTTAAAAAAAGAAAGAATCTTGGATAATTACTGCAATTTCTTATATTTTTATCTTCCATTGTCCTTAAAAAAAAATCCAAGGAGAAATTTCACTTTAATGAGAAGACTTGTTTAAATTGAAGACACTCCTTTTTTTTTTTAATTAATTAATTTATATATTTATGGCTGTGTTGGGTCTTCGTTTCTGTGCGAGGGCTTTCTCTAGTTGTGGCAAGCGGGGGCCACTCTAAATCGCGGTGCGCGGGCCTCTCACTATCGCGGCCTCTCTTGTTGCGGAGCACAGGCTCCAGACGCGCAGACTCAGTAATTGTGGCTCACGGGCCCAGTTGTTGCACGGCATGTGGGATCTTCCCAGACCAGGGCTCGAACCCCTGTCCCCTGCATTGGCAGGCAGATTCTCAACCACTGTGCCACCAGGGAAGCCCGAAGACACTTCTTTTAATTGAGAAAAGTTTCTCAGGGACCTCCCTGGCAGTCCAATGGTTAAGACTTCAAGTATCCAATGTGGGGTTGGGGGTGTGCTGGTTTGATCCCTGGTCAGGCAACTAAGATCCTACATGCTGTGTGGCGCGGTGTCGGGGGAGGGTGGGAGTTTTGCAATTAGTGCAGAAGGCTAATTTGGAGAAAAGTTGATTAGATATCACAGTAGTCTTATTGCATTCCTAAGAGAAACTCCTTGAAAGCCAGATCCAAGTTGACTTTTTGTTTCACAAATTCACGTTCTAGATGAGAAGCTGTTTCAGAGTTGGCCCCCTGGTTCACGAATGTTGCTCTCAGAGTTACTATTCAAGCAAATATGTGTCAGGGTCCCACTTCTGTCAGACAGGGTTGAACCCTCACAGTAGTGCGGTGTACCCCAAGAGCGTTGTCCCAGGACTAGGTGTTTAGTGGGCTTTGGGGTTTGTTGACCTGTGACTGGGCACTAATGGTTGCCTGTCTTTCAGCTTTCATGACGCTGGTGATCATATTGCTGCACATGTTCTGGGGCATTGTGTTTTTTGATGGCTGTGAGAAGAAAAAGTGGTACACCCTGCTTGTAGTTCTTCTGACCCATCTACTGGTGTCAGCCCTGGTGAGTATTGCTACCGTGCTCAAACTGGTTTTTGGAGCTCAAGTCTGCATATCTAAAGTGGTAGATTCCACTTTGAATGAAATACATGCTCATAGGAAAATGAGGAAATTCAGAAAAGTCAGTTAAAAGAATGAATGAATGAATGATAGATAAATCATCTTTCTTACCATAGAAAGATAACAATTTGTTGGTTGATCTCATAAAAGTTTTTTGGTGTCCTTTTTTGGTATGTGTCTTTCTTTTAATGGGTAGAGTCAAACTGAAATAGGCTTGCATTATGCTTATGTTATGTAACACATCTTAAAAAATTTCCATGTTATTATAAATCCTTTTAATATTTAAGTTTTAGTGGCTTTAGATCATTACATAAAGTTACAGTTTGCTTAACTGATTGATAACTTGTTTTTCTACTTTTGGTTATTATAATGCTGTCTGGAACAACTTTGTATGTGAAACTTTTTCAATTCATTGTTTACATTCCAAGGAATTGATTTTTGAAGTCAAATGATGTGAATATTTTTAAAGCCCTTGATGCAAATTGCTAAAATACTCTGTACAAGGGTTGTACTATTTTTACGCATTCTGATGAATGTCAAGAGTGCCCATCTTACTCTCTCCTCACTGACATTATAATGCCAGTGTTCAAAAGTAATTTAAAAAGAATACTTGACTAGATGTATTGTTTAAGCACTGTTTAATGCTTTGGTCTTAGTTTAATTGTAATGTGTCATATACTTACATCAGAATTATCCCAGCCACTGCTTTGTCCAGACGTTTATCATTTCTTACCTACAGTATTGAAAAGCTTCCTTCTGATGGTGTCCTGCCTCATGTTTCTCTCCTCTCCATCCATTTAGAGTTCATATCAGGTTTTCTTATACTGGGCTTCTTGTTCTCTGTTCCATCTAAAAAACAATCTCATTGCCTTTCTTACCTAAAACCTTTCAGTCATACAGGATACTAAAGTTACCCTTAATATGATGGCAGCTATGTAAAGTCAAATCTTTTTTTTTTTTAATTTTTAAATTTTGTTTTATATATTTTTTATACAGCAGGTTCTTATAAGTCATCCATTTTATACACATCAGTGTGTACATGTGAACTCCAATCTCCCAGTTCATCACCACCACCCCCACCCGCCGCTGCTTTCCCCCCTTGGTGTGCATACGTTTGTTCTCTACATGTGTCTCAATTTCTGCCCTGCAAACTGGTTCATCTGTACCATTTTTCTAGGTTCTACGTATATGTGTTAATATACTATATTTGTTGTTCTCTTTCTGACTTACTTCACTCTGTATGACAGTCTCTAGTTCCATCCACGTCTCAACAAATGACCCAATTTCGTTCCGTTTTGTGGCTAATATTCCATTGTATATATGTACCACATCTTCTTTATCCATTCGTCTGTCGATGGGCATTTAGGTTGCTTCCATGACCTAGCTATTGTAAATAGTGCTGCAGTGAACATTGGGGTGCATGTGTCTTTTTGAATTATGGTTTTCTCAGGGTATATGTCCAGTAGTGAGATTGCTGGATCATAAGGTAATTCTATTTTTAGTATTTTTTTTTTTTTTTGCGGTACACGGGCCTTTCACTGTTGTGGCCTCTCCCATTGCAGAGCACAGGCTCCGGATGCTCAGGCTCAGCGGCCATGGCTCACAGGCCCAGCTGCTCCGTGGCATGTGGGATCCTCCCGGACCGGGGCACGAACCCATGTCCCCTGCATCGGCAGGCGGACTCTCAACCACTGCACCACCAGGGAAGCCCTATTTTTAGTTTTCTCAGGAACCTCCATACTGTTCTCCATAGTGGCTGTATCAATTTACATTCCCACCAACAGTGCAAGAGGGTTCCCTTTTCTCCACACCCTCTCCAGCATTTGTTATTTATAGATTTTCTGATGACGCCCATTCTAACTGGTGTGAGGTGGTACCTCATTGTAGTTTTGACTTGCATTTCTCTAATAATTAGTAATGTTGAGCAGCTTTTCATGTGCTTCTTGTCCATCTGTATGTCTTCTTTGGAGAAATGTCTATTTAGGTCTTCTGCCCATTTTTGGATTGGGTTGTTTGTTTTTTTAATATTGAGCTGCATGAGCTGTTTATATATTTTGGAGATTAATCCTTTGTTGATTCGTTTGCAAATATTTTCTCCCATTTTGAGCATTGTCTTTTCGTCTTGCTTATGGTTTCCTTTGCTGTGCAAAAGCTTTGAAGTTTCATTAGGTCCCATTTGTTTATTTTTCTTTTTATTTCCATTACTCCAGGAGGTGGATCAAAAAAGACCTTGCTGTGATTTATGTCAAAGAGTGTTCTTCCTATGTTTTCCTCTAAGGGTTTTATAGTGTCTGGTCTTACATTTAGGTCTCTAATCCATTTTGAGTTTATTTTTGTGTATGGTGTTAGGGAGTGTTCCAGTTTCATTCTTTTATGTGTAGCTGTCCAGTTTTTCCAGCACCGCTTATTGAAGAGACTGTCTTGTCTCCATTGTGTATCCTTGCCTCCTTTGTCATAGATTAGTGGACCATAGGTACGTGGGTTTATCTCTGGGCTTTCTATCTTGTTCCATTGATCTGTGTTTCTGTTTTTGTGCCAGTACAATATTGCCTTGATTACTGTAGCTTTGTAGTATAGTCTGAAGTCAGGGAGTCTGATTCCTCCAGCTCCGTTTTTTCCCTCAAGACTGCTTTGGCTGTTCGGGGTCTTTTGTGTCTCCATACAAATTTTATGATTTTTTTGTTCTAGTTCCATAAAAAATGCCATTGGTAATTTGATAGGGATTGCATGGAATCTGTAGATTGCTTTGGGTAGTATAGTCATTTTCACAGTATTGATTCTTCCAATCCAAGAATATGGTATATCTCTCCATCTGTTGGTATCATCTTTAATTTCTTTCATCAGTGTCTTGTAGTTTTCTGCATACAGGTCTTTTGTTTCCCTAGGTAGGTTTATTCCTGGGTATTTTATTCTTTTTGTTGCAGTGGTAAATGGGAGTGTTTCCTTAATTTCTCTTTCAGATTTTTCATCATTAGTGTATAGGAATGCAAGAGATTTCTGTGCATTAATTTTGTATCCTGCAACTTTACCAGATTCACTGATTAGCTCTAGTAGTTTTCTGGTGGCATCTTTAGGATTCTCTATGTATAGTATCATGTCATCTGCAAACAGTGACAGTTTTCCTTCTTCTTTTCCAATTTGTATTCATTTTATTTCTTTTTCTTCTCTGATTGCCGTGGCTAGGACTTCCAAAACTGTGTTGAATAATTTTGGTGAGAGTGGACATCCTTGTCTTGCTCCTGACCTTAGAGGAAATGCTTTCAGTTTTTCATCATTGAGAATGATGTTTGCTGTGGGTTTCTTGTATATGGCCTTTATTATGT
Source organism: Monodon monoceros (assembly GCF_005190385.1). Lineage (NCBI taxonomy): Eukaryota > Metazoa > Chordata > Mammalia > Artiodactyla > Monodontidae > Monodon > Monodon monoceros. Next base: position 66,340,901 of record NW_021703778.1, read on the forward strand.
TGAGGTAGGTTCTCTCTCTGCCCACTTTCTGGAGAGTTTTTATCATAAATGGGTGTTGAATTTTGTCAAAAGCTTTTTCTGCATCTATTGAGATGATCATATGGGTTTTATTCTTCAATTTGTTAATATGGTGTATCATATTGATTGATTTGCGTATATTGAAGAATTCTTGCATCCCTGGGATAAATCCCACTTGATCATGGTGTATGATCCTTTTAATGTGATGTTGGATTCTGTTTGCTAGTATTTTTTTTTTTTTTTTTTTTGCGGTACGCGGGCCTCTCACTGTTGTGGCCTCTCCCATTGCGGAGCACAGGCTCTGGATGCGCAGGCTTAGCAGCCATGGCTCACGGGCCCAGCCGCTCTGCAGTATGTGGGATCTTCCCGGACTGGGGCATGAACCCGCATCCCCTGCATCGGCAGGCGGACTCTCAACCACTGCGCCACCAGGGAAGCCCTGTTTGCTAGTATTTTGTTGAGGATTTTTGCATCTATATTCATCAGTGATATTGGTATGTAATTTTCTTTTTTTGTAGTATCCTTCTCTGGTTTTGGTATCAGGGTCATGGTGGCCTCATAGAATGAGTTTGGAAGTATTCCTTCCTCCGTAATTTTTTGGAAGAGTTTGAGAAGGATGGGTGTTAGCTCTTCTCTAAATCTTTGATAGAATTCACCTGTGAAGCCATCTGGTCCTGGACTTTTGTTTGTTGGAAGATTTTTGGTTTTGTTTTTGTTTTTTGCAGTACGCGGGCCTCTCACTGTTGTGGCCTCTCCCATTGTGGAGCACAGGTTCCGGATGCACAGGCTCAGCGGCCATGGCTCACGGGCCCAGCCGCTCCGCGGCATGTGGGATCTTCCCAGACCGGGGCACGAACCCGTGTCCCCTGCATCGGCAGGCGAACTCTCAACCACTGCACCACCAGGGAAGCCCTGTTGGAAGATTTTTAATCACAGTTTCAATTTCATTATTTGTGACTGGTTTGTTCATATGTTCTATTTCTTCCTGGTTCAGTCTTGGAAGGTTATACCTTTCTAAGAATTTGTCCATTTCTTCCAGGTTGTCTATTTTATTGGCATAGAGTTGCTTGTAGTAGTCTCTTAGGATGCTTTGTATTTCTGTGGTGTCTGTTGTAACGTCTCCTTTTTCATTTCTAATTTTATTGATTTGAATCCTCTCCCTCTTGATGAGTCTGTTTAATGGTTTATCAATTTTGTTTATCTTCTCAAAGAACCAGCTTTTAGTTTTATTGATCTTTGCTATTTTTTGTTTCTATTTCATGTATTTCTGCTCTGATCTTTATGATTTCTTTCCTTCTGCTAACTTGGGGTTTTGTTTGTTCTTCTTTCTCTAGTTCCTTTAGGTGTAAGGTTAGATTGTTTGAGATGTTTCTTGTTTCTGGAGGTAGGCTTGTGTAGCTGTAAACTTCCCTCTTAGAACTGCTTTTGCTGCATCCCATAGGTTTTGGATCGTTGTGTTTTCATTGTCATTTCTCTCTAGGTATTTTTTGATTTCCTCTTTGATTTCTTCAGTGATCTCTTGGTTATTTAGTAACGTATTGTTTAGCCTCCATGTGTTTGTGTTTTTTACGTTTTTTCCCCTGTAATTGATTTCTAATCTCATAGCATTATGATCAGAAAAGATGCTTGATATGATTTCAGTTTTCTTAAATTTACTGAGCCTTGATTTGTGACCCAAGATGTGATCTATCCTGGAGAATGTTCTGTGTGTACTTGAGGAGAAAGTGTAACCTGCTGTTTTTGGATGGAATGTCCTATAAATATCAATTAAATCTATCTGGTCTATTGTGTCATTTAAAGCTTCTGTTTATTTATTTTCGTTGTGGATGATCTGTCCATTGGTGTAAGTGAGGTGTTAAAGTCCCCCACTATTATTGTGTTACTGTCGATTTCCTCTTTTATAGCTGTTAGCAGTTGCCTTATGTATTGAGGTGCTTCTATGTTGGGTGCATATGTATTGATAATTGTTTTATCTTCTTCTTGGATTGATCCCTTGATCATTATGTAGTGTCCTTCCTTGTCTCTTGTAACATTCTTTGTTTTAAATTCTATTTTATCTGATATGAGTATTGCTACTCCAGCTTTCTTTTGACTTCTATTTGCATGGAATGTCTTTTTCCATCCCCTCACTTTCAGTCTGTATGTGTCCCTAGGTCTGAAGTGGGTCTCTTGTAGGCGGCATATGTATGGGTCTTGTTTTTGTATCCATTCAGCCAGTCTCTGTCTTTTGGTTGGAGCATTTAATCCATTCATGTTTAAGGTAATTATCGATATGTATGTTCCTATGACCATTTTCTTAATTGTTTTGGGTTTGTTTTTGTAGGTCCTTTCTTCTCTTGTGTTTCCCACTTAGAGAAGTTCCTTTAGCATTTGTTGTAGAGCTGGTTTGGTGGTGCTCAATTCTCTTAGCTTTTGCTTGTCTGCAAAGCTTTTGATTTGTTCATCAAATCTGAATGAGATCCTTGCTGGGTAGAGTAATCTTGGTTGTACGTTCTTCCCTTTCATCACTTTAAGTATATCATGCCACTCCCTTCTGGTTTGTAGAGTTTCTGCTGAGAAATCAGCTGTTAACCTTATTGGAGTTCCCTTGTATGTTATTTGTTGTTTTTCCCTTGCTGCTTTTTATTTGTCTTTAATTTTTGCCAATTTGATTACTATGTGTCTCGGCGTGTTTCTCCTTGGGTTTATCCTGTATGGGACTCTCTGCGCCTCCTGGACTTGGGTGACTATTTCCTTTCCCATGTTAGTTAAGTTTTCGACTATAATCTCTTCAAATATTTACTCTGGTCCTTTCTCTCTGTCTTCTCCTTCTGGGACCCCTCTAATGCGAATGTTGTTGTGTTTAATGTTGTCCCAGAGGTCTCTTAGGCTGTTTTCATTCCTTTTCATTCTTTTTCTTTATTCTGTTCTGTGGCAGTGAATTCCACCATTCTGTCTTCCAGGTCACTTATCTGTTCTTCTGCCTCAGTTATTCTGGTATTGATTCCTTCTAGTGTATTTTTCATGTCAGTTATTGTATTGTTCATAGCTGTTTGTTTGTTCTTTAATTCTTCTAGGTCTTGGTTAAACATTTCTTGCATCTTCTTTTTCCGAGGTCCTGGATTATCTTCACTATCATTATTCTGAATTCTTTTTCTGGAAGGTTGCCTATCTCCACCTCATTTAGTTGTTTTTCTGGCGTTTTGTCTTGTTCCTTCATCTGGTACATAGCCCTCTGCCTTTTCATCTTGTCTGTCTTTCTGTGAATGTGGTTTTTGTTCCACAGGCTGCAGGATTGTAGTTCTTCTTGCTTCTACTGTCTGTCCTCTGGTGGATGTGGCTGTCTAAGAGGCTTGTGCAAGTTTCCTGATGGGAGGGACTGGTGGTGGGTAGAGCTGACTGTTGCTCTGGTGGGCAGAGCTCAGTAAAACTTAAGTTGGCTTGACTGCTGATGGGTGGGGCTGGGTTCCCTCCCTGTTGGTTGTTTGGCCTGAGGCAACCCAACACTGGAGCCTACCTGGGCTGTTTGGTGGGGCTAATGTCGGACTCTAGGAGAGCTCACGCCAAGGAGTACTTCCTGGAACTTATGCTTGCCAGTGTCCTTGTCCCCATGGTGAGCCACAGCCACCCACCACCTTGCAGGAGACCCTCCAACACTAGCAGGTAGGTCTGGTTCAGTCTCCTATGGGGTCACTGCTCCTTCCCCCTGGGTCCCGATATGCACACTACTTTGTGTGTGCCCTCCAAGAGTGGAGTCTCTGTTTCCCCCAGTCCCGTTGAAGTCCTGCAGTCAAATCCCACTAGCTTTCAAAGTCTGATTCTCTAGGAATTCCTCCTTCCGTTGCCAGACCCCCAGGTTGGGAAGCCTGACTTGGGGCTCAGAACCTTCACTCCAGTGGGTGGACTTCTGTGGTGTAAGTGTTCTGCAGTCTGTGAGTCACCCACCCAGCAGTTATGGGATTTGATTTTACTGTGATTGCACCCCGCCTACTGTCTCATTGTGGCTTCTCCTTTGTCTTTGGAAGGGGGGTATCTTTTTTGGTGAGTTCCAGTGTCTTCCTGTCGATGATTGTCCAGCAGCTAGTTGTGATTCTGGTGTTCTCGCAAGAGGGCGTGAGAGCACGTCCTTCTACTCCGCCATCTTGGTTCAGGACCATAAAGTCAAATCTTAATGGAAAAACCGCTGGCGAGAGTGTGCGTTAAAATATTAACAGCTTTCATTTTTGGGTGAATTCTTTTATTCTTTATGGTTTTTGGCATGTTCCAAATTTTCTACTATGTACACTTTAATAAACAGAAAGGAAGTTGCAAGAAAAAGGAAATCTCCTTTTTATGGATCCAATTGGCCATCCATTCATTTGACAAATAGCCTTCTATGTTCCAGGCACTGTTCTAGGCGAACAAAACAATTTAGTGAAAAAAACAAAGACCCTGCCTTTACCATCTAGTGGAGAGAGAGGCAGTAAGCAATAGACATAATAAGAAGTTTTATAGTATATTAAAATTGATAGGTGCTGTGGGAAAAAAGGGAAAGTAGAGCAGGTTAAAAGGGTTCCAGATTGTGTGGGCTGGGGATGTTGAATTTTGGAACGATGTAGTCAAAAGTAGGCTTCATTGTGAAGGTGACATTTGAACAAAAAAGTCAAGTTGGCCATGTGGCTGTCTGGAGAAAGAGCATCCAAGACTAAAACAGCCAGTGGCAAAGTCCTAAGACTAAAGAACATGCTTGGCATGTTTATGGAAGTGAGGGTGGCCAGAACCAGTAAGCCTGGGGAAGTTAGTAGCAGATACTGTCACAGATTTGAAGTTGGGGATGGAAGTAGAGGTTGGAAATGAGAAGCACATCTAGATAATGCAAGACTTGCGCTTTCTACTCTCAGTGAAATGGGAGTCATTGTAGGGTGTTGAGTACAGGGACATGACTTGAATCACGTTTTGAAAGGATCATTGTGACTGCTGTGTTCAGAGTAGACTGTAATGGGGGAAGAGATTACAGTCATCAAGAGAAGGATGGTGACAACTTGGGTGAGATAGTAGTGGAAATAATGAGAAATGTTCAGATTCAGGACATATTTCTGAAAGTAGAGCCAACAGTATTTCCTGACAGACTGGATAAGGCAAGGGAGAGAAAGAAGAGGAGCCAAGGATGTCTTCAAAGTTTTGGGCCTGGATAGCTAGAAGGATGGAGTTGCCATCAGCTGGGATGGAGAAGCTTGTGAGGGAGATCAGGAGTTCTCCTTGGGCACGTTACCGTGGGGGCGCCTATTGGACATTCAAGTGGAGAAGGCAGTTAGGCAGTTGGATGAAAAAGTCTGGAGTTTGGGAGAGAAATCCAGGCTCGAAGAGATGATTACAAGAAGTGAGTATAAGCAGACAAGAGAAGAGGCCCAAGGACTAAGGCCTGGGGCATTTCAGCCTTGAGGTTGGGGCAAGAAGAGGAGCCAGCAAAGGAGACTGAGAAGGAGCAACTTAGTGAAGTAGAAGAGCAGGTGTCCTGAAGCCAGGTGTATTGGGGAGGAGAGGGCGATGAGCTGTAGCAGAGGCCAGTGGAGTAAAACCCAGACTTCTTTGTTTGGCATAAGCCTCTTACTGATTTTACTGGTGCACAATGTACCTCTTGCTGCTCCCCATAGTTCACACCATACCCTCCATCTAAATTGATCCAGTGTGGCTCCCCAGCAGGGAGTGCCTTTGTTCGCACTGTTTTATCTGCAATGACTGCTAACCTAGGTCAGTTTGGAAAACTCCTGAGCATTTCATGTGAGGCCTCCCTGGAAAAGTTGCACATTTCTGACTCAGCACTATCACCAGCCCTTATTTATAGCTGTGTTATAAGCCCCCTCCCTGGCCAGCATTATTTTATTTGATACAGTTTTTACATCTACCTCTCTAATTAGAGTTTGATCATCAGTGATGGGACCTTATCTTGTCACTCTAGGTATCCTGAATCCAAGGGCATGTGCAGGCAGGGTGAGGGTGAGGACAGTGAGGTGCCTTGGAGGCACTCCCCCTGCTGCCGCTGCTGGGCAGAGGTGACAAACTGACCCAGTCAGAGCCTCTTGTTTGTTAAGAAGAACCCATCTCCCCACCTTACCCTGGCCCAGCACAGGAAGTATCCTTTCTTCTATCAAAGGCCAGTCCCTCCACTTGGGCTTCAGACCTAATTCCTTCCTACTTAAGGACTTTACTCCTTTGACTGTGCCCTCTCTCCTACATCACCAGCCTGTCCCTCTCTTCACCAGCATATAGACATATCTTAAATAAAACTCTTCATTGTTGCCTATTCTCCTTCGAGCTATGACTTCTTTTTCTGGTTCCCATTGCAGCAAAATTTCTCAAAGAGTTATCTCCGCAAACTCTGTCTCTGCTTCTTCTCTCATGCTTCTAGCACATTTTGCCTTCTGTTCAACCACCCTTCTAAGACTGCTTTATTTTTTTATACAGCAGGTTCTTATTAACTCCAAGTCTTTTAAGCTTGGTCTTCCACAAGTCTTTTTGTATCTCATTAAATATAGCACCACCATTTACCTAAAGCCAGAAACATGGAAGTCATTCTTGGCCTCTCCCTTTCCCTCACATTCCATCCACCAGCAACTCCCATCAGTTCCTATCATCTGCCCTCTCCATCTCTACCACCATCACCCTGGACTAAGTCACCAACCTGTACTCTCCTCATACCACCATCACCCTGGACTAAGTCACCAACCTGTACTCTCCTCATTCAGTGCAGTCTTCCTAACTAGTCTCCCTGCTTTCACCGTAGCCTCCTTGAATCCGTTATCTGCAGTTTAAAAAATCTAAAATCATGGGAATTCCTTGCTGGTCCAGTGGTTAGGACTCGGCGCTTTCACTTCCGTGGCCCGGGTTCAATCCCTGGTCGGGGAACTAAGATCCCGCAAGTGCAGGGTGCCCCCAAAATAAATAAATAATCTGAAATCATTAGCTCCCCAACCTAAAACCCTTCTGTGCACCTCCATTGCACTGAGGATAAAATTCACACTCCTCACCAACATGCTGTGTAGCTGGCCCCTGCCTTCCTCTCCTGTCTAAGTGCTTGCCCTTCCATCCCTACACATCATTTTTAAAAATTTTTTTATTTTATTTTTTTTGCGGTACGCGGGCCTCTCACTGCTGTGGCCTCTCCCGTTGCGGAGCACAGGCTCCGGACGCGCAGGCTCAGCGGCCATGGCTTCACGGGCCCAGCCGCTCCGCAGCATGTGGGATCTTCCCGGACCGAGGCACGAACCCGTGTCCCCTGCATCGGCAGGCGGACTCTCAACCACTGCACCACCAGGGAAGCCCCCTACACATCATTTATATCAACTCTCAGGTTCTCAGCTGCAATGAACTCTTTGCCCTCCTTTGGTTCCCTCCCTTGGTCTACACCAGGCTGGCTCCCTCCTCCTCCTGTAAGTCTCAGATTAAGTGCTGCTTCCTCAGTGCCTTCCTTGACCCCCACCCCCACCCCAGGTAGATTGCCTTGTTCTTACCTATGCTAGCACCATCTCAGTTGTAGTTATTCTGTCCTAGCATTCATCACAATTTGGAATTATTTGTTTCTTCATTCATTACTTGTCTCCCTTACTGGTATATAAGCTCCATTAGGATAGTCACTGTGGTCTTCACTAGTACCTCGCAGCATCTCAGCAGCAGTTTTTAAATGAACTTTTGGAACCCTCAGCAGTTGTGCAGCTGAAAAAGATGCTGTTCCCTCACGTTCCCTTAATACTAAGGATTTTTACTAAAGTAAGTTGGACTTGTCTCACTTTCTTGCTAACTCTAAGAGCCAGTTAACACAGAAATGGTTAAAAACTGGGCCCTGGTTATGTAACACCTATCTTCTGTTGGGTATTTCATTAGGTCTGGCTTCTGATTACCTTCTACGGTTGCCATTTGAATATATTGGGTTGGCCAAAAAGTTCCTTCGGTTTTTACGTCAAAATAAAAGATACGTATTTCGTTTTCACCAGGAACTTTATTGAACAGCGTATTCACTGTTTTGTTCCACTACCTTTTGCTATTTTTCAGGCAACTTCATAATTTTGTCTTCCTAAAACTGATTATCTTTTTGAGCAAAGAACTGTTCCAGGTGCCTTTTATAGTCTTCCAGGGAATTGAAATTTTTTCCATTAAGAGAATTTTGTGAAGACCTAAATAAATGGAAATCCAAAGCTGCAATGTGTGGTGAATACAGTGGAAGAATCAGAACTTCCCAGCCAAGCTGTAACAGTTTTTTGCCTGGTCATCAAAGAAACATGTTGTCTTGCATTATCCTGATGGAACATTATGCGTTTCCTGTTGACTAATTCTGGACACTTTTCTTTGAGTGCTGCTTTCATTTGGTCTAATTGGGAGCAGTACTTGTTGGAATTAATCGTTTGGTTTTCCGGAAGGAGCTCGTAATAAAGGACTCCCTTCCAGTCCCACCATCTACACATCACCTTCTTTGGATGAAGACCAGCCTTTGGTGTGGTTGGTGGTGGTTCATTTTGCTTGCCCCACGATCTCTTCCGTTCCACACTGTCGTACAGTATCCACTTTTCACTGCCCATCACAATTGGTTTTAAAAACGGAACGTTTTCATTACGTTTAAGTAGAGAATCGCTTGCGGAAATACGGTCAAGAAGATTTTTTTCACTTATGTGGAGCCCAAACATAAAAGCGATTAACATGACCAAGCTGGTGCAAATGATTTTCAGTGCTTGATTTGGGTATTTTGAGTATGTCAGCTATCTGCTGCGTGGTATAAAATTGATTGTTCTCAGTTAATGTCTTGATTTCATTGCTTTCGACTTCAACTGGTCTACCCAACTGTGGGGCATGGTCCAGCGAGAAATCTCCAAAAAGAAACTTTGCCCACCACTTTTGACACGTTCGATCAGTCACAGCACCTTTTCCATACACTGCACAAATCTTTTTTTGCATTTCGGTTGCGTTTTTACCTTTCTTGAAATAATAAAGCATAAATATGCTGAAAATGTTGCTTTTTTTCTTCCATCTTCAATATTAAGATGGCTACACAAAAAGTCACCAATTTTGATGTCTTTTTTTAAACGCACGCTGATATGACAGCTGTCACATACAGTCTAACAAAATTGTTTTGAATGAAGTTAAAGACAACTAAGTGCTACTAGAGCCATCTTACGGGAAAAAATACGAGTGAACCTTTGGCCAACCCAATATTTTCTCTCCACAGACCCAAAGAGAAACTTGGAGGCCAGGTTACAGTTCCCACCTCTAAAAAGCTGTCCTTTTGCTCAAGGCAAATAAACTCTACGTCTCAGCCTTCCTGCATCTTCACCAGCCCTGGGCACTTCCCTGCCCATCCTCAGCTAGACAGAGATGCCCCCTGCCTCACTCTAGTCAAAAGCTCTCCTACACCCAGCATCTTTGCACTTTGGGAGCCAGATCTGGCTTCACTTTTCCTAGCTGCCTAGCCTGTCAGGTTCTTAAATCTGAGATTCTTCTTCTATGAAATGGGCCCTTAGCTCACAGGTTATCATCGTGGAACTGGAATGTGTGACCCAGGTGATAAGTACACAGCACAGCACGTCGGGCACGCTCGATGGCCCTTCCTGCTGCTGCCCTCAACGTGCCGCGTGTGCCATGGAGACCAACACGGAAGACTTGGGGAAGCTGGGACAACACTAACTCTGCCCCATGTGGCAATGATTGTTATCAGGACTATTCTCAGATACCCTGTGCCAGAACCTGTCATGAGCGCCTTACTGGTGTTATTTTAGCTTCACCTCAGTCCCATTTCACTTACACAGAAACAGACTTACGGGCTAGTGTCTGTTGACTAGGTTAGTCCTGTGTGTCTTTGTGGGTGCATGACATACATCGTATGTTTGGTGGAACACACCTCAGCTATTTCAAGTATTTCATATTTTCCTTTTCCTTTGGTTAATCCACATGTTTAATAAGCTTGCTGTTATTTTCCCCTTGCAGACCTTCATAAGTCCTTATTCTGGATTAAATCTGGTGTTGGCATACATCATCCTGGTGCTCACGGGCATCTGGGCCTTCTTTGTTTCTGGAGGCAGCTGCCGAAGCCTGAAACTCTGCCTGCTTTGCCAAGACAAGGACTCCCTCCTCTTCAACCAGCGCTCCAGATAACCTCCAAGGACCAGCGCTTCTCAAACAGTAAGCTGCCTCTTTACAGGAAGCGCAATGGTGCCTTTTTCTAAAAATCCCTTTTCCTGGTGGAATTAGAAAAAACCAAACTATCTAGGTACAGCATGGCTTTCATGCAACAGCTTTCTGAAAGGGATTCATCAGTGGTGTGCAGCCAGGCTGCACATTAGAAAGAACTACCTGGGGAAGCATAAAGAATACTGATTTCTGGACTGCACCCTCCAGATTTAATTGGTCTGGGCATTTGGTGATTTTTTAAAGCTTCCCAGATGACTCCGATGTGCAGCCAGGTTGAGAACCATTGGTGTCCAAACAGGAACTTCCTGAGAACGTCGTAAGTGAATAAGAATCAGATGTTTAGCTGTCTTTTAAGTCAGCCTGCTTTGGGCAAGTGAGTATCTGAAGGTCAAATCCTGGTTAGCCTTTGTCTTTTCGAGTTTTGAAGTCACAGAAGGCTAAAGGGCTATTATCTCTGTGAACTGTTTTCACATCCTTCACTGGTACCCTGTTTTATGAGAACATGGTAGGCCGTGCTTCTAACTATAATAATACATTGCACTGACTAACTATGATCATTTAACCAAAGTAAGCTATTGATTAATAGACTATATTTTCCTCTAGTTTTCTCATTCTCGATTTTGCTTGTTTGAAGCATTACATGACATTACATTTTTGAGCATAGATTATGTTTCTTTAACTAAAAACCAATTATTTTCCAACTTCCTGGGAAGATGATATAAAACCAAGAATTTTTGTGCAACTTCTGTAAGTCTTTCCTGGGGTCAAGGCTTTCCATGGGCTCTGCCCCAAGGCAGTGTTTACCAGCTGAGTGCTTGCTGCTGGACTAGTTGAGGTGAAGCCTGTTCTATCTCTGAGCAGCTCTGCAGGTTGCTGAGTGATGTACCCTGGAACAGGCTTCACTGGAGCTGGCAGAAGTTTACGAAAAGCAGGAGGAAAACAAGCTAGTAGGGTGGTGTTGACGCTTATAATTTGCTCCTGTGATATTAACTAGTACTTCTCCCCAGATGGTGTAGTGAAAAATTGGAAATACGACTAAAACTGCCAAATTCACGCTTTTAACATAGCCCATATAATCTTTAGATCTTGTAAATGTCTCTGGGTTTTGCTGACAGATACAGCATTCCCTTTATAGGAATATCGAAGATGTTGGTTCAGCTTCCAAACAATGCTTTTGGTTTCCTTTGTAAAGAGCAATTGTTCCCAGTTGATGGCTTTTAGGAAGCTGATGGTGTGAAATGTAAATTTCCTACACATTTAAGTGAGAAGCTCAGTGAATCCCTTATGTGCAGTACAACAGCCAAAATAAATAGAAGCAGCAAATGAGAGGGCTCACCAGTGACGTGACAGATGGGAGAATTTGACAATACTGTTGTGGGGAAGAATAACAGACATGTTTAAAATGGAAACGCAGCCAATATTTTGGGTTAGCCACACATCATTCCAGGGACCAGAACCTTACATGTGAACTAGACCTTTATCAGAGAAATCCCCTCTCATGTTTAAATTATTTGAATTTTTCAATCTAGGGATTCAGGAGGAATAGGGTTTCTAGCAAGGCTGTAAACAGTCCCATAAGCAATTATAGTTATTCCTCTAAAGCTTACTTCAGCACTAATACCAATGTTTCTGCTGGGGTTTACAATTTTCCACCTTTTTACAAGATTTTCTTTAAACTAGGTGAGTCGTAGGAGAGTCAAGGACATAGAGACTGAATAGTGAAATCTATTGTGCAGAGTTGAGGGGAACAAGATACCCACTGAACTGGGCTTCATTCCTGTTGGAGCATGGTGTTCTTTGATGAACAGGATAAGAAAAATATAGAGTTGGTTATTACTGTTGACATACACATCTCTTAAACGGATAGTCTGGTTAAATATTTGCTGATCTGTAAAGTATAGAAATATCTGAGAATATTAATATTACTCATGCTTGAGCTCTGAGGATGTCCTGTGTGCATTAATAGTTTAATATTAAGTAAGGAATCTGGGGTATTGTGACATCTCATTTATAAAAGCATCTCGGGCAGGAAGAAAATTTTCTTTGATGGTGAGACTGTTGTCTTAGCTTTATTTAATAGTTTATTTAATAATCCTTGATTACCTATGAATAAAGGAACTTTGTAATTCCTTATTTCTCTTGTGAGCATTGCCATAGTCAGCTTAGGCACTGTTATTGCAAGTAGCCTTGTTTGCCTAATGCCAAGGAAGCCCAGGGGGAGAGTAGTCTTCCTCTGTTGTGTGTATATATTGAGGTGTGCTTTATTTTTTTAATTTTTAATTTTTGCGTTTGTTATCTCTACTGAGCTTTCTGAGCCCTGATAGTATTTGGAGAGGAGCTGTTGGTCGTAATCTTGTTTGTATGTTCTCCTCCACACGGGGCTTTCTCAGTTTGGAGGGAAGTGTGGCTATAGTTAAAGCTGACCTTGGAATGTGAATGCTGTTGCAGCACCTGACTCTGTTGCCATGTGAAGAATTGAGATCAATTTTGGTTCTCTAATAAATTTGTGTTTATTTTTAACTCATCTGAATTAGCAGTTGTAATGGAAGGAGTTTCGTTACCCTTGATCCTAGCCTGTGTGACTGGCAATATAGTAGCAGCCTCTTTTCGAGCAGCTTAGTGAAAACATGGCTGAAAGGAATAAATGGTATCTGAAGACTGTATAGAAGATGGCTTTTGTTCCCAATGTTAATATTTTTCTTCTCAAGCACATTTCATTGTTTGCTGAGAGTGGCAGGTACACGTCAAAAATGCTAGGTGTCCTTATCCTGTAGAGTTGGTACAGGATAAGGAGTCATGACAGAAGCTTCCTCTTACCTGGTCCTCTTCCTGCTCGCCTCAAACTAGCCCCAAGACGTGGATTAATGGTCAGAGTGGACCTGAGGGCTCCGTGGAAGCCAGGGTGGCAGCCTGTCTCAGGCATCAGCAGCCCACTCCCTGGGACGAGCTCCTTGAGAGTGCTAGCTTTCTATTTGGCTAAGTTTTTCCTAGGCTGCACCATTCCTAACTCCAGGTAGATAGATGTCACAACAAAACAATCTCAAAGTTCTTTGCTTAGAGCACTTTGTTTATGATTGCGATGTTTACATTTCTCATTTAATAAAAGACTTTACTGCATTCCGTTATATTTTAGTGTTTAGAGGGGTGGGTACCGTCTCTATGTACAATATGTATCGTTTTATATAAGTTATACTGTTATGTCATGTATACTTGCAATGTCAGACCTTGTGTTCCATACACAATGCAATAGACTCTTTCCAGAGCTGTATTTTTCAGTAAACAATAAAAAGATTGTTTGTCACTACTTGTTTCTCATGTTTCCTCTTCTTTGGAATAGTGTATCCTGCAGTATTTGTTTTACAATTTTTGTCTCTTATAAAACTTGGCTGTACATTATGTTATTTGTCACTGGTCAGCTCGGAGACTCTTTTCAAAGAGAAATCTTTGTTTTCTGATTTAAAATTTATAAGGCCCGTTTCGTTTCTGTGTGTTCAGAAGCAGTTTGGTGCAGAGAAGTTCCTTGAGGTGTCATAAACCAAATGGAGGAGAATCCTCAAAGGTCCTGAAAGCCCTTGAAAAGTCTCCTAAGTAACTGTAAAATAGTGAATGTATAAACCATCATGGAATACTGGCTAAAGGTGGGAGTTGGTTGACTAGGAGAGTACAATTTAGTTTCTACCCAGTGACCCCGAGCAGCCTGTAGAGTCGTTTTGTTTTTTCTTCCCTTGGTGAGGAGTCAGTGCAGCTAAGGGGCTGAGCATGGCCTTCACCATCAGACACACTACACAGAGAATTGTTAGGGCCTGAAACGCAAAACCATGTGATGCCTTTTCACTCTGGTTTGAAATGAGGCTGCTCCAGGTTTATGTTAATTGTATTATTAGATGAAATATCCTCAGGAATCAAGGACTCGTTGGTCTAACTTGTAATGGAAAAGGTGCACATTCCTCAGGTAACAGCCCAGATTCACGTACAATTTCTTTGGCCGTTCCACACTGAAATCGTGGCTCTAGTTTAATTGTTATTTGTTTGATATTTAGTTGGAAAAGGGATTTCCCTGTGACCAGCCTCAACATATGAGAAACCCCCAATGGAAAGAACTACATATTTTACCTTCGCCTTATTGAAAATGCTGAATAGAAGGAACCACTCACCTGGCTTATGGTCTCAGCCTTAGTAAAAGAATTGGGGATTTTGATACATTCTAAGGGGACGACAGTAGATTATGAGCCCTGAGTGGGTCCTGGCTTTAAGGTTCAATAATTAGTAGGTGGTACTTGTTGCTTAAGTGTGGGTCACTGTAAATCCTGCTTATACCTAATAGTATATCCATACATATTTTCTGTGCTTGAGCAAAATCAGAGGTGGAGTCTACAGTGTTTAATCAGGGCTTGCCATGCACAGAACATTGTGTTAGATACTTTATCTTGTGTGTGTGTGTGTGTGTGTTTGAGAGAGAGAGAGAGAGATACTTTAAAAGGATGGAAAGGAACAAGATGGTGGAGATCTTTGTTTTTAGGAAATATATAAGGCAGCTACAAATGCACTACAAATTAGGAAATAATATAGAACAGCTCGAATACATAAGATGATACTTAAAATTTTTGGAGTGGATGAAGGGCAGGTGGATCATGGGGTTATGTCAAAAGGAAAAGGTGGGGACTGAGGGCTGAATCCTGAGGCACTCCACTTGACAGGTAGGAAAGGGCAGGTGGGGTCATCACTGAGGAAAGAAGGAAAAACAGGGGAGTGTGGTGGCCTGAGAGCCAGGGGGAAGTATGTCACCTGCTGCTGAGCAACGAGTAAGATGTGAGGAGTAGGACCTGATTGCTGCACATGGAGAGATGGAATTTTCTGGTGACTTTGATAAAAGCAATTTTAGTGTAGGGGTGAACATCTAAATGGAGTGGGTTATAGAGATTGGGAGATAAGGAAGTAGCCACAGCACGTAGAGTACAGATAACCGTATAATTATAGTAGGGGAATGGGATGATAGCCTGAGGAGGATGTGAGGGCAAGAGACGGCATTCTTCTTTTCTTTTCTTTTTTCTCTCTAACATTGTACTGTAACAGCATGTTTATATGAAGATGGCGATGATTCAGTGGAAAGGGAAACATTGATGCAAGAGAGGGGATAGTTGCCAAAGCAAAGTCCCTAAGGAGAGAATAGAGTGGGAAGTTTTTTAGCATTAAATGCTTACATTAGATAAGTTAAAATGTTTAAAAGCAAGAGCTTAAACTTCTACTTAAGAAACTAGAAACAGAAGAGCAAACTAAAGCTAGAATAAGCCGAAGAAAGGAAGTAGCGAAGAGAATAGCAGAAGTCAGATAGAAGGCAGAAAAAACAATGGAGCAATCAATAAAAGGAAACTGGTTCTTTGAGAAAATCAGTACAATTGGTAAAGCGGTGTCCAGATAGATAAGGAAAAAAAAGAGGGCACAAATGATGAGTATCAGGAATAAATGGAGACATCAATACAGCCTCTACATTATTAAGTAAAAAGGGAATATTATTAATAGCTTAAAGGCAGTAAATTAAAAATTTAAATGAAGTAGACAGATTCCTTTGTAAAAAAAAGCTCACTCAAGAAGAACTAAAAAATCTGACTATCGCTATATTGCTTCAGAGTGTTTTTTCTTGCCTTGTAATGTGCCTTGTGATTATTTATTGAAAGCTGTACATCGTGTATTAGGTAACAGGAACTGAAGTAAATAGGCCTTTAGTGTAAGTTTTGTGTCAGTCTGGGCAAAAGCTGGACTGTATTTAATGTTTGCTGCAGCTCTAAGTACCAGAGGCTTCAAGTTCCTCTAGTGTCCTTGTTGTTGTCTCCCCTCTTGACTTTGGGCTTCCCCTGTGCTCCTTCTCAAAGAAAGTCTACGTCTTGCAGATCTTTGAACTGTAACCCACAGTTTTTATATTGGAGCCCTACTGAGGTGGCAGTAAGGTTGGTGTGGGAGAGGGGCCATGTCCTATAATCTTAAGACTAAATTTCAGTTTTTTGGTGGGGCTACATCTCTTAACTAAGTATCTCTTAGTTCTTTTCCTCCCCTTAGGTGAGAGAGGAAGGCTAACGGGGGCTGGAGTGGGAGAAGTGCCCTTCTTCTAGGTGGGATAAGGCTCTTGTACTGTCTTTTCTCCTAGAAAGTAGGCCTTTGTTATGGAGAACGCTCTGGGCATATTTTACTTTTTTTTTCCTTTTTTAAAAAATAAATTTACTTATTTAATTTTGGCTGTGTTGGGTCTTCGTTGCTGCACGTGGGCTTTCTCTAGTTGCGGCGAGCGGGGGCTACTCTTCATTGCGGTACGCGGGCTTCTCATTGCGGTGGCTTCTCTTGTGGAGCACGGGCTCTAAGCGTGCGGGCTTCAGTAGTTGTAGCACGCGGGCTCAGTAGTTGTGGCACACGGGCTTATTTGCTCCATGGCATGTGGGAGCTTCCCAGACCAGCAGGTATTGAACCCGTGTGCTCTGCATTTGCAGCAGGATTCTTAACCACTGCGCCACCAGGGAAGTCCCTCTGGGCATATTTTACAATGATTATCCTTACCCTCTCCCTGCCAGAGCCACAGGGAGCTCTTCACTGAGAATTTGGCAGGGCTCCTGGAGGTAAAACCCTCAAAAGTGTGGGGCTCTTAAGACTCTGTTCTAGTCTTAGGAATTTCTCACTTTTAAGCTATTCCATACTTAGGCTCTAGCAATTTGTCAAAATTAGCATTTAGGTGTCCCTACCTGTTTATGGCTCCACCAACTTCTGCTCTAGGTAAGAAAATCTCAGCTGTAGCACTCTGGATTCACCTGTCTCTCCAGATTTCAGGATGATGGCTTGTCTTGAGACCTCAGTTCTCTAATGGGGGTGAGAAATATTACTGATTTTCAGTTTGTTTAGTGTTTTCTTTTTCTTTTTTTTTTAACATCTTTATTGGAGTATAATTGCTTTACAATGTGTTTAGTGTTTTCTTATTGTAAGTGTGAGAGTGACAGCTTTCAAGCTCTTTACATGTTTGAGCTAACCAGAAATCCCCAAAATCTATTAAAGACATTGAATTTGCAGTTTATGTAAAGGAATTCCTAGAAGGCTTCACTGAAGAATTCTACCAAACTTTAATAAAACAAACAGAAAGGAGATATGTTATAAAACTGTAGTAATCAAAACAGTATGGTATTGGCATAAAAACAGACACATAGAACCATAAAACTTCTAGAAGAAAACATAGGCAGTACTCTCTTTGACATCAGTTTTAGTAGTATTTTTTTTGGATATGTCTCAAGGGAGACAAAAGCAAAAATAAACAGGACCACATCAAACTAAAAAGCTTTTGCACAGCAAAGGAAACTATCAACAAAATGAAAAGGCCACTTACTGAATGGGAGAAGATATTTGCAAATAATATATCTGATAAAGGGTTAATATCCAAAATATATAAAGAACTCATAAAAGTCAACATCAACATATGTATATGTGTGTGTGTATGTGTGTGTGTGTGTGTGTATATGTATGTATCACATCTTCTTTGCCCATTCATCTACTGATAGGCACTTGGGTTGCTTCCATATCTGGGCTATTATAAATGCTGCAATGAAAAAAGAAAAAAGAACCCCCACACACACAAACAATCCAATTAAAAAAGCAGGCAGAGGATCTGAAAAGACATTTTTCCAAAGAAGGCATTCAGCTGGCCAACAGGCACATGAAAAGATGCTCAACATCACTAATCACCAGGGAAATGCAAATCAAAACCACAGTGATATATCACCTTACACCTGTCAGAATGGCTGTCATCAAAAAGACCTCAAATAACTAGTGTTGGCAAGGATGTGGAGAAAAGGGAGCCCTTCTGCATGGTTGGTGAGTGTAAATTGGTGCAGCCACTATGGAAAACAGGATGGAGGTTCCTCAAAAAATTAAAAATAGAACTACCATATGATCCAGCAGTTCTACTCCTTGGTATTTATCCATAGAAAACAAAAACACTAATTAGAAAAGATATATGCACCCCTGTGTTCATTGCAGCATTTACAATAGCCAAGATATGGAAGCAACCCAAGTGCCTATCAGTAGATGAATGGGTGAAGAAGATGTGATACATACACACACACACACACACACACACACACACACACACCATGGAATATTACTCAGCCATAAAAAGAATGAAATCTTGCCATAACAGAGTTATAGATACAGAGAACAAAAAACAGGTGGTTAGAGGAGAGGGGGGTGGGGAGAGGAAGGAAATAGGTGAGGGAGAGTAAGAGGTATAAACTTCCAGTTTCAAAATAAATGAGTCATGGATATGAAATGTACAGTGTGAGGAACATAGTCAATAGCTATGTAATATCTTTGGGTGGTGGCACACTGTAACTAGATTTATTGTGGTGATTATTTTGAAGTGTATAGAAATAACAAATCACTACATTGTGTAACAGGAACTAACATAGTGTTATAGGCCAGCTATACTTCAAAAACAAGCAAACAAACATACAAACAAATGGAAAAAGATCAGATATATGGTTATCAGAGGTGGGCAGTGGGGGGAGGGGGAATTGGATGAAAGCAGTCAAAAAGTACTACAGAGTTGCAGTTTTAAGATAAATAAGTGCTAGGGATATAATGTACAACAGGATAAATATAATTAACATTGCTGTACGTTATATATGAAAGTTAAGAGAGTAAATCCTAAGAGTTCTCATCACACACACAAATTTTTTTCTGTTTCTGTAATTTTGTGTCTATATGAGATGATGGATGTTCACTAAACTTACTGTGATAATCATTTTCATGATGTATGTAAGTCACATCATTATACCATACATATTAAATTTATACAGTGCTGTATGTCAATCTCAATAAAATGAAAAAAAAACTGTTTAGCATATGATAGAAACAGCACGTTGCTGTTTGTCATGTTTAGCATGTTGTAAGCAGACAACTCAGTACAATCCTTTTGGGTGGTAATTTAGCAAAATTTATAAAATATCTATAAGATTTTGAGATGTGCGTTTTCTGAACCAGCAGTTGCTTTTCTAGGAATTTATCTTCCAGAAATACATCTGAATACATAGGATCTTGTAATAGTCTTGTAACTGTAAGGAATTTGCAATGAATGTCTTTCAACAGAGCTTGGCGTCCAATTGCAGAACACTTTACAGCCATTAGAAAGAATGAGGATATTTGGAATATGTTAGAAAACAAAAGCAAGGTATAGACCATTCTTCCATTCAATAAATATTTTTTATGCCAGACATTGTGCTAGATACCAAGAATACAATAGTGAAAGTAGGTAAGATCTGTTTATTAAATATTTAATAGTGAATGTTAACACACAAACATACAAAACTATGACTATTTTGGGAGTTAGGATTATGGGGGACTTTTGGCTTTATTCATAATTAAATATTTGTATTTTTTAATGAGCGTATATTATTTGTTTTAATATGGAAAACCTCTTATTTAAATAAAATATTGGTCACAGCATTATTTATAGTAGCAAAAAGCTAGAAGAAAAGTATTAATGTTTAACACTAAGGAAAAGTTTAGACCAACAAATCCATCCAAAGAAACATTATCCAGCAAATAAAAATTCGGTTTATAAATATTAAATAACAATATGCTATCATGTTAATTACTTAAGGACTATTTAAAAGTATCAATACATAGAAAAAATATCTGAGAGAAAAACACAAAAACATTAGTAGCATCTGCATTAGAGAAGAGGTGACTTTAAATACACTTTCCATTTCTCTGCATTTCTGAGTTTCCTTTTTTTTTTTCACACACACACTGTATTTTATTTTTACAAGAGATAAATAAACTGACACCAAGCATTGTAAATGGATGACCACAACAAAAGCAACAATGATTGCAATTACCCAATACGAAACACACTCATGCTATGTCATAATATTGACATTCAGTCCAGTAATCCTCCACTGTAACAGCTCCTTTACTTTGCAGTGAAAATTGATTTGTATATTTTTTGCCTCTGAGTCCTTGTGGGATTTTTTTTTTATATTCAAACAAAGTCACAAAAATTATAATCATCCTCATCAGTTCACTCAGTCCCATGTAATTAATTTTTTTTCTCATCTTGATCTTTTGTTAGCACTTTTATGAATTCATCACTTTTCCATTAGAGTTCTGAAAAGGCTTATTCATTCAGTTCAGCAGTATAGTCAGTTACCAGAAACCTGTACCTGTCAGAGTCTTTTCCATGAATTCCTTGAAGATGAAACCCTTTTGTAGGAACAATTTTGCAAAAGCATTAGAATACACCCAGAACTGTCTGCAAATGACAAAAGACTTAAAAATGACCACAGTTAAAGATTTGATGAAAGTTCATTATAATGCAATTGACAAGAAAATTTAGAGATATACATTTTAAAGTAATAACTAGAATTATGACTTATAACATTATACCAGAACATATAAGATATTTAGAAATTTCATGTAATGTCTGAAACATTTAGATTAACATATTTCCATACAAATAACCCAAAGAAAGTTTAGTATTAGTTGTTTTGTTGGTTGGTTTGTTTGTTTTTTTATACTGCAGGTTCTTATTAGTCATCTATTTTATACACATCAGTGTATACATGTCAATCCCAATCGCACAATTCGGCATACCACCACCACCACCCCACCGCGGTTTTCCCCCCTTGGCGTCCATACGTTAGTTCTCTACATCTGTGTCTCAGCTTCTGCCCTGCAAACTGGTTCATCTGTACCATTTTTCTAGGTTCCACATACAGAGCATATATTATTTATGTAGTCAGACAAAACCATAATCTAACCACTTCTAGGATTTCTTATTGTCCTTATTAGAAAGTGTATGTCATAAAAGGCCTTTCACACTCTGATCCCAACCACTTTCCTGCCCCCCACCATTCCCTGTCCTCCCTTCCCAGACATTTTCAAACACATCCCTGAGGCCTGTTTATGATGCACCATGAGCTCTCAAACCTCCACATCTTTGTTCTTGTTTTTCGCTCCAGGTAGAAAGCATCGTATTCCTCCTTCAAGGTCCTGCTCAAGTGTCAGTCTTTGTGAAGTCTTTCCTGATTAGACTTAGAAAAACAAGTGGCTTTTTCCACTGTGATTCCCTAACACGTATATATTTTTAAATCAAGGAATAATTTACATACAGTAAAATGCACTGATCTGAAGCATACAATTGGATGAGTCTTGACAAATGTGTACACCTGTGTAACCACCACCCCAGCAAGCTATAGAACGTTTCCTGTTCCCCAGGTGGTTCCCTTGCTTCCTTCCTAGTCAATCCACGTACCTTCCACAGAGGCAGCTGCTGGTTCCAACTTCTATCACCGTGGATTAGTTTCACTTTTGAACTTCATAAAAATGGAATAACACAAAGTGTACTCTTTTGTATCTGACTTCTTTCCTCCGCATAATTTTCTGAGATTCATGTCTTGGGGTATATCAATAAGTTGTAACTTTTTGCTGAATGGTATTCCATCTTATGGATGTACAGTTTGTTTAGTCCTTCTCCTGTTAATAGACACATAGCATCTTTTCATACCACTCTTCTATATATTATGGTTAATGTTTTCTGTCTGTCTCCCTAAATGAGATTGTGATACCAATTATCTATCTGTATCATGGTTGCACTTAATTTGTGCTTAGCAAACAGTGGTTGCTCATTAAATCTTTGCTTTTGAATAAGGAGGTATGAGAAAGAAAGTCAATTGGAAATTACTTTGAATGATAGAAGAGAGATAAAGGAAAACGCTGTTTCCTTATAACACTTCTGACACCAGAAGTGTGGGTTTCTCCACACCAAGCAATTCTCCAGTCCTCAGTGGACACCAACTGGCTGTTCTACAATTTAACTCAATTCTGACACTAACTGTCCAGAAATATTGCAGACCCCACAGGTTAGGGACTCAATCCCACAAGCCTGCCCCCACTTTAGACAATTGCAAGTCCCAGATTGTCACTTGTACTTCTGACTGTAAATTACAGGTTCCCATGACTCCCTCCTCAGGTCTGATAATTTGCTAGAAAACTCAGGTAAACATTTACTTACATTTGCCAGTTTATTATAAAGGATATTAACAAGGGATATATTAACAAGGGATTATTATAAAGGATATTATAAAGGATATTAACAAAGGATATTAACAGCCAGATAAAGAGGTCCATAGGTCAAGGTATGAAGAAAGGGCACAAGGCTTCCATGCCCTAGCTCTGGGTGCACCACTATCCCAGCACTTGTGTGATGGGAGCATTCTGAATCCCATTGTTTAGGGTTTTTATGGAGGTCCCACTGTGCAGATGTGATTGATTAAATCATTCCCCATTGGTGTTTTTTTCTTTTTTTAATAGATTTATTTATTTATTGGCTGTGTTGGGTCTTTGTTGCTGCTTGCGGGCTTTCTCTAGTTGCGGCGAGCAGGGGCTACTTTTTGTTGTGGTGCGCGGGCTTCTCATTGCGGTGGCTTCTCTTTGTTGCGAAGCACAGGCTCTAGGCACGCGGGCTTCAGTAGTTGTGGCATGCGGGCTCAGTAGTTGTGGCTTGCAGGCTCTAGAGCGCAGGCTCAGTAGTTGTGGCGCACGGGCTTAGTTGCTCCACGACATGTGGGATCTTCCCAGACCAGGGCTCGAACCCGTGTTCCCTGCATTGGCAGGTAGATTCTTAACCACTGTGCCACCAGGGAAGTCCCCCCCGCCCCCAACACACACTGGCGATTGAGCTCAATTCCCAGCCTCTCTCCCCTCCCTGGAGGCTGGGGGTGGGGCTGAAAATTCTAACCGTCTTGTCACATGGTTGGTTTCTCAGCCCCCATCCTCCAAGCTTCATCACCTCTTTAGCATCAGCTGAGGTGTGGCTTAAAAGGGCTTCTTATGAATAACATTTAGGAGCTTTGTGCCAGGAACCAAAGACAAAGACCAAGTACATATTTTGTATTATATCCCAGTATCACAGGAGATTAATCCAGATTTCACCCAGTGGCTAAGAGGGAGTGATGAACTCCTGACCATGCTTGTTCTCCATTGAAAGGATGTACCATATTCAGGAAAGCTTTTCAAATGGTTATGTGTCGAGTGGTTGGGAAGGAGAGAAACTAAGATGCATGAGACCTGTTGTTGGATGTCTAGGTAGCTTGGGAAACTAGTTTCAGCAGATGAACTAATGGGTTATGTTACCTGCCTCACCAGAAGAGTCTTTGCTTCTTTCAGAGAAGCTGGTCAACTCTGTCATCACCAGCACAGAGTTGCTATAGAGGTCTCAGTGTGCCCTTGAACCCGTAGGCCCTGTGTTTATTGTCTTCATAGTGGGTGATTAAAAGTTAATATTTGAAACAAGTGAACTCGAGCAGAAATAATGACTTTGACTTACAGTGTGGAGAGGTCATAGTGGCCATGTGAGTAGAGATCATGCTCCTTCTTGGGCTCCTACCCACAGGACAAGTCCCAGAGAAGTGTGCCAGGCCTGGCCAGGCTTCTCTTTCTTGATCGACCAAGGGGATAAGCTCTGAATGGAAATGCCAGGATGGGGCAGGATGTTATTTGGCTGTGTAGTTCTTCTTCTTCTTCTCCTTCTTCTCCCCCTCCCCCTCCCCCTCCCCTTCCTCCCTTTCTTCTTTTTTTTTTTTTTTCTTTTTTATTTATCAGAAACATATCACATTAAATTTTATTCTTACTCAACAAATCCACTGCTTGGATGACTCTCTAAAGAAGTCCTCTTTTTTATTTTTTCCTTTATTTTTTCGAGCTTTACTGAGATTAATTGATGTATAACTGTGTAATTTATTTGTTTTTACATCTATATTGGGGTATAATTGCTTTACAATGGTGTGTTAGTTTCTGCTTTATAACAAAGTGAATCAGTTATACATATACATATGTTCCCGTATCTCTTCCCTCTTGTGTCTCCCTCCCTCCCACCCTCCCTACCCCACCCCTCCAGGTGGTCACAAAGCACCAAGCTGATCTCCCTGTGCTATGCGGCTGCTTCCCACTAGCTATCTACCTTACGTTTGATAGTGTATATATATCCATGCCACTCTCTCACTTTGTCACAGCTTACCCTTCCCCCTCCCCATATCCTCAAGTCCATTGTCTAGTAGGTCTGTGCCTTTATTCCCATCTTACCCCTAGGTTCTTCATGACGTTTTTTTTTTCTTAGATTCCATATATATGTGTTAGTATACGGTAGTTGTCTTTCTCTTTCTGACTTACTTCACTCTGTATGACAGACTCTAGGTCCATCTACCTCATTACAAATAGCTCAATTTTGTTTCTTTTTATGGCTGAGTAATATTCCATTGTATATATGTGCCACATCTTCTTTATCCATTCATCTGATGTTGGACACTTAGGTTGTTTCCATGTCCTGGCTATTGTAAATAGAGCTGCAATGAACATTTTGGTACATGACTCTTTTTGAATTATGGTTTTCTCAGGGTATAGGCCCAGTAGTGGGATTGCTGGGTCATATGGTAGTTCTATTTGTAGTTTTTTAAGGAACCTCCATACTGTTCTCCATAGTGGCTGTACCAATTCACATTCCCTCCAGCAGTGCAAGAGTGTTCCCTTTTCTCCACACCCTCTCCAGCATTTATTGTTTCTAGATTTTTTGGTGATGGCCATTCTGACTGGTGTGAGATGATATCTCATTGTAGTTTTGATTTGCATTTCTCTAGTGATTAGTGATGTTGAGCATTTTTTTTTTTTTTTAGATGTTGGGGGTAGGAGTTAATTAATTAATTTATTTTTGGCTGTGTTGGGTTTTTGTTTCTGTGCGAGGGCTTTCTCTAGTTGTGGCAAGCAGGGGCCACTCTTCATCGCGATGCGCACCTCTCACTATCGCGGCCTCTCTTGTTGCAGAGCACAGGCTCCAGAAGCGCAGTCTCAGTAGTTGTGACTCATGGGCCCAGTTGCTCCGCGGCATGTGGGATCTTCCCAGACCAGGGCTCAAACCCGTGTCCCCTGCATTGGCAGGCAGACTCTCAACCACTGCGCCACCAGGGAAGCCCTGAGCATTCTTTCATACGTTTGTTGGCAATCTGTATATCTTCGTTGGAGAAATGTCTGCTTAGGTCTTCTGCCCATTTTTGGATTGGGTTGTTTGTTTTTTTGATATTGAGCTGCATGAGCTGCTTGTAAATTTTGGAGATTAATCCTTTGTCAGTTGCTTCATTTGCAAATATTTTCTCCCATTCTGAGGGTTGTCTTTTGGTCTTGTTTATGGTTTCCTTTGCTGTGCAAAAGCTTTGAAGTTTCATTAGGTCCCATTTGTTTATTTTTGTTTTTATTTCCATTTCTCTAGGAGGTGCGTCAAAAAGGATCTTGCTGTGATTTATGTCATCGAGTGTCCTGCCTGTGTTTTCCTCTAAGAGTTTGATAGTTTCTGGCCTTACATTTAGGTCTTTGGTCCATTTTGAGCTTATTTTTGTGTATGGTGTTACGGAGTGATCTAATCTCATACTTTTACATGTAGCTGTCCAGTTTTCCCAGCACCACTTATTGAAGAGGCTGTCCTTTCTCCACTGTACATTCCTGCCTCCTTTATCAAAGATAAGGTGACCATATGTGCGTGGGTTTATCTCTGGGCTTTCTATCCTGTTCCATTGATCTATATTTCTGTTTTTGTGCCAGTACCATACTGTCTTGATTACTGTAGCTTTGTAGTATAGTCTGAATTCAGGGAGCCTGATTCCTCCAGCTCCGTTTTTCGTTCTCAAGATTGCTTTGGCTATTCGGGGTCTTTTGTGTTCCCATACAAATTGTGAAATTTTTTGTTCTAGTTCTGTGAAAATTGCCAGTGGTAGTTTGATAGGGATTGCATTGAATCTGTAGATTGCTTTGGGTAGTAGAGTCATTTTCACAATGTTGAGTCTTCCAATCCAAGAACATGGTATATCTCTCCATCTATTTGTATCATCTTTAATTTCTTTCATCAGTGTCTTATAATTTTCTGCATACAGGTCTTTTGTCTCCTTAGGTAGGTTTATTCCTAGATACTTTATTCTTTTTGTTGCAGTGGTAAATGGGAGTGTTTTCTTGATTTCACTTTCAAATTTTTCATC
This sequence comes from Monodon monoceros, assembly GCF_005190385.1. NCBI lineage: Eukaryota > Metazoa > Chordata > Mammalia > Artiodactyla > Monodontidae > Monodon > Monodon monoceros. The sequence goes on from NW_021703778.1 coordinate 66,367,102, forward strand.
ATTAGTATATAGGAATGCCAGAGATTTCTCTACATTAATTTTGTATCCTGCTACTTTACCAAATTTATTGATTAGCTCTAGTAGTTTTCTGGTAGCATCTTTAGGATTCTCTATGTATAGTATCATGTCATCTGCAAACAGTGACAGCTTTACTTCTTCATTTCCAATTTGGATTCCTTTTATTTCCTTTTCTTCTCTGATTGCTGTGGCTATAACTTCCAAAACTATGTTGAATAAGAGTGGTGAGAGTGGGGCAACCTTGTCTTGCTTCTGATCTTAGTGGGAATGCTTTCAGTTTTTCACTATTGAGGACGATGTTGGCCGTGGGTTTGTCATATATGGCCTTTATTATGTTGAGGAAAGTTCCCTCTATGCCTACTTTCTGGAGGGTTTTTATCATAAATGGGTGTTGAATTTTGTCAAAAGCTTTCTCTGCATCTATTGAGATGACCGTATGGTTTTTCTCCTTCAATTTGTTAATATGGTGTATCACGTTGATTGATTTGCATATATTGAAGAATCCTTGCATTCCTGGAATAAACCCCACTTGATCATGGTATATGATCCTTTTAATGTGTTGTTGGATTCTGTTTGCTAGTATTTTGTTGAGAATTTTTGCATCTATGTTCATCAGTGATATTGGCCTGTAGTTTTCTTTCTTTGTGACATCCTTGTCTGGTTTTGGTATCAAGGTGATGGTGGCCTCGTAGAATGAGTTTGGGAGTGTTCCTCCCTCTGCTATATTTTGGAAGAGTTTGAGAAGGATAGGTGTTAGCTCTTCTCTAAATGTTTGATAGAATTCACCTGTGAAGCCATCTGGTCCTGGGCTTTTGTTTGTTGGAAGATTTTTAACCACAGTTTCATTTTCAGTGCTTGTGATTGGTCTGTTCATATTTTCTATTTCTTCCTGATTCAGTCTTGGCAGGTTGTGCATTTCTAAGAATTTGTCCATTTCTTCCAGGGTGTCCATTTTATTGGCATAGAGTTGATTGTAGTAATCTCTCATGATCTTTTGTATTTCTGCAGTGTCAGTTGTTACTTCTCCTTTTTCATTTCTAATTCTATTGATTTGAGTCTTCTCCCTTTTTTTCTTGATGAGTCTGACTAATGGTTTATCAATTTTGTTTATCTTCTCAAAGAACCAGCTTTTAGTTTTATTGAGCTTTGCTATCGTTTCCTTCTTTTCTTTTTCATTTATTTCTGATCTGATCTTTATGATTTCTTTCCTTCTGCTAACTTTGGGGTTTTTTTGTTCTTCTTTCTCTAATTGCTTTAGGTGCAAGGTTAGGTTGTTTATTCGAGATGTTTCCTGTTTCTTAAGGTAGGATTGTATTGCTATAAACTTTCCTCTTAGAACTGCTTTTGCTGCATCCCGTAGGTTTTTGGTTGTCATGTCTCCATTGTCATTTGTTTTTAGGTATTTTTTGATTTTCTCTTTGACTTCCTCAGTGATCACTTCGTTATTAAGTAGTGTATTGTTTAGCCTCCATGTGTTTGTATTTTTTACAGATCTTTTCCTGTAATTGATATCTAGTTTCATAGTGTTGTGGTCGGAAAAGATACTTGATACAATTTCAATTCTCTTAAATTTACCAAGGCTTGATCTGTAACCCAAGATATGAACTATCCTGGAGAATGTTCCATGAGCACTTGAGAAAAATGTGTATTCTGTTGTTTTTGGATGGAATGTCCTATAAATATCAATTAAGTCCCTCTTGTTTAATGTATCATTTAAAGCTTGTGTTTCCTTATTTATTTTCACTTTGGATGATCTGTCCATTGGTGAAAGTGGGGTGTTAAAGTCCCCTACTATGAATGTGTTACTGTCAATTTCCCCTTTTATGGCTTTTAGTATTTGCCTTATGTATTGAGGTGCTCCTATGTTGGGTGCATAAATATTTACAATTGTTATATCTTCTTCTTGGATCGATCCCTTGATCATTATGTAGTGTCCTTCTTTGTCTCTTCTAATAGTCTTTATTTTAAAGTCTGTTTTGTCTGATATGAGAATTGCTACTCCAGCTTTCTTTTGGTTTCCATTTGCATGGAATATCTTTTTCCATCCCCTCACTTTCAGTCTGTATGTGTCCCTAGGTCTGAAGTGGGTCTCTTGTAGACAGCATATATATGGGTCTTGTTTTTGTATCCATTCAGCCAGTCTGTGTCTTTTGGTGGGAGCATTTAATCCATTTACATTTAAGGTGATTATTGATATGTATGTTCCTATTCCCATTTTCTTAATTGTTTTGGGTTTTGTTATTATAGGTCTTTTCCTTCTCTTGTGTTTCTTGCCTAGAGAAGATCCTTTAGCATTTGTTGTAAAGCTGGTTTGGTGGTGCTGAACTCTCTCAGCTTTTGCTTGTCTGTAAAGGTTTTAATTTCTCCATCAAATCTGAATGAGATCCTTGCTGGGTAGAGTAATCTTGGTTGTAGGTTTTTCTCCTTCATCACTTTAAATATGTCCTGCCAGTCCCTTTTGGCTTGCAGAGTTTCTGCTGAAAGATCAGCTGTTAACCTTATGGGGATTCCCTTGTGTGTTATTTGTTGTTTTTCCCTTGCTGCTTTTAATATGTTTTCTTTGTATTTAATTTTTGACAGTTTGATTAATATGTGTCTTGGCATGTTTCTCCTTGGATTTATCCTGTATGGGACTCTCTGTCCTTCCTGGGCTTGATTAACTATTTTCTTTCCCATATTAGGGAAGTTTTCAACTGTAATCTCTTCAAATATTTTCTCAGTCCCTTTCTTTTTCTCATTTTCTTCTGGAACCCCTGTAATTCGAATGTTGGTGCGTTTAATGTTGTCCCAGAGGTCTCTGAGACTGTCCTCAGTTCTTTTCATTCATTTTTCTTTATTCTGCTCTGCAGTAGTTATTTCCACTCTTTTATCTTCCAGGTCACTTATCCGTTCTTCTGCCTTAGTTATTCTGCTATTGATCCCTTCTAGAGTGCTTTTAATTTCATTTATTGTGTTGTTCATCATTGCTTGTTTCATCTTTAGTTCTTCTAGGTCCTTGTTAAATGTTTCTTGTATTTTCTCTATTCTATTTCCAAGATTTTGGATCATCTTTATTAGCATTATTCTGAATTCTTTTCCAGGTAGACTGCCTGTTTCCTCTTCATTTGTTAGGTCTGGTGGGTTTTTATCTTGCTCCTTCACCTGCGGTGTGTTTTTCTGTCTTCTCATTTTGCTTATCTTACTGTGTTTGGGGTCTCCTTTTTGCAGGCTGCAGGTTCGTAGTTCCTGTTGTTTTTGGTGTCTGTCCCCAGTGGCTAAAGTTGTTTCAGTGGGTTGTGTAGGCTTCCTGGTGGAGGGGACTAGTGCCTGTGTTCTGGTGGATGAGGCTGGATCTTGTGTTTCTGGTGGGCAGGTCCACATCTGGTGGTGTGTTTTGGGGTGTCTGTGGCCTTATTATGATTTTAGGCAGCCTCTCTGCTAATGGGTGGGGCTGTGTTCCTGTCTTGCTAGTTGTTTGGCATAGGGTGTCCAGCACTGTAGCTTGCTGGTCGTTGAGTGAAGCTGGGTGCTGGTGTTGAGATGGAGATCTCTGGGAGATTTTCACCGTTTGATATTACATGGAGCTGGGAGGTCTCTTGTGGACCAGTGTCCTGAAGTTGGCTCTTCCACCTCAGAGGCACAGCACTGACTCCTGGCTACAGCACCAAGAGCCTTGTAAAAACAAACAAACAAACAAAAAACGGACGGATAGAACCCTATCCGTCCTGAGGCTCCTGAGGCTGCTGGGAGAGATTTCCCTTTCTCTTCTTTGTTTGCACAGCTCCCAGGGTTCAGCTTTGGATCTGGCCCAGTCTCTGCGTGTAGGTCGCCGGAGGGCGTCTGTTCTTCGCTCAGACAGGACGGGGTTAAAGGAGCCGCTGATTCGGGGGCTCTGGCTCACTCAGGCCAGGGGGAGGGAGGGGCACGGAGTGCGGGGCGAGCCTGTGGTGGCAGAGGCCGGCGTGACGTTTCACCAGCATGAGCCGCGTCGTGCGTTCTCCCGGGGGAGTTGTCCCTGGATCCCGGGACCCTGGCAGTGGCGGGCTGCACAGCCTCCCCGGAAGGGAGGTGTGGATAGTGACCTGTGCTCGCACACAGGCTTCTTGGTCGCGGCAGCAGCAGCCTTAGCATCTCATGCCTGTCTCTGGGGTCCGCGCTGTTAGCCGCAGCTCGCGCCCGTCTCTGGAGCTCCTTTAAGCAGCGCTCTTAATCCCCTCTCCTCACGCACCAGGATACAAAGAGGGAAGAAGAAGTCTCTTGCCTCTTCGGCAGGTCCAGACTTTTCCCCGGACTCCCTCCGGGCTAGCCGTGGTGCACTAACCCCTTCAGGCTGTGTTCATGCCACCAGCCGTCTCCCTGCGCTCTGACCGAAGCCCGGGCCTCAGCTCCCCACCCCGCCCGCCCCGGCGGGTGAGCAGACAAGCCTCTCAGGCTGGTGAGTGCCGGTCGGCACCGATCCTCTGTGCGGAAATCTCTCTGCTTTGCCCGCTGCACCCCTGTTGCTGCACTCTTCTCTTTTCTCCGAAGCTTCCCCCCTCCGTCACCCACAGTCTCCGCCCGCGAAGGGGCTTCTAATGTGTGGAAACCTTTCCTCCTTCACGGCTCCCTCCCATTGGTGCAGGTCCCGTCCCTATTCTTTTGTCTCTGTTTATTCTTTTTTCTTTTGCCCTACCCAGGTACGTGGGGGGTTTCTTGCCTTTTGGGAGGTCTGAGGTCTTCTGCCAGCGTTCAGTAGGTGTTCTGTAGGAGTTGTTCCACGTGTAGATGTATTTCTGGTGTATCTGTGGGGAGGAAGGTGATCTCTGCGTCTTACTCTTCTGCCATCTTCCCCCTCTTCAACAGTGTGTCATCTTCTTCTTTATTGAGGTATAATTAATGTAAGATAAATGACACCTATTTAAAGTATAAAATTTCAGCCGTTTTGACATATGTAGAGAAACCATCACCACAAGCAAGATAATGTACAAATCCGTCACCTCAACAATTTTCCATACCCCTTTGTAATCTCTTCAGCCACCGCCTCATCCCCAGGCAACCGCTGATCTGCTTTCTGTCACTGTAGTTTAGTTGGCATTTTTAAGAATTTTATACAAATGGAATTTTTATGTGTGTGTTTATATTTGTGTATTTATTCCTTGTCTCCAGTTCAGCTTCAGGAAGAGAGAAAGTTAAGTGCACGTGTCCCTGGGAATTTGGTTCGCTGAATTAGAGGTGAGGGTAACATCCCAGGAGTTAAGCTGACTCCTTTGTCTGCTGGTAGTTGGCAGAACTTGCTCAGACTTTTCCTGAGCAGATGGCAGAGTTTAATGTTATGAAGCAGATTGGAGGCGGGAGGTTGTCGTTGATTTTCCAGAAATTGTTGGCACAAATGCCTTTAGGGCCTTTATCCTGTGGGGTTTTATGACGTTGTGGCGTGATTATGATAAGCGTATGGCAAATTCTATTACAAGAAGGTGTTTCCGTGGCACCAGAGCTGTGGAGGGCGGACCCTGCACTGCCGCTGGAGATCAGAGCACTGCGGGAGCTGTGTGGCCTTGGCTCAGCCCAGAGCTCCAGCCCTTGTTTCGTTTTCCACTTATAAGATATAGGGGCAGTGCTCCCTCTTTCCCTGGGTTGTCGCATAAAGGTGTGAAGGTGCATCGAAACAGTCAAGGGTATTACAAGCGGGAGGCGTTACTGAATCCTCGGTTGACCTGCAGTCATGATGATATGCTGACCTGCAATAATTTTTTTTTGGTGAATAATTCCATACCACAGAGCACTTTGGCCCTTGTTTCTGCCGCCATTCTATAGTGAAAGGGCATATGGGTGGGGCAGAGGGACCCTCCCCTGCAGTGTTGTCTCGGCCTCGCACCTTTCCCCTACACCCTGCGGCAGTTGAATCCCAGCCAGAGGACCACGTAGGGCCAGGCGTGCCTGCCCGCCGTGTCCAATGTGGATATGCATGGTGACGCCAAAATGGTACCCGCTGCCCAGGAGGCACCTCTGCTGCCCGGCAGGTGGCCCGGGAGGTCTCATTTCCTCCTGTAAGTGGGTCTCGAGCTTCTCCCCACATCTCGAAGGATGGTGACTCCTTCTAACGTGAGGGACAGAGCACAGCTAACAAGTCAAGAGACTCGGGTTTCAGGCGTTCGCCCCCTTCAGGATGGCAGGTTCCAGTAGAGAATGTGTTCGCACCGCATTGTCCGGCGCAGGAATGTTCAGACTCCGAGGAGATTGGGGGGGGTGTTGGGGGCACAGGGGGCAGGTGGCACCTGGCACCTGGCCAGGGTCCTGCAGCGAGGTCCCCGGAAGTTAACCAGGCACCCTCATGCCCGCAGCGGGAGCTCCCACAAAGGCAAGGACGCCCTAGACCGGGTCGCTGCTGAGCACCTGGACCCCAGGGCGTGGCTGAAGGGTGTGTGGCCAGGGCAGGGAGGGCTGGGGACCCCTGGAAGGGGCGAGGGGAAGGGGTGCAAGGATAAGGGGAGCCACGCCTAAGGGCTGCTGGCCTGCCTCCCTTGGGCCTGATTTTCCGTATGCCCTCTTTTCTCCCATCCTCCATATCCACCCTCTCTGGATTCCCCCATCTCTGTATCCTGTCCCCCATCCTCACCTTCCAGAGCTTTCTTCTAGGGTTTATTTTGTGTGAAAGTCATCTAGGTTTAACCCTTCCAAAGGATATGTCAAAGGAGGTTAGGGTTCCACATCTGCACAGTGGCTACACTGGCCACTGGCCACGCGTAGGTGCTGAGTACTTTGAATGTGGCTACTGAATCTGAGAAACTCCATTTATTTTATTTTATTTTAATAAATTTAAAGGCTGATAATTCAGTTATTTGGAAAACTTTGTGTTTGGAGCAACTTGGGTACGTGAATATGCTCTTTCAAAGGTAAATTTTTATGAAATCTAAATATAGATCAAATATTTTCAATGAAAATTTAGAGAGTTGAGTGAAGGGGAAAAGAATTTAAGGTGGAACCTAAAATGGGATTAATAGTCAATGCAGCAAAGTCCTAGAATGTTTATTAAGGAACTAAGTATAGGTTTTTACCATTTGACACTAACAAAATAGAGCAAAGAGACTGAAGACCTCCCCTTCGTGAGGGGCAAAGAAGCCAGGGCCTTCCCTGTGTCCCTGCCCCAGCCGGGGCCTCGTCTTTGTTACCTTCACCTACCATGCACCCAGCACAGCACCTGGGCCCTCCCAGGGGTCAGTGGGAAGCAGAGAAGCTTCAGCAGCGCTTTCCTGTAGAGGCAGCCAGTGTCAGGGAATGAGTGAGAACCTGAGGAAAGCTTTCCCAGCTGCAGGGCTGGGTCCTCAGGAGTCCCACACGGAGTAGCGAGGAGGGTGACAGTGTTGATCCTAGGAGCCCTCTCCCTGGCTTTGTTTCGTCTGAGCCAAGAGGGCCAAGAGCCCAGGCTGTGCTGAGGAGGGAGAGGGCAGGAAAACTGTCACTGTTTTCACCTCCCCGATAACTCCCTTTTTATGAACAGCCATTGTGCCAGGTACGATGCTCTCTCTGTGCTCTCACAAAATCTGTCCCTAAAAGCTGTAGAGAGCTCTTTGAAAGACAGCCTCACAGTTGTGGAGTGGTTTTTATTGGTTTCTGATTGGCAACTTTGGGACGAGGCCAAGAAAGCATCGTCTGATTCCCACTGCTCAGCCCTGAGGGCTGTCGCTGCTGTCATTTGATCAGCATCAGGCTGGTGTGCTAATGGCAAGGCCGGATGCCACCCCTGGCTCCAGGGCGGTCAGAGGTCTCATGCACACGTGTGCACGCGCTCACACACACACACACACACACACACACACACACACACCCGAGTCTCCACGTGTAACTCCGCCTAGCAAACAAGCTACAAAGACATAGGGCTTGCCATCACTACAAAAAGTTAAGACAGTAGAGAAGAGAGAAGACTTCTCAGTCAAGGGAGGAGGAGAGGGAAAAAGGCGATCTAAAGAAACCTATGCTTCAGGAGGACATCTCATGCTGTCAAAATGAGAGTGGGAATCAGAAGATTCTCTGTGAACTGCAAGGTGTCAGCCAGGAGAGGTTGGTGGTGGGGGCCTCCTTCTCAGGCATGGAACTAACTGGTCTCTGCTGGGCTCTTACATCGGAGGGCGGAGAATAAAGGAGTTACGTCATCCCAGAAACTGTCTTTGTCACTTGGAGGGAAGACCATGAAGGATCTCTGTAACATTCCATTATTTCTGGTCCCTGAATACCATGCTGCCAGCCCCTGCACAGATAACTTCCTGCTTTCATAGTTTGAAAATATCCTTTAACTCAGCCATGGCTCGATATCTTCTTCCAAGTCAGAGAAGTTGGTAGGTCCCAATTCCAGGTTGACAGTAGGGACACAGACCGCAAAGGTGGTAGAGATAAAATTTGGGCAGGAGAGACAAAGCCCTTCAACCATTTTGCTTCTGTTTCCTTTAGACACAAAAGCAGCTTAGGTCATCTCAGAGTTCACGTCTCCTCAAGGAGAGAGAAGGCAACAACACATTTTCAAGGAATAGCCCAATTATTTATAAAATCCGTAAAGTATGAAACATAACGACACCCCTGACAGGAGGTTGGGTCGGGCTTAATATTCTGTCCTCACACTTAGGGCTTGACAAGCAACTTCTGATTCCAGTTCTCGTTCCAAAGTGAGACTCTTCCAGATCTTACGTGTCTTCTCTCTCTCTGAGGTCCATTCAGTGCGTCTGATTCAATTGTAAAGCAATTATACTCCAATAAAGAAGTTAAATAGACAAAGAAAAAAACAAGCAAACAAAGGGCAGGACTTGGAAAATGCCTCTACTATATTACAAAGAATATCTCTTGTTTTCTTTTTGTCTCGGACACCTTGACCCTTCCTGTTACCCCCGTCCCCCCAGCTGTAAGGTCAGACTAAAGGTTTTGTCATAGCAGAAGGAAAGCAGACAACAAGCCCTTCCCTGAGGAAGGAAACAGTCTCAAGAGCAGAGCCTAAGTCTGAGTGCAGAGAGAGTCCGTGTTCTGGTCTGAAAGCATGGACAAAAAGCAGAATTCCCAGGACACTGGAAACCACATTCAAGTGAAGCCCTGGATGAGAGTGTTTTCTAACCATTAACAGCCTGCAGCGGGCGACGTGGTTTGTGCTCCCCGAATCCGGACCACTTCATGGTCTCACACTCACGAAGCAGACAGCTCAGATTTCCTACCTCCTAGGCAAGCTCTCCCCATCCACGCTCCCACTGGGGGTGGCATGGCATCAGGATGGTGGGGTCCCCCAAGGGTCTGGGGTGCTTGTGGGTGGAACTCCAGAGAACCCCCAGGTATTTCAAGTGTCCAGGGAGCCACAGCAGGTTGTGTCCAAAGCCAGGTCCTTCCTTGGACATGCCTGGGCATGCCAGGGCCTCAGGCATGGGCCTCAGCATCCTGCTTGACGGCCGGTTTGTAGATGACTCCTTTGTTGGCAACTTTTTTGCTGCTGGAACAGCAAGGACACATGAGTGTTGTTAGTCAAAGTGGAAAGAGAGGCAAGAGCAGCCTAACTCAGCTATGGAATGAGGCAAGTCAGATTCCTCCCTTGGAGACCTTTCTCCAGTTCTGTTGGTCTTGGGAGGAAACGCCCCCCAATAAAGCATTAACCAAAAGGGAACCTGTTCATTGTTCAACTGTTCTCTTTTAACGCTTGACAATACTTAGACCTGCGTTTTGATGAAGGTCTCATTACCACCCTGCTTCAAATCTCTGATTCCTACAGGGTTTCTGACAACCTCTTTTTTTCATAGCAGGAAAAATAAATTAGGTTTTAGGAAAAACTAACCATGACAATAAAAACACAAGCAAAGGGCATCAACGTGAGTAAGAAATCAAACAATTTCCCTCAGTTTCCTTCTGGGTTCAGGGAAGAAAAACCGGATGTCAAGATCTTAGAAAGAAGACAGTCTTGGTGCTTGTGTGTAGGTAAATGGGACCTCCCTTCCAAATCAAGAGGCTTGTCCAAGGTCTTAGCAGGGGCAGCAAAGCTGGCAGAACCACCTCCAACTCTGAGCGCAATGACTCTTGAACCACCAGCATCCAGTGTCTCACTGGATCAGTGGTGTTTGGGAAATGGCACTCCCAAACCAACCAAGGATAAGTGTTGGTACAGGTGACAGGGCTCTTTGTTCTGCAGGCTGCCTTCCCGAACAGATCAATCCTCATGGACACAAAGCCACCCACTCCCATCTTGGGCCCAAATCAGCTCACCTCTTCTTCCTTCTGAAAAGCCAAATGGATACTGCCAGGACAATACAGATGCCCAGAACGCCAGCCAGGGCCACGAAAAGGGCGATGCCTGTTGAGGGGTAGTGCACACTCATTACAATCCTCCCTTCCCCTTCATGTCATCCCCGTAGCACATGTGTGCGCAGTCAAGTGACAGCTGCAGAATCACCCACAGAAAGGTGTAATTTCCCCATCTCTGTTCTTAGGTTCTGGTCTTTGGCCTAGCAGGGTTGGCTGGAGTACTCACAGGGGGCCATTTGCAAATTGTAGCGATTCTCCAGCAGGGGTTCTCAAACTTGCACCAGCATCACCTGAAGAGCTTGTGTCTAATGTAGACTTTTTTTGAGCCCAACCCTCAGAGACTGATTCAATCTAGAGTTAGGCCCAGGAATCTGCATTTTAACCAAACACCTCTAGCTGTTGCTGATGTATGTGGTCCATGAACCACACTTTGAGAAACCCTGGGCTACAGAATAAGAACTTATTCCGTTTTTGCTTGCTGGATTTAAGGCCCCTTGAGATGCCTCTTTATCAGCTTTGGCCCCAAGTTCCATTACACAGTGCTAAGCAGTCCAAAACAACCAGGGCCCATTGCCAAGGTCAACTGGCTGGTCACCCAACCTCCATACTGGGCTTAGGCCTAGTTTTTAGGCAATGGCTTCCCATCCTGGCAAACAGAAGGTCTTGGATAGGCTTTTTGAATGTACACGTGCTGTAAAGTGATTAGGTCGTTCATTAGGGGAGCATTTGATTGGCAGCTCATCTTTGAATCAGAGAGTGACTTGAGGGTAAGACACACGCTGAGGAGGGGGTCAGGAGTCAGAGTGATAGCACAGAGAAGCAGAGAGGATGGGCTTGAAGAATCACAGGCCCAGATCACACCGAGAATCACAGTGATCACCCAGCTGCAGCATGCACGGCCGGTTGGCCACATACCCAGACTCGGTCCTGTGTAGGTAGGGTCTGGCCCTTCAAAGGGGAGAGGAAAAGACCAGAAATTAACCGAGTCAAACCCTGGCATATTTGACCAGTGTGTTGAGCAAAGCTCTACCTTTTGTTTGGGTGGAGGTACCGGGCTGATGCAGCCCTCCTGGGGATGTTCACTCTTGGCTGAGGTGCCTGATGGGGTAGAGGGAATTGCCCACCCAGGGAATTCGCACCGTGATCCCTCCCTCTGATGCTCCTTTAATCACAGCAGTCTCTTTGTGTGGCTAAGACTTCAGTTTTTGATACAATATGGCCAACTTGGAAGGTGAGGAAGGGTAAGAATCAGAGTCTACCTTGGTGGGCTGTCATCTGCTTCTCTGGCACCTACCTCTCTTCCTCAGCAAGGAAGCTGCCAGGTTCTAGCTGGCTGGGGCCAGCAGAGCTTGGTTGGAACCTGTCACCAGCCTTGTCCACCCATCCCCGTCCAGTACTGTTGTCATGGTTTGGTTCTATTTTTGCTTTGGCCCCGGTGGACAAACTGGAGAAGCCCCTCCACCATACCAGCCTCTCTTCCCTGCTACATGGAGACAGAGGAGCGTGGCTTCTTCAGCAAGTTATTGTTGGAGATGAATGGGGTGAGTTAGTGGGGTCCTCAGTGGGGCTGAAATAGTGCCCAGTGATCTAAGGTGAAATCCCATGGTCAGCCTGCTAGGAACCTCTCTGGAGAGGGCCCTGAGTGAGCCTGTCCTCTCGAGTAACACAGAGGAGCCCAGTCACAGAGCCCCCAGGTGAGCCCAGCTGCTTCCAGGTTCTCAGAACTACTCATTCTTCCAGTCAGATTCTCCATCTAAAGAAAGTCTCTGCTTACACACACCTGCCTGTCTGGTGGTTTTCTGATCTCAGTAGAAACTTCTAGCTTGTGGTGCGGGGGAGAGGATGGGGGGTTGTTCCAGTTCACACTGGAAGCCAGAGTTGTGCAGATGGTGGCCACCCAGCCAGACACTCAGGAGAGCCTGTACCCATAGAGCCCACCATGGCGACGGAGACCCTGGGAGAGTCCCGATCAAGTGTGAGATGCAGGCAGAGGGCCAGGGACCACCTCCCTTTGGGGCACTTGATACCCTGGGGAACCAGACCTGAGACTGCAGGGTGAGGTTTTGCTCAGCCCCTTCTCCTGCCATCTGGGCCCAGTCTGGCTGATTCCCCTGGGGCCATCAGCCCCAAGTTCTTTCCCTACTGTCTTCCTTCACAGTCTAATATTGAGCCAGTAGCCTCCCTGGTCCACGGCTGGGCCCTATTTGTCCCTGGTCTGGCTTCCCGGGTGGCCCCAGACTGTTGAAAGGATAAGCAGGGCAGGTATGGATAGAAGCCGTCCACAAAGGGCAGGGTGGCCTGTTCTCTTGGCTGTTGCCGGCCACCACTGGCAGCCCACGGCCTCCCAGGTGGCAGAGAGCGTGGCTCCCCTCGCTTGATTCCCTGCCCTGAACACAGGGACCAGTCTGTGGCTTGGGGAGATTCTCAGGACGTGAGTCTCCCCCTGGGGAAAGCATCAAGTGTTTGTACAGCAAATGTTCTGTTCCCTGCATGGCCTGTGGCCTCTGCACACTATAATTTGTTTTGTTTTGTTTTGTTTTTTAAGGTACCTAGAGGTAACCAAGGCCTCTAGGATCTTAAAAACAACAACCACTGAAGAAAAACCCAACTAGTCGTGATTTCTTTTCCAAGCCTTTTTGATGAAATACACTTTTTTTTTTTTGTTCCTAAAGCTCCAGATGCTTGTACTAAACTAGTTCTTGCCACATAAGACTATTACTAGTAAGCCTAACCACTTGGTTAAGCCGTCCAGGTTTCTAAAGTCGTCGCTTTCACAGTCACCTCAAACATCCTGAGAGCCACACAGGCCCCCAGACAACTGACAGCCCCGCTCTGGGGCTGGAGGAGGTGCCCTCAGGCCATGGGCTTAGGGGGCGGAGTGAAGGCTTGGAAGCAAGGCCCCAGGCTTGAGACTTTCCTCATGCGCACGTGGCGCAGCTGGGTGGCTGATCTGGAGGGAGAGTCTGGCTTTCCTGTGTCACTGAGCAGTGTCCTTGGCTGTATTAGGCCCTATAAACAACAGCCTAATTTAATCCAGGGCTCTAATGTGGGTTCCTTGCTCCTGGATGACGACTTCTTAGGGCCTAAGTTGCCTCTCCTTGGAAACAATGAAACAAGACCAAGCAGGTATGAAGACAAGGAAGTCCCCAGAGACTGGAACAGATGCTTTACGGACCAGTGTTTGATGCAGCAAAAAACAAAGCGGCTTGACTGGGCAAGCGAAGAGCACAAGCCCCTTGGGAAGAGGAATGGCAGCGAGGGCGGCACCTCGTGGGGATTCTACCCGCCAGGAGCCCCAGGGCAGGAAGATGACGTTGGGATGCTATCTCCTGCCAGGTGAGACAGCACCAAGCATCAAGGAGCAGAGCTCCTCTGCTGAGCTGGATAAAGCGCAGGGCTTGGGTCCCACTGGAGGCAGATGCCAGAGCATCTGCTAACTAAAGGGAGAGGGGAGGTCACAAAAGGCATCAGGAGACCTGTTGGGGCGACTAGAGAATTAGTGCCCAGAGAGAGAAGCCGAAGCCTGCATCCCCGCAGCGCCTCTGGGCTGTTGCAGAGAACAGGCATCAAAGATGGTGCAGGGAGGGGCAAAGATTCACTTGCAGGTTAAACACAGAAATGGTTTCTGAATGGCAGATGAGACAGGGAGTTCCCACGGAAGCACAGTGGGCCAGACAGGAGAAACGAGACAGGCTGGTTGACAGAGACGGCCCACGAGAGGCACGGGGTGAGAACGCAACGCCGGGGCCCCTGAGCTGGCAGGTACGAGGGCACGTGCCACACAGACGTGGGAGAGCTGCCTGCTCTCCATACAAGGCTCCGGTGCAAGTCAGGGTCAGCAGAAGGTGGGCAGTACGACGCACAGAAGGAAATCACACAGATAGAGAAGAACGCCAGTACCACATGCCTCACCCGGGAAGGTACAGGCCCCTGAGAAGATGAGCAAGCTGCTCGCCACGGGGCACTGCTACCTGTCTGGCTGGCTCAGGTGCTGCGTCTTCCACGGGCGTCTTGCTGGACCCGAGGGATGCTGGCTAACTGCGTCTGAGGTCTTCTGAAGCCTCAGGTGCACACCCAGAAAAGTCCAGCAGGAGGAACAAGCACCTTATTTACACAGCTTGCAGTTCCTGAAACAAGTCTAGCATTTTCTAGGTTGATTTGCAGTTCTGTTTATTCAAACAGAGTTTTGAAAAAAAGGAATACAATCCTTTTCCTTTCAGTGTATTATTTTAAAGTATGGACTGTTTTAGTAGGTGACATGTTCCACAGTGATTAGACACGTATACATATAGGTGTATATCTTTAGCAGCCTCCAGTCTTATAAAAGAGGCAGGGAGAGTTTTGGTTTAGCAGGGATTTGAGAGTTTAAATATATAAAATCCAGTTTCAGATGGTAAAACTCTTGTTACTATGCTTAATACAAGTCACAGACTCAAGTAACTGAAATGCTGGTCCTCTCTTTGGATGATGCTTTGGTAAGAAAAGCAAGGAAGATGCCCTCCGTAACCACAGAGCGTAACTACCTTAAGAGGACATATTTTACTGGAGTTTTTCTTAACACTGTGGAACCCTGTTGAAGAAATAATTTCTACAAATAAGTCTGCCCAAAAGATGCCGCCAGATTACATGTGGGAACTGGTTTTCTATGACCGTGCTAGGGCCTGAGGGCTTTGCCTTCCAGATTGCAGGAATGCAGGCCCAGAAGAGAGAGCCGTGCTGCTCTGAGGGGGCCTAAACCCTGGAACGGTGGGCGAGGGTTATTATGCAGCCCTGGTGCTTCATGCTCTCAGTTCCCTTTGGGGGCCAGGCTGTTTGTGCTGCAGGAATGACAGGTGGTGGGACCGGGGCTCTTACCCCTGTCAGGCCAGATGACAGAAGGCCTGACGGCCTCCCTCAGCACCCCCATCCCATCCCGGACCTTTAACACTTGACAGCTATGTTCTGATCTTTACGTTTTCCTCAACAAATAGATTGATTTGAATGCTGTTGGCAAATTGATAACAAAGCAAAATAAAACTTCATAAAACTAAAACTTGACAACCAGTCAGGCTTCTGTTTAGATCGTTCTGCAGAGAAGACACTGGTGGGGAGAGGGGAAGGGAGACGGGTCGGCTCTATTCCTTCAGACTTGTAATGAGCACCAGGCACGGTGCCAGGCACAAAAGGCTAGTAAGACGCCCACAGCCCCTGCTTTAAGGGACTCGTGGTGTGTGGGTAACAGCCATGTTTTTTCTTTTTTTTTTTTCTGCGTGGTAATACATAATTACCCTGTGGTGTGCTAAAAACTATAACACAGATGAACAAGTTCAGCTGCACTGAAGTAGGAGACTGTAAGTCACCCTCAGGGGCATGGGGAAGACTTTGGCAGGATATGGTTGGAGTTGGGTCTTGAAAATTTTTCCTGGTGGAAGAGGTGAGGGGCATCCCAGACAAAGGGACTCGTGTGTGCAAAAGTCAATAGCGTGCACACATGAAAGCACCTGCCATGTTGAAGGAGGCCCCGCAGGGCAGGATGGGAGCAGGGGAGACATGCTGGAAGGATCAGCTTTCCGCCTGACCCCTTCTCCCGCTGTTCGGCCCAGAGGCTTATTGCTGGGAGCAAGAGAACATCCCTGGTGGGCTTTTCTGTTCCCCGCAGTGGCTAACGTGGGGCGTGCTCAGTAACACGCGGTGTGTTGAACTGCATTAGGTGTGACTAGGACTCCACTTCTTAGCACATTTGACGATCATTCCTGACTATTCAGACCCTGTATCCAGGGTAGGCGATTTTAAGGGGTACTCCTCTGGTCTTTCACTTGGATCCTTTGGAAGAATTAATCTTTTTCCATCTAATAGAGTTTATTTATAAATAGGGACTTTTAGAAAGTTGACAAGGTCAATAACCACAAAGCATACATTCTAGTCTCAAAAAATTAGATAATTAGGCATCTTAGCTTTGTAAGGTTTTTTCTCTCTCTTTTTTAAACATTTTATGAAACTACCCAGGTCCCTCAGGGTCAAGCAGATACTAATCAGGCTACTCCACAGCTCTGCTGAGGGGGAAAGCCCTACCCCTCGACTGCCCAGCGTCCTTGTCTAAGTGTCGCCTCAGCTGGCTCCAGGCTCTGAGGCATGTGACATGCACTCGCTCAGAGCAAGCGCACTGAAGACACGATTATAGAAACTTTCTGGCTTCCTCTTGGCCTTCAAGTTTTCCTTGCCCTGACATGTTGAAAATAGAACTTGATAACATTGGCATTTGGGCTTTATTACCCTTTTTCATCTGGACCCAGTGTGGGTGTCTTTGGCTGGGAAGAGGTCAACTTTAGGGAACCGAGAATCGGGCCCCTGAACTATATAGATGTGCCTCTACTGTCTTTCTCCTTCCTCACATCGGGCAGCTGACTCCTACGAGATCTGGACTGCTCCCAGGATGTGTTCCTCCTCTCCAAGACCCCACCTGGAGGACGTGAGTCTTGTTTCCTCTCTTCAGCTCAAGACTTCCATTTGTGCCACTTGGAAGAGGCACTTTTTAAGAGCTGAAAAAAAGTGCCTGGCGTGACTTTCATCTCTCCACAAGGACAGGGCATTTTAACCAAAGGCAACAAGAAACAACATACACGAGAGAAAAAAAAAAAAATCATATGAAAGGGAAGGAACAGAATGATGAGGGCATTCTGAAGAAAGTTGCTACCTCAGAGGCACCTGGACCCCTGGTGAAGGAATTGGTATGCTTCTTTGAAGGGTGAATAGTTCTCTCTCGTCTACTTCTGTTAGCCTTGGCCCTACCCAATTATACCAGAAGAGTACCTACTCAAATCCTAAAGGAAGATGGGAAACAGGGATAGAATAGAATAAAGACCAGGGCATGTGAAATAAAACCCTAGAATCCTGTGATAGGAGTGGGAAAAAAAGTTCTGGGCCTAGGAGAGTCATTGTACAATCCATAGGGCAGCGGTTCTCAATCAGGGGCAACTTTGCCCCTCCTCCCCCAGAGACACTTGACAATGTCTAGAGATGTTTTGGCTGTCACAAGGTGGGGATGCTGCTGGCATCTAGAGGGTAGAGTTCAAGGACACTGCTAAACATCCTGCAGTGCAAAGGCCAGCCCTCACAGTGAGAATTATCCAGCCCCACGTGTCAGCGTTGACGTGCTGATGCCAAGGCTGAGAAACCCTGCCCTAGGGCCGTCATAGACTCTACACCTCCTAAGGACAGAAACCAAGCTCTGTGTTCCTTTTCTAAAACAGTTGAAGAAAATACAGCGTCCGGTTAAGTGATTCAGTCCCAGTTGTTCCAATTTGGTTAAACCTCAGATCCCCCTCTCCAGGTCCGTGCACTTTCTTTCATAAAGGATTTCCTTAACATTACTTTTTTCCTGGCAGAAAACTCCAGAGTTTTCATTTTCCAACCCCATAGTTCCTGTTAACTTTCAGAGAAGACCCTGAATTAAACCAGCCCCTAATTACAGACATGCCTCAGTGGAAGAGCCTGCAAACAATTGAGTCCAAATTGCTCAAGGTTCCCACTGACAAACAAGCTTACCCCATCAACCTGAAAGGACATGTTACAGTCTGAGACCCGCGCCACGTTGGTGTGAGAAGGCCCTTGTGAATTGCAGGCGCCCCTGGGAGGATGAGGTTTGGGGCTTCACTCCTTTGGGGCTGCCTTATCCTTGTTTCTTAGGGGACAGCCCCATTTGCTGCCCGAGTCTTTGGGAAATGAGGGGAAAGGGAGAATTCTGGCCAAGTTTCTATAATCAGCCTTCAAATGAACAGGTTTGCCTTAGACTGCCACGGATTCTTACTTGAGGGAGAAAGCCCAGCCCAGCCTTTGGAAGCAGCAGCTCTGGGTAAGCCATGCTGGAGGGGCAGCGGCAGAGCTGCATTTGGGCTGTGATCTCCACGTCCTGAGCTGGAGCCGGTCTGGGGGCTTCTGCTTAGAGGCCCCTCAAGCTCCCCCAGCCAGACTGGGAGGGTCTACTGAAGCGCTCTGTTACCAGCCTGACTGCACTGCCTGCTCTACAGGCGCCAGCTTAGACCTGAACTGGTCTAAGAAGATGGCTAATTATCCCCGAGGCTACAGTTCATTGTACACGTGGGGGTTACTTTTGGATGTCAAGTTCCTGCATGCTTTCTTCTGTTTCTCTGTAACTGCCCTCACACACTGTCCCTGCAACGTAAAGTCAGGATGGACAGTTGTTAGTGTCCACTTAGAATCAGAACATGTTAGCACCGAAAGGACGTTAACTCACCTAGTCCAACCCATCATTTTATGGCTGAGGAAACCAAGGCCAAAGAAGGGACATGATTTGCCTGCGTCATATAGCCAGGAGGAAACAAGGTGAGGCCTTGAACCTGGGTCTACTGACTGTTGAGGAGTATCTGTCACACCATCCCTGGTGACTTGTAGAGACTTAGCACAGAGAACAGAGCTGACTATTATCCTTGAATCACAAGGCAAATTCTACCTGATCTATGTGGGCAGAGTCCCTTATCTCCAGGAGGAGTTTTATTTTATTTAAGAGTTGAAGTATTTCCGTTTAACCCTTGACTACTATATACTTCATTTAGAAAAATAGGAAAAGAGAATGTTATATCCAGAATGGAACACCAGGGGATAATTCTATGCATTTGAGGTATTTCCTGGAAAAGGAGTTGGTATAGTTACCATCATGGACACCCTCAATTTTCAGGAGGGGCCATTGTTTATAGATTCAGTTTGCAGACCAAGAAACTGGTGGAAAGAGGGAGATGACCTTAACTAGTGACATCTGGAGAGGAGAGCACAAAAGATAAATTCTTGGGCAGTTCTTGATTAAGTAACTGACAGAGAAGGACGTAATTCTGACCATATGTGTGGGTCAGGGCAGAAGGGCATGTTTCTAAAGCTTTCTGGCAAGGGCCTTGAAATCCAATCTTCCTGTGGTCCACCAAGCTTAGCAGGTGACAGTTACAATCTCACACACTACGAAAGGAGCAACAACAGAACAAGGTGCCCCATGTGAGACGAGGAGAGCTGATTCTCTGACAGGTGGGTTAATGGTCCTCCTTAAATATGAACCCTTGGCCCAGCTTGGCCACAGGCGATGTGAGAAAGTGAACTTAGCGATTTGAAGAGTGTGGGCCCCTCACCCCTTTCCCCGGGCCCCCAGCTTCCAGCTGTCTTGATGTAGATACCGTGCAAGTCAAGATGTTAACTGTCCATCTGGGAGGTTATGGTTACGGATTTAAAAGGAAGAACTGAGCTTCCATAGCTCAGGAAGAAACCGAACTACTAAGCTTCATTCCGTATAGATCTCGGATGCCTGTGCAAGCTTCAAGGAGATGAGACAAAAGGCAGTTCTGAAGCTACTTTCTTGTCTAACGGGCCCTGCTACATTGGACCATGAGCTGCCTGTGGCTCGGATTTGGGTTATGCCCATTTTCTAAAACCTTACAAAGGAGCATCCCTGGACCTTGGTGGTGCTGGTGGTGCCAGGAATCACCTGGCAAGGCCAAAGATGGGCCTTGATGCCAAGAAAGCCTGTAAGAAGTTAGAAGGTTTGATCTCATGAAAAGGGCCCTATCATGTATCTTAGGAGAAGGGGTAGGTAGTTCTTCAGGGCAGAGAGGCCCCCAGAACATCCTCTCTTCCCCATCTGTGGGAGACTCCCAGACTTAATGATTGTTCCGGTCCACGCGCCTGGAGGGTCTGGCTCGCGCTTCTCTACCAAGGCTCAGGGAAGTCAAGGTCAGTGGAGGGAGACCTCAGTAAACCCACACACGGTAGCTCCTCACGCATCTGGTTCCCTTGGCAGCCAGGGTGCTCTTAACCCATCTCCTAAGGGTATCAGTGACAGTGCCCAAGAGCAGGCACCCGATTTCATACAAAACAGACATCTCGGCACCACACCCGCCACACACTGCATCTCCTCACCTTCATGTCGGAAGGAGACGTACACCAGCCTCTCATCAAATTTCTGGACCTGCCGGAAGTTGTGGATCATCTCTCTAGGGGACGGGTCCTCCACCCGTGTGCAGTACAGGGCTGTCTCCAAATCCGTCAGCTACGGGGGAAGAGCAGAAACACACCCCACGGGCAGAGTGACGCCCCCTTGCCTGACCTCGAGGGAAAGGACCACCAGATCTCACCTCCGAGGCCTGGCAGGAGACCCTTGAGAAAGCAGTGGGGAAGCCAGAAGCTGCCCCTCCCCTGCGCGTGTCTGAGTGATGGGGCTCGGCGAGCCCGTGTGTCTTCCCACTGTCTTCCCACCTCCCGGGGCTGCCGGAAGGGTTCATGCTGTCAGCTCCTGATTGAGCCTGAAATCTGCCCTGCAGGGAGGGAAACCTGGGGTGGTGAGGGGTTCCTCAGCCTCCCACGGAGACTGCATTCCTCTCCTGAGCCTCATTCAGGACCCAGCTCTGAATCAGAGGGGCCTGGGCCTTAGTCTGATGGTCCCATCAAGAGGAACCAAAAGAGGGAGGCAAGAGTCTCACAGGTCATCTGACTTCTAGTTCCATGGTATTTTCATACACCCATATAGATCATGTAACTGTTTCCAAGGCAGTTTCTGGGTTAGGACATATTACTGCCTTTCTGAGCATTTTATCTCTTGATTCATCACGTCTTTATTCCCGTCAGCCTACTTGCTGCCATTTATTGAGGTTACTCAGATCAATAGCTCATAGTAGAAAGGAAGGAGCAGCAGTGAGAGCTGTGCTGGCTCATGAAGCGGGTGGGGGCCGTGAGCCAGTGTGCAGCGGCCCCCTGGCCCCGTCTCCTGGGCAGCCATACTTCCGACTGATGAAACTCAGCTGCAGGGTAGAGACACCGGCAGTGACCTGGAACTCAGCTCTATCTTTGGGTCTTAGCTCTGTCACTAACCAGCTGGTGATCCCCAAGTTTCCTCAACTCTCTAACCCTTGCTTTCATCACCTAAGAAATGAGAGGGTTAGAGATGATTCCCAAGGACTCCGTCCCCCAGTTTTACACTAGACTGTGAACTTCTTGAGGGCAGAGATCCTCATTGCTGTAATCCCCATCCCCTCGGCTTTGTTAAACAGTCTAACCTGATCCTGTCTTTATTCTGCCCCTGTAAAGTAGCCATGCTCTTTCCTGCCTGGGAGGTAGACACTATCCACTGAAGGATATATTAGGAAACGCAGCTTAACAGCTCTTATTTAAAGAACTGTGGAGACAGATTCATTTTCCCCACTTGACTTGATAGCTCCACTTTTGAAGCTCAGCCTGTAATTTCTGAAGTGCTTCCAAGCCCCTGTGATATTTGGAGAGGTTTTGAATAGCTGCCAGTGAAACTCTAAGTGAGGAAATTAAGTCGTTGATTATGATATGGGTGGTGGTAGGGTCCGAGGTACTACGTGCTCTCTGACAAGAAAGAGCACGACAGTTACCTGCTGCTGGGAAATTTCCACAGGGTTCCGGAAAACCGTCCAGAGCACGGTCGGGTAGCAGGGAGGTGTGGTCAGGGACCCTCGGTAGCGGTAGTACTCCTCAGGCCTCTTCGGCAGCAGCTCTTCGATGCTGAAACCCGGAATGGACACTTCTTGGCCTGGAGAGACGTGTTGGGGGATGATGTCAACTTGCTCCCCAAGGCAGAGGTGCAGCTGAGCATATGAGAGACTAGGAAGGTGAACTAGCCCCATTCTGAGCCACCTGATCCTAGGACTTGGTCACAGACAGTACCCGGCCCCCTGCATGGGTTCTTCTTCAGATCACACAAGGGTGAATACACTCTTCTCCAACAGAGGGTGAATACGCATCCAAGGACCTCTCACCTTTGTACTTTACATCTTTAAGGTGACTGAAGATCTTGTCATATGATGGATTGAAGGAGCCCATCTGCAATAGAGATGGGGCAGGTTGAACAGGGACAGAATTCAATAGGCTGAGCTTGGCTTGACAATTGTAATGGAAGGGCTCTGCTGAGGGTGTGTAATCACCACTGCTGAGATCCTCCCCAAAGGATGCACTTTACTAGGACAGTCATGATGCATCACTAGGCTGTTAGGGGGTTGGCGGAATGGTCCTGCCCTCTTGCATCTCAGGACATCCTATTTCCAGCTCAAGGCACTGGGGCTGGGGTGTCCCAGAGCAACAGGTAGAGCTTGTGCTCCTGATTATCTGGCTGCGAGCTTAACGGCCACAAATAGCATGTTCTCTAACCAGAACTGAAGGGAGCTTGAGTTCATGCAAGCCAAGTCAGGCAAGTAAGTATGTTGAGAAACGACATACGTGCTGTCTCCTTAGGGGGGAAAATGCAAGCAAATCAGGAGATGTTCCCATGTTCTGGGATTAAGGAAAGAACTTATGCTGGGGTTCCTATAAAGGATGGAGCTTGGATGCTGGAAATTGTATCAGGCATGTGATGGGGCAGCAGTGAATGATTCCCCACCCCCGACAGGCCCTGTCCAACTTGGCAATTCCTTGATTATGCAGTAGGGCTGGAGACTAGGACTCATCTTTCCAGTGTCACCTAGGACATGCCCATTCCTGCTGTCCAGCCACAGAAAGGGCTGCCTCCAGGCCAAGAGAGCAGGAACCCTGTGGGGAAATAGCCCCTGCTCTAGAGTCAAGACACAGCCGAAACGGAACAGACAGGTGTGCATGGAACCAAATGCCAAGTCTGAAGTCATCCTGACATCAAATTTCATGTAAAATACGTCTCAACATCTCTTACCTCTATGAGAACAGCTAGGACCGCGAGGCCTTCTGGCTTGTCACTGGCGATGCTGGCATTGGGGTACAGGTCCGAGTTATAATAGACCATATGCAGCTGCAGTGGGAGAGGGGAGATGAGTTGCTGTCTATCAGGGGATAGGGTCCCATGGGAAGCTTTCAGTTTTGCAGGAGACTGGAATCCAATGGGAGGGACAGACCACCCCCATCCCCAGCTAGATTCGGCCTCCCAGACCCTTGCCTCATGGCCACCCCAGTGTTCCCTTTTCTCTCAGTCCTCTAGACTGCAAACTCCACCAGGCCAGTCTGTCCATCTTATTCACTCATGGTATCCCAGTGTCTGATAACGGTGCTTGAAAAGTACCAGGTACACAATAGATTTTGAATGAATGAATGAACAAATTGGCTTTTATACTAGCTGTGAAAAAGCTTGGATACTTTGGAGCACTTCTCCCTTCTGATTTTTCCTACTTATTCTGGAGCCTGGGGCAAAATGGTCCCATGTGGCTTGCCCAGCCTAAGCCCGGCCACTCTGCATTTAATCTGGGGGCCGGGGCAGTAAACCTCCAACTGTAACTTAATCATACTTGTACCCAGAGCAGGACATGCATTTATCTCTCAGGTGGAGACAATCACAACATGACTTTTATACAGGTTTTATCAACTATATTTTAAGAGACCATGAAACAAAAATGCTACTCCATGAATGTAGACCCCAAAATACCATTCTAAACTCATTTTTTTTCAAAGCAGAAATTGCTTATCATTATTAAAGTGAGGAAAAGAGAAGTTTTTGAGAAATGTTGGGTTTAAAAGGTCTAGGTAGGGCTTCCCTGGTGGCGCAGTGGTTGAGAGTCCGCCTGCCGATGCAGGGGACACGGGTTCGTGCCCCAGTCCGGGAAGATCCCACATGCCATGGAGCGGCTGGGCCCGTGAGCCGTGGCCGCTGAGCCTGCGCATCCGGAGCCTGTGCTTCGCAACAGGAGAGGCCACAACAGTGAGAGGCCCGCGTAGCGCAAAAAAAAAAAGTCTAGGTAAACTCTGATGAGTGATGTTGATAATGAGGGAGGCTATGCACGTGTGAGGGCAAAGAGTATATGAGAAATCTCTGTATCTTCCTCTGCATTTTGCTGTGAACCTAAAATGCTCTTAAAAAAAAAAAAGTCTTAAAAAATTAAAAAGAAACAGACTAGGTAAGCATTAAGACATTATTATGACAAGCTCTGACAATGTTTAACCTGATTTTTTTTTTTCTTAAGCAAAAAAAAATGTTCATTTGGATCAAAGAATGCGATTTGGGGCACACAGATTTGGGTAGCTTCCCAAACAGTGTCCTGCTAGGGAGTAAAAGGGGCTTTTAAAGGCAAAGAAGGGAGGTTTGCATTACAAAGAATTTTGTAATTTTCAAGTTGGAGGCAGAAGCTAGTCTTGGCTAAACATGGTTGAATACTAAGGCTGTTACTAGAGGGAGGGAAAAGTTCGTTAATGTGACAAGTTGCAGGTGCTCTTGCAGAGTCCATGGAGTATTGGTGGTTTGGCCCAGTTCAGAAGTTCATGGTTCCCGCTGGTGAGGACGTGCATAAGGTTCACCTCCTTAATGGCCTCCTAGCTCCATTTTAAAACCCCTTGACGTAAGTGACTCCATTTTATTTCACAGTCCTTTCTCCTGATTCTCTTGGAATCTGTCATCCTCCCCCTACATGACAAGGTTAAGTCTGTGATCTGAGACTCCCCACCAATTGGTTAGTAAATATTTCCATTTTCAGCTGCATTGGTGTTTGTTTCAATTGTCATTTTCTTTGTTGTCTCTTCTCTCCAGATGTGGCTTTTGCCTCAATATTAAAACAATTCCAGCCTTCAGAAAACAGGTGGATAGATATTTGTAGAGTGAAAGTGTTCCTAAAAATCTCAGATAATCCCTCGTTTCCTGCCAGAGGCTGCTCTAGCCCATTCTAAAGGGTTATAGCTGGACCTCTTGGCAGTTGGCAAAAGGGGAATAGTTTGTATTGCTTGTCATCAGCTTTATACAGGAAATGAAGTTTGTCTTAGGTCTACCAGCAAGCCTGCTCTGCTCTTTGTCTGTTCTCTCTTGCCTTATGTGATGTGTTAAAATATATCCACAAATTATTTGACTCGTTCTTCAGAAAGTAGAGCCTAATTCCTCTCCCCTCAGGTGTGGCATTGACTAAATGTCTTGCTTCTAATAAATCATGTAAGGTGGAAGTGATAATATATGACTTCTGAGACCACGTCATAAAAGGCATTGTGGCTTTCGCCTTGCTCACACTTGGATCACTCACGGTAGAGAAAGCCAGCTGTCATGTCATAAGGACACCCAAGCAACTCTATGAACAGGTTCACGTAGCAAGGGACTGAAGCCTCCTGCCAATAGCCAGCATCAACTTGTCCACCATATGAGCCATTTTGGAAGCAGATCCTTCAGCCCCAGTCAAGCTTTCAGATAACTGTAGCCCAGCCAATACCATGACTGCAGTCTCATGAGAGACTCTGAACCAGAGCCAGTCCCCTAAGTTGCTCCCAAGTTTTTTACCCACAGAAACTGCAAGATAATAAATGTTTGTTGTCTTAAACTGCTAATTTTTAGGGTAATTTGTTATGTAGCAATAGATACCTAACACACTTTCCTTGGTTGAACCCCTATCTGGGCATCTTCACATCTTCACTTACTTCTAAATAACTCCTTCTCACACTTACTCACTCAAGGCGCCTAAGAACATATCTGGTTTTTTCCATCACCTTTGAATACCTCATAGTTAAGGTAATATTTGTATCACAAACTCCCTTATGTCATGCCTTGGATTGATTTTTCTATGATCAATGTTATATTTTCTTCAGGTATTAAAGCTTTAAACAATAAAGCATGTTGTTGGAAATCTTTATCATTCTTCACAGAAAAATTCCTTTAATTTTTGGGTAGTTTAAATATATTATGTCTATTCTACATTCTCCTTCTGGACATTAAGAGCTTATAGACATGACTTCATTCTGATAAAGCCCCTTAGACGTGCAGGAGTGTCATCCTCCTACTTTGTTTAACCTGATTTTTAATCCTAAAGGTAGTATCACCTGTCCTCCAAAAAACTATATTATATATGATCACATGTATTTTAGTTGATTCGTTGCCTCTTGAGACTCTGACACACTGAGATTTTACCTCTCTTTTCCTTTTTCTTCGTTAACCTCTTTTCCCATCTTATGTGATTATAAATAGAATTCAAGCATATTTTAATGAATACAGCTCAATGTTCCCCACTTTTCAAGTGGCCCTTTCTAATTAAAAAAAAGTTATATCAAGTTATTTCTTCTTTTTAATGGTCCTCTATTAAGGATTTCTTAGGGGCTCCTACTTTACCATCTTTCCCCCCCAAAGGATGTAGCCTCCACACCATCTTGGCCTGGCATTGCTTTGGGAAACAGTGCAGAACTCTATGTGGCTAAAACCCTGAAGGTCCTAGATCCTTATTTCTTTTTATTTATTTATTTATTGTCTATTTTTGGCTGCGTTGGGTCTTCATTGCTGCGCACAGGCTTTCTCTAGTTGCAGCGAGCAGGAGCTACTCTTCGTTGAGGTGTGCAGGCTTCTCATTGCGGTGGCTTCTCTTGTTGCGGAACACAGGCTCTAGGCGTGTGGGCTTCAGTAGTTGTGGCACATGGGCTCAGCAGTTGTGGCTCACGGGCTTAGCTGCTCCGCAGCATATGGGATCATCCCAGACCAGGGATAGAACCCGTGTCCCCTGCATTAGCAGGGAGATTCTTAACCACTGTACCACCAGGGAAGTCCTGATCCTTATTTCTTTTTACAGCTGACCTTTGAGCTTGTGTTCTGTTTTAGCACTTTTCTCACTTGTTCAGATGAAATCAAGAGGAGGTGAAGACTAATACAAACAGAAGGGAATTCCCTGCTGAGAGGATTAAGAGAGTCTTCTTGTATAGACTCAAGCCAGAAGAACTGCTACACTTTCAAGGACCCTCCATAGAGAATCTGCCACTTTAGGGTCACCTTGATGTTTTTTCTCTGTTATTGACATTTATGGTCCATCTTCACCAGGTTCTTGGTCTGATGATGTGGCTTAATAGCAGAAAATTCAATAACTATTTTTAAATGCCCAAACCCTCTCAGCCTACACCCTAACTCCTTTACCCCCCATGGGAAAATAGAAGCCTCCTTATTGCAGTTAGGCTGAAAGAAATGGCTGTCCTGGAGGTTCAGAGAGGGGCCTGGTCTGGAATATGTGTACCTCCAGTAGGGCCATCCTACTGGGCCAGAATTATAGCTCCTCCACCTCTTGTAACTCGACCTCTAATTAGCCTAAGACATTAAGCAGTTTGGCCTTTAAGAACAGAGGGGAATGGTCGTGTCATTGTTTACCATGGGCTCCGTTAGCTGATCAGTAGCATTTATCCCTTTGTATTTATTGCCCTTTAAACATTCAGAACCACACCCCCAAGTGCAATCCCACGGGAACGCTGAAAAGGAGCAGCTCAGTCCCCCAGCCTCCGCTGAACACTTGTAGTGCAGGAACGAAGCTCTGCTCCTCTTCCCGTTTTCTTTGGCATTTGGGGTAGCACCTCAGAGCAACGTAACGCAACGCCGTGATGATGTCCCAGGCTATCCTCAGTGAGTCTCTGATGGCCACAATGCCCTACGCGTTATAATGCCAGTCATCCCTTGATTTGTGGCCAAATAGAAGAGTGACCCTGGACCCTGGTCCCCAAGCTCCAAGCACAACCCATGCCCGAAAGGAAAGATGGGATGGGAAAAACTTATGCAAGCAGCATGGCATATGAAGAAAACCGAAAAGTTGAGGGAGCACTTAGCCTTGTATGATTTGGCAGTGGGATGGTCAGCCACACAAGCTGGTGGGATCTTAATCTGTGCAGACAGAAGGGCGATGTCTAGAAAAGGGGTATGTGTGTCCCACTGTGTCCCCCGGGAGCACTCACTGCTTTCTGAGCAGCATCACTCAGTAAAAGACATGGAAACAAACTCCGCAAGTTCAGGAGAGGAAGGGAAGTGGGACACCGGGGATGAGCTGCAGCGTGGCCGGAGTGGCCGTACCTTCCGGTGCTGCCAGCAGGGCTGGGGTGGGTGTGTAGAGCGAGACGGCCCCCTCCACCTCACCCCCCGTGCTCTGATCTCGTCTGCACACCAGCCAAGTGGAAGGGTGCCAGACCACCCACCGCCGGGAATCCTCTGCCAGCCGGGCCGCCCCACTCACCTCGGCAGCAAATTGCTTCCCACCCACAGTGTGCTCCGAGCCGTGAGGTTCATTCTCGTCCCCCCAGTGCAGGTGCAGCTGCGAGGCATTGTAGCGGGCCCCAAGGCCCTGGATGTGCATGTCCTTGGGCAGTTTCAGCTTCACTGCAGGGAGAGGAGGGGCAGTCTTCAGAGCCCTGGCCAGCTGAGTACTGCCTGAGAGCAGGTAGACATCACCTGCCCGGGGCCTAGACAGGGGCGAGTGGATACAGCAAGGTGGGGACCGGTCAGAAACCTGGCCTCTTTCTCTGAGAATGTCCCCCTTTCACTAAAGCTATTCCAGTGGCACAAGCACCTTCTTGGTTCCCCTTGGAAAATGATGGCAGGAACTAATTTAGACCAATGGATGAACGTTTGTTTATATATCCATGTATTACACACTTGGCTATGAAGATAGAACCTGTCATGAAGTATCTGCCAAGCTGTAGAATTATATAACAACAACAACAATAATAATCGCTCTTTATTAAGCACCTCTCTATTCTGGATATTAACGTA
Organism: Monodon monoceros; assembly: GCF_005190385.1. NCBI lineage: Eukaryota > Metazoa > Chordata > Mammalia > Artiodactyla > Monodontidae > Monodon > Monodon monoceros. Next base: position 66,395,777 of record NW_021703778.1, read on the forward strand.
CATAATCTCTAGTCTTTACAGTACCCATCAATATGCCCATTTTCCAGATGAAACCTCAAGGAGTTTTAAAATTCTTATCCAGAGTCTCATGACTCATAAGTAGTCAAGCCATGATTCAAATTCGGGTTGGTCTGACTCCAAAGACTGGGCAAGCCCCCCAGTAAACTGCGTGGCCCCTTGAGTTGTTCATGGTGCCCCAGAATTCACTCCCGCACCATATCCAATAGGCCAAGAGGCTCAGGCCTGTCCCCTCTCCCATCCCAAGAGATGTGCCGCTTCTGAGAGGTACCACCCCGGCAGAACCAGCAGAGCCCAGGACCTGCAGCGTCCCCTGGAGAGAGTGGCCCAAGCATCCCTCAAGGCTCCCCTTTGCCCTCCTTCCTGGGTGCCTCAGTAGAACCCACCCTACCCCCTGCCCCGGCAGACAGAAGAGTCCAGGGAGCTGAGGAAAGCTCAGACACCCCTTCAGGTCTTGGAGGTCGCTCCCTCACCTGAATGGCCATTGTTGGTCAGGACAAATTGCTGGTTGGCAGACTCACTGTAGCCTTGGAAGTCAAGGGGCACAAGGCTGGCGTTGTACTGGAGGATGTCATCCTGCAGGTCTATTGGGGACTGCATCAGGCCCCCACATGATGGGTAGCTCTTGGACCAGCTCTCCTCCCCGTCGGGACCTGGAAGGAGAGATTCAGGTCCATGACTTAATCCGTTTTCCACTAAAGATTTTTCCTCACCTTCTAATTCTGTGTGCAATACAATTACTCCTTTTCTATTCTTTTCTTAATCCCTAGAGGTATACTCTTAAGGCCCAGAGACCCCAGCCTACAGAACCAGGTCATGCAAATGCATCCAGACCATTTGCTTTTGAAGTGATGTGGGGAAAGAGGGACCAGAGCAGCCCCGTGGCAGGGACTCTGCATTATTCTGTCCGTTGTTCATATTTCGACCTGATGCACATCCATTCCACTTGAAGACCTTGTGACTCTCAGCAACTTAGCATCTGTGCATTGAACGCCTCCTATGAGCAGGAATTGCTCTGGGTCTTGGGGCTGCCCAAGCTTACATTCTAGTGGGGAAGATTTTTTTTTTAATTTTATAATTTTTGTGTGTTTTTAGAAGCTAAGGACATTTGTTGTTGTTGTTGTTCAAGTTCAGTTTAAAACCTATGGCTCTCTTTCCTTTGGTACTTTTTAAAAATTGAAGTATAGTTGCTGTACAATATTATATGTTACAGGTGTACAATATAGTGATTCACAATTTCTAAAGGTTATACTCCACATAGAGTTATTTTAAAATATGGAATGTATTCCCCATGTTGTACAATATATCCTTGTAGCTTATTTTAGACCTAATAGTTTGTACCTCTTACTCCACTACCCGTATATTGCCCCTCCACCCTTCCCTCTCCTAGTGGGGAAGAATTTATTTAATCCACTGGGATGTCCCACGTTGGAAAAATTGGAGTCTGTCTCCAACTCCAGGTAGGTCTTTGAGGTTGGTGATTTACAGGTATGATCTTCCTGATAGGAAACCCTTGAGGACCTTGACTCTGAATACCCACATCTAGAGCAAGTAAAAACCCCCAACCTGATAGGGAAGCTTGGAAAATATCAAGTAATTTTAAGCCCGGAATCATGGAGCTAAATGCAGTGTTTACACTGGGGAAAAGTATGACAATATTACAAACTAATTATTACAATATAATTGACAAACTGGCAGTGAGGAGGAGCAGACTTATCAAATAAACCCTCCAGGGCTCAGGCTTCTTGCTAACTACCAGGTAATAGTCCTTCCCCTGGAAATGAAAATAAACAATCCAATCCCATGTTCACTTTCTTACTCGCACAGGGAAAAGTCTTTCAGGGATGTAAGGCTATGTTTAAAAGATTATCTCCCATGGTAATTAAGTGGATTTTCAAGCTGAGGTTTCTCCAGAAAAGCAAATAATTGGCAGGTCACGGCTCGTTAGAGTAGAACCATGGTGCCCTGTGGGCTCTCTAGGAGTTGGGAACCAAGGTTTGCCACCTGGAGTTCATTCATCAGTATTTCAGCACACGGAAAGGTGTCACCTAGAGCAGAAGGGGAAGGAATACCACGTCTTCTGGGCACCCTTGCCATAGACCACGGCACCATTTCACGGGAGCGCGTGTGTGTACACCGGCCTCACAGAATCCCCATCCCCCTATACCTTGTTCTCTAACTAGGGGAACTCACCTGAGAGTAGGGAGAGTCAGAAGCAAAACTTGGTGCCCACATTCATTTGAAATGCTATGGCGAGTTGGTCCTAGGTCTGGACACACACAAGAGAACCCTCTAATATTTCAGGCTGTCAGCCTTCGGGTATACCTTTTCAGAAATGTTGGAGCTGGAAGGGATTTCAGACTCTCCAGCCCAGCCTCTCACTGGACACCAGTTTTCCCAACTCTCACATGTCAGAGTTTCCACTGAACTGTATTGTTTTTCTTTCCACGGCCTCAAAGCCCTGGACTCAAGGCAACTAAACTACACCAAGATGGCGACTGGCGGAGAGGCAGGATGGAGGACACCAAGGCAGTCACTCCAGGGGGCAGACTGGATTAGGGCAGTTACTCAGCTGGGGGCAAAACCGAATCCCTTAGAGACCACAGGGTTCAGAGATGAAGCAGTCAAGAGGTATCATGCCAGCCCTGAGGGTCAGGAAGCAGCGCAGCTCCTAGGTGGCAGCCCTTCCAGAGTGAGGCTGCCAGCCTTTTCTCTGCTCACAACAGCATCTGGGCCCACAGCCAGGGTGGCAGAAGGTGCCAGACAGGCATGAATGGAAAAACTCAGGACGTGAAGAGGCATGGCAAAGAGATCTCCCCTTGAACACATAGCTAAAGGGAACTGAGTAAGAAGGACTTTCTTTTCCCAGAGCCAGAGCTCCCCTGAAGGTTTCATGAAGGAGGGACTGGGCCATCCCATTTCATCTCTGTGAACCCATGTTGTGCTTAGGATCACATGCATAACAGGCACTGAGTAAACATCTTCCCCAAAGAATGAAAGACCCCCAAAGAACAGAGAGCTCGGGGAAAGGTTATGAGGAGGAATTTTCCTTTTGCCCTAAATACTTTCGTGGAAGTTGGCCAAATTAGGTATTTGGGAGCAGAAAAGACTAAGGATATAAAAGGCAAACAGAGGGCTTCCCTGGTGGCGCAGTGGTTGAGAGTCTGCCTGCCGGCGCAGGGGACACGGGTTCGAGCCCCGGTCCGGGAGGATCCCACATGCCGCAGAGCAGCTGGGCCCGTGAGCCACAACTATTGAGCCTGCGCGTCTGGAGCCTGTGCTCCGCAACAAGAGAGGCCGCAACAGTGAGAGGCCTGCGCACCGCGATGAAGAGTGGCCCCCACTCACCGCAACTAGAGGAAGCCCTCGCACAGAAACGTAGACCCAACACAGCAAAAATAAATACATAAATAAAATTAAAAAAAAAAAAAAGGGCAACAGAGTCAGTGGTGGCAAAACCTTCCTAGGAAAGAGAAGCAGCTGTATTGGACCCGGAGACTCCAGAGAACCAGATTCCAGCACCAGCCGTCCCCCGCCCTCCACCTCCATGAGTGACCTCAAGCCAGTCACCTTCCCTGCCTTCGTCTCCTTTGCCCTTTGTACAAATGGGAGGGGTGGACACTATGTTCTGGAAGGTCCCTTCTGACTCTCAAGCTCTGAGACTTCTTAAGATTACTAGGACTAAGCACCTTCACCTCTGTATCAGGCCGGTTGGAACGGGTTGGAGAGAATTGCTCATCCAAAGGCAGTTCCTGGGCATGTGACGAGGTGCCCAGTGGGAACCAGCTGTGGGAACGAGGGCACAGGGTGCTGCTGCTCCTGAGCCTGGCGGGAGAGCGGGCAGTGCTGCCGGTGTGGGCTGCTGACCACTGGAAGCACTCGTCCTGAGTGCCCATCACAGGCCCTTTGGGCAGCGGGATCTAGGAAGCCTCTTCTATCCCTCCTCCTCCTCATGACGGTGATGGTGATGATGGTGATGTTAGTAGTTTTGGTCCTTACACCTCTACAACTCCATGGGGTCAACAAGGCAAGAATTGCCCCATTCTGTAGACGAAAAATTGAGATGAAGTGATTTGCCCAAAGACAGACTTTGGCTTAGTAACAGAGTTACCTTGCCTGGGTCACAGGACCTCCATGCCTTCTATTTCATTATTTATCCAGGAGATTTCGTGCACGCTCGTATCCTCCTTCTCCCATGACCTCCTTGAAGGCAAGGACCGTGTCTCATTCACCCCTGCCTTGTCCACAATGCCTGGCATAGAGCAGGCCCTCACATGTTTACTGAGCTGGATTCTCTTACTAATTTTCTGCTTGTTCCTCTCCAGGGAAGCATGCACCTATATTAAACCCCCTAGTTTCTCTCTATTCCCCCACATAATTTTCTTTTTCCTATAAAAAGTAAAGAAAAATGATGTTACTTGCTCAGGTTCAAAAGTTACCCTCCTAGCTTTCTAGTGTACCTGCGTGAGGTTTTGTTCTGTTTGGGCCCACTCATTGAAAAAGAAATCCGGTTGCTGGCTGGTAGCCTGGGAGACGATCTGCTGAGTATGGGGTTTCACTGCATTTCACGGGACTCTCCGCCAGCGTGTGATGGCTGTGTCCCCTTCTTACATGGCTAGAGACGTTGTCAGAGCAGCCTCTGATCTCTGTGGCTTGTGAGTGAGAGAGAGAGGTGCCATGTGGCTGGGCACCAGGACACCCAGTATCAGGCACGTAGGCAGCAGGCTCCCTTCTGCCCTGCAGCCTCTGTGTGAGCAACGTCATTGCTGATCTAACACTGCACTTTCTTTCGCTGGCAGCTACTGCCCAGGCTGTAATTTTTCAACTTGTTCTCAGCTTTCACACTCACGCCAAGCGCTCTGCTGCCAGAAAACCTCTCCTGGGACTGACTCTTCCAAAAGAAGCATTTATTTCCAGCTACCGTCAAAATGTGACTTTTCTCTCGGGCTCTGACTTTGCTTCTTCCGGGGATTAGATTCCTCGCGTGATCATGACAAAGGAGATCATGTGTATCTCCCAGTTTGTTTTTCCAACTAAAATCAAGGCATTATTTCTTTCCAGTTCATGAATTTTTCCGTTTGAGGCGAAACAGGAGTGGACCAAATTTCTGTTTTGAATTGTAACAAGAGATGAACGTGGCACGGCTCAAAATGCCTCTCATGCTTTCCAGCTGGGCATTATTGAGGCCCAGAGTACAAGACTTGCATTACCCGAGGACCAGAATTTCTTTCAGGGAAAATGTCAAATGCGTGCAACCGTAGAGGGAGGAGCAAAATGAACCCTATATCCCCGAGCTTCAACAACTAACAATCCACAGCCTATCCACCTTCATCTCTACCACACCTGCTCTCCCCTATCCCTGGATAATTTTGAAACAAATCCAAATATATTTCATCTGTGCATATTTCAGTATGTCTCTAAAACATAAGGGCTCTTAGAAAGAAAGCACAATACCATTACCACACTTAAAAGGTTAACAGTTCCTTAATATTATTAAATCCAGTCAGAATTCAAAATTTTCCAATTATCTCATATCTTTTCAAAACATTTCTTTTTACAAACAATAAATGCTGGAGAGGGTGTGGAGAAAAGGGAACCCTCTTGCACTGCTGGTGGGAATGTAAACTGATACAGCCACTATGGAGAACAGTATGGAGGTTCCTTAAAAAACTAAAAATAGAACTAGCATATGACCCAGCAATCCCACTGCTGGGCATATACCCTGAGAAAACCATAATTCAAAAAGAGTCATGTACCACAATGTTCACTGCAGTTCTATTTACAATAGCCAGGACATGGAAGCAACCTAAGTGTCCACTGACAGATGAATGGATAAAGAAGATGTGGCACATATATACAATGGAATATTACTCAGCCATAAAAAGGAATGAAACTGAGTTATTTGTAATGAGGTGGATGGACGTAGAGACTGTCATACAGAGTGAAGTAAGTCAGAAAGAGAAAAACAAATACTGTATGGTAACACATATATATGGAATCTAAAAAAAGGAAAAAAAATGGTCAGAAGAACCTAGGGGCAAGATGGGAATAAAGATGCAGACCTACTAGAGAATGGGCTTGAGGACAAGGGAAGGGGGAAGGGTAAGCTGGGATGAAGTGAGAGAGTGGCACGGACATATATACACTAGCAAATGTAAAATAGATAGCTAGTGGGAAGCAGCCACATAGCACAGGGAGATCAGCTCGGTGCTTTGTGACCACGTAGAGGGGTGGGATGGGGAGGGTGGGAGGGAGGGAGATACAAGAGGGAAGAGATATGGGGACATATGTATAACTGACTCACTTTGTTACAAAGCAGAAACTAACGCACCATTGTAAAGCAATTATACTCCAATAAAGATGTTAAAAAAATAAAATAGGAATTTCAGAGTTAAAAAAACATTTCTTTTATTGAAGTATAGTTGATATACAATGTTGGATTAATTCCTGCTGTACAGCAAAGTGATTCAGTTATGCACATATCTATACATTCTTTTTCGTATTCTTTTCTGTTATGGTTTATCGCAGGATATTGAATATAGTTCCCTGTGCTTTACAGTAGGACCTTGTTGTTTTCATATCTTTTTAATGGTTGTTTGTAAAATTCAGGATTTGGAGAAGGTCCACATAGTGAAGCTGGTTGATGTGTTATGGCCTAGATCTCAATTTGATGGCACTAAGCCTTGTCAGAGGACAAGTGGCCCCGCTCTTCCAAGGCTCAAAATCTCAGAGCCAGGCTGGCTCAGCCCATCCTTTGCCCTCAGGGTGGGTCATGGGGTCCCAAGATTCCACCATCACCACCACCACCCCCCCGGTTAGGCCCTTACCAGGTCACACTGTAGAGGCTCCACGCAGGGTCCCCGCCCCAGCCTTTGCTGTTGCAGCCAGAACCAGGTGTAGCCCTGCTCCCATGGTACCACCCATCCTTCCACTCCCTTTCTCCATAGCACGCCCTGCCCTGCCCTGCCCCCGCCCCCAATAAAACAAAGCAGAACCGCAGCCATACCCACCGCAGTTCGCCCCCATGGTCAGGCCAGCTCCCCATCCTCAGACCAACCTTCACAAATGTTCTTATGCTAAAAATCTGCTTACAATGCTGCCTTTTTTCCTCTCTACCTTTCCAAATCTTGTCCATCTCCAAAATCCAGCTCAAGTCCTGAGCAAGCTACTCCAGCACTTTCTTCCTGCCTTGAACTCCTAGGCCAGATTACCCGGCTTCCTACAATGGTACAGTGCCTTGAATTGTCATTTAGCCATCTCACCTGTGACTGTTACTCTAAACCCGTTCCAGACTAGAACTCTGTCTGTAAGTTTTGAAGACCTTTGGAAGCCTAGAACTCTGTCACGTCCCTCCCCCGTGTCCGAGCGTATAGTGGCATTTCCTAGACACTTAACGAATTGATTTGGAGGGCTTCTTAAGCTCATTTCAGAAATCTAGCCATAAAGGGATGGGAGAAGGGTGTGTGGGTGTGTGTGTGTGTGGTGTTTATAGGAAGATGAGGGTGACAAGAAGCATTTTTTTTTTTTTTTTTAATGAAGAGACTTGAGCACGCTTCCACGTAGAAGGAAAGGGGAATAGAGAAGGAAGGATGGTTCCGGGAGAAGGAGGGGCTGATTCATGGAGTGTGGCCCTTAGAAGACAGTGGGGGAGGGGTGGACCCAGCCAGCAGAGGTAGAAATTACCTCTGGGCTGAAGGAGGTACTCAGTAAGTGTTTGCTGAATGTATCAGACCGGAACACTGAAACCTTCCTGGAAAGGAAGCCCATAGAGTAAAAACCCAGTCAGAAATCCTAGAACTTAGCAGGCCTGCAGAGATGATCAGAGAAGAGGATGGGCCGTGGGATGACAGACAGTCTCAGTTTCTCACGTTCTGAGATGCATGCAGCCCAAGTACACCCATGAGCCTAAAAGAGTCAATGTGATTTTTAAAGTGAACCTATATTTGGCTATTTTCTTACTACACCTTATGTCTTGTTTTAAAATTTAATACAATTTCAAAGCAGGTACAACAGTAAAGAGCACAGTAGCATTGCCCTGTGTACCCATCTCTCCATGACTAATCTAGTTTCATCCATACCCCCCGCCCTATCCATTCCCCCTCCGCTGGATTCCTTTGAAGAAAATCTATGGATGCTTATATATAACTATAGGTAAGAACTCTGTAAAAAATAACCACAATATCATCTTCACATCTAAAAACTGTTAACGATGATTTTTTTTTAATTTTAAAAAAAATCTTTATTGGAGTATAATTTCTTTACAATGGTGTGTTAGTTTCTGCTTTATAACAGAGTGAATCAACTATACATATACATATATCCCTATATCTCCTCCCTCTTGTGTCTCCCAGTGGTTTCTTTTTGTTGTTGTTGTTGGGGGTAGGAGTTTATTAATTTATTTTATTTATTTTTGCTGTATTGGGTCTTTGTTTCTGTGTGAGGGCTTTCTCTAGTTGCGGGGAGCGGGGGCCCCTCTTCATCGCGGTGCGCGGGCCTCTCACTGTTGCGGCCTCTCTTGTTGCAGAGCACAGGCTCCAGACGCGCAGGCTCAGTAGTTGTGGCCCACGGGCCTAGTTGCTCCGTGGCATGTGGGATCTTCCCAGACCAGGGCTCGAACCCGTGTCCCCCACATTAGCAGGCAGATTCTCAACCACTGTGCCATCAGGGAAGCCCCCAATGGTTTCTTAATGTCATCAAATATCCAGTGCAAATTCAAATTTTCCCAGTTGTCTCATAAATCTTTTTTGGTTTTTTTTCCTATTTTTTAATTGAAGTATAGTTGATTTACAACGTGTCAGGTATATAGCAAAGTGATTCAGTTTTATATATATATATATATATATATATATATATATATATATATATACACACACCCTTTTTCATATTCTTTTCCATTGTAGGTTATTATAAGATATTGAATGTACTTCCCTGTGCTATAGTCTCATATATTTATGAAATAAATAGTTTGTTTGGATCAGGGTCCAAATAAGGTCCATGTATCATGACTGGTTAATATGTCCCTTGAGTTTCTTTTAATCTATAGGTCCTCCTTTGATTTTTCTCCAACATGGGTGTATTTGCTCTGTACATACGTATGTAGAGATTCACTACTGCCTTGGGCAAATAACAATTCATGCAAGTAAATGAAGGATAATTTTATTATTTTATAATCTGTTTGCAGACATGGTATGGGGTAAGTAAAACACTTTATGGGTTGAGTAATTTCTTATATTTATACATTTACAACATATACGTTACAGCATGTATTGCAATAATAAAAGCATATAGGGCTCCTTAGAAGATCAGAACTATGTAATTACTGGTACAGTTTGATTGCTGTTTCTCAGTGATTACTCTTTCTCACTGACTGCATCCTATGTGCTTAAGAATAACAAAAATTGTAGTGAAAATAGACTAGTGACTATATCCGACAAGTCTGGACAAAAAAACAGTATTCATTATTATCTTATTATGACGTTTACCTTTTTGGGCCTAAGTCTGTCCCTCAGACCTACCTGGCGCCCCTGACATTTGTGGTAGCCACACTCTTGGGGTAGAGCCCTCAGTGTCTATGTGAACGCCTGGGCAGCCCATCCTGGGCCACCATCCCCAGGGCCTGTCTCTTTAAACTGGCTACCGAAACGCAGTCAGATCAAAACTTGCCCCAATGGATAAAACTACAGTGGCAAGGTTTTACACATTCTAGATGTTGACACACCTTTTTTTTAACCAACAGTCAAAATTTTCGTATAATAAAAGCTTTTGGTCAGTCCCCAAGGTTTGTTTTGTAAGGGGATCTGACTCTAATAAAAATGCCCCCAGTCTGGGCATGTATATTTATATGAAAATGATCACAGATTGTGTATCAAATTTGAATACACAATTAAATAGATTATATCTGCAATTTAAAAATGAATATTCAAATGTTGAATAAAAGAGAAAATTGCTAAATACCCTCCTTGGAGTGCTATTTAGTTTTGAAGTTCATTCGTTCATTTCTTCATCATATGTGCCTTCTGTGGGCCAGGCACTGTATTTAGTATTGAAGATACAATGGAGAACACAACAGATCTGGTCTCTGTCCTCATGGAACTTACATTCCAGTGGAAAAGCCTGATAATAAATTACAGATAAGAAAACCAATACATAAGTAAAATAATTCCAGTCTGCAGTCAATGCTATGAAGGAAATAAGCAAGGGCTATGATGGAGAAAAATGGAGGGACCACTGTGGACCAGGTGGTGCAGGCAGGCTTCTCAGAGGAGGCACCATTAAAGTTGAGACTTAAAGGATGGGACTGAGCCCACCACGAGTCAAACCTGGGGAATGGCATTCCAAAGGGAGTGCACAGAGCACTCAGAGACCCTGCTGCAACAGAGAGCTTGTATATTTTATGTGTATGTGACGTAAAGACTCAGAATGAACCTAGGGTTCATCTGGCTTCCCCCTGGCCAGGCTGGGTGCTGCCCTACGACAAGGCTGAGTGGGAGTCATTCAGCACCCGCTCAGGTACACTACTCCGTCTGTTAGAAAGGTCCTCCTTTCAGAGGGCTGGGACCCAGCTCTCTCTGGGGGTCACCCATCCTTCGCGGTCCTGTGGCTGGAGCCATAGAGAACACAGCTAAGCCACAGGACCCCATTCAGAAGGGAAGGCAGCCTCTGTGTCCTCTCTAAATCCATCTCAATGCCACACATTCTGAGGATGTTGTTAGGATGCAGAAGTCACACTGTTGAAATATGTTTTATATGTATTTGACAGCTCCTGCAGTTCACTTCTGAAGTTGATTGAAAGACACAGGGCTTCCCGTAAAAGTCCAGTGGGTTCAGCTGATCAGTAGTGTGGGGTTCCCACAGCACCTGCCTTGGCTGGATTCTTGCCCCCTGAGCCCAGGGCCATGTTGTGCTGACTCTGCCTGTTTCCCTGACAGTCAAGTGGAGAGGCATGGCCGTAAAGCCCGAGATCCTGCCCAGAAGGAGAGGAGGCTAGCAGAGGGGTGGGTTGATGATTGACAGGTGATGTCTTATGGTTTTATTATAAACAAACAGGGGTCAAGGAACCAAACTGGCGTTGAAGCCTTTTCTTTGTTAATATTACAAGTGAATCAGAGACAGGGCAGAGCAAGGGCTGGAGAGTCAGCGTTACTTACTATTTACAAAGCTTAAAGCTGGACTGCCATAGCAGGCCCATTCTGCTTCCTTGGTTTTTACTGTTACAGATCAAGAAAAATAGGAATGTTTTCTAAAGATGCTGTTAAGCCATACTTTATATCGAACTTTTCTCTTTATTATTTCAATTTTTGTTTGGGTCAGCTTGAGAGGGAGGAGACTGGGAAAGGGTAAATTCCTCCCAAGCCACTCTTTGGCATCCTTTCTGCTTTAGCCATGGCAGTGGGGCCTGTAGTGCAGGCTGGGGAGCGAGAAGAGGTGAGCTGCAGGACTGGGGCCGCCAGCTCAGCTCTCTGCTAAACCTTGCGAAGTCCTTCCCCTCCATCTTGCCATACGTAGAGGGCCCCTCCCCCTCCAGTAATCCCCTTCCAGTATTGCTGGGGTGGAGAGGAGAGGGGGGAGGTATGGGTGTAGCTAGAAGAAAAGGCTTTGCGGTCATTTACCCTTTGGCTTCCAGGCATTTGTCAGGTCCTTTCTGGAGGGAAGGCTTTTATAGGGAGGAGGGTGAGGTTTCCAGGATGCCAAAGATAAATGGTGACGACTGTTTGCTTTTGCTCCTGCATCTCTGGCACCCTCTTAGGTCCTGTTGCCTTAGAGAGCGTTCATTGTGGCGAAGCTCTGCCCACCTCTTCGGACTCCTCTGAGCCTGCTCTCCCCTCCCCTTTTTATTGCAGCAATGCTGAGACACACCAAGCTGCATCCCAGCTCCCAGAAACACCCTCTCCCTGCCCCTCTCACCCCCCAAAAGGCAGGACCAAGTGTTTCCCCACCCTCGATGCTCCTGTGGAGCCCTTTTCACTTCTCTTTCCTAGAGGCACCTACACTTATCAAAATAACATTTTATACTTTTCTACCCAGTAGGCCAGTGGTTCTCAAAGCATGGTCCCTGGACAAGCATCACCACCACCATCATCACCTAGGAGCCTGTTAGAAATGCAGATTCTTGGGCCTCCACCCCACCTCCAGACACCCTGACCCAGACACTCTGGGGGTGGTGCCCGGCATCTGTCACTGAACGAGCCCAGTGGGTGGCTCAGCGCTCGCTGACGCTGACGGTTGGGAAGCACCACACTGGGCTCTCAGCTCGTCCCATTCATTCCTGTCTCCCTGACTCCTCCCCCTGAGCCTGCATGTCCGTCAGCGTGCTCAGCAAAGGGTTCCTGAACAACAACAGGCCACTAATAAGCTAGACAAGTTGCTAAGGTGGTAACGGCCTAACCCCAGTAGGGAAACCAAGCCAGGCCCATCACCTGTCAGTGCTCAGTACATGTTATTCTCTTTGATCTTCTTTGACTTGTTCACAAAGGAATTTTGGTCGATGTAAACACACGAAGTCCCCAGAAGAACCCGACATCCTGCCCTACCCTCCTAAAAAAAGAATATTAAAAATATTCTTTCTCCATGCTCAGGCAAAGGCCGCCTCTGAGTAGTACGAACTGCAGACACCATCTTTTTAATGCACTGTTATATGTGTAATTATGGAAACATAATTATGGTGTTTGAGGTCATTTTTCTTCAGTGTTGACCATTAGGAACATAACTTCCTTTTCTAAATCTGTTTTCGTGGCTCATTTCATGTCTTTAATGTTGTGTGTGTGTGTGTGGTAAAATATACATAGCATAAAATTTACCATTTTTAACCATTTTAAAGTGCATTCGGTGGTGTTAATTACAGTCACACTGTTGTGCAAACATCATCACTAGCCCTTTCCAGAACTCTTTCCATCACCCCAAACGAACGTGCCTGGTGGTGCAGCTGCTGTGGAAAACACTTTGGTGATTCCTTAAAGAGTTAAACATAGCATTGTCGTATGACCTGACAAGTCTACCCCTAGAGTAGAATTTTGAGGCATATACTCAAAGGAATTGAAAGCAGAGACTCAAACAGATACGTGTACACCAATGTTCGTAGCAGAATTATTCGTAATAGCCGAAAGGTGGAAATAACTCATGTGCCCATCAAGACATGAAGGGATAAATAAAATGTGGTATACACCTACAGTGGAATACTGTTCAGCCATAAAAAAGCTCAGTTCATTTTAACATACAACTTCTTTTCCAGGAATCTAACCAACTAGATGTCTGAGGAGACCTGAGGTGACTTTCTGTATTTTCACATCTATCACAGAAGCAAACTTACAGTAGACGCTCAGTAAACACTCATTGGTTGAGGAAAGCTCTCTGTATCTTACTTGGTCTAGACTCAGAACAGTTGGTGTGTCAGACTTTGGTGTGTATCAGGATCCCCTGGAGGACTTGTTAAAACACAAATTTCTTGTTAAAACACAGATTGTTAAAACACTCTCAGGGTTTCTAATTCAGAAGGTTTGGGGTGCAGTCCCAGAATGTGCCTTTCTAACCAAATTCCCAGGTGATGCTGGTACTGCTGGTCTGGGGACCACACTCTGAGGACCACTGGTCTAGCTCAGCATTTCTCAACCCTAACTGCACATTGGAGCTTCCTAGAGCTTCTAAGTTTGCCCCTGGCCCCCGCCCCAGAGATCAGGTTTAATGGGTCTTGGGTGGTGTCCAGAGACAGGAGGCTTTAAGAAGCTGCTCAGGTGATTCTGATGTGCGGCCGAAGTTAAGAAGAGCTGATAGAAAGCCTTCATTACATCGACACCGTTGGGGCTGGAGCCAGGGCTTTTTGCTCTCTGGTGTCAAGGTAGGGTTTCTTTTTTCCAAAGTAATTAATTTTTTATTGTGGCAGAATATATATAACATAAATTTACCATTAATTACATTTAGTATATTCACAATGTTGTACAACTGTCACCACTGTTTAGTTCCAGGACATTTGCATCATCCCAAAGGAAACGCCACACTCACTAAGCAGTCATTTCCCCTCCTCCCCGCAGCCCTTGGCAACCACTAATCTACCTGCTGTCTCTATAGGTTTGTCTCTTCTGGATATTTCTGATAAATGGAATCATACAATTTGTGTCTGGCTTCTTTCACACATAATGTTTTCAAGGTTCATCCATGATGTAGCATGTATCAGTACTTCATTCCTTTTTTATGGCTGAAGAGTATCCCATTGTATGGATGTATCACACGTGTTTCTCATTTCATAGGGTTGCTTTTTGCTGTAGTTTAAATATTTGACTGCAGTTAACTTGCTATTCTCTGCTATAAAATAGCTGTTGACTGAAATAAAGCATTCACGTTCCTCTTGTCTGAGTTTTAGAAGGTAAACTGTGAACAGAGCTGGCACGAAAGGAAGCTGGAGATAATACAGCCTGGTTTCCTGGAGACGAGGGTCTGGGGGCCAATGAGGCTATTATTTGTAATAAGCTTCTGAATGAAGAGAGAAAACTTCAAATAATCATGATAATAAAGGCGTGTTCCATGCAAGGTAATGAAGCAATGTTCCCTGGCAGCAAAAGGAAACTGATGGGAGAGCAAATAATGTGATTAGTGACCCGCTCCTTCCCTGGCAGAGAGAGAGAGAGAGAGAGAGAGAGAGAGAGAGCCTCTGCTGCCAAAAAGCTGCTCTTCTCTCCCTTGCTCCCCCATCCACCTTCTCAGCACTCATCTTTGTGAAAAGTGTGAGGCTGTGAGTGAGGACCCAAGACTGGGTGGGGTGGCTAGACAGCAGGTCAGGGGCCGTCCTGCATATCTAAGTTGGATGCGGCCCTGAACAAGCTATTTAGTTGTGGACTTCGATATCTGTTTACTAGGACGAGAACCTCCCCTTCCCTCCTACTCTGATTCCTCATCCCCTCTTTGCAACCAAACATCGTCCGGTCACTTCTGCATCTCCACTTCCTGCTCAGATCTCACTGCTTCCAGGCCCACATCCCACTGGATTCAAATAGACTCTTCAGCCCTCATTTGTCTTGCAGCCCTTGGCCCTGGTGCCTCCCCCTCTACCCCACCCCATTTCTGAACCTGTCCTCTCTGGGTTTCTGGGGGATACTGCTTTGTCTGAGTTATCTTCCCGTTTCTCCTGCCCCTTCTCAGCTCTCTGTAGCTACCTGCCCTTAATGTCAGCTCTCCCTGTGGTTTTGTCCTTTTGGCTCTTCTCTTACTCACTTACACTCCCCTGGGGTGACCTTATCCCCTCCCATGGCTTCAGCACCACCTCTGCCCTGTCGGGGTTTCCTCCTGAGCTCCAGACCCATTGCCTACTGGCCACCCCCATTGGACGCTCCATGGGTTCCTGAAATCAGACGTGGCTGGAGGGGGAGGCAGATGAGCAAACAAATAATTTGAAAAATAACCAAACCTACCATCCTTTCCTCTGTCACCCTCGTCCTTCCAAAACCTCCTCCACCTCCTTCGAGGTTCTCTATCTCAGCTGATAGAACCGCCCAACCCCCAAAGGCTGGGAATCACACTCCACTCCTTCCTTTCCTTTGGCCCCATTTTTAGGCACAGAGATGTAACAATTTTACTTTTAGGAGTCTTTTTTTAGGACAATATTTTTTCTTTATTTTTAATCTTTTTTTAAAAATTGAAGTATAGTTGATTTACAGTGTTGTGTTAGAGTCAGGTGTACAGCAGAAGGATTCAGTTATATATGTGTGTGTGTGTATATGTATACGTGTGTGTATATACGTATACGTGTGTGTATACATAGACGTGTGTGTGTGTATACATAGATGTGTGTGTGTATATGTAGACGTGGGTGTGTACGGAGACGTGTGTGTGTACATAGACGTGTAGACGTGTGTGTGTATACGTATATGTGGCTGTGTATGTGTATATGTGTGGGTGGGTGTATGTATACGTGTGTGTATATGTATACGTGTGTGCATATATGTATACGTGTGTATATACATATATATTCTTTTTCAGATTCTTTCCCATTATAGGTTATTACAAGATATTGAGTATAGTTCCCTGTTTTGTACAGTAGGACTTTGTTGTTTATTTTATATACAGCAGTGTGTTTCTGTTAATCCCAAATTCCTAATTTATCCCTCCCTCCCCCTCTTTCCCCTTTGGTAACCATAAGTTTGTTTTCTATGTCTCTGAGTCCATTTCTATTTTGTAAATAAGTTCATTTGTATCATTTTTTTGAAGATTCCACATATAAGTGATATCATATGATACATGTCTTTCTGTCTGACTTACTTCATTTAGTATGATAATCTCTAGGTCCATCCATGTTGCTGCAAATGGCATTATTTCATTCTTTTTTATGGCTGAGTAATATTCCATTGTGAATATATGTGTGTATAGAGATATGTGTGTATACATATATAATATATAATAACAGTATATACTTCTGTATATACTGTACTCTTTGCGCCAAAATGGACAACCTGAATCTCATGAGAAACCCTCAGACAAACCCAAATGGAAGGACATGCTATGTGATATCTAGTCTGTATGCTTCAGAAATGTCAAGGGCAGGAAAGGTCTAAAGAGATGCCACAAATAAATTTAGTGAATTATCCGGATTGACTCCCAGTTCAGGAAAAAAAGCTATCAAGGACCAAATTAAGTTTCTTTTAAACTTGGCCTTCATCTGCCCCTACTGGCATAACCCTGTTCAGATGCATAGCTCCGAACCTGTAGGCCTCACTGGCCTTGTTTCTCCAGCCCTCCACTCCCTACGCTAGATCCAGATCCAGACATTTCTCTGCTGAAAGTTCTTCAGTGGCTTCTCAAGCCTTCAGGCTTAATCCCAAGGTCTGGAGTGCAGCCCACAAGCCCGTCATGATGCCACGCCCCTGTCTAGGCTTTGTTTCCCCTACTACCGTGTGTCACAAAGTGGGGGTGAGAGTCTTTTAAGACTTCACCCCGACTAACAAGTTAGCCTGCCACAGTTTCACGGATGCTGGTAAAGACACGAGACTGCTGAGTCAGAGACGAAGGACAGTTTAATACTCACAGGGGTAGCAGAGTCACATTTGCAGCTGTTTCTCAAGCCCCAGTTCCATAGGGTGATGTAACCAGGGCCTTGTAACGCCTCCACTTGCAAGCTGCTCTGCATAAGGAGCATCCCTCTCAGCTTAGGAAACCCCAGCACGTAAAGGGGGGTGGTTAGCAAACTTGCCCAACCTTTGCCTCCAAGAGAGACATTATTTTACTGGGCAGCAAACAGATCTGCTCTCTGCCCTGGAAGGAGACACTGCCTTATCTATACAAGATGACTTGCTACATAAACATCTTTGAAAAGATAGTCTGGAACGAAAGCTGTCGGAGCCTCTGCTCACAGACGCAGGGAGAATCTTTTCCCTACCACTTCTCAGACACTGAGCTGCTGCCATCCTGATTCTCTGATCGCACCCCACACTCTCGTCTGGTTTCGGAGCTCTGCTGCCTGCAGCGGAATGCCATTTTCATCCCTAAAACGCACACCACCATGCACGTAAACATGCACGCACTCTCCTTGCCCTGCTAACTCCTTTATCTTTCAAGAATCAGCTCCTCAGGGAAGCCTGACAGCCACCGTCACCCCCAAATGTAGGAATTCTGCCCCACCTTTGTGTCCCCAGGGTCAGTGTACATTATCACAAGACTTAATCTGCTCCGTTGTCATTACCTGTTTACACGCCTGCTTGCCGCTCAACCCTCAGTGCATGGAAGGCAGGGGCTGTGTCCTGCTTGTCTCTGATCCCCAGTGACCAGCCCACAAAGGGAATCATTAAGGATTGGTCAAAAGAATAAGTGGATCAGTGAATAGACTGTTATTTTAAAGCTGCTAGCAGTTTCTTCCTGTCACTTGAGGGGGAGTAGAATGTAAAAAATGGATGAGGATGGAAAATCTTCATGTGGGAAGGGGCAGGGCAGCTGGGGAGGTCCATAAGCATTTTCTGCATTCTGGGGGAGGGACCAGAACTTTGTCCCACTCCCCCTGTTGCAGGACAGAGCACTTGGATAAGCCCTCTTAGTGACCCAGACTTGAGGCAGGTAACTACCCAGCGTTTCTGTGAAAGCTCAGCCCCAGCTGTAACAGTCCAAGTGCTGGCGTTTCAGGCTGAGGTGCCAAGCGTTCTGTCTAGTGATCCAGTGATCCAAATAGGGTGCATCTTTAACTGGTCTGTGCCCTTGCAAAGAGCACTGCCTTTCTAAAATAATGGATTTAGCTGTTCTGGACTGGAAGGTTGTTGCCTCACCTGTGATGTTATTTCAGACTAAGCCAGTGGTTCTCAGGAGTGATTTTTGTCCCCTCGGGATGTTTGGCAACGTCTGTGGAGACATTTTTGGTGTCATAAGGGGGAATGCTGCTGACATTCAGTGGGTAGATGGCTGGCCAGGGATGCTGCTAAACATTGCACAGGGCACCGGACAGCCCCCAGACAAAGAATTATCCTGCCCCAAATGTCAACAGTGCAGAGGCTGAGAAGCCCTGGACTATTGTGATTGTCTCGGCTGGGCCACGCAGAAGGAAAGAGCAGATCACGCATTGCAGAGGATGTTCTTCTAGAAAGAATGAGGTGCTCTTGCTGTCAGTCATCCTGGGGCAGGAAAGAGGAACGGAGGCCTAACCTCAGGGGAGGGGAAACACAGTCAGGGCTCCAGGCCAGGAGAGCAAGACTGGCGCCTACGACCTGATGGTAGGAAACTCCCAGGGACAGGGACGATCATTGCCTTCGGGGAGTACTGATGACAGAGACATCTGACTTTCCTCTTAGGCTGTAGTTGCCTGCATCACCCTGGGACCTCAGTCAAATTTTGTTAAACTCCAAAGCCTAGTGAGTTGTTGTTTTTCTTAAAGCTACCATTTAATGAGCACTTACTACGTGCCAGGCATCATTCTATATCAAAGGTTGGCTAACATTTTCTACAAAAGGCCAGATAGCAAATATTTTAGGCTTTGTGAGCTGTATGATCTCTGTCACTACTACCCAACTCTGCTTTTGTCAAAAAAAAAAAAAAAAAGGCAGCCATAGAGAATATGTAAACAGGTGAGTGTAGCCGTGTTCCAAGAAGATTTTATTCACAAAAACAGGTGGTGGACTGGATTTGGCCCATGGGCCATAGTTCACCAACCCCCATTCTATATGCTTAACAGGTATTAATTAATCTGCATAACAACCCTACGACGGAGGCACTATGTTCTCATTTAGCAGATGAGGTGACTGAGGCAGAGGTTGAGTAATATGCCCAAAGTCACAGCGCCAGTAAGCAGCCAGGCTGCCGCTGACCCTGACCCTCACGTTCTCCCCAGCGGCAGCCTTTGGGGGGTCCAGAGCCTGGGCGGCAGCAGCAGTTATGAGGTGGTGAGAGGGGACCAGCAGACAAGCCCTGGCGATGGTCCAGAGCTAGAGGGGAGAAGCAGCAATGGAGAGATTTGTGACCTTGTAAACATTCCTGGGGGGTCTGGAAATAACAGAAAGAGGGGATCTGGTAAAAGACGTGAGCTTTCTGCAGCTACCCACGGGGGAACCTGACCTAAGGGAGGCTGGCTAGTCTCTAAACATTGGCCTGCTGTTGAGCCCGTCCTTCACTTACCAGCTTTCACAAAGAGGAAGTCCTTTCTGATATCTAACCTATAGCGCTTTTGGTGTTATTTAAAGCTGCTCCCTCAGTTTTCCCTTTTAGGGGGAAAACTTGCTGTTTGATGGTTCTTCTCACACCTGAAAGCCTTCATCCAGTTCATCCAGGCTACTTTTTTTTTTTAATTAATTTATTTATTTTTGGCTGTGTTGCGTCTTCGTTGCTGCACGCGGGCTTTCTCTAGTTGTGGAGAGCGGGGTCTACTCTTCATTGCGGTGCGCGGGCTTCTCATTGCGGTGGCTTCTCTTGTTGTGGAGCACGGGCTCTAGGCACACAGGCTTCAGTAGTTGTGGCACACAGGCTCAGTAGTTGTGGCACGTGGGCTCTACAGCGCAGGCTCAGTAGTTGTGGCGCACGGGCTTAGTTGCTCCGCGGCCTGTGGGATCTTCGCGGACCAGGGATCGAACCCGTGTCCCCTGCACTGGCAGGTGGGTTCTTAACCACTGCGCCACCAAGGAAGTCCCCATCCAGGCTACTTCTGTCTCCCTTCCAGAGGGGTGTGAAGTGCAGTGGGAAGGTCAAGGGCTTTGGAGCCATTGGCCAAGCTGCCAATCACAGCTCCACCACCTACTGGCTGTGTGACCTTGAACATATCTCTTAGATTCCCTGAGCCTTGCTTACAAAATGAAAGTGGCAGTACCCACCCGGCAGGATCCCAGGGCTGTTGGGAGGAATAAACATGGTAGCGTAGTGTCTATTTGTGATGGACTTACAAGACATGCTGGTTCCCTGGCTCTTCTGAATGGAATTGTCTCAATTCCTCCTTTCCCCCCCCCCCCCCCCCCGCCCTTAGGGGCTGTTTTCCAACCTTTTAGAGCAAGTTCTCCTTTTCACCTCTCCGGAAAACAAATCTAGGGCTCCCTGCCTGGCTCCTTTTACTTCTAATGAGATATGCATGGTGATGTGGCATTTCGTTTCGGACTGGTTTCACCTCTGAAATCCTGCCATCCCAGATCAAGTGCCACCTTCTCCCTGGTGCCTTCCCTCACTCCCAGAGCCAAAAGTAAACAGAGAAACAAACCATTCTTTCCTCGTTCACTCAACAAATGTTTCCTCAGCACCTCTCCTGGACTGGGCTCTCTGCCTCTGCCCGAGCAGCCCCTTAGGGGAGGCTGTCACTCCCCACATGGTGTGCATATGTTCTCCTTCTAGATAACCCCCCTTGGGGCTAGAAAGGGCTCCTGCTCAATCCCGTACCCCTCGAATACTGCCTTGCTTGCAGCAGGCTTGTGCTCAAAAACCACCAGGGAGGAAAACATTCTCCAGTGATCATTTAGCACATTAGCCTTAGCTGGAGAGCGAGCACTTGGTTATTAACCCCAGAGGTACCTATGCTTCTCAAGGCAATTAAGTGAAGGAAGAGTATTAAAGTCCTGCAGTTCTCCATTTTTTTCCCCACGGCGTAACAAGGTTTCTGACCAGACATCTTTGCACTCCCAGTCTTCCCTGCAGACCTCCCATGCTCAGTTTTTCTCAGCACTGGGGCACTCCCTGCTCCATCCTTGCTGATAGAGACGTTTAAGCATTACACCAAAAGGTTCCTCAAGAGCTGGGAGGCTCTTGGGAAACTGCCAAAAGGAAGCACTGAGGGGTGGCTGTAAGTTCTCACCCAAGCACCGCTCCAAGCAGTGAGAGGTCAACACACATTCCCGTAGCTCAGAAACCGGCGGAGAGGCTCACTCCAAGTTCATGGTGTAGGAGATGGAGGTGTGAGTGTTGGGGGTGTGGACACATCTAAGAATGTAGATACACGTGAACGTGGATGCATGCGAGCACACATATGTGTGCATGTGTAAATGCGTGCATACACCTCTTTCCTGAATCACCAGGACCGAGCACGGGGCAGGCAGCTCTCCTCATTCAGTCTCTGCTGGGGCTCCTGTCTTGCTGCGCTCGCACCGTGTTCCTCACCAGGAGCTACTTCCTGCCCCTCTCCCCACCCCCAGGTCCACCCGCTCTCTTTGATCTGCTTTTTTTCTTCACTTACGTGTGTCGTCTATTCCCAGTTCTTCCTTCCAACTCTCATCTTTCTGATTCCAACCACCACACTCCTTCAGCTGTCCATCCTACTCCCAAGAATCCGAAAACGGTGTTGATTCATTACTGTCCCTGTAGGACCTCTGACATCTCTCCCAGCCGTGTGCTGCCTACAGTAACGATGACTTGACTGTATTGATTTTTTTCCCTAGCAACCACACTGGTCTTTGATCTACATTTCCCTTGAGTGTGTCACAAGGAACCATATCAAATGTTTATTTTGTCAACAGGTATTAAGTCTGTTGTGTTTTCTTTAACCACTAAGCCTTTTACTCTGATGTAGGGAAGAAAAGCAAGTTAACTTGGCATAATTTGTTTCTGACAAATCTATATTATTTACTTTTTCAAAAAAATCACTGCATTTCCTCAGTGGCTCTTGCGCCGTGTTGTGATGTGTCGTGTAGGGTACACAATGCCTGGCATAAAATGAGCATCCACCAAATGACTGGGAAAATACACGAGACGGAAATCAGGAGACACAAATTCCAGTCTTGGCTCAGCTTCTCATGCTTGGGCCACTTGACAGCTCTGAGCTTTCCTCGCCTCATCTGTAAATGAGTGTGGGGCTTGGCCACGTCAGTGCTCCCCACTAGGGTCCCACCTAGGCAGCAGTGGCAGCCTGGATGCTGATTTGAATACTTTACGAAGCCCAACAGAGATGGGCTCTCATCTACAATCAGGCTGCTCCTGCCAGTTGCAACATTAGATGTCTTACGTTTCTGGCTGAGTTATATCAACAGGTCAGGACCCCCATTGCCCCTCCCGTGGTTCAGACCCCTATCCCCCTCTCCTGCATCTGGCCTCCTTCCTTCCATGTTTCACACTCAATTCACTCTTTACTTTGTAGCCACAATGATCCTTCTAAAAGGCTTATCTCAGCTTTCCACCTAGAACGCTCCAGCTGTCCCCCTGCTGTCTCCAGAATGAGGTCCCAACTCCTCAGCCAGCTCACGGGCCCCTCACTCTGGCCCTGGTCCATCTCCCCAGCCCCTGCGCTCCTCACTGAGGTCCCTGGTAGTGCCCAGAACCTGCCAGCCTAGGTGATCATTGCACAGTCTGTCCCTTAACCCCAAAGGCTCTTTCAACCCCTGCCCTTTGCCTGGCTAGCTCTTACATGTCCTCCAGGTCTCAGCTTAGATATCACCTCCTCCAGGAAGCCTTCTCTAATCCTTTCCCAAGTGAGGGCACTCTTTTCTGTGCTTCATCTCTCTGCTTTGTAAGGCCTAATTCACTGTCTCCTCCCAGATTCTCAGTCTTATTCATGCCTTATTCATCATTTCCTCAGCACCTAGCCTAATACTTGGCACTTTGTATTTACTCTATAAATGTTTAGGGAATAAATGTGAATCCTTATCTTGGGCCAACTAAAAACTTTGATTGGTTTTCAGATCTGTCTTTGATTAATAACAAATGGGAGAACTAACTATTTCATTAATAATTTGTTAAACCTTTTAAACAATGGTATCCATGGAGGAGGGCAGAAGAAAAGAGTGATGCATGTGTAGGGTACCATTACTCTCAGGTTCCTTCTAGGTAATAATTCCAGAAATTTACTTGTATAACATTTTGGCTCAGGATCATGAAAAATACCTATAAACTAGAAGGGCACTATCAATGAAGAACCTTTAGATTTGCAGGTCATAGGAGAATAGACAGTCACTCAAGTTAGAATCACCAGTTTGCCTCTGGGCTTCCTGGTGGCCAAAGCCAAAAGGGGAAACAGTCATTTGCATGACTGCCTCAGACCTGCTACAAAACCTCTTTGTTCCACAACCTTCACAGTCACCTTTTCTCCTTTCTCCACTTCTCGTGCAGTTCCCAGAAGATGGAGTACCAAGGAGGGGCCTCCCTACAAAAGCACCAGGCGCCATTTGCCAGCGTCACCATTCCCTGCTATAAGCAAATCACACCCTCATCATAACCAAGGAGCCCTTTCTGAGCCAACTGTCCCAAAAGGTGGGGGCAGCATGACCATCTGCCCTGAAGCTAAGCACGGGCATCCTTACGAGATCTACACGGGTCTCCTATTCACCCAGAAGTCATACAGCTGATCTAGTCACAAGTTAATGATTACAAACTCATTTAAAAAGTTAAGATGAGCTAAATGAGCCATTTTATTTAGAGTCATGCCAGTTCTTTTTTTTTTTATATACTGCAATTTTATTTCAATCGCACAAATGAAGTTAGCATGTAGGAAATTTAAATGAAACAGTACGGTAAAAATAGCAGAGAACCAAAAACTCTAATAAGGAAGTCCACCTAAAGCATGAGAATTCAACATTCATTAGTGTTTCATCTTCTGTTTTGATTGACACTTGATGCTTGCAAATTTTGAAACAAACTTTGAGATCATGATGACTATTCTGAAGAGATTTCAGCACCAGCACTAAGATTTGTACATTCAGTTGGTTTGCAATTGACTTGTTAGCCATTTACACAGTGTATAGTACAGATTTGTCACAGGTCAGATCACAGTGTTGAAGGAAAGAAGTACCTTCCTGTAATTAGAAAGGATCCCCTAATCTGCACTCAGCTTAAGACATCCGGTGTACAAGAGCACGGAAACCATCATAATATTGTGGCTCCAAGGAACATAGTTTTGATAAGGGAAATAACCTAAGCTTCTGCTTCCCCTCTTAATTACTGAAATCTCTAACAATGACAAAACTGTCACATAGGACAGTTACGTCAGTTCTGAGTCAACCTTTATGGACATGAGGAGGTGGTATTTGTTCACACTCGTATTTGTTCCTTCCTGGTTGGCAAAAATTAAATGCTTGCCAGGTCATTGGAAAGCTTGTTCCTTAAAGGAATACTTTTGTGAGTTAAAAAAAAAAGAAGAAGAAAAAGAGCCCATCTATGGGAATTCCCTGGCGGTCCAGTGGTTAGGCCTCGGTGCTCTCACTGCCGTGGCCCAGTTCAATCCCTGGTCAGGGAACTAAGATCCCACAAGCCATGTGGCTCAGCCAAAAAAAAAAAAAAAAAAAAAAAAACCACCTAATTTATTTTGTTTACAAATACTTGTCATACTGGTCCAACACCACTAAAAAGTGTAAGTGAACTGTGGCTTGACTGAAAATTGAAAGAAGTTACAGTTCAAAATCTAATATGATTCCCCATCATTCCTATATGTTGTGTTGGACAGCATGCATACTAGCCATTATTTTTACATTTTCTTGCCCCTACTGTTTCACTATTTAATTGTTGATCAGTTAAATCATTTCAGCTCCTTTCTCTGTGCTCTTAGCATCGAACAGGGTGTTTCTTGGTGAGTATTTGTGGAACAGCTACCATATTTCATTGCTTCTAGATGCCATGGATTATAAGATATATCCCACTTACAGAGATGCTAAAATAAAATTGCATCTGAGAATCAATGAAATACCGTCTTTGTCCACAGCAGGTCCTGGCTCTCTTTTTTTTTTTTTAACATCTTTATTGGAGTATAATTGCTTTACAGTGGTGTGTTAGTTTCTGCTTTATAACAAAGTGAATCAGTTATACATATACATATGTTCCCATATCTCTTCCCTCTTGCGTCTCCCTCCCTCCCACCCTCCCTTTCCCACCCCTCTAGGTGGTCACAAAGCACCGAGTTGATCTCCCTGTGCTATGCGACTGCTTCCCACTAGCTATCTGTTTTACGTTTGGTAGGAGGCAAGAATATACAGTGGAGAAAAGACAGCCTCTTCAATAAGTGGTGCTGGGAAAACTGGACAGCTACATGTAAAAGTATGAAATTAGAACACTCCCTGGCTCTCTTTCTTGGCCATGCGGTGTGACCCTGGGAAGAGTCTGGCTGTGCTCTTGGGCTCCGCCGTCGTGCCTGCACCCTTCACCCCTGTGGCCGCCCCTGCAGAGGAAGACAGTAACAGACCAGGAGAGAGGGCCCCTGCTCCCTTCAAGGAGACGTGGAGCCTGCTGAGACAATCTCTGGTCCATTCTCCATTGAAAAGGAGACCTTCTAGCCTCTGCCCGGGGCGCCATCACACACCTGCTCTGAATTCAGCCTTTTTGCTTTCAATCTTTCTTCTAAGCTGGTTTACCCCACGGGCTCCCTCTCTCTCCCCCTGCTGGGGATGGGCTGCCAAGGGCTTTAACTGGCTTCTGAATGCCTGGGGCTTGAGACCAGCATGAAGCAGAGAGGGCAAGTTTGAGCACAGCCAGAGGCTTGACGGAGCCCCTGGCAGGACCCGCTCCCAGCTCTCGCCAGCCAACTCTCAGCCCACAGTTCCAAGGCTTGTCTCTGCCCCAGGTGGGTGACAGTCCCTGCACGGGGCTGGACTTACGTAGCTCAGAGCCCTAGTAGCCCAGCCCCAGATTTCTTCCCAGCTCCACTCCTGAACCCTAAATCAAGGCTCAGCCCAGAGGCTCAGCGGGGAGTAGCACCCTGCCCCCGTGGGCTGGGCAGGGAGGCAGGGCATGCTCCAGTGACTTCAGCTGCGTGGCTGAGGTGACCACGGCTATGGAACCAGATATCTGGTGCCTAGATGCCAGGAAAGTGCCCGGGTGATGAGCTCCTGCTCGACTCCTGGTCTGAAGGACAAGGCTGGGAAGAACTTTCTGGCCTGTGACGCCCGTGGGACAAGGTCTTGGCGCCCTTGGGGTTTTTTGCTCAATCACTTTTTTTCTCACAAGGGAAACTCCTTTTGTTTGTTCAGAATATAAAAAGAATACCTCCTCACTGTTAAAAACTCAGGCAGTTCAGAAAAGCACGAAGAAGTAGATCCTTTCTAACAAAACTCAGGTTTGTTTGGTATTGTGGAGTTTACCAGGCATTTCCCCATCTATTAGCTAATAGAATTCCACCATAACTCTGTAAAGTGAAGGGAAAGAAGACGATTAGCTACACGTGCTCACTGTTCGCCAGGCACTGCGAGCCTGCTTCTGTGTATTATTTAATCCTCGCCATGACTCTGAAGCAAAGCAGAGTTTCTCAAACTTGAGTGTGTATCAGAATCACCTGATGGGCTTGTTAAAACAGACTGCTGGGCCCAGCCCCAGAGTTTTTGATTTGGAGGTAAATCTGGGCAGGGCCCGAGAATTTGCGTTTCTAACAGAGTCATATATGGTGCTTTTCTTGCTGCTAAAAGAACGGGAGGTGAAGGGTTTGGGTTTTTCCTCCCAGGCTCCTCCCATGAGTTTCGCTTGTAGTTCTGAGTGTTTGGGAAGGGCATCCCAAGCCCCAGGCGATGTTGGTGCTGCCCATCCAGGTGCCACTGAGGTAGATGCTATTACTGCTCCCATTCTGTAGTTGAGAAAACCGAGCTCCAGAGAGGTTGTTACTTTCCTAAGACCATTTATCCAGAAAGTGGCCTAGCTGCTATTTCCAGGAGGTCTGCCTGGTTCTGGGCTTTGTACACTCTCCACTTCTTCCTCCTGGTTTTCTGTCTCACCCGTTCCTCGCCCCCCATGACACTACACCCGTCTTTAGGAACAAATGCTAGCTTCCCCAGTTTTTCACCCAGCTGGTAAGGCCAGCTGTGAATATGAAAATGCAGGCATTTGGGCAGCTACAGGCCAAGATCCTCCAGAACACACAAACCTCAATTCTGCAACTCAGGAAAGATGAGAAATAATGACGAGTGGGTAGACCACACCACATCCAGGCAGACCCTGGATGTCACAACTTCAATTAGAAGTAACTGGAACCATAGCACAGATTTAATAAATCACAGCGGGTTGGATTGCTAAGCCTCAAGGGAAATCCCCAAGACATAGGGGTTAGGGATTCAGTTCCCCGGTATGAAAAACATGTTTTGGCCTTTTTTGTTCTCTCTCCCTCTTTCCCATAAGAGTCCTTTGTGCCTCTTGTCCTTCATCCTCAGGATGGCAGTGGGAACGGGGGAGAAGTCACTGGGGTATTGTGAGTTGTCCAGGCCTCTACCTTTGGTAAAGACGCCAGTTCTCCGTAATAAAATCAGCCTATTAATTGCACATGCTCCCTAACTGCTGTCTTAAGTTCTCCCTTTAGCTCTAATTTAATCTGTTTTTTATACTGCCTTTGAGCGTGAAGGTCACACGGTGCCTTTGCCTACTACAAAAGTAAAGCTTCCTAGCTTCCTTGCATGTGTTCCATGTCTTGTTCTAGCTTGGGAAGGATGTCCCGAACCCCAGAGATAGTTTGTTTATAGTAACTTAATATTCCAGCAGATTCTGGACAGAAGGGGGTGGAGGTGGGAGCCTGGAGAACCAATGAGGTTCGCTCCAATGGTGGAGGATCCCTTCCTAATTCCCAAAGGAAATTCTTTAAGACAGAGCGTCTGTTGTCTGGGAGAAAGGAGAGCAGTTAAGGAATGAGGTGGCAGTGCCTGGTCACAGGGAGTCCTGACAGAGCCCGGGACCGAGAAGCTGGGCAGGAGGGCCTATGAGCCCGGTGCCCGGCACCACCAGGCTAAGCTGCCATCTTTCCAGCATCCCCGATCTGGGATGGAGGGGTGGATGCCTTGCGAGACCCTGACTTGGGGAGAAGTGGGACTCGTTCACCTGCCAGGAGGGGCTTGGCTTCCTCTTCCCCTTACATCTCATCTCCCATGACGGTTTGTCTTATTTCTCCCAAATGATGAACAGTGGTATTTGTCTGTTTCTGAACTAGCTCACATTGGAGGAGCACCAGAGCAGTGTCTGGCATCCTCTGGGATGGAGCCCCATGTCTGTTCTCTGCTCACGTGATGCGTTCTTGGGTCGTTAGCTTCAGTACAGTCACTCCTTTTGGTTGCTCTGTTATTTTGAACACGCTGAGGGTTTTTTGGTTGTTCCTTGTGGGAGGGCTGAAAAATCTGTTGGGGTAAGGATGACTCTCCCAGCCAGCTGGAATTTCTTAACTCTTTTATTGAATATAATATACATACAGAAAAGTGCACGTATCGTAAGTGAACAGCTTGATGGATTTTCACAAACTGAACACAGCACCCGTGTCAAGGGACGAAACGTGACCAATATGCCCTCCTTCCAGTCACCTCCGCACCCCAAGGGCAACCGCTACCCTGCCTTCTAATAGCATAGATGCACTTGAGCAGACTGGAGTTCAGCCTTCTCTCACGTGTCAGCCTGACTTGCAGTTGCCCTCCATTTCAGAGTTGGTGGCTCAGCAGGATTGAATTCGGGCTGATTGCAGGGGGTAGGGCTCTGATCCAGCACATGCCAACGCGTACCCAGCTGCTGCTCCAGCCACCCGGGAGGAGCACTCAGGGGCAGGGCTGGCTCCATCCTGGCTGCCAGACGGTCCTCCTGTCTGCAGGGGGCCATCCGGGAGGTTAGCCTGGTGACTCAGTGTGGAGAGGGGATGGGGCTCGAGTTCTCTTTCTGAGTGCTTCTAGAAGTCCTATCATGTGTTCCTGGAAGCGAGAGGCCCACAGAGTAGGATGACTCAGCGGCATCTATGTGAAAAGTAGCTGAGGTCTGCGCCCTGGGAAAACCAGCATGTGGCCTTGGGTTGGACTTGCCCCATTCGATGCAGCCTGTATTGTTTGGAAACCATTCTTCCCTCCCCCGCTACCCCCGGCACCTATGCCAGGCTCTCTGTTTACTTGTGTGACTCCAAGCACAAGTGCCAGCTGCCAGCCTGGACCTGTTTGCCTCCTTCACTGGCCCCCACTGACCTGACTCCACATCACGTGTGCTCATTTCACTAATAAAAAACCAGGTTTGCCTCTGTGCTCGCCCACATGCATGCCATGCATCTTTAGACTCTGCCCTCTGCTTCCTCAGCAAAGAGCTGCTCTAACTGTGCGCAGGAGGGGCAGAGGGCTGGCCAGCGCTAATGGTCAGGAAGAAGTGCTTCTGGATTGGTCGGTACGGCTGGACAGAAAGGCCCTCCCTTGGGGAGCACCATGTCATGCCTAAGTGGCAGTAAGATTTTCCTCCTACACCTTCTTGACACCGTGTCTCTCTGTTCTCCGTAACTTCCTTGCCCTGCCCAGGGGCGCTGTCCCGCAGACGCAGGGAGCCCTGGGGAGACGTGACTTGTGTCTCCACTCCACCTGGGAAGCCAGTAGAAGAGGTGTGGGGCAAGTTACCTCTGACTCAGGCTAGAAAGGTCTTGGGAACCATCTGGTCAGAGGTTCTCTAACAGAGTGCCTAAGAATCACCTGAAATAGACAGGTTTTTCAGGTTCCCTCCCTCCCCCAGATCCAGGCTGCGGCTCAGAAATCTGTATATCTGGAAGGCATTCCAGGTGATTCTGATGCAGGTGAGCCCAAGCCATAGCTTGAGGAACACTGATCTGGATAACCCCTTCCCCAGGTCACAGAGGGGGAGAAAGCAAGACCCCGAGGGCTCACATGCTTCCTCCAGACCATATGGAATAAGGTCCAGAACTTGAGCCCCACCTTCGTTCCGTGCCTATACTGCTCCTGTCTCCTCCCACACACTGAACCTGCCCAAGGGGCCCTGATCCCCAGACTGCACCGATTCCTCCTTTGTCAGGTCTCTTGCCCTACCCTTCCCTCTTACTGCCGCCACTGTAAACTGGACGTTAAGACACAGAATCGGGTTTCTTCAAAGGCCAAACACCTTCCGGCTTCCCTCCCATCCTTCCTCTTCCACCACCTACCATCCCCTACTCTCCTTAAAATGCAAATTACCCCCTGCCCCGCCCCTCCATCCATGGGACAAAGTGGGAAGAGCCTGGCCTCCCCCTCCATGCTACCCCTGATTCTTTTTTTTAATTTAGAACAATATTTATTAATGAAATATATTCACCTTAGAGAAGTCCATACAACACTCTCAATATAATAGAATACTGTTGACACAATGCAATCATTATAGCTTTAACAACATGTTACCAAAAGATGGACATACATGAAGCTTTTATTTGTGGTAGTGAGGGAAATAACATTCAACTCCAAAAAATAATGATGAGATACACAGGTGTCAAATTGCCTTCTCATATTAAGAAAACGTGTAGACACAAAACTATTATTATTTTTGAGAGAAGTAAAAATCTATTCCAAGAAAACAATGTATCTTGATAATAATAGTCATAGTCTACTTTTATTGGGTGCTTGCTGTAGAACAAGTATCAATACTATGCCAGCCCATTTCACATGGATCTCACCATTCGATCCTCACAGTAACCCTGTGGTTGGTGCCATTAGTAGAAAGTCTAATATAGGCCTTTAGAACAGCAACAATGCCTTCCTGTTGCACAATGTTAGTGTTTTTTGGGGGAAAAAAAGGGCTGCTGGTGTCTCATGTTTTTCTCTCTGTATTTTGGGATAATTTAAAGCATTAGCTAAATATTGTTGAAAAAAATTTTTTTTAGTATTTTGTTTCGTTTTGCATTTTTTGGTAAGGCAAGCACAGGGTAAACATTCAAACTTTACGGACAGTGAAAAGTAACTCTTCCCTCCCAGAGCTGACCCCTAGTCCCTCAGTACTCCTTTCCAGGGGCCATTACTGTTTCAGTTTCTCCTGAATCCTTCTAGAAAAATTCTGTGCAAACACAAAGTTACAGTGTACACACATGGTGCCACATATACACACTATACCTGGCTTTTTTCATTTAACAACATAGCTTGGAGATGGGAGATGGGCCAACATCCTTACTTACAGACCTGCTGCAGTCTTTTAATACATGACCCAACCTATCTTTCTGACCTTAGAGTCCATCCCTCCCCTGTAACGACTTCTCTACATGTTTTCCCTCAAATGCCGTCTTGCTCTTTCTTGCCTCCATTCATGTGATACCATCATCAACTTGGCCAATAGCACTTCCTTCCCATCGTACTGAATCCTCCCCATCCTCCAAGGTCCGGTTGAAAACCCTCTCCCTCCAGGAAGCCTTCCTTGACCATCTAGCCCTAGTCCTCTCGTCCTCCTCTGAACCATCAGAGCACTGAATCGTTTACTTGTTATCTGCTATTATTACCTATTATATTCTGCTTGGAATTGTGAGCTTTAAGTAATTCCCATCTACAGACCACAGCCTATGCTTCTAATTACCCACCCACTTAGCAACGTGCCTTGCCCATAATAAGTACGTAAGGGATGTTAGTAGCAGTGGAGCCATGCAATGCTAGAGCCAAGGAGACCTCGGCCTGGAGGTAGCTGGTTGATTAGCTCAGGGACTTTTCTCTGCCTCTCGGGCTAACAAACATCCAAAGCCTAACTAGCAAATCCAAGGCAGATCTTTCTCTGGATTCTGCTTCCTCTGTAGTAATCAACTTCCCTGTCTGTCACCACCCCTCCTGTGCCAGTGAGGCCAGTTCCACCCTCCTGCTCCCCATAACAATGTCCCTTGCACATCCCTCGTCACTCAGTCCCAAACAGGTCATTATTAACATCCCTGCGCTTGCCAGTGGACCCTAGAGCTTGACCCCCATCCCCACTCCAGCTGATGATCAAATTTCCCATTCATTGCAATACATGAGCTAAGCCGATTTCAAGCTGCTTATCTCGAAACCTCTTTGCACACTTGATGTCCCTGTCTCTCCATTTAAGACAAGCATTCCTCTTTCACTAAGGACTGACCATCACTGCTTGCTTGGTCCACTGCTTGCTTACAAACACGGCAACGAGAAGTTAATTCTAGACACACTGGCAGCTTAAGTTCTCGGGCCTGAGCCTAACTTTCAGAAAGGAGCCCTTTATTCTTTGTTTACTGTAGAATAAATGTCCTACAGAGGAGAAGGGCACTCTCCTGCCTAGGGTCCTTGCAGTCTGAAGGTAACCTGGGCATCCTCACCTGGGCGGTTTGCAGGAATCTGAAAGCCTTACACTGTGACTCGCAGTTCAAATGCACAAAGCAGGCTCAGCTGCTTGGAGAAAGAGCTGTCTGAGACCTGTGTGGAGCAAGTCTTTAGAGAGGACGTTGTGCCCTCTTTTAACAATACCAGAACTGCTCTCCCCAACCCCCCAAAATAACCTCTACAGATCAAGAAGTTTCTGACTTTCTCATTAAATAGTCATCTCCTCAGAAAAGTATTTAAGATCTCTACTTACCTATATAGGTCCACTTGGATCCTGCAAAGAAGAAAAAGAAAAAAAGCAAGTAAGTACAACTGAGCTTGAACAAGTTAGAGAAAACATGGCAGATTTTATTTTTAAATGGGTGAAATTAAAAGGAGGTGGATGCCCAGAACTTCAGACTTTTTCAATATGGAGAAAAGGGAATCCTTATGCACTGCTGGTGGGAATGTAAATTGGTGCAGCCACTATGGAAAACAGTATTGATCTATATAGGTTGCTCAAAAAAATTAAGAACAGAACTGCCATATGATCCAGCAATTCCACTTCTGGATATTTATCCAAAGAAAACAAAAACACTAATTAGGAAAGATATATGCACCCCTATGTTCATTGCAGCATTATTTACAATAGTCAAGATATGGAAGCAACCCAAGTGACCATTAATAGGTGAATGGATAAAGAACTGAGATATATATATATATATATATTCCATAGATATATATATGCAATATTACCCCGCCATAAAAAAGAATTAAATCTTGCCATTTGTGATTACCTGGCTGGACCTAGAGAGTATTATGCTAAGTGAAATAAGTAGAGAAAGACAAATACTGTATGATTTCACGTATATGTGGAATCTAAAAATCCAACCAAATGAGCAAACCTAACAAAAGAAACAGAGATACAGAGAATAGGTGGTTTCCAGAGGAGAGGTGCATGGAGGGAGGATAGAAATAGGTGATGGAGATTAAGAGGTACAAGCTTCCAGTTGCAAAATAAATGAGTCACTGATATGAAATGTACAGTGTGGGGAATATAGTCAATAACTAATATCCTTGGATGGACATTTTAATTGTATAGAAAAAAATCACTATGTTGTATAATAGGAGCTAACATAGTGTTGTAGGTCAATATACTTCAAAAACAAACAAACTTACTCATAGAAAAAGAGATCTTATTTGTGGCTACCAGAGGCAGTGGGTGAGGGCAGGGGGAGTTGGATGAAGATGACCAAAAGGTACTAACTTCCAGTCATAAATAAGTACTAGGGATGTGATGTACAACATGCTAAATATAATTAACACGGCTGGACGTTACATATGAAAATTGTTAAGAGAGTCCTAAGAGGGGCTTCCCTCGTGGCGCAGTGGTTGAGAGTCCGCCTGCCGATGCAGGGGACGCGGGTTCGTGCCCCGGTCCGGGAAGATCCCACATGACGCGGAGCGGCTGGGCGCGAGAGCCATGGCCGTTGAGCCTGCGCGTCCGGAGCCTGTGCTCTGCAACGGGAGAGGCCACAACGGTGAGAGGCCCGCGTACCACAAAAAAAAAAAAAAAAAGAGTCCTAAGAGTTCTCATCAGAAGGAAAAATTTCTTTTCTATTTAATTTTGTACCTATATGAGATGATGGGTGTTCACTAAACTTATTGTGATAATCATTTCATGATATATGTAAGTCACATCATTATACCGTACATATTAAATTTATACAGTGCTGTGTGTCAAGTATATCTCAATGAAACTGTAAGAAAAAAAATTTTTTTAATTAGAAAAAAAAAAACCTTTTTCAGAGTCTGTGTCAGAACAACTGCTTCTCAGAGCAACTGTGCTCCCAGGGGAGACAAAGCACAAGGCAGTGATTTTGTGCAGGGGCCCAGGGGTTAGGGAGGGCGCTTCTTGATCAGAAGCCTCCCATATATCTTAGAGAAGCCAAATTTCATCACCTGAATGGGTAATAAAGTCACAAGGCTGAAAACTCAAAAGCCACCAAGAGGTACACAGTGAAAGTGATTCCTGCCACCCGAACTCCCTGCTTCATTAGACTTAGTTTCACCAGCTGATGGGAACACTTGCACAGTGTGACTGCACACACAGGTCTCTGTATTCTGTCCCCCCTGCCTTTTTGCACACAAATGTTGACATACGGGAAACCCTGTTTTGCATCTTGCTTTTTCCCGCTTAACAACACAGCCTGGAGAAGGTTTCACCTCAGTACATAAAGAGGAGAAAACTAATCCCCAAAGGAAAGTTTTTCTTTGAGGAAGCTGCCACCCTCATCTGAATTAGAATTCCAGGGGCAGTGGCAATGTGGAGGAGAGGTCCTGCCAGGAATATAATGAAAGTCACCTATCACTTCCCACTCCACACCCTTCACTCATAAAAGTCCTTTGTGCTGACAGCAAAACATAGTTTTAAAAAGTCATTGCATAGTGCACCTGAAACTAACACAACATTGTTTAATGAACTATGCTCCAATATAAAATAAAATTTTTTTAAAAGTCGTTGCATAAATAACCAACAAGGACCTACTGTATAGCACAGGGAACTATATGCAGGGAACTATCTTGTAATAACCTATAAGGGAAAAGAATCTGAAAAAGAATATATAGATATATGTATAACTGAATCACTTTGCTGTATACCTGAAACTGACAATATTGTACATTAACTATACTTCAGTTTTTAAAACGTCGTTGCAGAGCTGTGCTCTCTCATTACCCTGCTGGCACACCTCCCTCTTCATCTCCAGGAGGAGCCTGAGACCCCAAACTGAGAGGGTGTCTCGGGACACATCACAACGAGGGGACTGTTCAACTCCTATGTCCCTCTCTCCCAGCTTCTCCCAGTGCCTCTGAGATTCTCGGCCCACCAGGGTACTGACGCAAGAGGAAGACTCACATCTCCTTTCTCTCTTGGGAATGATTTGCAGTAAAACTTACCTGACCAACCATCTGGTAGTCACTTATCACAACTGGGCATTTCCTACTCAAGCCAATGGTGGTTTTGAAAAGCGAAAAGGGGATTTTGTTTGTTTTTTCTTTGTAAGCTGGTTTAATGTCCTATTTTTTTTGTTGTTCTGTTTCATTTCTTTGCCTCGGTCTTTTTAATTTTCAAATTCAATTGGCAATTTTTCAAATTACACTTGTACATGGTTTAAAGAGTCAGATGGTTCTATAAGGCTTTTAATAAAAATATTGGTCCCCCGACATTCCCTAGTCACTTTCCTGCTCCCTATGGCAACCACTGTGAATTCTTTTAAAATGATTCTCTTGGCATTATCTCATCTCTATAAAACATGCCCATGTTGTGCCTTCATGATTTGCTTTGGTTTAGGCATTATTTGTTGACATCCCACTTTGGAAGAGATAGATTGAGGGCTCTTTCACATACCTGCAACCGGACACCTCGTTTTATAGATGAGAAAATGAAAGTCCACAAGGAGAAGTGGAAGATCAGTGCCTGCTAAGAAGCATATCTCCACATTTCCCATCACTTCCCACGAACTTAGAGAATCTTTGAGTCTCCTTCCCAATCTTTGGGGTAGAGGGGGGAGTCCAGACCCCTTAGAGTATTCGATCAGCACTATGGACCTTTCCTCACTAAAAATGCCCACTAACACAACATTGTAAAGCAACCATACGCCAATAAAAATTAATTTTTAAAATGCCCATAAGCTTGGACACAAAATTTCATGTACAGTTAAGGAGGTCCATAGAACCATGTTAGGTGTTTTTTTGTTTGTTTTGTTTACTGTAAGCTTCTTTGCCATAAACACCTTCCCTGCTGCATAATTAATGGGCATTAAGACAATTTTTCTGTGAAAGATCAAATAACTAGTTGAAAGTTTTGGTTTGACAGTTTGGTTTCCACTGGTTGAAATGCATTAGCATTTCTTCCAGTCAGTGATGTTACTGATGTCTTTATCCAGCTGACCGATGACGATCATTTGCCCCAAGAGTTGGTTTCTTATTTTGAAACACACTACATTGGAGGAGAAAGAGGCAGAAGGCCTCGAAGGTGCAGAGTTGAGCCAACATTTCCCACAGAACTTTGAAACATCTGTCACTAGAGATGTGACAAGATGCCAAGAATACACCACAGGGTAGAGGCTTTCACAGTGCAACACAAAGCTCAGGTACAAACATGCATCCCTGTATTTGGAAACTGATACCTCTCTTAATGAAGGAAGAAATGTTAGCGAGAACGAAAAAGTGCACTGCCGAATGAGGAGATGAATCAACAAACCAAAAAAGAAAGAAAGAAAGAAAGAAAAAGGTATAAAATACTATGAATGAAAGACTTGGAAGACAAATACTTAGGTACAACCCACAAAATAAAATCAGTTATTTGCACAGTAGTGCCATGAATCTACACACGTTTTAAATGTATTCAAATATTTTGTATTTTGCAATAAAGTCTCTTAAATTGTTATTTCTTATGTTTCACTGTGTCCTTTTTTAAAAAAATTTTTATTGGAGTTTAGTTGATTTACAATGTGTTAGTTTCCAGTATACAGCAAAGCGAATCAGTTATACATACATATATGCACTCTTTTTTAGATTCTTTTCCCATATAGGTCATTACAGAGTATTGAGTAGAGTTCCCTGTGTTATACAGCAGGTCCTTATTAGTTATCTATTTTATATATAGTAGTGTGTATTATGTTAATCACAATCTCCCAATTTATCCCTCCCCTCTCCTTTACCCCCAGTAACCATAAGTTTGTTTTCTACATCTGTGACTCTGTTTCTGTTCATTATGTCCCTCTTGATATCCCTCTTTTACTTTTATTTTATTTTCTACAGCAAAATTGCCTTATGGGTCAATTAGTTACGCAGCGAAAGTGCTTGCGGCAAAGGTGCTTACAGGCGAAAGTACACAGGGCCCCACAGACCCCCTGAAACTTGCTATGGACCGGATGGGAGTTAATAGTCCCCAAATTAACCTCCTCTGAATTAGCAATTGGATGAAGACATCCAGAACTGTGGGAAACCCAAACTTGTATGTGACCCCCAAGTTTACTGCTAGCCTTTTACTGAAACAGTAGTGAAAAGGAACAAAACAGCCTGGCTTTGGAACCAAGCTACAGAAGACTTCAAACCTCTTTTCTGAACATTTCCCCTCAGTGTTCTGTTTGAGGGCTTCTGTTAAAATAGAATCATGGATTTCAGAGGCAAAGGAAGCCAGGCGGTTGCCACTTAGCCAGGCAGAGCACTTGGAGGCCCAGGTTGTAGAACCTCACAAAGAACGGGGAAGTTTGTCCTCACTGCCTCCCTGAGAGACATAGGCCACTCGGTGATCCTGGAGGCCACCAGGAAAAACATCTGCTACCTCTGAGCAGCCCTGCCTTGGCCAGAAATTTTAATTGCACCTGCACCAAAATCAAATCATGGCCTTAATAACCTACATCTTCTGCTACTTTCCCCAAAGCTTGCTAAGCTGCGGTTTCCATGTTGTTGCAGCCCTCATCCTCAGATGAGGTATCAGCATAATACTCTGGCAGGCTCAGGGCCCAGTGTGATCGAGTGCATCAGGGAGTGTAAGGGCTCAGGTGGTGACACAGGACTGGGGAGTTGTTCTTAAAAAGCAGCAGCATCAGAGCAATCTTTCCTGCCCTCCTTTCTCTGAACGGACCTGCTTGGCCCTCAGGACTTGGTGCTTTGGGTATAAAGGGCTGTGCCTGGAGGGGCTCAGAAGCTGTAGTCTGGGGAGGAGAAGCACGGTAAAATGAAGGGGAGGGTGGGCTGAGTCAGGGGTTCTCATTGGATGAAGGTCAGGGCCCAGCCTGGTTCATTCAGTTGAGCCAGAACTGAAGGCAGGAAGAGTTTATAAAGGAAGTGTGCCCCTTTGCTTTTTGGAAATGTCCCCTCCTGGTTTCCCACCTTTAGCTTTAGGGGCAAGGGTCTTCACAGAATTAAACTGACCCCACAGGCAGGCCAGGCAAAGGCCCCTGCGGTTACACCTCAGTAGCTTCCTGAGAGCGCTGTTCCCTTTCCAAGAAGGTTATCTGTTCTATCCGGAGCCTTGGGAGGCCCAGCTGGATGCCTGTTAGAACCTGCAGACCCAGCTTATACTGGGCAAGGAGAATGTCCTGGGTGCCTTCGGAGAAAATGATGTTTACAGAGATTCGGGTCAGGGGTTCAGGGCCCTGCCTGCTTCCTGTCCTGGGTGCTAGAACCCACGTCCACGCAGCCGAAGGCTGCGCAGCTCTCCACACCAGGCTCAGGCAAAGCAGGCTCTGCAGAGTTCATTGAAATGTTCCCCTACAGCAGCGGAGAATTCCTAGGTTATGTCTGGAAGATAGATGCAAGGCTTCGCCTTATTATGCCCCTTCCCTCCCTAACCCTGATGTTCCCCAGTGCCAACAGCTGGGAGTTTAAGTGCCCCAGGCGGAGGGCGGACCACACTCTCACCCTGTTGCCCAGCTTAACCCCGCTCCACCCTGAAACCTTGGGTTTAATACTGACACTTTACACCTCAGTGAGTTTTGCTTTGACCTTGTCCCTGGAGGCAATTAAAAAGCCAAGAAACCTGCCTGAGGCATAACAGAATTTTAAAAGCTGTGTTCTTAGAATCAAGGGGTAAGCAGGCTGCCTCCTCAGTGTGGGGTGAAAGTAAATTTTTTACTGAAAACTTTCCCCAGCCCAACTGGGAGAAGGGGGAAGGGAGAAGAGTGAGGGGGAGAGGAGGGTATGGGAGGTCAGAGAAGCAGAGGGGGGAGGATGAGCTGCCCCCAGAGTGAGGGGAGTAACAGGCTTTCAGGAAAGAGGGCCAGTAAAGGGCTTCTCTCTCGTCCTGGAGCAGCTTGGAGCTCTTTCAAGTCAATCAAACTTTGGGTCTCAGGGCAGCTTTCTTCAGAAGGGAATCTGTGTCAAAGTTCGCAGTTTTATAAATTAATTTCCACTTTCTTGTAACTACTTTCTTCCACCCACCTTCTGCCCCACCAGATGAGGAAGATACTACCCAGCATTTCATGCCAGCTAGTGGACTCGAACTGAATTAAGAAGAATGGCAAAGCTGCTGACAGCCAGGCTCCCCCTGCCTCCCCTTGCCCTGCCCCATGGGCACCGTGACCTCTGAGGGGAGGGGGCTCCAGCTTTCATGCCGCTGAGCAGGACCAATTTCCCACTGCCACCAGCCAGCCAGGGAGGATGGATTGTCAGCCATTCTAGTCACTTTGGGCCCTTCTATAAGTGTTTCAGCCAAGCCTGGGTCCAGGAATGGTCACAGCTACAAATGTCCGTACAACTTGGGACAAACTGTCAAGGGCAGGAGCCACCATCCGTTACTCGGGAAGTTTCCATAAGTCACCATCTACTCCCCCAGAAAAGCACTCACCCAGCTGTGGAGAGGCAGGCAAAAGCCCTGACCTTGGCTGCTCTCTGCAACTCACTGCCCAGACCTGAGCCTACAGATGAGGCCCCTCCATCTCCTTCTGCTACTGGCTGGGCACCACCAGCCTCCAGCCCTTCAGGGTTCAAAGCCCTAATTACACTCAGAAATAAGCTGTGTATGCTCGTCTGAGGGCACGTACACACACACGCGTACCAGAAGTAGAGCCCTTCTGGAGAAAAATAATGATTAAGGATGGGATGCCTCATTCCTTTGACTTGGAGGTGAAACAGTGGTAAAGAGCCTCTCCTCCAAAGAAAAGCACCCACCACTGAGCAAACCCTCCCTGGTAAAGAGGCTGCCCAGAACACCCCGGTCACTCCACCATGTGCACGTGGATCGAGGCACAATATTTGAAATCCCGGTTCTGTTTCTCCTCCCCGGTTAGCAAATTCCCAAACCACCTCTCCAGAGCGGGAGTGCTCCGAGAACACACAAACATATTTTAGTGCGAAGACGACGTGCGCCCTGGCAACCGGAGCCGATCCTGCATTCCACAGGAAAACGAAGCATCCTTTGTAAAAATGTGCTATTTTGAGACCATGCAGGTCCTTCCCCGCTCCCCGCAAATGATTTTTATCATTAACGAGCCCCGTGGAAATCCTTCTGCCCAGGTGTGGCTGATCGCTCGGGATTGTTAGGAAAGAAGAAACTTTACCGTTGTGTGGGGTTGGGTTAGAAGGCTGTTCCTTTAAGACCACGAGTAGGAGGACGGCAGCCGCGTGCAGGCTGCGGAGGGGCATCTTCTGGCGGCTTCT
This sequence comes from Monodon monoceros, assembly GCF_005190385.1. Classification (NCBI taxonomy): domain Eukaryota; kingdom Metazoa; phylum Chordata; class Mammalia; order Artiodactyla; family Monodontidae; genus Monodon; species Monodon monoceros. The sequence continues at coordinate 66,436,291 of NW_021703778.1, forward strand.
GCGGACAGGAGGAGGGCGCGGGCTGCCGGCAACTGGGCTTCTCTCTCTCTGGCTCCGGCGCTGGGGCCGGCGGGGCGCGCACCGGGAGCTCGTGCGTGCAGCCGGGGCGCCAAGGGCGAGCACGTCAGTTCTTTGGGCACCTGGCTCCCCGCGGGCTGCTTTTATGGAGAGACTCAGTCCTAAACACGTGATGTCACCGGGTGGAGGGTGGCGGGAGAACGCCCTGCCTACGGGAGGTCTGGCGCCCCAGTTCCAAGGTGAGTTGTAACCCTGACTTCAGCAGCTCTCCGCGGGACAGCGGCTCGGGCGCTCCCCGGAGCCGGGGCTGGCCTGGGAACCCACTTCTCCGTGGGAGCCGCGGGCAGGCGTGGGGGAGATCCGCCTGCCTTGGCCCGGTCGGGAGGGGGTGCGTCTAGGGACTCGCTTCAGTGGCCACGCCCTTGGTCTGTCATTGCCCTTACTGAGAAGCCCCCGTAGTACAATGCCATTTGGGCAGGAGCCTCCTCTGGGCCCCAATCGTGTGCCTGCCTGGACTGGGCACACTTTAGGGACTGGACGACACAGGTGGGGTTTGGCCAGGGCTGCATTCAAATTACGAATTTCTGTGGACGGTACAGTGGGTCCTGATAAGGTCTTACCTTTGAAATTTAGACGCCAAGAAATTAACAGGTAAATAGCACAGTGGGGATACAATGTGAAATAGAAGCAGATATACAGATAAATAGACTAAACAGCTTTACTAAGCAATTAGACTTTGCTCTCATAACAGGTAAGTAGGCAAGGCTCATACTAGTTCATAATATCAGTAGTTCTTTAGGAAGCTGGGAGGGGGGCGTCCCTTCTCTGGGGTAGCGGTGAAAGAAAGGGACTTAACGTTATTTACTGAGGACCTACTCAGTGTAAGGCTCTGTACCAGGTGTTTTGCATCTTGGCTTAGATCGGTGTCTGAGTTCTGTTTTCAGTGCAGATTGTCATCACCTGTTGCTCGTTTCTGCCCGCTTTCCTCACGTGTCCGTATTCTTTTAAATATATGCATACATCTAGTCATATACTTGCGGTTCTGACCCTCTTCGTATTTAGTCCATGTTCAGTTGTTAAGTCAAAGGTCTTACTAACTTGCTGCCCCCAATGCTCACGACGTCTTCCTGCTGCTGTTACTGCCGCACACTGTTCCCACCACTACCCTTGTCATTTGTGCTTCTGGCTTCCCTGGGTCCTCTGAACGTGTCTGCCCTGCTCCCCATGCTGGGCTCTGTCTCCTTCCTGCTCTGTGACCCTGCCTATTCTCCTGGCTACCTGCTGCCTACAGATATGGCTCAGATCACATGGTCTGCTGAAGGGTGCCCACCCCCAGCCCTGGTATATGACCTTTGGTTTTGTTACCTGGACCAGCCTGCCTTCTTCTCTTGACCACAGCAGCCTGACCAGCCCACACCTCTCTGGTCTCTGCTGACCCTCAGCCTAAGTGGACTCTCAGGCTGGCCTCAGTGACCAGAGAAGCTGCTTGTCCGTGGTAGTTTTGGAGGGATAGAGCAGCTTGTCTGCTGAAAGCCTCCAGGAAGCACATGCCACCCACATTCCAAGGGGTGCTACTGTGCTGTCCCTATCCTCTCAGCTATTGTTTGGGTTAATAAAGGGCTTTGAAGGCTTTTTAAGGAAGTAGTTACAAAGACAATCTTGTTACAAGCGCTTTCAGAGGATGGTAGACTTAAGGATGACCTTTTCTGCCTGTAACTCTTGATCAAGAGCCACACCTCGGGGTGGTGAGTGAGCATTTCACTGTGGTTCTTGAAACATCCACGTCTCTGATTGGTCATCAAGGTCTTTAGAAGATGAAATGCACTAGAGGAACACAGAGGTTGGGGAGGAGCCACTGCAGGTTCAGAAATGTACACCATGGAGGTGAAATCACTCACCCCACATTTCACCACCGGTTCAAGGGAAACTGGGCTGGGCACACATTTTGTTACTCCCACTCTGTTCTGTCTGGCTAAACAGTAAGTCCAATTTCTCCTCGAGCATGAACCTCTAAGCGTTCCCCAACGATTCCCCAGAGACAGAGAAGTCTAAAAAGGGGATGGATTTAATAGAATTTTGTGAACTGGGTTTGATGGAGAGAAAGGAGAGGGTTGGGTTTTTTACTGCATAACTAGATCAAAGACCCGGTTAATTAGTAAAGAATGGATAGCAATTAAAAGAGAATTGAGAATGTAAATGGAGACCCAATTGTCCTAAGTGCTTTAAGTTGTTTTCTTCTAGTTTTATTGAGATATGATTGATAACATAGCACCGTATAAGTTTAAGGTGTACAGCATAATGATTTGACTTACACACCTCATGAAATGATTTCCACAGTAAGTTCAGTGAACACCCATTATCTGGTATACATACAAAATAAAAGAAAAAGAAGAAATTGGTTTTCCCTTGTGATGAGAACTCTTAAGATTTGCTACAGCAACTTTCCTGTATAATTTCCAGCGGTGTTAATCGTATTTATCACGTTGTACGTTACATCCCTAGTATTTATTTGTCTTATAACTGGAAGTTTGTACCTTTTGACTGCCTGCATCCAATTCCCCCACTGCCCCCACCTCTGATAAGCAGAAATCTGATCTCTTTTTCTGTGAGTTTGTCTGTTTGAAGTATAATTGACCTACAAGAGTGATTTTTTTTTTAATCCTAGGGTGTCAGGGGGGGGAAAATCCCACAGAAATGAATGGAATGACCAAACTTCTAAAACATTGAAGCTGAATATCAAGCCTCCCCGTCCCACTCCCCAGCAAGCAGCACAGACCTCACCAGCTTAAGACCCCCGACTCTGAGAACCCTCCCTGCCAGAGGCTTCCTGAGGCCTGTGTAACTGAACATGTTTGGATTTGCCTTGCCATCAGCAGGTGGGGCTGTTGTCAGCTAATAAATAGCTCATTACTCAATGGATTAAGGTAGAAAGTGGACCTTCAGCGCTCAAAAGATGGCACCAGGCCAACAAATGACACGCCCAGATGGAAGGCCCCAGGGAGGAGAGCTTCTCTAAAATGTTGCCATCTGGATCAACTGGGGGGTGAGGCTGATGAGTCAAAGGGCAGAGGAAAGGAACACCGGATTTGGTGTCAGGAGGTCTAGACTGAAGTGCCTGCCCCACCACTTACTGGATGGCCTTGACAGTGATGCAACCTCTCTGAACTTCGGTATCCTCGTCGTCTCTAAAATGTAGATTGTCGTCCCGGCCGCTGGGGCATTGAGAGAATTGATATATGGCTGGAACGAGATAAGGTGGGTGGAAACTTTTCATTCATTCATTCACCCTCTATGTCCTAGGAACTGTGCTAGGCATAGTGCTTGCTCTTGGAGAGTGTGTAAACATAAAACAAATAATCTCATAAATAACCATGTAATTATGATTGTTATAAGCTTGATGGAAGGTTGATGTATAACCAGAAGGGGCGCACTCTGTCCTGGGGCTTTGAGGGAAGACATCATCAGTGTAAGGATTAGATTTTATGACTTCCTAAAACCTTTGAAATGCACACCTAATACCAGGCTCTCCTTTCTCAAAGCTGGTGCCGTCTGGCAGTATTTGCCCTTTACACAAGCTAATCATTGGCCTTTCAGGCATAAGGGTTAGAGTATAGAGATTTTTATTTCTTAAGGTAAGAATTAACTCTTCAGATAGTATCACTCAATTGGAAATGCAGCTTTTTTTTTTTTGCGGTACGCGGGCCTCTCGCTGTTGTGGCCTCTCCCGTTGCGGAGCGCAGGCTCCGGACGCGCGGGCTCAGCGGCCATGGCTCACGGGCCCAGCCGCTCCGCGGCATGTGGGATCTTCCCAGACCGGAGCACGAACCCGTGTCCCCTGCATCGGCAGGGGGACTCCCAACCACTACACCGCCAGGGAAGCCCGGGAATGCAGCTTTTGATGGGGCAAAGGAAAGGGCTGGCGGGAAGAGAACTAACATGTATTGAGTGCCTGCTATTTGCCAGACACTGAACTTGGCACTTTATTCTTACAACAATCTGTGGGGATGAGTGTTACATTTGCCACTTTACGGATGAGGCACCTGAGGCTTGGAAAAGAGAAATACCTTCCTTGCACAGGTTCACGAGGCTTGAGTAGCAGAGACTGAATTGTCAACTAGATAATTCTCTGTCTCCAAGGCCCAGGCAAGCTCTTTCCATGGCCGCCCTAACAAATGCGTCAAACGGGGACGTTGTGTTTCCGGAGCCCTCTGAGATGTGGATTCTCCAGTTTTCCAGATGCTGTGATTGTTTTTGTTGATCCGGGGCACAGTGTACCACTTCTGGCAATCACATAATGCTCCACATGGGACATGGCTGTGTCCTTCTCCCAGAATGCCACGGGGAGGGGGTGCTGAGGGCCCCTGCACTCCGCTCACTGCGCAGAGCATCTGCCCAAATGGGATACGAAGAACCTGACACCACAGAGCTTTGATTTGATATGTTCTCCAGCAAAGGAGAATATGAGCCCAACCACGGAGTTCTTTGTTATATTCATGAGCTCTGCTTTGACCGGTGTGGGGTGGAGGGTGGCGTATGGAGGGAAGGTGGGGGAGAGGGAAGGAAGAAGGAAGGAAAAGACCAAGGGGTTTCCTTTGCCTGGGCGGTGACTGAGGGAACCCCTAGGCCAAGACGTGCATGGACCCCTTGATCCCCGTGTGAAAGTCTAGGTCTTTGAAAAAATACAGTCACTTTTGTCTCTTTCTTCACATCTGCTTCTTCACTTCTGCAGCTGTGGCTCAGAGTCATAACCTCTGTGTGAACCCTAGCTACCGTGCTCAATTTCAGACAGGATCAGGTGGAGGGCAATGTGACCCACAGGAAAGAAGGCCAGACTTGTGGCTCTGCCAGGAACCAGCTCTGGGTCCTTAGCAAGTCCCTGGCCCAGTGTATGCCTCAGTGTTCTGATCTGTACGTTGAAATAAGAATGTCTAACCCCACCGGGGGTTGTGAGTGTAGGATGAGACCATATATGGGAAAGTACTTTGGAAAACAAAAGCACTTGACATACACAAGATGTTCCTGAGAGTGGGCTTGAAACAAAAGAACGATGTCTTGATCTCAGTCTTGGTTTACTAACTTAAGAAAATGAAATCTGGATTCCAACCAGGGACTGTAAGTTCTTACCCAGCCCCTGCTACCAGTTTCCATGGTAACTTGTGACTCTGGTCTAATTACTTGTCCACAGACTCCAACTGCTTCTTCTGTCGAGTAGGGAATGATGGCTTGTCACCGGGACTTTTATAAAGCCCTCTTCATGATTGATTAAAAATGACAATAAATCAAAATCCTATGCACGGGGAAAGTTAGCATTTTAAGTGAAAATAAACCTTGGTGCCATATGTGTTACCTCTTTCCAGGTAAATTATTCTGAAAACCATGGTTAGCTGACACCAAGACTGCTTAGGAGATATCATTAGACTATAATAGCTTAAGGTTTCTCATATCCATCTATCCTTTCACACCTGCTGGTTGGATCCACTCTCCTCTAACCTCAGAGGTTTGGTCCAGATCCTGTTCTCCTTGTTCTCAGTCTGAAGCACTGTCCTCTCTCAACCCTGTGTTTTAAACCATAGTGGGGTCACAGACCACATTGCAGCAAGCTCACAGGTGCCAACCTAAAGCAAATATTCTTCATATCGATTCTGACAACTTCCACCAATGGTTAGGGAGGCCAAAGAGTAGAGGGGAAAGAGCTTTGGCATCATATGAAACTGGACTTCGCAACTCAGCTCCACCACTCACTTCCTATGTGACCTTGAGCAAGTCACTTAACCTCTCTGAGTCTCAGTTTCCTACTTTTTAAAGATATGAAAGCCATAGAGGAAGTATACTGCAAAGAGGAGAGGGGAGGAATAAATGTAATGAGCTAGGCATGTGAAGAACTTAGCGCAGTGGCTCATAATAAGCACTATGTAAATGTAGTTCTCTGCTGTAGAAAGGTCTTGATTGGCTGAAGGGGGACTATTTCACCCCATAGCTCCTAGTTTGGGCAACCCCACCAGCCCCCCTGGTTTGAGCAATCACACCAAATTCCGTGAACCCTAAGAAAAGAATAAGTGATTTCCAAGTAATACTGTCCCCCGCAATTCTACACATTGGCCTCTCAAAGAATGTAGTTTTTGTCATAACAAGCCAACCTCCCTACTGAAGCAGTGATGCTTTCTAAATCAGTAGACTCAGAACCACTCTGCCACAGGAAATGCCCAATCACTGGACTCTTGGGGCTGGGAGGTATTCCTGAGCTCAGAGATGCCACGTACTATTGGAATAAGCTGCCAATTTCCGCTTGCTTGGATGCTCTATTTCCGTGCAATTGCAGGAATGCATGAGCTTATCCCTCCTTTCAGTTCCTTTCAAACCCAACTAGCAAACAACCCCCAGATGCTTGCGTTTCAGTTTGCATTGGTCTCCCCTGGTCTCTTATCCTTGAAATAAGAGTTTGGGGCTCACTTTGCAGTGGAATAAATTATAACTAGGTTACTTCTGTCTGCATCCTAGTTTTTTAACACAGATACGCAAAACTTCTCTTTGATATTACATACCTGTTTTCTCGTCTCGACAGGGTTTTGTGGCGGTTAGAAATGATGACAAGATACAGAGAGAGTCCTTAAAGGGTGTTCAAAGAATCAGAAAATGAAAACTCACAAACTTGGGCTCACTCTTCAAATTCGGTTTCCTCTGGGGGGCATGGGAAGGGAAAATCCCTCCAATACCTCAGTCATTCCATTTTTATCACAGAGGCTTGATGATAAAATGAAGTGGTACTTAATTCCAATGAGAATCTGTAAAATTCTTTTGAGATGTTTGAGAAGAACACTAAACTCCAAGATTATAAAGTGTACTTTGCCTGTAACTGTTGAGTTGGCTGTTTGTTTTTAGTGCAGGCAACAGATGTGTCTGTTATAAGAAGGATCCCTGGGCTTATTCTACCCTCTGAGAGAACAAACAAGTTGACACAGGCCCACCTCATAGGAAAGAAATCAATTCAGAGATGGTGAATAAGAGAAATCCCATCATAATAGGGCTCACGTAACTAGCTGTCAGCAGAAGAGAAGTGGTAAGAAGTGGGGAAGAGAGCAGAGAAATTTATAGAAGGAAGAGTTCTAACTCGTAGCCATTGTCCAGACAAAAGGGGAGATGCAGGGAAGTGAAAGAAGGTGCATGGGCTTCCACCGGGGGCTGAGCAACAGGGTGGTCTTGTGGAGACTCAATACAGAGTCTGATGCTGCACAAAGCATGCCAGGCAAGACTGGAAATGGAACATTTTTTTTTTAATTGAAGTATTGAGTTACAATATTATATTAGTTTCAGGTGTATAACAGAGTAATTCAGTACTCCATTTAAATTTGTTATAAAATACTGGCAGTATTCCCTGTGCTGTACAATATATCCTTGTAGCTTATTTATTTTATGCATTACTACGTTTGTGCCTCTTAATTCCCTACCCCTGTCTTGCCCCTCCTCCCTTCACTTTAAAGTTCCTGGAAACGGAACTTTAAACATTGAACTAGAACCTGGAAACATCTCAGCCAAGTGATTTTTATATACAAAGCTATTTAGGGGGAATTCGTAAAGGAAAAGAATTGCCCACTACTCCATCCGACCTGACAATAACTTCATTCTTGTACGTTCCCCTTTTGTTCTCGTCCGTGTCAACAAAAAATATTTACCAAGTTACTACCAAGTAAATATACTGTATTTTGTATACTACGTTTTTGGAAACTAACAGTAGGTCATAAGGATTTTTCCACATTCCTGCATGGTCTTAAAATTTTTTTTAACATCAACAACATCTTGAGGCTTACGAGGACAACAAGGAGACCAGGCGGAGGGAATGTTCCAGATGGACGAGAGCTGGAAAAGAAGGGACCAAGAGGAGCAAGGGGAGAGCAGTGAAGAGACACTGTGGAAAACACTTTGGATTTTTTTTTTTTTTTCGGTACGTGGGCCTCTCACTGCTGTGGCCTCTCCTGTTGCGGAGCACAGGCTCCAGACGCACAGGCTCAGCAGCCATGGCTCATGGGCCGGCCACTCCGTGGCACGTGGGATCTTCCCGGACAGGGGCACGAACCCACGTCCCCTGCATCGGCAGGCGGACTCTCAACCACTGCGCCACCAGGGAAGCCCAACACTTTGGATTTTTGAAAACTTTTTATTATGGCAAACTTACAAATATATATAAAAGTAGAGAGGGACTTCCCTGGTGGTGCAGTGGTTAAGACTCCACACTCCCCATGCAGGGTGCCAGGGTTCAATCCCTGGTCAGGGAACTGGATCCCACATGCATGCCGCAACTAATGAGCCCTCGAGCCGCAACTAAAGACCCAGTGCAACCAAATAAGTAAATAAATTTTTTTTTAAAAAAGAGTTGAAAAAACAAAAGGTAGAGAGTATAGTTATAATGAGTCCCCATGTAGCTATCACCCAGCTCCAACAATGATCAACTCATGACCCGCTTTGTTTCATCTCTACCCCCACCAACCCATCACCCCCTTCCCCGGGTTATTTTGAGACAAATCCAAGACATCACATTATTTAAGTGGTTGTCAAACTTGAGCGAGCGTCAGAGTCCCCTGGGGGACTTGTTAAAACAGATTGCTGAGCCCCACCCCCAGAGTTTCTGATTCAGCAGTTCTAGGGTGGGGTTGAGAATTTGTATTTCTAACAAGTTTCCAGGTGATACTGATGCTGCAGATCCAGGGACCACACTTCGAGAACAATGGTATTATTTTAACTGTACGTATTTTGCTTTTAAAAAGGACTTCTTTTTTTAAAATAATTTTTAAATTTTTCAGCAGCTTTATTGAGATATACTTGACATACGGTAAACAATACATATTTAAAATGTCTTAATTTGGAGTTTTGACACATGTGTATATCCATGAAACCATCATCACAATCAAGATAAAGAACATTTCTGATAGCCCCAAAGATTTCTTGTGCCCCTTTTTAATCCCTCAGGCTGTAGTACCGACCCACTCCAAACACCCCAAGAACCAGTGAGCTGTTTTCTGTCACTATAGATTTTTAAACTTTTTTAGGATTTTATCTATGGAGTCATACGATATGTATCTTTTATGTGTGGTGGCTTTTACTTAGCCTAATCCTCTTGAGATTTATCCATGTTCTGTGTGCATACATAGTTCCCACCCCCCTCCCCCAGGACTCCCTTCTTTAAAAGGTAATCATGATGTTACCATCACTCACAAAAATCAATAATAGTTTCTCAGTATCACATTTTTCTTATTGTCTTCCTGGTGGTTTTACTATCCATTTGTTTGAAATGGGCTCTAAACAAGGTCCATACACTGCAGTAGGTTAAGACATCTCTTTAGATTCTTTTGATCTATAGGTATAATTTGAATTGGTAGCCTGAAGAATCATTTGAGCAGTAGCAGAGATGTGCAGGTGTGTATTGTGAAAAGAGCACAGACTTTGGGTCTGCATCGCACTCTACCACTTACTAGCTAAGAGAGGTTGGACCTGTCATCTAAGTGCTCTGAGCCTCACTTTCTACATTTGTAAGAAGATAATAAGCCTATCTCATGGAGGAAACTTGTGAGAATTATATGAAAATGAAGGCTGTGGCATGGTATCTAATACATAGTAGGGCTATGGAATCAGAAGATTTGAGTTTGTAGAAGCTTTGTGACCTTGGGCAAGAACTTAACTTCTCTAAGCTTCAGTTTCCTAATCAATAAAATGGAGCATAATCGTCTCTTTTATAGAGTTGTGAATGAGCTAATGGGTATAAACATCTTAAGCATAGCATCCAATATGCAATAAGCACTCACATTTTTTGTTGTTCTGAAAACACCAATTATTATTTTAAATTTATTTTATTCATTTATTTTTGGCTGCATTGGGTCTTTTTTGCTGCACACGGGCTTTCTCTAGTTGTGGCGAGCGGGGGCTACTCTTCCTTGCGGTGTGCAGGCTTCTCATTGCGGTGGCTTCTCTTGTTGTGTAGCATGGGCTCTAGGTGTGTGGGCTTCAGTAGTTGTGGCGCGTGGGCTCAGTACTTGTGGCTCGTGGGCTCTAGAGTGCAGGCTCAGTAGTTGTGGCGCACGGGCTTAGTTGCTCCACGGCATGTGGGATCTTACCAGAGCAGGGCTCGAACCCATGTTCCCTGCATTGGCATGCGGATTCTTAACCACTGCGCCACCAGGGAAGTCCTCTTTCTATTGTTTTAATTTTCATTTATCTGTTAGCTAGTGAGATTGAGCATTTATCTAACAACTAGCGGGGTTGAGCATTTATCTAATAACTAGTGGGGTTGAGCAAAGCTAGTGGATTTTCTTGTGTGAGTCACATATTCATAGCCTTTGCCCATTTTTCTACTGGGTTCTCTGTCTTTTTCTGATTGATTGTAGAACTTTCTTATATGTTCTAGGTAAGAATCCCTTGCTGGTTTTAGAAGTGTCAATTTTTTTCCCACTTTTTCACCCGTCAGTTGATTTTGATAATGATACCCATCCTTATCATTATCATTAATTTTTTTACATGTACACATGCTTTTATTTTTACAAATAATAATGTGTATACATATGCAAAGATACTGTAATCTATATAATATCCCACATATCAATATTATTTCACATGAAAAGTTAGAAAATATTAGGAAGAATTTAATAAAGATACTATGGTATATCTGAACATACTAAATAAAAAAATAAATTATGTTAGCTATAGATAATCTGTGAAAGGAGAAAAAGCTATGTTTGGTGGTTTTTTTCTTTTGAATTTTATTTTATTTTTTTATACAGCAGGCTTTTATTAGTCATCCATTTTATACACATCAGTGTATACATGTCAATCCCAATCTCCCAATTCATCACACCACCAACCCCACCCGTCGCTGCTTTCCCCCCTTGGTGTCCATAGGTTTGTTCTCTACATCTGTGTCTCACTTTCTGCCCTGCAAACCGGTTCATCTGTACCAGTTTTCTAGGTTTCACATATATGCTATCATTAATTTTAAAATAGTGAAATCCTCAATTTTTTCTTTGGCCTATGGTTGTACTTTTTAGGTCTTTCTTTTTTTTTTTAATCCTTCCCCACTTTAAAGATCATAAATATATTCTCCTATAAATATTTCTATTTGGGCTTCCCTGGTGGCGCAGTGGTTGAGAGTCCGCCTGCCGATGCAGGGGACACGGGTTCATGCCCTGGTCCGGGAAGATCCCACATGCCACGGAGCAGCTGGGCCCATGAGCCATGGCCGCCGAGCCTGCACGTCCGGAGCCTGTGCTCCGCAACGGGAGAAGCTACAGCAGTGACAGGCCCGCGTACCGCAAAAAAAAAATATATATATATATTTCTATTTATTTGTTTTGTAGGGTTGCCTTTCACATTCATATCTTTAATGCCTCTGAAATTCACCTTTGTTTATGGTGTTAGGGATTCAGCTTAGTTCTTCTCCATCTAGTGAACCAGTTTTCCCTGCACTATCTACTAAGCAACGTATCCTGACCCCACTGATTTGTGGTGTGTTCTTTTCCATACATCAGGTACACTCAGCCAAATGCATAAACACACACGTATACATTTCTGAGCACTTTCTGGCCCTTGGTCTATTTGCATGTTTTTGCACCAGGACCATAGCATTTTGTTACGCGGCATTGGAGCAGAGTGGGACAAGTCCTTTCTCTTTGCTCTTTTCTCAATATAGACTCAACTAATTGTGGACTTTGGTTTTATTCTTCCACATAAATTTTGGAATATGCTTTTTCATTCCCTCAAAATATTTGTTGGAAGTGTATTGAAATTGCCTTGAATTTTTATATTAACTTTGGGAAAATTGATATCTTTACATGTTAAGGGGTCTTGCCCACCACCATGGCACCACCTCTTTGCTTATTCAAGTCTTATATTATGTCCTTTAATAGTTTTATATTTCTCTCTAAAAACTTATTTTGAGCCTTTTAAGTTAATTTTTAGGTACTTTGTAGTTTTATTAAATTTTTATTTTATATTGGAGTATAGTTGATTTACAGTGTTGTGTTAGTTTCAGGTGTACAGCAAAGTGATTCAGTTATACATATTTTTTCAGATTCTTTTCCCATGTAGGTTATTACAGAGTATTGAGTAGAGTTCCCTGTGCTATACAGTAGGTCCCTGTTGTTTATTTTACATATAGTAGTGTGTATATGTTAATCTCAACCTTCTAATTTATCCCTGCCCCCACCACCTTTCCCCTTTGGTAACCAGAAGTTTGTTTCCTAAGTCTGTGTCTGTTTCTGTTTTATAAATAAGTTCATTTGTGTCATTTTTTAGATTGCACATGTAAGTGATATCATATGATATTTGTCTTTCTCTGATTTACTTCACTTAGTATGATAATCTCTAGGTCCATCCATGTTGCAGCAAATGGCATTATTTCATTATTTTTTATGGCTGAGTAATATTCCATTGTATATATGTACCCCATCTTCTTTATCCATTCATCTGTTGATGGGCATTTAGGTTGCTTCCGTGTCTTGGCTCTTGTACAGAGTGCTGCAATGAACATAGGGGCACATGTGTCTTTTTGAAGTATGGTTTTCTCCAGATATAGTACATTTTTAGGTACTTTATAGGTTTGTTGCTCTTGTGAAAGGTGTCTTATTTTCTATTATATTTTCTGGTTGAGTATTGCTGATGTAGAAGAATGCTACTGATTTTTGTAAGGAGATCTTGTTCCTGACATCCTTGCAGACAATAAGTAGTAGTTCTAAAAGTTTTTCTATTAATTCTGTGAGGTTTTCCACATAGGTAATCAGATAAGCTATAAATAATGACAGTTTTGTCACTTCCTTTCAAATCCTTACACATATCGCTTCTTCTTCATGTCTTATCACATTGGCCAAGACCTCCAGTACTCTGTTGAGTTGTAGCAGCTCCTGTTCTTAGAGGGAACATGGGGCTGTCTGCACTATTATCTCCTCCCTATCCCCATGGGTTAAGCCTGCCCTAATGTAGCCACAGGCTTCATCTTCTGTTGGCACACAGGACTAATCATTCTGTTTTGTCTTGTAGTGGAATTGGGGTAGACAATAATCTGCCCATGAAAATATGAGGGAAAAAAAAAGATCCCAAGATAAAAGCTTCCCCACCTGTGGCATCTTTCCCCTTCCTCTGTAAACTGCTGTCACAGACACACATATTGGAACCCAACTATTTGCTGTCCTTCTAGAGGCTTCTCACAGTTATTGCATTAGATACTCAGATCCAACAACTGCCCCATTTCTGAGGTACTCCGTAGCTGGGTTGAAGGAAGTAGCCAGTAGCCTAAAATGGGTTGCCATTTTGTCAGGATCCAGAAGCCAGAGTGATACTTCTAAAATAACTATGATCATGAGAATGCTTTAATCAGAAGCCGTTGAAGACCCTCACTGTAAGCTCTTTAATAAGAGCATTCAAAGGTCTTGACAAGCTGGCCTTACCTCCTTTTCCACTTACACAACTTATCCCACATTCAAACCACTCTGGGTGATCTCTTTTTCCTGAACAGGTGTACTTTAAACCTAATCTGTTTACCATACATAGAGTTTTCTTATCCTTTCTCCACGTTGAGAAATCCTACTCATTGATCAAGGCTCATCATTCTTATGAAGTCTTCTCAAGTTCATCCCATGAGGGTGCATCATTTCTTCCCTAGCGCCCCCCATAGCACTTCTGTGTCAGACTTGCCTTATAGTTTGTTGTTAGTTATCTAACTGTCCCATTAGATAGTGACCTCCAGGAGGGCAAGGACTGTGTTTTATTCCTCTCTATCTCTGCAGCAGTTCTTTACACGTGGTAGATGCTCAATAAATTTTTATTCATCAAATTAAATTATAGAGGCCACAAATTATAGGAAAAAGTCATTTGTAAGGGTGAAGTAATGCTCTTGCCCAGTCTTGGCACCAGTAGGATTCAATGTGAATTTGCAGAGGTGTTGTTACCTTCAGTAATACTCAGCAACATGCAAATAGGAATGAGAACAGACACTGTAAACTCTTAGTCATTCTCTAATGACTTATTTATTACCTAATAAATCATTTGAGTGCTATACTAACAGGTGTTCAACCTGCGCAGCACTGAGCAACTATTTAGAATAAAATGTACCTGCAAAGTCTAACATATAGGGGCAATTGTGGAAGTTAGCATGAGGACAGACATTCCTGGGTCTCTGTTCCTGAATAATACTCCTACTTACACTGTTAGGTAGGTATCCTTACACACAGCCCTTGAAATGTACCTATTTACAGGGGAAGGTTATGACACAAATGGAAATTTATTTTTAAAATAGTACCTTTACTTTCAATAGGAATTTCCAATAAGTGGGATAGATTAGTCATGTTATAGAGGAGACATAAGAAAGGTAAATGAAGAAACTGAAGTAAAATTAATAATGTTTATTTTGTTCCTTTTCTTTGAATGATATATAGCAGTTTCTTTTGTGTGTTTATTCATTTTGCATCCCTGGGCAATGGGTAAAGGAGGTATTATTATCATTTTGGTGAAAACTGAGATAAAGAGAAATTAAATTAATTTTCTTCAGTAGATTTTTGCAGCACTGGCCCTCAATTTGTTCATACCTCCCTGGATCCACCCTCTTGAGTCACACCTTTCCCACTGACTCAGGCTTGGCCATGTAACTTGCTTTGGCCAATGAAACAAGAGCAAATATGACACAAGCAGAAAATTTTAAGTGCTTGCATATTGGAGTTTGCCCTCTCTTACTGCCCTTGGGTACCCTGAGACCACCATGGTGCGACCACCATGCGAAGCCTGGGTTAGCCTGCTGGAGGATGAGCAATCATACAGAGCAGAGTTGGGTGATCCCAGCTGACTCCCCCTTGACCAACCAGCCTATCAATCTCCTGATATGTGAGTGAGGCCAGCCAACTCCAGATAAGCCACCTACAGACCTCAGAGATCTACCACACCAACGTAGATCAGATTAACTGTCCAAATGGCTTATGGAATCATGAGAAATAATAGGTGTTTGCTATTTTAAGCCACTTAGGTTCCAGGTGGTTTGTGACACAGCAAAACCTAAGAGGCCTATTTCCCTAGAACGCCTGCCTAATCTAGGTTCATGTTCAGTTGCTGCCACCCCTCTTCTAGTCGAAGGTCAGGTTGAGATATACAGATCTTAAGGATATGATTTTGTATCTTAGGTGTGATCAAACCTCTTCTTGAATTTCTCAAGGGCAAAGTCGTGCCTTGATTTTCCCAGTACATTTCTTTAGTCGTAAAATATGCTCTGTGAGGGGTATAACTTTTCTGAAAAGGAATGAAAGTTTAGTTTTTATAAGGCTGGAAGATAAAGAGCTATATGTGGTATGTTTAACTCTCAAAATGTATATGGGGCACAGATACTTCTAGTTACAAAGAAGATTTTAGACTAACATTCTTTCCTAAGAGAGAAAACAGAGAGGAAGGGAACAGCATGGACCATCCTTTTGTCCCCGAACCCAGACCAAAATCTTGCAGAGCCTCTGGGCTGAACTCTTCAGGCAATCACATTGACATCTATGTGAGCAGCGCCCCACCAGAGTTGTGCAGTATACCACTTACGCAGCTGTACATGAGACCCCCTACTTGGCACATAGTAAATGTTGAATGAATGAATGAGCAAGCAAGCAACTGAGCATGCATGTGTGCATACACATCATGTTTGTGGCATTTAGCAGAGTTTTAGCTGGAAAGAAAAAATGTATATATATAACAAATTAGAATGAGTATCCCTCTTTAGTGGGCTCCCAGAGCACAAACCATTTTGCTTTTGGTGTGACAGAGTGAGAAAATAGCCAAATAAATTGTGTAGATCAGATATAGATTCAAAGAAGAAACTTTCACCAAATTTTGCAGGGCAAAAAAATAAAATAAAAACTCATTTTGGTTAATGGTGACACCTAGCGGTGTATCAAAACTGTGGGTTTTCCTTGGAGTAAAGTATTTTATTTTACAAGTTAGGGTGAAGGAGCCCTTGGACCCCTGCACCCTTCACAGATTAGGTAGTTGAGGCCCCCAGGCCTCCCAAGGTCAGTGCGGGTAGGATGTTGCTGCAGAATTTAACTCTCCAGAGGCCGTTCCAGTGGTGCTGTTGCAGAGACCTCAGAATAAATGCCAGAGGTGGTGGTAGCAGGGGGGTCCTTCCAGTAGTACAGGGTTACTTATTGTCACTTAAGACAGTTGTTCTGAGCTGTCTACCTTTCCATGACATCTTACTCTTTTTTCCATCTTCCCCTGCTTCTTCTACTTGTCCTTTTCTTTTTTGCTCTTTCCTTCTCCTTCTCCTCTGGCAAGACTCCTCCTCTCTCTTTCCCTGCCTTCTTTTCTCATCTGCTTTTAGTTTCCCCTCCTTTATTCTCTACCTCTTTTTCATTCTCTTTTCTCTGTGTTCATTTGATGCCTCCCAAGGATGTTGCAGTGTCTACTCTGGTGACCACTAACCCATGTGGCTATTTAAATTCAAATGAACTAAATGAAATGAAAAATCCAATCTCCCAGTCATGCTAGTCACATTTCAAGTGCTCAGAGGCACCAGTGGCTGCCCTATTGGACATTGCAGAACATGATCATGTCCAGCATTGCAGAAAATCCTCTAGGAAAGCACTGGCCCAGGGCTTGGCTGACCTACCTCTCCAGTCTCTCGTCTCTTTTCCTTCTCAGCACCTCTTCTCTAAGTAGAAGAACAGTCTGCGTTCTTCTCCTCTCCCGTCCTTCCTGCTCACTCCACTTTATTTGGTGACTTTCTGTTTTCTGTATATTATTATATAAACTTGTCGAGGTGACCTTGCCAAGTAAACACAAAAATATATAATCACATTGGACAGTTTATTTGGGGCAGTGAGTGATTCACAGCATCTTGTTTTCCATGCATTGGGACACATCAAAATATTTTTAAACTCAACACATCAACACAGTATTTAAAACAATTATACCTCAGACCTTTTTTTCTTCTTTTTTAATCCACAGGTGTCTACCTTTCTGCCTTGTCTTGAGTTCAAGTAGCTTTAAAAGTAAAAAGTACAGTTTTTTAATGCCTGAAAAAAATATACATTTTAAGTATAAAATGGCTTTGAAATACACAGGAATCTAGTTACAGATTGGCGTTTGGCTGGGATGGAATGGACATTTACTTTTTGTTGAATGCCCTTTTATAGTATTTGATTTTTTACAAGATTTGTAAGTGTGTGTTCAGAACTTATTAAATTGAATTCTAAATTACTTTTGAAATTAAAAATAATGTCTGAAAATGTCACGACACCAAGAGGATCAAACCAAAATAGTCCAGGAAAATGAGATCTTAGAGAAGGTAGTTTCTGAATGAGCCTGCAGGGTTTGGGTGGTGATGTGTCTCTTTAAAGAGATAATGCAGGGGGCAGAGCCCCGTGTTAAATTTAGATTTATGTCCAGTGATAATTTGCCAAGAATCAGAATGCCCTGACAAGTGTCCCCTCCTGACCGTTGATAGAGATTTATATCAGAAAGAGAGCCATCCTTTTCCTTCCCACCCATCACTGAGAGCCTGTCCCTTTGGTGCCCACCTCCAAAGGGATGGAAGACGCTAACAGCCTTTGAGTCTCCTTTCCAGGGTCCACTCGCCCACCTCTCTTCAATAAGGTCTTGATGAACAAAATGAAAGTTACCCTTTCTCTTCCTTTTCCTTGGCTCTCCCGGGCTAATCATGGTTGCACGACCTCCTTCGCACCAAGGGATCTTCAAGGAAGAAAAGAGGGTGGAGCCTGAGATCTTGCCTGACTTGAAAATTGGTTTCAGCCCAAAGGTACTTCAAAACTTGGACTTATGTAGCATTTACAGTAGAGACTCGGGGTTCTTTGGAAAGGGATTTGAGGACAAGGATAGAACGATCATACCTACAAGATAAGTGACAGCTGTGCTGCCAATTTGAGAAAAAGGAAAATTGAGGCAGGGCACATTGGTGCGAGCTGGGATTCACAGCATTCTTGACTTCCCGTAAGACCACATGGCATCCAAACCGTATAATCATATGCCTAGACCGAACTGTAGCATCTCTGTGTGCATTCATCTAAATAAAGCGCCGCCTGGACCATGCCACCCAGGGGAGTTGGTTTGTGGTTCTTTCCCACTGTGGACTTCTATGGTGCCAGCCTGACCTCGGGCGGAATCATGGTTCCCCTAAAAGAGCAAAGGTTTACACTTTAGCTCCGTGGGGCCTGCAGGAGTCAGTTTCTAATGAAAGGCTCTCTGGAGCTCTATGTTGGGAAGACAAAGTTGGTGTTGGGTTCTCCTTCTCACCCTGCAGCAGGGTCGACTGGCTTCTTTATATGACAGTCTCAGGACAGCATTCCAAGTGACAAAGGCAGAAGCTGCAAGTCCTCTTTAGTTCCTTGCCCCTGAACTCACAGGATGCCAGTTCAGCCAGCTGTTATTGGTCAGAGCAAGTCATAAGTCCAGCCTACATTCAAAGGGTAGGAAAATAGATTCCGCTTCTTGGTGGGAGGAGGTGCAAAGAATCTGTGGTCAGATTGCATCCACCACACACATATATTAAGATATTCATTTAATATTGAAATATACATAATATACAGCAAACCTAGAAAACACAGCCTAAATTTCCACAATTTCCCTTAACTGGTTGAAAGAAAAAGCATCTATCACTAAACTGTTCTTCCAAATGCAGACTTTTCACTCTTTTTAAACCTAGATAATGCTCTTTTTTAAATGCAAGAATAAAAGGGGAAAACCTGACTGTCTTTTAGAGGGAATGATAAAACACAGTCCTGGAAATTGAGTCTCCAGCAGGGAACATCTGTTACCACTTAATGTTTAACCGTATAAGCCCCAGACGACGAGAATGGGTGAGATTCTGTAGTTTGGGACTTACTAAGTACCATCTATTTCTCAATTAATTTTTAGTTGATGTGGAATTTTGTGTTTTAGGAAGACAATTTGAAGGGCACAAAATAAAGCAAAGAAGAAAAGAAGTGAGCAAAACAGGAGGCAGTTCTAACAGGAAAGCAGGTGGAGGGGGTTCTGCCTCTGCCCGAGGTTAGCGGGATATTACATCAGATGTTACTGTTACTCGCATTAAGAGAGACTGAAAAAAAATGGCAGTTTTGCACCACAAACAAAATGCATGGAAGAAAAAGAGGAAAGGGAACACAGAGTAGGAGGATAGTAAATGCTAAGGAGTGCAATTTGTGAAAAAGCTTTACTTCCAAGAAAAAAGAATATTCATATAATTTTGGAAGAAACTGTCCTGGAACAACTGCTGTTTTAATCCCCAAACCCTGTCCTCAATATGTGAGACTGCAGCCGGCTAAAGAAACATGTCCCAGAAACGATTTATACACTCAGGCATCAGGAAAGTCATCTGATAACAGGTAGTATGTGATTTTCTTAAGGAGAAAATGACTGATGACCACCTCAATTCAGAGAGCATGGAGTAAAATCAAGGGCTCAGTGAGTCAGGATGAAAACGAGAAAAAACGTAAGTGAGGTAAAAATAGTCTGATTTGCAGGCTGCAAGAAAGGGAGATATCTGTAAGATATCTACCCACTGTGCAAGAATCTACCCACTCCCTCCTCACCACAATCCTGGAAACCGGCTTTCTAAAAATGAGAAAAAAAAGAAAAGAAAAAGGAAAACCCTGAGACTTCACTGACCTGGACAAACAGCCAAAATGGGGCTGTTCACAAAGGAAACCATAAAAAAGATGAAGAGACAACCCTCAGAATGGGAGAAAATATTTGCAAATGAAGCAACTGACAAAGGATTAATCTCCAAAATTTACAAGCAGCTCATGCAGCTCAATATCAAAAAAAGCAAACAACCCAATCCAAAAATGGGCAGAAGACCTAAATAGACATTTCTCCAAAGAAGATATACAGACTGCCAACAAACACATGAAAGAATGCTCAACATCATTAATCGTTAGAGAAATGCAAATCAAAACTACAATGAGGTATCACCTCACACCAGTCAGAATGGCCATCATCAAAAAATCTACAAATAACAAATGCTGGAGAGGGTGTGGAGAAAAGGGAACCCTCTTGCACTGTTGGTGGGAATGTAAATTGATACAGCCACTATGGAGAACAGTATGGAGGTTCATTAAAAAACTAAAACTAGAATTACCATATGATCCAGCAATCCCACTACTGGGCATATACCCTGAGAAAACCATAATTCAAAAGGAGTCATGTACCACAATGTTCATTGCAGCTCTATTTACAATAGCCAGGACATGGAAGCAACCTAAGTGTCCATCATCGGATGAATGGATAAAGAAGATGTGGCACATATATACAATGGAATATTACTCAGCCATAAAAAGAAATGAAATTGAGTTATTTGTAGTGAGGTGGATGGACTAGAGTCTGTCATACAGAGTGAAGTAAGAAAGAGAAAAACAAATACCATATGCTAACACATATATATGGAATCTAAAAAAAAAATGGTTCTGAAGAACCTAGGGGCAGGACAGGAATAAAGACACAGACGTAGAGAATGGACTTGAGGACACAGGGAAGGGGAAGGGGAAGCTGGGACGAAGCGAGAGAGTGGCATGGACATATATACACTACCAAATGTAAAATAGATAGCTAGTGGGAAGCGGCCGCATAGCACAGGGAGATCAGCTCGGTGCTCTGTGACCACCTAGAGGGGTGGGATAGGGAGGGTGGGAGGGAGGGAGATGCAAGAGATATGAAAACATATGTATTTGTATAACTGATTCACTTTGTTATAAAGCAGAAAGTAACACACCATTGTAAAGCAATTATACTCCAATAGAGATGTTAAAAAAAAATTAAACACACAGACACACACAAAAACGGGGCTGTTCAGAGTGAGTTGCAAGGCATGCTGGGTAGGGAAGGTTAAGAGCCTGTGGCTGCTTTGGGGTCTTGCCCTCACTAGCTATTTGACCTTGGATGAGTCAAATAATGTCTCTGAACTTCAAGTTTTTATCTGTAAAATGGGAGCCTAAGGTATTGCATACAGCGTGCCTGGCACTCAATAAAGCCTGGGTACTTATAAAAATACTTCCTCAGTAAATTCCTGTTATTCTCTTTGGGAGGGATAAGCTCCGGCTAGTTTGTCCCATTTGCTGTCTCCTGGCCACTCCTAACATTTAAGCTCATATGAGACTGGACCTGATTTAAGCACAGCAACTTTGGGGCTCCCAGTGGGAGTGGTGAATTGTCCTCCTGGCCAGGATCCACCTGGCCCCAAGTGGCAAACCTCAGTATGGCTTCAATTTTTAAACATCTTGTTGCCTTAAGAGCCTCAGTAGATTTTCAACTGTTGCCTCTATTGCTGCATCTATGTTTCACTCCAAATGTAAAATGCTAACTTTTCAAATGTGCATTTTCCTTCCCAGGAAGCCTTTAAAAATAATATAGATATCTATTCATCTGAGTGTTTTTTGCCAGGAGACAAGAGAGTGGAGGAATGATCTGCTGCATTTTAATTTTAAACAAATATAATCTTTAGCAGTGGTTGAATTCACTTAATATTTATTGAACGTTTAGTACATGCCAGGCAAATACAAGTGCTCAGGTGAGACAAAAAAGTAAATCATAGTCCTTGCCCCTTAAGAGTTTATGGTCCAAAGGGGGCTAAAACTAGTACACTGTAATAATTACATTCAGGGTATAATGTAGTAAGGATCACAAACCAGGTAGGGACAAGGTGAATCAGGGATTTTGAAGGAAGGGTAGCATTTTCTTTCTCTTTTTTTTTTTAAACATCACACTCTTTGTTTTCCATAAATTTATTTTTTTAAATTTCTTTTTGACTGCATTAGGTTTTCTTTGCTGCGTGAGGGCTTCCTCTAGTTGTAGCGAGCGAGGGCTACTCTTCCTTGCGGTGCACAGGCTTCTCATTGCGGTGGCCTCTCTTGTCGTGGAGCACAGGCTCTAGGTGTGTGGGCTTCAGTAGTTGTGGTGCGTGGGCTCAGTAGTTGTGGCTTGCGAGCTCTAGAGCGCAGGCTCAGTAGTTGTGGTGCACGGGCTTAGTTGCTCTGCAGCATGTGGGATCTTCTGGGACTAGGGCTCGAACCCGTGTCCCCTGCATTGGCAGGTGGATTCTTAACCACTGTGCCACCAGGGAAGTCCCAGCATTTTCTATAGGAGATTTTTATTACATCAACAACATTCCAATAAAAATAATACCCTAATGAGTAGTGATTTTCCTTTCTCTGTGTTCCTTTACACATCCTTATTCATACCTTTATGTGATTTTTATAGTATCTTCACAGTACCATTTTGTGCTCTCATAAGCATTATGTGATAAGCATTTCCTTTTGCTAATAGTTTTCATCATACTTTCCATCTGGTGGTGAATGTAATTTCCTTTACAGTCCCCTGGTGTGGGATAGTTGTGTTATTTCTCCAGTTTCTTCACAGTTAACAGTTATGGTGTAAGGGGAATCTTTATTATGCATGTAGCTTTTTTTCTTTTTTGGTATCATTTTCTTTAGTTTAGCTCTGCAAGGTAGGATTGATGGGGGTAAACGGGCATGAACATTTCTATCTCCTTTGAAATATATTGCTCCATTGTTCTCCCCCCCAAAAAAGTTTGGACCCATTTACACCGTCACCAGCAGTAGATGTACTTGTTTCATCAAAAGCGTGACAATGTTGGGTGATTTCTCGTTTTGTTTTGTTTTTGTTTTTTGTAATCTGCTAATGTTATAGCTATGCCATGATGCCTCGTAATAAATTTTTTTTTTGATGTTGGGGGTAGGAGTTTATTAATTTATTTATTCATTTTTGCTCTGTTGGGCCTTTGTTTCCGTGCGAGGGCTTTCTCTAGTTGCGGCGACTGGGGGCCACTCTTCGTCGCGATGCGCGGGCCTCTCACTATCGCGGCCGCTCTTGTTGCGGAGCACAGGCTCCTGACGCGCAGGCTTAGTAGTTGTGGCTCACGGGCTTAGTTGCTCCGCGGCATGTGGGATCTTCCCAGACCAGGGCTCGAACCTGTGTCCCCTGCATTAGCAGGCAGATTCTCAACCACTGCGCCACCAGGGGTGCCCCTTGTAATAAATTTTAATTCTCATTTCTCTGTTAACTATGTTTCCCTATCCTTCCTGGCTGTAACTCTTACATGACTTGCCTGTTCAGGTGAGATGATCAGGAGTTCTACAGGCAGAGCACTGGTGAGCAGGCACTTTGAGGGCAGCAAACGGCTTACTCAGGTGTTGAGGTAGGAGAGAGCCTCATGCCAAGGAACACAGACTTTTTGACTGAGGCATAGGGTGGACCAAAAAGAGAAGTGGTGGAGGTGAGGCCAGAAAGGAAAGTGGAGGCCAGCGTGTGCAAAAGCTTGTTTTGAGTCCTATAGGATTTTTAGTTTAACTTGGACAATGTGCCTCATAGGAGCGAACAGTTGGGACAGGCTCTCTCTCTCCTTTACCTGTGATGAGTCCACAGGCCCAGCAACAAGAACTACCAGCTCCACGTGCCCCTGTTGCCTCTAAGTCTTGCCCCCTCGCTTTTTGTCCACCTGGCGCCTGCTGGTTCCCACGGCTCCTGCCCACCTGCCTCCCCTCCACCTCCCGTTTCACACTCCCGCAACCGGGGCCCCTCCCCTCCTCAGGTGCCATCCGACCCTCGCTGTCGGCACGGCTCAGCCTACTTCCAATTTGCCCTCTGTTCTTCTGAACCAGCCCAGGACCCAGCATCAGCCCCGGGCACTGGACCCCCAGTTCTGCACTCCCCACCTTGGCCCGCTCAGGGATGTGTTCTCTCTGTTGACCCAGAGGGTTAAAAACCACAGGACTGGGAGGGAGGCATCCACAGTGTCTTTCCTCCTCTACCAGGAAAAAGCGAGGCAGCCCACAGTAGAACTATAGAGGAGATGGATGTGGTCCTTTGGGAAAACCCCTAGGCCTTGCTTCCCGAGAGCTGCGAAGTCCCAGGGGAGTGTTTCTGCCCCACAGAGCTGATAGCCAAGAATCATATTTCTCCTGGCACATTCCCAGCTGGAGTCCCACGTGCTGCTGAAAGAGGCAAAAGCTGACAGCACCAGGCCCTTCCCCAGGCTCAGTCTTGGTAACCACAGGGAAGCTTCCAGAAGATGTGGAGAAGGCCCTGGACCAGGAGCCCCAGACTGGAAGTAAGCCACGCCAGGTTAGGCTGTGTTGCAGGACAGTTGCCTCAAAGTGAGTTCAGTGGAATCTTAAGTGATATTGCTTGGAAGTATGAAAGTCTCCGATGGGAAAATAAGTTTCCCTAGACAACGCCCTGGGAGCACCCTCGACCCAAGTGCTGCACTTCTGACTTTCTGTAAGCAGACTTTTTGACAGAAAGCTCTTGGCTCCACCACTTCCAGCTGCATACCTTTGGAAGATTTCTTCACCCCACTAAGCCTCATATTCCTTATCTGTGAAATGGGAATAATGAAACCAATGCAAGGTGTTCCCGAGGATGAAATGAGATAATGTATATGGAGTGATTAGCGTGTGGAGGCCCTCCATAAATGGTAGTGTGATCTTTTGGATTACTTTGGCCAGCTGCCTGCCTTTGCACCTCTTCTGAGTGCATCAGAGGTTGTAGAGCATCTGGCCCCAAGCCCTGAGAGGTACCACACGTCCGGGACCATTTCCTCCTTCTAGATCTGCAGCCCCGTGCTCCCTTTCAGACATCTGTGGCTCAAAACGTGGGTCTCCAGATGCCCACATGTGTGAGGAGCGTCTGTTCCTCCAGGGCAGGCAGAGGAGAGACAAAACCCCATATCCATGGGCACAAGCGCAATAGCTTCCCCGTTACCTAGGCCTTGATGGGAGGGGCTGCACTCAGGGCTCCAGGGTTTCCCCGGAGGCATCATGACTTCCCCACTGCTTAGGGGTCTTGCAGAGAATGGCACAGCTGAGTCCCAGCAGCATCTGGTGGGCACTTACCGAGCACTGTCCTCTGTCCAGCCCCGGTAGCCGGCGTCATTGTCTCCAAATGCTCTCCCAATGGGAGTTTGGGGAATGCCGAGGGTTCCATCCCTAGGTGCTCCGTGTGGCGAGCACCACTCTGTCTCCATACGAGGATGATGGGAAATCCTGTCTACCGCAACCCTGTGGAAACCATGAAATGCTACAAGAGTGTAAGGCGTGATAACCGTGATTTCTGGCATGAGTCACATCCCCTAAACCTCACCAGCCTTTGAAGACTCTCCACGGGTGGCGTGGTTTGATATTTTAGCAGATTGCGTGGCTCCTCAGCATGGGTTTCAGCTCTTCCTTTCTTTTCAGACAAGACAAGTTAAATCACACCCTCGTCAAGCTGGAGAGATGCCCCCAGCTAGTGTCTGGCATGAGCTCTGATGATGAGATCATTCAGTTTCTAAGGTTGTCCGCACACTCACCTGGTAGAGTGAAGTCTCAGGAATTCTGGCTGCTCTGAAAAGTAGAAAATCAATTGCTTTTGATCCTGGAATACAGTTTGCTCTCATATTGTGGGCAAGCAATTACTAACTTGGCTAACTTGACGTTTAAAAACATCTTAGTGTCTGTTTTTTATTAACTATATTTGACCAGACAGTATAAGCCAAATGAAGGAAAAGGTAAAGCTTTGAATATTATCTTAGGGACTAGCTGGAGGAAAATAGAAACAGAACAATCATATCAGCATGTGCTAAGTGCTTCCTGCCACTAGATACTGCCTGCCTTCTCATCTTATCCTCACACTAACACAGGGACCCATTTTTGCCATTATTTTCAACAAATGAATCTCAGTTATTGGAATAATTTATTTTTTTCTGACTTTTTTTATACTTTTTTTAATGTCTTCTATTTATTTATTTATTTTTGGCTGCGTTGGGTCTTCGTTGCTAAGCGTGGGCTTTCTCTAGTTGCGGCGAGCGGGGGGCTACTCTTCATTGCGGTGTGTGGGCTTCTCATTGTGGTGGCTTCTCTTATTGTGGAGCACGGGCTCTAGGCGCACAGGCTTCAGAAGCTGTGGCACGCAGTCTCAGTAGTTGTGGCTCACGGCATGTGGGATCTTCCTGGACCAGGGCTCAAACCCGTGTCCCCTGCACTGGCAGGCGGATTCTTAACCACTATGCCACCAGGAAAGTCCCTTTTCCGACTTTTAACATGAAAAATAAATTAAGCTTTAAGTCCAGGTTTATCAGTGCAGTGACTTTGGGAACGCTTTTCTCCCTACACCAAAACAGGAGTTCTAGTAAATGTATTGGTTTCATGATTCTTATACTTTCTCTGGTTGTTTCCCATCCGTTCTTCTTTGGGCAGGCGCACTACTAACATTCGCAGAGACCAAGGCAAGAACTTAAATGAGGGCTCCCTGGCCCACAGTTCATAATGCTTCTCTCCACACCTCTGGTTCTGTTCCTCACGACAGAGGGCCTTGCGGACATGGGTGCAAACATCCCTGTCCAAGTTTCATTGGCATGCCCCCACCAGAGCCCCCTTGGCCATCTGTTGGGCCCACCTTTGGAAGGATGGGTCTGGGGAAGAGTTCATTAATGGCCCTAGAAGAGGGCTTGGGGTCATTTCAGCAGAGAATTCCAGGGCCTAGGTATCCAGAGCTGACCTGGCAGGTCCTCCTTGTCCTTGGCTCTGCCTGGCTCCTTATTCTCACTCCGTGGGGAGGGGCCCAGCCACAGGAAGGCCTGAGCAGATGGTCCTAAAAGCAGAAGGTATAGGACAGGCACCCTGACCGCCCAGATCTAGGGATAATAACTGCCTTTGTATTTAGTGCTGGGTGCCAGTGCCAGCCATGTCAACTGGGAAGCCAAGAAGCTGTGGCTGCCCTGGGCCCAGAGGACCAAAAAGCATATCCCTGGACCCAATGACAGGCCTCAAAGTGGAACTCAGAGGGACTGGATGCCCTCTCCACCTAAAAATTCTTCCTCTGTTGCCAAAACTTTGTTCTACATTTTGTTTTCAAAATGATTTTTTTTTGCCAAAATAATTTTTTTATTGAAGTATAGTTGATTTATTTACAATGTTGTGTTAATTTCTGCTGTATAGCAAAGTGATTCAGTTATACATATATATACTTATATATATAAAACATTCTTTTTTTCTGTATTCTTTTCTATTATGGTTTATCACAGGATATTGAATATGGTTCCCTGTGCTATACAGTAGGACCTTGTTGTTTATCCGTCCTATATATAAAAGCTCACATCCGCTAACCCCAACCTCCCACTCCATCCCTCCCCCAACACCCTCCCCCTTGGCCACCCCAAGCCTGTTCTCTGTGTCTGTGGGTCTGTTTCTGTTTCATAGATAGGTTCATTTGTGTCATAGTTTAGATTCCACATATAAGTGATATCATATGGTATTTGTCTTTCTCTTCCTGACTTACTTCACTTAGTATTGATGTGGTAATCTCTAGTTGCATTCATGTTGCTGCAAATGACATCATTTCGTTCTTTTTGGGGGGCATGGCTTAACCTTTATTTCTCACAGTTCTGGAGATTGGAATTCTAAGATCAAGGTGCAACAGATTCTGTTCTTGGTGATGGACTACTTCCTTGCTTGCAGACAGCCACCATCTCACTGTACGCTTACACAACTTCTTCTTTGTGTGCATGTGGAAGGAGAGACACCTCTGTCTTCTTCCTCTTTTTTAAAAAATTGGAGTGTAGTTGATTTATACTGCTGGGTCAGTTTCTGCTGTACAGCGAAGTGTTTATTTCATTCTTTTTTATGGCCGAGTAATACTCCATTGTATATATGTACCACATCGTCTTTATCCATTCATCTGTTGATGAACATTTAGGTTGTTTTCATGTCTTGGCTATTGTGAATAGTTCTGCTACGGACATAGGGGTGCGTGTATCTTTTTGAATTATAGTTTTGTTTGGATGTATGCCCAGGAGTGGGATTGCTGGATCATATGGTAATTCTATTTTTAGTTTTCTGAGGAGCCGCCATACTGTTTTCCACAGTGGCTGCACCAAGCTACATTCCCACCAACAGTGTAGGAGGGTTCCCTTTCAGAATGATTTTTTATGTCTGAAATTCCATGGCTCTTGCTTTACATTCACAAGGCAATTAAGTTGCAAAATCTCAAAGCAACTAGGAACAATTTCATAAACAGACAAATCAGTTACAAGAGAGGCTCTCCAAGTTCAGAGGTTGGGGAGAGGGACAGGTGGCCGTGAGGCTAGATGTCCCTCTTTTCAGCCTCTGATGAGGCCTCACTCCCTGGGAAAGGTTGAACAGTAACTTCAGTGTGTAGGTGCATGGTGAGCTCTGTGTCTGGAATACCTAAGACCTGAATGAACAAAGCAGATCTGGGGTGTATAAGGACCGGAATTTCCAAGAGAAAATAAGCCCTTACTCTTTTAAGGAGAACCCGTGTGTGGACATGGCAGCAAGCTAGAGTTTTCCAAGTGGAGAAGCCTCAAGCTTCACATCAGTTGGGAAAAATGAGGATGGGGTTTCAAAAAGAGGGTGAGAACTCATTTAAATTGGCCACAGGCAACCATGTTTGACACTAGATATGCACTTTCTAAGAAGTCTGGGCATCCATGCTAAATCAGAAAAAAGAACTGAATTCAGGGCTTCTCAGTGTTTTCTTCTGACAGAATATTTTCTCTAATGACAGAAGCCAGTGGCCTTGTACCCAGGAACCGGAGACCATGGCCCAAAGCTACTTGGGGCAAAGGCAAATTTTCTTCCAAGCTTTATGCGTTTGAAATGTGTTAAAATGGTACATTCGCTTCCATTAAAATCCTGATTCATTTAATGGAAAGCTCTAAGGATTTTCAGTTCTTCAGGGCTGCAGGTGTGAGGCTTCTGCTTCTGAAAGGAGATCAGAAACAGGCAAGTGATCCAAATCCAAGTGTTTCTGACCTAATGTTGAGACCGATTAATAACAGAAAAGGCTGACTTCAGCCAAGGCACATGGGACCAGTGATGGCTGATGTAAGCTTTCCGTTTCTGAGCTGTGTTTCTCTTGTTGGCCTCAAGCCTCAGCCAGGTCTAGTACACCTGCTGGCCTTGTCTGAGTGGCACCTTGGCATCAAGAGAGAGGCCTGACTCCACCCTTGTGGACCAGGGGAGCATCCCAGAGAAGGAGTTCCAAGGCAACCAGTGGTGACCAATGGAGAGACAGCAAGCCATCACCTGGCAAACAAGCTAAACATCACCTGGCAAGCAAAAACTGTCCCCAGGACCTTGAGAAGTACTGGAGAGGAAGACAGCTCCTGGGGCCAGATTAGAAGGGAGTGAGAGTGTTTCAAGGCTGTCATGGGCATGTATGGTACCTTCATGCCAACTACAAACCAAGGGCCCCTCTGAGCAATGAATGATAGAAAGGCTGGTACCAACCCCACTTGTCACCTTGCTTAGGTGCCTTTGTGCATTACACAGCCTGCACTTAAAGAATGGCACTGGCTGGATGTTCAAGAGAAGGTGACCCTAGAAATAGGGGACCGTCTAAGCACCTGGGTAGCAAAAATAACATTTCCCCCAAATTTTCCAGCAAAATCGGTGCTCTAGATTAGGAGTCAGCAAGCCATGGGCCGCGGACTAGCTTCACGCCTGCTTTTGTAAATGAATTTTTATTGGAATACAGCCACGCTCATCAGTTAGAGATTGTCAGGCTGCTTTCATGTTCCAACAGCAAAGTTGAGTGGTTGCTACAGAAACCACATAGCCCACAAAGCCTATTTACTATCTGGCCTTTTACAGAAAATGTTGGCTGAACCCTGCTCTAGAGAGAGATGCCATGTATCTCCTGTGGCTTTTGCTCACCTGTTGGCTCACTGCTGAGTACCTTTAAAAATTAACTAGCCCTGTTTGAAAAGCTGGGAATCTATCATTGAATCTCAGAGTCAATAACAGAAACACTGAATGTTTCCTGTTAGGACTCCCTCTCTCGAATAAAGGACTGATGACTAGAGAAAGAGTAAAGGAAAGGGTTTGCTGCAGTGGGTTTTGCTAGAAACCATTAACTTCCAGTCTTTTCCCTCTCACTCCCGGCCCCTCCCCCCACCCAAATGTTACAAAGCCTTGAAACGTCTTCCACATCCACCCGGTTCATTCTGTTCCACTTCACCAGCCGGTTCAGGCCTTAGCACGCTCCTCCCTGGACCATTTCCACAGCCCTCAAACTAGTTCCCTTGCCTACAATCTTCTTCCTCTCCCTCCCACAATTGCCAAATTAATGTTCCTAACATGGTGGTGTTGCTTTCTTCCTTCCATGCCGGCTCACTGCCTACAGCAAGAATTTCAACCCTCTGAGGCATCTGAATGACGTGCAGTTTTCATTCAAAGGCACATCACCAACCCGCATGGAATCTGATTCTGTAGAACTGACCTTGGACCCAGGCTATGTGTTTTTAAAAACTTACAGATAGTTCAGAGGCACAGTCAAGGTTAACAACTACTTGCCTGCAGGATATGTTTCAAACTCCTTAACCTGGCCTCAACCTACTCCTCCCAACTTGTTCCTAGCACTTTTCTAACCTGTATATACAAAATCTTTTCAGTCTATCTCAGACAGCAGAGTGTATACACACACACATTGTGTATATACAAATATATATATATTTGTATGTATGTATATATATGAGACTTTTTTGTGTGTATGTATGAGGTATATATATATATTTGCGTATATGTATATATGATATATGTATATTTGTGTGCGTGTGTATATACGAGGTATACTTAGATCAGTGAGAGATAAATGATTATATATATATATACTATATGATCATCTTCTATATGCTCCTATAAATATGCTTGTAACTGCATAATTTAATTTTGAAAGAACACATAAAAAACTGGTAATAACAATAAAGTTGTTATTGTTATTTGTTTGTGTTTAACCAGGAGGCAAAATGGAAGCTCAAGATAGTGTTTAGAGTTAAATTACAGAAAACGAAAATTAAATTTTCCTGTTTAGATACCCAAGGTTGTAACCTGGGAAATGTAATACCCACACATGTGTTATCTGGTTTAGTCCTCTCAGCCACCTCTGCAAGGTTAGTGTCATTCCCATTTTACAGAGGGAAAAACCAAGCCTTAGAAAAGTTAAATGACTTAATCAAGATTATACGACTTCTCAGGGTTAGAGCTGGGATCTGAACCTAGAGTCCAAAGTTGATGCCTCTTCAGGACTCCAAATTCCCTTTTAAGTGGGGTTTGTCTCAGCACTTCTAAGAGAGGTTCACACATCTGCCAACTAAGAGGGTGGTTGGCTTTTAAGGACCAAATTATGCTCTTGGGTTGAGGGTAGGAGAGACAGAAACAGGGGATGAATGGGAGAAAATAAAGGGAAAAATGTGTACCCGCCACTCCCACCCATCTCTCTTTCTCTTCTTGGAGAAGGGCCTCTTGTCTGATTGGTTCCCTCTCCCTTCAACACAATTCGATCCAGGTGTGTCTCCCACTCTACCCTAATTTCTGGCAAACCAGTGTTTGGGAACCTGATTTGGGAAGGCTTGAGTTGACAGGATAGGCCATGGTTTCATGCAACAGGATGTCTGTTATTGCCACAGTGTCCTCCCAAGGGACAGTGACGATCTGGGTGTGCCTTGGTGGTAATTTCCCCTGAAGGCAAGTGAGCTATGAGGTCTCAGTTACTTCTGAATAGGACCAAGGAAGCACAGGTGAAGCTGCCACCCAACCCAGGATGTGACTACTTACTGTATGAGTGAGTGAGTGAATGGGTGGATGGATAGATGGATGAAGGATAAATGGTAGATGAGTGGAAAAATAGAAGGATGATGGATTGATAGATGGATGGATGGATGGACAAGATGATGGATTGTTCTCAGGAGCTCTGCCCGTTCTTCACTATCCTCTAGATATGGTGGCTTACATCACTTCCTTCTCCGCTTGGGGTCACTCAGAGATGCATCTAGGACTGGATTAAAAAGCAGGTCTCCACTCTGTCATAGACTGTTCTCTCCGTTTGACTTCATACAATTCAAAGGATTCTACTCCAGACTGGTTCTGTGTGATTAAAGAGCAACAATGTTCCCTGTGGCAAAAACTTACAGATTGTTTATACAAAAATAAAAAGGATGCCTGAGACTATGGAAACTGGAGGTCTTCTGACCTAATTATGATTAGTAATAGGAGAGCTTCATGTTTACCCAACACTTCTTTTCCCTTGGTGCCAGAGTTACTGAGTCCGTCTTCCCTGTTTTCATGTTTTTTCCTGTTATCCTCCCTCCAGGGTAGTTAACTAATTTCCCCCTCACTCCTTTCCTGCACCTTCCATTCTGGCTGAACTAAACCACTTGGGTCTGATTTTTCTACTTCTTCTCTGAAAGACAGGTTTTAAAATTTCAAACAATAGTTGTGGATTTTCTATAACTCCTTGCAGTTCTATCAGTTTTTGCTTCATGTATTTTGAAGCTCTGTTATGAGGTATACACATGGTTAAGATTATCATGTCATCTTGATGAATTGACCCCTTTGTCATTATGAAATTACCCTCTTTATCTCTGCTAATATTGTTTCTCTGAAATCTACTTTGTCTGGTGTTAATATAACCACTCCAGTTTTCTTTTGACTAGTGTTAGCATGGTATATTATTTTCTGTCCTTTTACGTTTGACCTACTTGTGTTTTTGTATTTAAAGTGGATTTCTTATAGATAGCATATAGTTGGGTCTTGGCTTTTTTGTCCAATATGACTATCTCTATTTCAATTTGGATGTTTAGCCCATTTAAATTT
This sequence comes from Monodon monoceros, assembly GCF_005190385.1. Taxonomy (NCBI): domain Eukaryota; kingdom Metazoa; phylum Chordata; class Mammalia; order Artiodactyla; family Monodontidae; genus Monodon; species Monodon monoceros. The sequence continues at coordinate 66,468,933 of NW_021703778.1, forward strand.
GTTGTGATTTTTTATATGGTTAGCTTTAATTCTACCACCTTGCTGTTTGTTTTCTGTCTTTCCCATCTATTTTTTTGTTCATTTTTCCATCTTGTTCTGACTGTTTTTGGATTAATTGGATATTTTTCATGATTCCATTTTATCTCCGTTGTTGACGTATTAGCTATAACTCTTTGTTGTGCTACTTTAGTGGTTGCTTTAAGGTTTATGGTATACATCTTTAACTTATCATGGTTTGCCTTCAAGAGATATTATTACCACTTCATGTAAAATATGAGAACCTGGGCTCCCCTGGTGGCGCAGTGGTTGAGAGTCCGCCTGCCGAGGCAGGGGACACGGGTTCGTGCCCCGGTCCGGGAAGATCCCACATGCCGCGGAGCAGCTGGGCCCGTGAGCCATGGCCGCTGAACCTGCGCGTCCGGAGCCTGTGCTCCACAACGGGAGAGGCCACAACAGTGAGAGGCCCGCGTACCGCAAAAAAAAAAAAAAGTGAACATATGAGAACCTTATAACAGCTATTTCTATTTCTCCCCTCCCAGCCTTTGTGTTATTGTCGTCATACATTTACTTCTACGTAATGGCATTGTTATTATTTTTGTTTTGAATAGTCAATTATCTTTTAAAGAGATTTAACTAAGAAGAAAAAGGTCTTTAAATTGCCTATGCAGGGACTTCCCTGGCAGTCCAGTGGTTAGGACTCAGTGCTTCCATTGCAGGGGGGCACAGGTTCGATCCCTGGTCGGGGAACTAAGATCCTGCAAGCTGCCAAAAAAAAAAAAAAAAAATTACCTGTGTAGTGTCATTTGTGATGCTCTTTATTCCTTTATGTAGATCCAGATTCCCCTCCGCTATCATTTTCCCTCTGCTTGTCAGACTTCCAATAATATTCCTTATAGAATAAGTCTGCTGGTGGTGAATTCTTTCAGTTTTTGTATATCTGAAAAAATATTTCCCCTAACTTTCTTTTTTCCTCTTTTTTTTTTTTAATATCTATTTATTTATTTGGTTGCACCGGGTCTTGGCTGCGGCAGGCGGGCTCCTTAGTTGTGGCATGCGGGCTCCTTAGTTGTGGCATGCGAACTCTTAGCTGCGGCGTGCACGTGGGACCTAGTTCCCTGACCAGGGATCGAACCCGGGCCCCCTGAATTAGGAGCTCGGAGTCTTATCCACTGCACCACCAGGGAAGTCCCTCTTTTTTCCTCTTATAATTCTTTTTTTAAAAAGATATTGGTTTTTTGGAGCCATTTTATGTTCACATCAAAATTGAGAGGAAGGTACAGAGATTTCCCATATACTCCTTGCCTCCACACATGCATAGCCTCCCCCATTATCAACACCCCTGATTAAATGGTACATTTGTTGCAATTGAACCTACACTGACACATCATAATCACCCAAAGCCCACAGTTTACCTTAGGGTTCACTCGTGGAGTTGTACGTTGCATGGTTTTGGATAAATGTGTGATGACATGTAACCACCATTATAGTATCATACAAAGTATCTTCACTATTCTAAAAACCCTCTATGCTCTGCCTATTCATCCTTTTCCCCCTTCCGCAACCTCTGGCAACCACTGATCTCTTTACCCTCTCCATAGTTTTGCCTTTTCCAGGATGTCATGGTTGGAATCGTACAGTACATAGCCTCTTCAGACTGGCTTCTTTCACTCAGTAATATTCATGGGTTTTTTTTATGGCTCAATAGCTCGTTCTTTTTAGCACTGAATAATAGAACATTGTCTACATGTACCACAGTTTATTCATTTACCTTTTGAAGGGCGTCTTGATTGCTTCCAAGTTCTGACAATTATGAGTAAAGCTGCTATAAGCATCCATGTGCAAGGTTTTCTGGACATAAGTTTTCAGCTCCTTTGGGTAAATACCAAGAAATAATGATTGCTGGATCATATGGTAAGACTGTGTTCAGTTTTGTGAGAAACCATCACGCTGTCTTCCAAAGTGCTGCACCGTTTTTACGTTCCCACTGGAATGAGAGCTCCACACCCTCACTAACATTTGGTATCATCAGCATTGCAGAGTTTGGCCACAGTAATAGGTACGTAGAGGTATCTCATTGTTTTAATTTGCATTTCCCTGTTGACATGTAATGTGGAGCATCTTTTCAAATGCTTATTTGCCATCTGTATATCTTCTTTGGTGAGGTGTCTGTTAAGATCTTTGGCCCACTTTTTAAATTGGGTTGTTTGTTTGCATATTGTTCAGTTTTAAGGGGTTTGTGTGTGTGTGTGTGTGTGTATTTTGGATAACAGTCTTTTTTCAGTTTTGTCTTCTGCAAATATTTTCTCCCTGTCTGTGGCTTGTCTTCTTGTTCTCCTGACCATTTTCATTTTTGAAAGATACTTTCATTGGGTATGGAAGTCTAGTTTGCCAGTTGGTTTCTTTTTCTTTTCAGTACTTTAAAGATGTCATTCTACTGTCTTCTATCTTACTTTGTTTCTAACAAGAAGTCTGTCATCTTTATTTTTGTTTCTCTGGAATAATATGTCTTTTTTCTCAGCTGCCTTTGATTTTCTGTTTATCGCTGGCTTGAAGCAATTTGATTACGATATGCCTTAGTGACGTTTTCTTCATGTTTTTGTGCTTGGGGTTTATTGAGCTTCTTTGGGTCTGTCAGTTTATAGTTTTCATCAAATTTAGAACATTTTTTTGGCTATTACTTCCTCAAAGATTTTTGGCTCCCTGCCCATCCCACGCCCCATTTCAGGGACTCCAGTGTCTAAATTACATGTCTGTTAGGGCACTTAAAGTTATCCCACAGTTCACTGATGCCCCAATTTTTTTTTTTTTAGTCATTTTTCTAAGTTTAATCTTGAATTGTTTCTATTGCTCTATCTTCACATTCACTGTTCTTTTTTTTCTGCAATGTATAATCTGCTATTAATATTAGCAAGTGAATTTTTCGTCTTGGACATCACAGTTTTCATCTCTAAAAGTTCAGTTTGGGTTTATTTTATATCTTTCATGTCTCTATGTATCATATTCAGTCTTTCCTCTAGCTTCTTGAAATATGGAGTATAGTCATAATAACTTTAAAAAAATATTATTGTAGGGCTTCCCTGGTGGCGCAGTGGTTGAGAGTCCGCCTGCCGATGCAGGGGACGCGGGTTTGTACCCCGGTCCGGGAGGATCCCACATGCCGCGGAGCGGCTGGGCCCGTGAGCCACGGCCGCTGAGCCTGCGCGTCCGGAGCCTGTGCTCCGCAGCGGGAGAGGCCACAACGGTGAGAGGCCCGCGTACCGCCAAAAATATATATATATATATTATTGTGTATGAATTCTATCATTTGTATTCTTTCTGAGTCAGCTTTGATGGATTGATTTTTCTCTTCATTCTGGATTAATTTTCCTGCATTTCTGCATGCCTGGTACTTTTTGTTGGGATGCCAAACATTGTGAATTTTACCTTGTTGGATGTTGAGTATTTTTGTATTCATGTAAATATTCTTGAGCTTTGTTCTGGAATGCAGTTAAGTTACTTGGAAACAGTACTGTAGGGGAGCAAAACTTGCCACCCCGAAATGTCTCTTTGGCATGCAGACTGTTTTGAACAAAAACAATCAAGGCCCAAAAGACTCAGGAAGAAATTTTGACCCCTCCCTAAAAAATTTTTACATAAAGGGTCTGCTTCTGGAATAGAGCTATCACCAGAGATCTCTGCAAAGATATGGGCTAGGATGGTGGGGGAAACTCTAGGCAGGGCCTAAAGATCGGAGTTCCATTGTCTCCGCATGGCTTTTCCAAACAGTTGCTTTTCCATCTTCATGTCGATTGCTTTCCTCGCCTTTGAAGTCCCAAACCACTACTCCCAACACCATCCTCTTTTGTCTTTAGCTGAAGGTGGTATTTAAGGTGAGGGCTTAGGCCATTTTGGTGAGTTACTCAGCTTTCCTGGGTCTCTCCCATGTATACATGTCACTAAACTTCTGTTTAATTTTTCTCCTCTTAATCTGTCTCATGTCAATTTAATTCTTAGACCAGCCAAAAGAACTAGAAGGAGAGAGGAAGATTTCTTCCTCCCCAACAGTTTGATAATTTCATGTCTTATTTTTCACTTTTGTTAGGCCGGGCAGGTCAGAGCTGCATTTAATTTACATATATATATATATAGGTTGCACTGGGTCTTAGTTGCTAGTTGCAGCTCACAGACTCCTTAGTTGTGGCTCACCAGCTCCTTAGTTGTGGCATGTGAACTCTTAGTTGTAGCATGCATATGGGATCTAGTTCCCTGACCAGGGATTGCACCTGCATTGGGAGCATGGCATCTTAACCACTGAACCACGGGGGAAGTCCCTGCATTTGATTTAGAGTTAATTTGTTTCCCCAAGGCAAGACCCTCCTTGGTACTCTAATCAGTGCCTCCTGAATTATGAGATTTTCCACTCTGGCTGCTGGGAGCAGGCACTGTTCTTGGCCGTATGAGCTCTGAGCACTGCTCCCTCAAATCCTTTTGGGTGGTTCTTTCCCTGGTTTCAGCAGGAGTCTTCACATGGCTTGGCTGGCCAGTACTCAAATGAATACTCAAGGGGGACCCTCTGCATATCTTCATAGTTCTGTCTGTGTGCAGCTCTCTCCTCTGCTACTCCGCCCTGTGAGGTCTAGCTGCCATAGCTGCCCTGCAGCCCATCTCTGTTCACTAAACACAGGGAGACTCCCAGGCTCCGCCTGGGTTCCCCTCCATATGTCACAGATGAAAAACTTTCTTCAGGCAATGAGCTAGGTAACTGTAGGGCTCACCTCACGTGTTGCCATTGTTTCAAATATTTTATCCAATTTTTTAGTTGTTTTGCATGGGAAGATAAATTCAATCCTTGTTAGGCCATCGTGAATAGAAACAGAAGTCCTGTTTAACTGATGTTAAACATCAGTTAAACAGGACTAATGGGAATGAACAGAGGACCTTCCCATATAGTGGTCCATGGCTGTGAATCCTCAAAGCGGCCCAGCAGGTCTATCCCTTTGGGGACTCAAGTGCAAACCCACCTGACCTGGGCACTTTTTAGAGGCAAATGTTATATAGCACCCTCAAATTGACAGCCAAACATTGTGCCTAGAGCAACAACAAGAAAAGGGGTGAAAATCAGTTGATATTTAACAAGACAGACCTACTCCTGTAAGACCATACTGGTCTATATCGTTCCCCAAGACAAAAGTGAGGTGTAACCTGGAATTGACAGTACCCGAAAAAGCTATCAGTGGTGAATCCCTAGACCCTTAGTAGAATAATATCCCACACTGTGGTATCTTAATGGTTTAGCCCACAGTCTATTCCCCTTTGTTAGGCCATCTCTTTTTTTTTTTTTTTTTGCGGTACGCGGGCCTCTCACTGCTGTGGCCTCTCCCGATGTGGAGCACAGGCTCCGGATGCACAGGCTCAGCGGCCATGGCTCACGGGCCCAGCCGCTCCGCAACATGTGGGATCTTCCCGGACCGGGTCACAAAACTGCGTCCCCTGCATAGGCAGGCAGACTCTCAACCACTGCGCCACCAGGGAAGCCCAATAAAGCTGTATTTTAAGTGTCTTGTTTTTCTACTGGGTAGTAGGTACACATATGACCATTACTTTATATTCTAAATTTTTTATATTTCTGAAAATTTTTCAAATTAAAAAATGTTAATAACCAAAGTTAAATTTAATTAAAAGAATCCAAGTGATCTGAAAGAAAGAGGTACTAGCTATTGTGAAGGAAAGGACTTTTTTTGCTTGGTTTATAACTAAAAATAGCATTAAGGATCTTTTTAAATTAAAAAATGCATCTATGAAATGAACACAAGAAAATGTAATAGGTGGGACTTTCCTGGTGGCGCAAGAATCCACCTGCCAATGTCGGGGACATGGGTTCAAGCCCTGGCCCGGGAAGATCCCACGTGCCATGGAGCAACTAAGCCCATGCGCCACAACTACTGAACCCTGAGCTCTAGAGCCCACGAGCCACAACTACTGAGCCTGTGTTCCACAACTAGTGAAGCCCATTCACCTAGAGCCCATGCTCCGCAACAAAGAGAAGCCACCACAATGAGAAGCCTGCGCACCACAATGAAGAGTAGCTCCCGCTCGCCGCAACTAGAGAAAGCCCGCACGCAGCAACGAAGACCCAGTGCAGCCAAATATAGAAATATAATTAATTAATTAATTTTTTTAAAAAGAAAATGTAATAAGAACTACCTTTGGAGAATAGAAATACTTTCAACTTCACACCTTCTTTATTGCTTGAACTTTTTTTTTAAACATGAGCAGAAATTGCTTTAAAAGAAAAATAAAAGGACCTGTGGTTCTACCAGTCTAACAACACTATTTTCATTAATTCCTTTTCAGACTTTGCCCACACACATATATACTGTGCTTAGTCGCAATCATATTGCACATATATTTTATAGTCTACTATTTTCACTTAATCATGTGTGATAATATCCGTAAATGTTTCTCCATTTCTATATAAATAGTCATCATTTTTTTTTTTTTGCGTTACGTGGGCCTCTCACTGTTGTGGCGTCTCCCGTTGCAGAGCGCAGGCTCTGGACGCTCAGGCTCAGTGGCCATGTCTCATGGGCCCAGCCGCTCTGCAGCATGTGGGATCCTCCCGGACCGGGGCACAAACCCGCGTCCCCTGCATCGGCAGGCGGACTCTCAACCACTGCGCCACCAGGGAAGCCCTAAATAGTCATCATTTTAACGGCTGCATAATGTTCAGTTGTGCTGATGCATAGTGGTCCACAGCAGTTCCTTATTTTGGACATTGATGTTGCTTCTAAATTTTAGATATTGAAATAACTTCATGATAAATATACTCGTGAGGTTTTTGTTTATGTTAAATATAACCTTAGCAGAATACCACGGGTGCAATTACTAAGTCATGGGGCGTGACCATCCGCGTGGCCTTTGCCATGTAACCCGTAGAGCTTTCCCTTTGTCAATAGCTATTTACTTAAAGCCCTGGGTCCTCCCAAACGCCTAGGAATCTTCATTTTAGAAATAATCTATTTTGGGCTTGTTTTTGTTTTACTGGGTTGTGGAGAGGCTAAAGAAGACAGCTGGGAGGAGATGGGCCAACCCCAGTTTGCCCAAAGAAATGTCTATCTTCTAAGTGGCACGAAGAATTTAGGAGTAAGACAGACAACTCATTTCTTTCTTTTTTAAAAAAATATTTATTTATTTGGTTGCGCCGGGTGTTAGCAGGCAGGCTCCTTAGTTTCGACAGGCAGGCTCTGTAGCACGTGGACTTCTTAGTTGTGGCATGCAAACTTTTAGTTGTGACATGCATGGTGGATCTAGTTCCCTGACCAGGGATTGAACCCAGGCCCCCTACATTAGGGGCGTGACATCTTATCCACTGCGCCACCAGGGAAGTTCCTGAGGCAGACCTCATTTCTAATCTTGACTGCTAGTGGCACGGTGTGTGACCTTAGCAAAGTGGCTGGCCCTCTGTAAGACTCAGTTTCTTCTCTGAAATAGAGATATCAACTGTATCTACCTCTCAGGTCTGCTCTGAGGATGAGGTGAGAAAACGCATCTCAGTGCTGGACGTAGTCCTTGGCCCATAGTGAGTGCTCTGAGGATATGAGCTGATTTTAAGATCAGCAAAAGATGTTCCTCCCAAGACCGCACCTCAAGGGCACAGAGCCCAGCCCTGATGGGCCAAAGGCTGCTGAAGCTGGACCCACAGAGCTTCCTGGTAGCAAAGTAGATTCCTGGATGAGGGGCTGATATTTTCAATGGCTCTGATGCTGGTGAAAATTAAGTGATTGAAGGAAGCCAGGGGCCAGGGGTAGAATGCAAAGAATCTTCTCTGGACTTGTGAGTCTGTATCACCTGTTTTAGCCCCAAATGAGAAGAAAGCGGTGTGCATTGAGCAACTATTACGTCCCAGGAGTTTTACATGCACTTTCTCCCCCAGGTCTCCCTGCAGTGATGAGGAGAACTTAGAGTCTTCTAGGTGACCTGGGCTTGATCCTAGCCCTGACCCACGAGCTGGGGAACAGCACCGAACTATATGTAATATTTCCTAATGTGTAAAATGGGGGTGATTCTCATGATGGGAAGACACCATTGTCATGATGGGAAGTGCCTGGCACATAGGCACACAGTGGTAGCTATAATCGGAAACTTGCCCCTGGTCGCACAGCTAGGAAGTGGCAGTGCTGGCATTGGGGCTGGGTCTCCCGCCTCCAAAGCCCACAGTCTGTCACCACATCACATTTTATCTCTTTGCAAATACTGTGTGATACAAAATACTCGAGAAATACTTTTACGGTGATTCAAATGAAGGATTCTTCTGGGCTTTTTGTATTCTGTCCAGAGTGTTCTATAATCATGAAATTCATCTCTCCAGTCACTTCTGAAAGTTTCCTTTCTTATACAAGAGCTTAAAAAGGGTGGAGTCCCCAAAATGTAGGAAGACTTCCTTGAGATCAGAGCAGCCAGGAACAGAAATGCAGTCACCTGGAACTCTCCCCGCCTCTTCCTGGAATTACGAGACATTCACAAGAGGGGAAGCAAGTTCAGAGAAAAGGGAAACCTCATTTTAGAGGCTTGCGGATGTTCACTACACCTTGTTGAACCTGTTTGGCTAATAGATAAGGAAACTGAGGCCCAGTCAGTCACATTGGTCATAACTGCTCCATGCTTTCGTGTCTGAAGCAAAATTACTAACCACCCTTGGGTTTCTGGTAAACAGTGTTTAAGGTTTAGCATCAATATGAGCGATTGTATATGAGAACGTCTCTTGGTCGTGCAGTTAAATTACCACCTTTCTAAAGTAATCCTTGCCTGGACTACATTGTGGCTGGAGCAGTCCACTGCACGTGAAATGCCCATGGGCTCCACAGGCGTGCAGAGGTCTGAATTAGGGGAAAGATGTGCCACTTGTCAAGATGCAAGGGAACTTCATGTATTTCATCCTTCTGGTACCAGACTCAATACAGGGTCAAATAACTCCTCTTTGCAGTGGTCCCCATGTGAGGGGCTTGATTCATCATACTAGGTTTCTTTTTAGCCTGTTGGACCAGAGTAGGGGTTGCTTAGGAGAGGAAGTCTAGGCTTAAAGAACTGGCTCTGCCCATAGTAGGTACCTGATCTAGAAGATGGGTGTAGTAATATCTACATCCAGTCCTATGGCTTTTATACAGTCTATAGGCTGATGCCTCCCAAATTTGAATCTCCAATCCCAGCTTCTCCCCTGAGCTCTAGATTCGTTTATATGACTGTCTCCTGGACCTCTGCTCTTGGACGTCCAATAATCAACAGACTTCAAACAGAACTTTCCATCCCCCGCCCCTCTAAGCCTGCTCCCCGCGCCCACCCCATCTGCCTCTTCTCTGTAACACCATCAGTTTTCACCCACCTGCTCAGGCCAAAGACCCAGGAGTGCTGACTTCTCTTCCTTTCTGTTCCACACTTAATCCATCAGCTAATTCTGCCAGCTTTCCCTGCAAAATACATGTAGAACCTGACCATTTCTCACCACATCTACTATTTCCACCTTGTCCCAGCATCTTTTTTTGCCAGAACCTATGAATCCCTGTATCCAAATAATGTTTTTAAATACCTAAAATAAAATAGGATTACAAAGGAAACCAATCATATTGAAATAAAGTTATCAAAATATTGTAAAGAATAAACTTATGATATATTAATAGATGTGCTTTATTATTACCACATGAAATGAAAAGATCTAGTGGCAAGTCTAATAACTTATAATTCCAAGGTAGTGTTGAATATAGACAATGTTTCTAGACCTGCAGTAACTGTATATAATGTGACATAAAAACATCTGTGATTTCTAGTGGTGTCAAAGTCACAGGCAATGCTTGTATTGTGATTTGTTGCCTACATTGATCATTGAAGGAAAGGATAAATTTAGAGGGTAATGAAAATAAAGATATATATATACATATATATGTGTGTGTGTATATATATATATACACACATATATATATTTATATGTATATATATATACTATCACCCCTCTTCCCCGCTCCCATCTAAGTGCATGAACTCCCTGAATTCTGGATGGGAATACCTGATCAAGTCTACACTGCCAGCGTCTCTGGCTTGGAGTTTTGCAGGAGCCTCCAGGCTCCAACCTGGCCACCCTCTGTCCCCGGCAGCCTACACAGCAGTCCCAGGGATCCCCTCCCTGTGTGTCATATTAGATCACTGCCCAGCTTCAGACACTCTGACAATGTCCTGTCACCAAAAATAAAACTCGAAGTTCTCACCACAGCCAGCACGGCCCTACGTGATCCAGGCCCTGGCTATCTCTCTTCTTCAAGAACAGGGCACCAGGCCGGAGGAAGGCCTGTGGGTGCCGAGCCCACCTCCTTGGAAGGCATCAACGAATCTGCTCTCACAGCACACTCCCGGGGCTCAGCTCCCACCCCAGACTGAGGACCCCCCTCCCACGGCCCATAGTGCTCTGCATGAGAGGCGTGTTGGGAAACACCTTTCCAGAAGGGTACTAGCTTAGTCCATTTGGGCAGCTATAATAGGATACCACAGCCTGGGTGGCTTCTAAACTACAGAATCTTAATTCTCAAAAGTTCTGGAGGCTGGAAGTCCAGGATCAGGGTGCCAGCATGGTCGTGATCTGGTGAGGGCCCTCCTGCTGTTCATGGCCGGCAGGTTCTCACGTGTCCTCGCATGGAGGAAGGGGCAAGCAAGATCTCTGGGGCATAAGCTCCACCGTGAGGGCTCTACCCTCATGACCTAATGACCTCCCAAAGGCCCCACCCCCTAATACCATCACCTTAGGGGTTGGAACATCAACATGTGAATTTTAGGGAGACGTAAACATTCAGACCATAGCAGGTACTACTGCCCGTAAGCGGCAGTGTTCTGCTGCTTCTCCCGTAACTGACTCTGGAATGGGCTTGGAAGGCCGTTCTGGTCTTGGCCCAGTTCTGGGCCTTGTTCTCTCCCGGTCTGACTCACCTGATCTCTCAACTTTAAGTCTCTGCAGAGCCCTGACCACCTCCAACTCCCTCCACCCGTCATGCTGCCTGTGCCCAGGTCTCCTAGGGAGCCGCCTGAAGGGCCAGCCTGTCGGCCACAGGAGAAACCAGCCCCCCCTTTAATGGCCTCCTACAACTTGAAGCAAACAAAGGCAATGATCTAGCCCAAGTAGCAGCCTGATTCACCAGGTTCGGTTCCCAGTTGTTGAAATTTCCTTTCCGGGGCTCTCAGGAAGCAGGGCTGTATGGAGTGGTTGGATGGGGCTGGCCCTGGGCCGTGTGGAGTCATAGATCAGGATCTGGGGTGAAGCTGGGCATCTTCAAACAGGACCGGGCTGAGAGGTAGATACTAGGCCAAACAACAGGCCTGCCCCAGCTCAGGCCACCTTAACATAAAAAGGTGAGACTACCGACAGAGGCCACAGACCATATACCTCAGCATTTGAAAGTGATAAATCAAGCTAATGAAACGTGAGTTAAAATATGTTCTGGCCTCCTACCTTGACAAATATACCTTCATAACAAGAAGGAAAGCCAGGCTCAGATTTAGGATGTTTACCCTCCTCAAAGTTTGAAGTCCACATAGGGCAGCACGGCCCCCAACCCCCAACCTGTAGGTCTCCCTGCCCTGTTTTCCTTCCACTCCCAGCTCTGTCTCACACCATGCAGGGCCTTAGGTGAATGCACCTCCATACCCCGCCCTGCACACGCACAGCACCCTCGCCCCCGCCAACACAAGCCGCTGCCCTCAGCCCCCTCCCAGCCAGAGGTAAGCACAGCAGCTGTGCAATCTGAAAAACAGGTCATGCAGGCCCTGCAGTTGCACTTGGAGACCCTTGGGCAGGGAATTTGGGAGTTCCTGGTACCCTGAGGATGGTCTAGTAGGGAGGCTCAGGTTCTGGGCGGGCATAGCCACTTGGCCTCATGAACTTCTCAGCCCACGGGAAGGGGGAGGACCAGAGCAGTCCCATGAAGTGTAAGGCCCAGGATGAGTGCCCTCTTCCCCAGGTCTAAGGGCAGTCCGTCCCTGAGCCCACAGCTGAGCAGGCAGACCTGGGAGGGTACTGGAGAATGGAGCCTAGAGAGCTTGCCCCGGGCAGGGAAAGGGACGTGAAAATCTGTTCAGAGGGTGCTAGGGACAGAGCTGCTAAAGCTTCAGAGGCAAATCCAGCTCATTTTTGGCTGTTTCCAAAAACCTGCCCTTAAAAATTTTGCTCTCATTGAGGATCTAAAAAAGAATCCCCTGCAAATATTGGATTGGCCAAAAAGTTCTTAGAGAAAAACCCAAACAGGATGTATGTATATGTATATAGCTGATTCACTTTGTTATACAGCAGAAACTAACCACACCATTGTAAAGCAATTATACTCCAATAAAGATGTTTAAAAAAGAAAAAGAAAAGAAAAGAAAAACCCAAACAAACTTTGGGCCAACCTAATAGTTTCAGAACATTCTATTGTAAAAATTCTAGTATGTTGGTGAAAAATAAGTTTTGTTGCTTGATGATTTCACCTTTCATAAAATATTCTATCCATCTAATTTAAAAATCAGAGCAGGGTATTTAAAACTCTTTCAATAAACACAGGCAAGAACAATGAACCTTGAATTGTTGTTGTTAATCTTTTTTTTAATTGAAGTATTGTTGGTTTACAATGTGTCAGGTGTACAGCAAAGTGATTCAGTTATATATATATTATTTTTCATTATGGTTTATTACATGATATTGAATATAGTTCCCTATGCTATACAGTAGGTCCTTGTTGTTTATCTATTTTATATGTAGTAGTGTGTATCTGTTAACCCCAGATTCCTAATTTATCCCTCCCCGCCCTTTCCCCTTTGGTAAGCACGTTTGTTTTCTATGTCTGTGAGTCTATTTCGGCATTGATGTTAACCTTGTTTTTAAATTATGACCGGTTCAAGGGAGCAATTCCAAGGGAAATGGGAATAAAAAGTTAAAGTAATTTTGAAAAAATAAGTGAAGTGGGATAAATATAGGAAGAAACAGAGATGTATGCATAGACTATGAGAAAAAGAAGCACAAAAGACCTATATACACAAATGAATATTCTTACACTGGTGCCTTTTAAGACACTGTTGCTAAAGATTTTAAAACAATGTTGCATTTTTACAACCAGAGGCACCAATAGCCATATCATCCCTCATCTCTAAGTACTTGCCCTGTGAGTTGTATGAACTTGTGTGACAGGTTTCTGGTTTCTCAGCCCTTTCTAGAACTGTCTGAGCATGAACCTCTAGCCCCAGATCATGGAGGTGGTTCATCTTATTTCATAGTCACATAAAAGCATTAAGCAGGTGTTAGGAGTTAGGCATCTAAATCAGCAGGACTCTCTTTTGCCCCTATAACAATCTGTCATCCATAGTAACTAATTTTTAGATAGGACTGGAACTTTTTTTTTAAATAAATTTATTTATTTATTTATTTTTGGCTGCATCGGGTCTTCGTTGCTGCGCTCGGGATTTCCCTAGTCGTGGCGAGCGGGGGCTACTCTTCGTTGCAGTGCGTGGGCTTCTCGTTGCGGTGTCTTCTCTTGTTGCGGAGCATGGGCAATAGGCACACCGACTTCAGTAGTTGTGGCACGAGGGCTCAGTAGTTGTGGCTCGCGGGCTGTAGAGCGCAGGCTCAGTAGTTGTGGTACACGGGCTTAGTTGCTCTGCGGCATGTGGGATCTTCTTGGGCCAGGGCTCAAACCTGTGTCCCCTGCATTGGCAGGCGGATTCTTAACCACTGCGCCACCAGGGAAGTCCCTGGACTGGAACTTTTTAACACGTGACATCATACTCTCTCTATTGGTCCCCCCATAGCCCTATAGCTAAGGGCACTTTCCCATCCTTGAGATACAGATAAACTGAAGGAGAGAACAGTGAAGCTGCTTGCCTGGGGTCCGAGAGCAAGTTAGTTACTGGCAGAGCCAGTACGAACCAGGAAGCTCCCAGGTCTTTGCCTCCTGGTACTGTGGGCTCACCCCTTTGCCTGACACCCTCCTTCCCCATCCTCCACCTTCCCCTCCTGCTGTCAGTGGAGAAGAGCTCAGGGTATCCGACAGCCACGTGACTTGGGTGTGGATGCCCAACAGTGACAACAGGGAGACATGATTCTGGGCTCTTCTGATGAGGGGGTGTGAGTGTAACCAGCTGTATGTGGCAGGGGAGGACCTAAGAGGCAGCTCTGGGAGGACCTGTTTCCAAGAAGCAGAGAAAAAACGGGTCCAATGGTGCTTTGAAATTAAAGCACATGACATCCAGATGGGCTGAATATGGAAACAAAATAATAGCCATGCTTTAGGAAATCACCATCCTCGCCATGTCTGAAGACACTGGCCCAGATTAAAAGGGAAAGAGGGAGGCAAGGGGCAAACCAAGGAGGCCAAGCTACTGCTTTGAGCCAGGAGTGCCCCTGAGGAGAGGCACCAGGCCACCGTTCTTAGCTGCAGCTAGCTGTGTCTGCTGCATGAGCCACAAGTAACTCGAGGAGGCCTTAAGAGAGCCAGAGCTTAATAACTGCGTGTCAGGTGGGAGAATGACTGCTGGGTGGCCTGATGGATGGCGGGAGGGACCAGAGTGAAGAGTCAGTGCTTTGCCGTCAGGGTTTCCACAGGCAGAGGGATCTGGCTGCACCTGCTCATCTGTATCTCTGGCACTGCATTTTCCGGTTGGGATATTGGATTCTGCCTTGAACCAAATTTCTTAATTTTTATTTTTAAGTTGAAGTGGGAATTGAATAAGAGCAGCTGAAATCCGGTGAAGAAATTCCCTCAGTACAGCTGGGTGAATGAAGTCATCTGACCTCTCATCTCTCTCCAAACCCTCCTATCCCCCAGCAGCCCAGAAAGAGTACAGACTGTTCTGAGTCCTCTTCGGGGAAAATTTATCCTCCCTCTGAGGTCATATTTACAGAACCTTAGGCACCTGGCAGGTCATACCTGCCTTGGCAGCTCTGAAAAGCTACAGACATTAGGGTGGGGAACCCACCACTCAAAAGCCACATCTAAAAAAAGAAAAAGCCACATCTAAACCTTTGTTTGATTTTATCTAGCCCTTGACAAGAAGTTACAAAAATATTGACCCCTGACTTGGGTGTCATAGGCCTTTGTTGTTTAGTTTTAAGGGTACTTTTGTCCATGTGGCAGTAGAAGAGTACTGGTCTTGGAGTCAGAAAACCTGGGCTCTGTTCCCGGGTGAGACATTTCATCCATTTGAATCTGAGTTTCCTTATTCATAAAATGATATGATTCTCTAAACAGATAACGCACCTGAGCATTCTCTTCAGCTGCTGACTACTAGTTATAATAATACTTATTGAATGCCTTCTAGATGCCGGGCACTGTTGCAAGAGCTTTACATGAACCAACCCATTTCATCTTCGTAACATCACTGTGAAGGGGTGGGGCATTGTCATTACCCTAATTTCTAGATAAGGGAACCGGGATGCCAGCCCAAGGCCACTCACCCAGGAAGTGGAAGCCTTCAGACACAAGCCAAATAGTCTGGCTGCAGAGCCTGCCCTGCATGTACTGTACACGTGCTTATGAGCATCACTGCCATCACTGTCTGACT
Source organism: Monodon monoceros (assembly GCF_005190385.1). Lineage (NCBI taxonomy): Eukaryota > Metazoa > Chordata > Mammalia > Artiodactyla > Monodontidae > Monodon > Monodon monoceros. Next base: position 66,484,479 of record NW_021703778.1, read on the forward strand.
GTAACTTAGTCAAGCCTGTTGGTAGTGGAGGGGGTAGCTGGGTGGCGTTAGCACTGACATCACCACCAAAGGCTGATTTCAAAACTTGTACAAAGCCCACCATTATTGCTTGTATCTGTATTTGCTGAAACCATCGATAGAAATGTTTTTGTAGATTGGTGGCCCATGAGGTTGTCACAGAAAAGGAAACTGAGGTTCAAAGAGGTGAAGAGCCTTAGACCATGGTCACCCGGCCAGAGAACAGCACTGGTGGGATTCCAACCAAGTCCCCAGAACCCCTGCATCTGCCCTCACATCAGGCCACCTCTTCTTGTCTGTGCATTCCCACTTAGATCCTGAGCTCAGGCAGGCTGGACACCGGGACAAAGTGAGGAACACACTTTTCTCCTGTTACTGGGGTTCTACGTGAATAAAAAGCAATAGTTTAATGAGATGGGTGTGGTGAGGCAGAGATCATTTTGGAGCACAGGGTACTGTCTGGGAAAGGAAGACAGAGACAGGACTCAACAGTGGGGTCAGGGTAGGGGGCTGTGCAGTGATGAGAGGGCAGCACAAGATGCCAGAGGCAAACCTGCCCCACTCCGCAGGCTTCCCTCAGGCCAGCCCGGTGTTGAGAAGAGGTTTGAAATGAATGTGTTTACCCTACCATGGCCCTGCCACGTGGCTCCTCTCCCCAAGGGAGTGTGTTCCTTGTACACATAGCACAGGTGGTTCCTCAGGTGGGATCTGGTCTCTGGGCTCACCTTGGTATGTCTGCAAGTTCTGTCTTCTCTGCTTTAGAAAGCTAGAAACACACTTTTCTTTGAATGGGCAAGTCCCACCCACACTATTTAAAAATAAGAGTGGGCAAAAACAGCAAGCTGGGCTCCCAGACACCAGTGTTTTTCATCCTGGCCCCAAAACCCAGGGGGATGATTGCCAAAGGCTCTTTCAGTTGCCTAAATGTGATGTCCACCTCAGACTATCCAAAGACGTTGTTCAGAATAGCCCCAGACAGGAGCCCAGGGCGTTTTGAGCAACTGAGGAGCTCAACTGAGTCACAGCTTTGACTGTGGTCAAGACTGTTTTTTTTTTAGGCCAAGACTATTCATCTAAATAAGGCACAAGAAAAGCTGGTGTTTTAAGCCACTGGAACAAGATGAAAATAGCTCCCCAGCCTCCCTCTCCCTCACTTTTCCACCTCTGACACCTGACACAGAAGTCACCGGGCCCGCCTGCAGGGCTCCATAATCCAAACTGTGGTGAAGGGGAAACCCTCCACAAGGGCGGGCCTTGGACCGCTGGGCCTTCAAATCCAAACATCTAAGACGTGAAAGACAGCACGTGTAGGGCTCTGATCACCCCCCTATGAGGGCACCAGCTGACCAAACTGAATGACGTGCCATCAGCCATAGGCTGTGTCTGGCTGATGAGCAAAAGTAGCTGCCTTTTCTGGAGCATATGCGCAGTAGAGATTGACATTAGACCCTCATTGCTAACGTCAGGTTGGAAAGAGCAGCCACCCTGAGCAGAGGAGCAAATTGGAGACAGACGGTGACTGTGCTCGTCAAACTCCATTAAACTGTGGGCTCCATGAGCACAGCGCCACATCTGCCCCATTCGCTGTCCTTCCCAACACTCAGAGCCTGGCCCATAGCAGTAAATGGTAAGTAGAAGCTGTAAATTGAGTGGACTCAATCTCTCCTCTTGCAGCTACTGGAATCAGTGTGCTTTCTTGGAAATATCAGACATTTCAGGCCCAGCTCTGTTGAATACCTTTAGTCCACAGCTTCTTTATCTGTAAAATGAGTATAAGGCTCCCCTGCCTTTCTTCCAAGGTTACTGCATTGAATATGGGAAGTGCTTTGAAAACTAAAGCAGGGACTTCCCCGGCGGTCCAGTGGTTAAGACTCCACGCTTCTGCTGCAGGGGGCACGGGTTTGATTGCTGGTTGGCGAACTAAGATCCCACATGTCGCACAGCATGGCCAAAATAAAAGAAAAAATGGTGCAGAAAACTAAAGTATCTTGTACAGGTTAGGGATTATGACTATTGTTGATGGGAGATCTCTTCCCCTGAGCTCTATCGTGCCCGACTTTGAAAGCAGTCAGAACCTGAAGGTACGTCAAAGATGTGAGTTTCGGGCTTCCCTGGTGGCGCAGTGGTTAAGAATCCACCTGCCAATGCAGGGGACATGGGTTCGAGCCCTCATCCGGGAAGATCCCACATGCCATGGAGCAACTAAGCCCGTGCGCCACAACTACTGAGCCTGCGCTCTTGAGCTCGTGTGCCACAACTACTGAGCCCTTGTGCCACAACTACTGAAGCCCGTGTGCCTAGAGCCCGTGCTCTGCAACAAGAGAAGCCACCGCAATGAGGAACCCACGCACTGCAATGAAGAGTAGCCCCCGCTTGCTGCAACTAAAGAAAGCCCGTGTAGCAACGAAGACCCAACACAGCCATAAATAAATAAATACCAAGTTCCCTTTAAAAAAAAAAGATGTGAGTTTCTTTGGATCGTGAAAGATGTTATCTTAATAGATTTTTACGCTTTCCGCTTTCCGTTATGGTACTGAAATGTGGTCATCTCTGCGAGTGTAATGTTGAATCAACATCCACCAGAGAAACATTAGCATCATAAGTGGCTAACTGTGAGCTGGGTACTCACATCTGAGCAGTTGAGTGAAGACTGGAAATTCTTTACCTTTCCTGTGCACATTAAAATAGAACTGACCCGTAAAGTATCCTCTTTAAAAACAAACTTTTTGAGTCTTTTGTATTATCATGCCAATCAGTGAATACAAACATTAGCTATTCAGTGAGTGGCTTTTCCAGGGGCGGGCACTGGGCCAGGAGTTTGACCAGCATAATTTCATTTACTCCTTTCTTCAATGCTATGAGGTCAGTATTATTCCCATTTTACAGATAGGAATAATACCCACTTATCTGCTGGTAATCATGGGAAAATTGTTTATTGTCTCTGGGCTTCAGAGCCATTTTCCCAAGACCACCAGCAGACATCTGGATTTCTCCAGCAGTAACAATGAAGAGGCGAAGAGAGTAATGCTTGGGACCAACCAATGGAATGACAGCAAGACCCTTCTGTTTTGTTACAGGCTGCTTCTCTCCTCCTTTTCCACCTCAAAGCCATGTAACAGGCCCTAGCCATCTACAAGCTACCATCCAGGACTGTTCAACCATGGTGCTGGGTCTGGCTGCACCTGAATCACATCAGATCAGTGAAATGTACCCAGGTGTGCCCCACTGTCGTGGGTTAACCGGACCAACAAGGTGCTTAAGGATAGTTTGGAGCAATCACGTGGGAACTTAGCTCTCCAAACCACTGCTGTCCTTTGCAAAGGATGCCACGGGAGACTCCACTAATTCCACCAAGGGGTCGCAACTGGCCATGTTGGAACCACCTGGGGAGATTTAAAGTACTGATGCCGGTGGACCTCCAGAGGTTCTTACTGAATTATGCAGGCAGGGCCAGGGAAGGGGGAGGTTTTCAAATTTACCAGGTGGTTCTAACAAGCAGGGGGTTGAGAATCACTGCTCCAAGGCTTTTGGGAGCTCTTCCTGTAGAAATGCCTTCAAAGTCTATGGCACTTCCCTTGAATCTTGTCAACAGTAACCAATCTTCTTACTCTAAAGATAGACTGGATTTTTTTTTATAAATCTATTCCTTTATTTATTTTTGGCTGCACTGGGTCTTCGTTGCTGCACGTGGGCTTTCTTTTTCGTTGTGGCGAGCGGGGGCCACTCTTCATTGCGGTGCGTGGGCTTCTCGTTGCGGTGGCTTCTCTTGTTGCAGATCACGGGCTCTAGGCATGTGGGCTTCAGTAGTTGTGGCACGAGGGCTTCAGTTGTTGTGGCTCCCCGGCTCTAGAGCACAGGCTCAGTAGTTGTGGTGCACAGGCTTCGTTGCTCCGCGGCATATGGGATCTTCCCGGACCAGGGCTCACACCCGTGTCCCCTGCATTGGCAGGCGGATTGTTAACCACTGTGCCACCAGGGAAGCCCTGATAGACTGGATTTTTTTAAAAAACTGCTAAAGTCGTTCAGAACTGAATCTGTGGAATAAGAGCGAAATACTGCTCTCTGCCCCCAACTGGAGGAGAAACCTCAGAAATGCACCTGGGTTCCTCATGTGGCTCCCCAGGTGGTTTCAAAGGTATAATTCACTGAGCACACACCAGGGGCTGTGCTAGGGCCAGAGCTCTCAAGGAGATCAGAGCTGGTTCTCCAGGCAACTGGGGACCAGGACCCAGGTCTGGGATTCCCCTGCCACTGGAGCTTCCTCACAGTGGCATCTATTTGAGGGGCTTTGCTAAATGCCCTGTCCCCCTTCTGCCACGTGGAGTTGTGCCCTCAAAATGTTCCTGGTTTCTGAGGCAAAAGTGTTCTGTGACCAGCATCTCTCCAGGCTGCATTTGATCCCAAGCTGTGGCCTGGGGTTGAAGATGAGTGACCTCCTGTCCCCTTTGTCTTGCCCACCCACAGGTCCTGCCTACTTTGCCTCATCTCTTGGTGGAGGAAGTCCCAGAAGTAAGTTCTAGAAAAGCAATCAAAGTGTCAGAGAGGAGCAAAACTCTGGGATAGACTGACAAGGGGAAAGGGATCATGTGACTTAATTTCTCATGGTACTACTGTGCTCTGACCACTGATTTCACATTGTAACCTTAGCGGGTGTTTAAGACCTCAGTTTTCCCGACTGTAAATAAAGGAGACATAAAGGATAACCTTTTTTTTTCTTTTTTTGTTTTGTTTTTGTTCTGTTTTTTTTTTTGAAGTATAGCTGATTTATAATGTGTTAGTTTCAGGTATACAACAAAGTGATTGTTGTACGTATACATATATATATATATTCTTTTTCAGATTCTTTTCTATCGTAGGTTATTATAAGATACTGAATAGAGTTCCCTGTGCTGTACAGTAGGTCCTTGTTGGTTATCTATTTTATACATAGTAGTGTGTATATGTTAATCCCAAACTCCTAACTTATCCCTTCCCTTTCCCCATAGGTAACCGTAAGTTTGTCTTCAACGTCTGTGAGTCTGTTTCTGTTTTGTAAATAAGTTCATTTGCATCATTTTTTTACATTCCACATAGAAGCAGTATCATATTTGTCTTTGTCTGACTTCTTACTTCACTTCGTGTGATAATCTCCAAGTACATCCATGTTACTGCAAATGGCATTATTTCATTCTTTTTATGGCTGAGTAATATTCCATTGTATATATGTGCCACATCTTCTTTATCCATTCATCTGTCGATGGACATTTAGGCTGCTTCCATGTCTTGGCTATTGTAAATAATGCTGCTATGAACACTGGGGTGCAGGTATCTTTTCTAATTAGAGTTTTCATATTTTCTGGATACGTGCGCAGGATTGCGATTGCTGGATCATATGGTAGTTCTATTTTTAGTTTTTTAAGGAACCTCCACACTGTTCTCCATAGTGGCTGCACCAATTTACATTCCCACCAACAGTGCAAGAGGGTTCCCTTTCTCCACACTCTCTGCAGCATTTATTATTTGCAGACTTTTTGACGATGGCCATTCTGACTGGTGTGAGGTGATACCTTGTTGTAGTTTTGAGTTGCTTTTCTCTAATAATTAGTGATATGGAGCATCCTTTCATGTGCCTGTTGGCCATCTGTATGTCTTCTCTGGAGAAATGTCTAGGTCTTCTGCTCATTTTTTGATTGGGTTGTTTGGTTTTTTTTTTTTTTATTATTGAGCTATATGAGCTGTTTGTATATTTTGGGAATTAGGCCCTTGTTGGTCATGTCATTTACAAATATTTTCTCCCATTCTGTAGGTTGTCTTTTCATTTTGTTTATGGTTTCCTTTGCTGTGAAAAAGCTTGTAAGTTTGATTAGGTCCCATTTGTTTATTTTTGCTTTCATTTATTTTGCCTTGGGAGACTGATCTAAGAAAGTATTGCCGCAATTTATGTCAGAAAATGTTTTGCCTATGTTCTCTTCTAGGAGTGTTATGGTGTCATGTCTTATATTTAAGTCTTTAAGCTATTTGGAGTTTATTTTTGTGTGTAGTGTGAGGGTGTGTTCTAACTTCACTGAGCAAACGCAGCTGTCCAGCTTTCCGAGTGCCACATGCTGAAGAGACTGTCTTTTCTCCACTGCATATTCTTGCCTCCTTTGTCAAAGATTAATTAACCGTAGGTGTGTGGGTTTATTTCTGGCTCTCTATTCCATCTAAATGGGTAATCTTTAGCATCCTTTCCAGCTTTCAAATTCTGTGCCTGTAAGATCCTATGAGCCTGAATATTTAAAACCAAGGCTAGATTTTAAGTTCAACTCATTACAAGTGTGGCCTCTGCTGACCAGGGGGACCAAAAATGGGTGGACACAAAAGCAGAATGTCCATATAGAGCGCGAAAGCCAGAGATGAGCCTTGCCGGCTTGTGGTGTGTTCTAGATGTGTCCACACAATGAGTTTCCAGAGAAGGCTGGGAACAGTGCCCTGAGGCCAGTGTGAAAGAAATGCTTTCCCTGCTGTCATGTATGTAATTGTAATTGTCATGTCTGCTGGTGGTGGCCATAGAGGTAAGAGGAAATCATTCTGGAACGAGGGCAGGACGTCTACAAGTACCACCTCTCAGCTTGATGGTTTTGGGGAGAGGCAAGACTTGCTCGTGAATCCTCACATTTCTGTAGGCCAGAGGAGGTGGTGGAGCCAGTAACTTGGACCTCATGGAATAGTGTAGTTTAATGTTGAGAGTGGAGTCTGTCAGTCAGCCCTGGTTTCCAATCTTGGTCTTGCCATTTACTAGCTGTGTAACTTTGGGCAACTTATTTCACCTCTCGGGGCCTTGGTTTTATCACTGGAGAGTAAGTAGGGATAATATCCACCTTGCAGGATGTAGAGCCGTTGGGATACAACAAACAGTGCACACAAAGCACCGGGCACATGGTAGGCGATCAGTGCACAGTAGCTAAAAGAGCACCACAGCCTCCAGGTGTTCTGTCACCTCGACAGTTCAAGAACCACCTGCACTACTTACTGCATGATCTACCCAGCTGGCCTCACTGCAGGTGGAACTAGGCCTTTACCTGAGGAATGGAAAGATCTGCAGAAAGCAAAGACATCTGCTCAAGGGTGGAGAGAGGGACCCTAGTAGCTAAGACCCCTGGATCTTTCTCTGGCCCTTCCTGCCACCCCTTTGACAAAACAAGGAGACACTACCCCCCATCTTTGGGGGTAGAGACACTAAATGATAGCCGCTCCAAAAAACATGCTAGCAAGAACATAACATAAACACAGAGCTTCATTGTAATCCCCAAACCGAAATTATTCAGATGTGGGCCAGGGACCAGCCCAGCATGGGAGGGCGTGACTGGGGGGCACCCATGTGGTCTCCTGGAAGCCTCTGCCTGACAGGACAGCATGCGATCAACATGACAAGTCTCTGGCTAACTCCAGGTTGCACGCATAATGTGCTTATTATACGTGTAAGTATATTGTTGAGGCTTTGAACAGGCAGCTTCAACATCATTTCGGTATATCACTATTATTAAGGAGAGTTTTTAAAAATAAGATCCTTCGTACTTGGGGAGGGGTGGTGAGGGAGGAAGGCATCAACATTGTGCGGCAAGCAGACCTTTTTCGCTTTCAAATGATGTCACTTAACACGTTCCACCGAAATACACTCAGGAAACAGCCCCGATGCACGGCTGCTTGTGTCCGAGGGGATCTGAAAAACTTGCCCATTCTGAACTGCCTTCCTAGCCACCTTGCCCCAGACCTAGTGTTGCCACCATTAGCTACCCTTTTGGGTCACAGTCCCAAAGGAAGAGAAGAGAAGGGACAGCAGGAGTTAAGTTTATTAGCTCACTTAATATTGGAATCACGTGGGGAGCTTTAAAGATTAGGGGTGCCTGGTCTCACTGCCCAGAGATTCTGATATAATTGGCCTGGGGTGCATCCTGGGCACTGGGAGTTTTTAAAAGCTCTCCATGTTATTCTAATATACAGCCATGATTGAGAATCACTCTTCCACGCCCTCTCGCCCCAACACTCCACCCTCACTCCCTCCCAGAAAGCAAAGACATCTACTACTACTCCAGCCCTGGTCAGTACAGCAAGCCCTGTGGCTCAGCAGACACCCAGCAACAAACTACAAGGTAGGTATTTGTTATTCCCATTTTACAGATGAAGAAATCGAGACCCAGAGAGGCTAAGTTTTCCACAAGGCCATACAACTAATTAATGGCAGACTGAATGTCTCTGGCTTCAGAGGGGTTCCCAGTTCTTCAGGCTGCCTTGATAACCTGGGAGCATTAACTCATGAAGCTATTAATACATCAGAGGATTCATTTATATTAATAACAGCCGCTCACATTTTTATGAAGATATTATGGATCACAAAACACTTTCATTTTTTTTGAACTTTATTTTATTTATTTTTTTATACAGCACGTTCTTATTAGTCATCAATTTCATACACATCAGTGTATACATGTCAATCCCAATCTCCCAATTCATCACACCACCACCACCACCCCCTGCTGCTTTACCCCCTTGGTGTCCATACGTTTGCTGTCTACATCTGTGTCTCAACTTCTGCCCTGCAAACTGGTTCATCTGTAGCATCTTTCTAGGTTCCACATATATGCGTTAATATACAATATTTGTTTTTCTCTTTCTGACTTACTTCACTCTGTATGACACTCTCTAGGTCCATCCACGTCTCTACAAATGACCCAATTTCGTTCCTTTTTATGGCTGAGTAATATTCCATTGTATATATGTACCACATCTTCTTTATCCATTCGTCTGTTGATGGGCATTTAGGTTGCTTCCATGACCTGGCTATTGTAAACAGTGCTGCAATGAACATTGGGGTGCATGTGTCTTTTTGAATTATGGTTTTCTCTGGGTATATGCCCAGTAGTGGGATTGCTGGATCATATGGTAATTCTATTTTTAGTTTTTTAAGAAACCACCATACTGTTCTCCATAGTGTTGTATCAATTTACATTCCCACCAACAGTGCAAGAGGGTTCCCTTTTCTCCACACCCTCTCCAGCATTTGTTGTTTTTAGATTTTCTGATGATGGCCATTCTAACTGGTGTGAGGTGATACCTCATTGTAGTTTTGATTTGCATTTCTCTAATAATTAGTGATGCTGAGCAGCTTTTCATGTGCTTCTTGGCCATCTGCATGTCTTCTTTGGAGAAATGTCTATTTAGCTCTTCTGCCCATTTTTGGATTGGGTTGTTTGTTTTTCTAATATTGAGCTGCATGAGCTGTTTATATATTTTGGAGATTAATCCTTTGTCCATTGATTTGTTTGCAAATATTTTCTCCCATTCTGAGGGTTGGCTTTTCATCTTGTTTATGGCTTCCTTTGCTTTGCAAAAGCTTTGAAGTTTCATTAGGTCCCATTTGTTTATTTTTCTTTTTATTTCCATTACTCCAGGAGGTGAATCAAAAAAGATCTTGCTGTGATTTATGTCAAATAGTGTTCTTCCTGTGTTTTCCTCTAAGAGTTTTATAGTGTCCGGTCTTACATTTAGGTCTCTAATCCATTTTAAGTTTATTTTTGTGTATGGTGTTAGGGAGTGTTCTAATTTCATTCTTTTACTTGTAACTGTCCAGTTTTTCCAGCACCACTTATTGAAGAGACTGTCTTTTCTCCATTGTGTATCCTTGCCTCCTTTGTCATAGATTAGTTGACCATAGGTGCGTGGGTTTATCTCTGGGCTTTCTATCTTGTTCCATTGATCTATGTTTCTGTTTTTGTGCCAGTACCATATTGTCTTGATTACTGTAGCTTTGTAGTACAGTCTGAAGTCAGGGAGTCTGATTCCTCCAGCTCCGTTTTTTTCCCTCAAGACTGCTTTGGCTATTCGGGGTCTTTTGTGTCTCCATACAAATTTTAAGATTTTTTTGTTCTAGTTCCATAAAAAATGCCATTGGTAATTTGATAGGGATTGCATGGAATCTGTAGATTGCTTTGGGTAGTATAGTCATTTTCACAATATTGATTCTTCCAATCCAAGAACATGGTATGTCTCTCCATCTGTTGGTATCATCTTTAATTTCTTTCATCAGTGTCTTATAGTTTTCCGCATACAGGTCTTTTGTCTCCCTAGGTAGGTTTATTCCTAGGTATTTTATTCTTTTTGTTGCAGTGGTCAATGGGAGTGTTTCCTTAATTTCTCTTTCAGATTTTTCATCATTAGTGTATAGGAATGCCAGAGATTTCTGTGCATTAATTTTGTATCCTGCAACTTTACCAGATTCACTGATTAGCTCTAGTAGTTTTCTGGTGGCATCTTTAGGATTCTCTATGTATACTGTCATGTCATCTGCAAACAGTGACAGTTTTCCTTCTTCTTTTCCAATTTGTATCCCTTTTATTTCTTTTTCTTCTCTGATTGCCGTGGCTAGGACTTCCAAAACTATGTTGAATAATAGTGGTGAGAGTGGACATCCCAGTCTCGTTCCTGATCTTAGAGGAAATGCTTTCAGTTTTTCACCATTGAGAATGATGTTTGCTGTGGGTTTGTCATATATGGCCTTTATTATGTTGAGGTAGGTTCCGTCTATGCCCACTTTCTGGAGAGTTTTTATCATAAATCGGTGTTGAATTTTGTCAAAAACTTTTTCTGCATCTATTGAGATGATCATATGGTTTTTATTCTTCAATTTGTTAATATGGTATATCACATTGATTGATTTACGTATATTGAAGAATCCTGCATCCCTGGGATAAATCCCACTTGATCATGGCGTATGATCCTTTTAATGTGTTGTTGGATTCTGTTTGCTAGTATTTTCTTGAGGATTTTTGCATCTATATTCATCAGTGATATTGGTCTGTAATTTTCTTTTTTTGTAGTATCTTTGTCTGGTTTTGGTATCAGGGTGAAGGTGGCCTCATAAAATGAGTTTGGGAGTGTTCCTTCCTCTGCAAGTTTTTGGAAGAGTTTGAGAAATATGGGTATTAGCTCTTCTCTAAATGTTTGATAGAATTCACCTGTGAAGCCATCTGGTCCTGGACTTTTGTTTGTTGGAAGATTTTTTTTTTTTTTTCGGTACGCAGGCCTCTCACTGTTGTGGCCTCTCCCGTTGCGGAGCACAGGCTCCGGACGCACAGGCTCAGCGGCCATGGCTCACGGGCCCAGCCGCTCTGCAGCATGTGGGATCTTCCCAGACCGGGGCACGAACCCGTGTCCCCTGCATCGGCAGGCGGACTCTCAACCACTGCGCCACCAGGGAAGCCTTGTTGGAAGATTTTTAATCACAGTTCCAACTTTATTACTTGTGATTGGTCTGTTCATATCTTCTATTTCTTCCTGGTTCAGTCTTGGAAGGTTATACCTTTCTAAGAATTTGTCCACTTCTTCCAGGTTGTCCATTTTATTGACATAGAGTTGCTTGTAGCAGTCTCTCAGGATCAAAGCACTTTCATTTTAATTTATTATATTAAAGATGATTCCTGCATTTTAAGGATGAGGAAACTGAGGCCCAGAGATATTAACTTGCTCGTGGGCACACAGGTAGAGGAACCAGAGTTTGAGTCCAAATCCTCTTCTTCTCTTTCCAAAGAATGGAGCACATTGGAAAATGGTGGGGTTGGGATGAATTTTTTGGATATAGGGAAGGTTGGAAAAGTTCAGAGCAGGACAAGCTCGCAGGTTCACCAAAGGTGGGAAACCAGGAGGCAGTAAAAGAGGGTAGGAGGCCACAAAGAATGCTCCATCGTTTCTGTGGTTGGGCATCTCTCATCCAGCCCCTCTCAGGGAAGCAAGAGTGGTGAGTGAAAGGTATTAATGCTGGAGGCCCTGCCCAGTAAAGAAAAGAAGGAAGGGAGAAGGCGTTTTGTCCCTGTGTGACTGCCGCCACACAACCTGCTGAGTTTCATTTGATTTTTCTAAAATACATTCTCTACCACACCCAGTACCCAAATCTTGGTTTCGAAAAACCATTCTCCACTACAAGGAACAAGCACTCCTCGGAGAAACAGTTGATTCCAGGTCTAGGGCAAGAAAATACTAGGTGAGGCTGGAATGTCTTGTGGGGCCAGAAAATGAGGAAGTTTTAACGTTTTTTATTTCATGGAAAATACCTCAGTCAATTAAAAAAAAAACACACAAACCCACAGGAGCCACTGTTAAAGGGTTATTACTGGAAAAACTGGGGACGATTTGGGCATCAACGTACATAATAACTGTAAAAGATTATAACATATCCCATTCAAAGAATCTATTAGCCCATACTGATACTTATAAATACAAACGTGTAGACAAATAGATAAGTAATTACGGGATAGGAACTAGTATGGGGAAGGAAAGCTTATCTTCATATCAGATAAGTGTAGAAGAAATGATAGGTAAGAAAATCACTATTTTGAAACTACTATAATAAAGGATTTGGGCCAAAAAAAAAAAAATCCCCAATGGATGCTGAAATCATCAGGTGATAACTTGTTGGGAAGCCCAATATTTACACAGTCTCGAGTCTTTCTCCATGAATTATTCATTAATTACAAAGGGAAAAGTGTCCCTTGGCAGTTGAGAGATGTGGAAACACAGCCTTAACCAAATGACCGAAGTTAACATCAGTAATGAGACAGCCGACATCAGGCGCCTCCTGGTATGATGTAGTGCAAAGGACACACTGTTTCTGTAGTATTTCTGCCCTGAAGTCATCGGCTGGGCCTAATAATGAGAGGACAGTCAGACATTGAGGGACACGCTACAAAACTTCTTGCCCCATAAACTTAAAAAACGTTAATACCGTGAAAAACAAAAAAGAATAAGGAACACTTCCAGATTAAAGGGAATTAAAGTGAATGAAAAGTACATAATATGTGTGACCTTGAATTGAATACTGGATTGGGGGAAAAAACATGCTTTAAAGATATTATTGGAATAATTGCAGTTTGATTAAAGAATGTGCATTATTGAATTATATTAGTGTTAAATGTCCTGAATTTGATCATTGTATTGTGATTATATAAAAGAATATCCTTGTACTTATAAGTTACATGCTGAAGTATTTAGGGGTGAAGAGTTATATCTGCAACTTACTCTCATATGGTTCAGAAGCAAAAAGGGAAATACCAGTGAGGCTGGATTGTATGTGTGTGTATGTATATATGTGTGTGTGCATATGAATATAGAAAGAGAAAGTGGTAAAATGTTAACAGTAGGTGAATTGCATTGAACGGTATGCAGGCATTTGTTGTTAATATCTTTGCAACTTTCCTATAGATTTGATTTTTTTTCTCTTCTTTTTTTTTTTTAGATTCGAATTTTTTAAAAAGTAAAAAGAAGAAAGGGGAGAAAGTATAGGTAGTTTTAGAAATAGCCACACAGCATTCAAGGTGAGCTGTGAAGGATCAGGGAAAATACTTTTATTCTGAAACTCGGCAACTATTTCTAAAAGCATGGAAGTTACTGAATTATTTGCCTGTATCACTGCAGAGGTGGGAAAATACTGTGTGCCCAGGAAGCATAGGTGCTGTAGTTACTGGGTAAAGCTCTTCCCCTCCCCAAAGTTATTTTTTTAATTGAAAATGAAAATTAAAAGGAAGGAAAAGGGGAGAAAAAATGAAAATAAAAATAGTAAGCATTATTCTATAGACTTGGCAGATTTGCTCAGACTGCACAATTATTTAGCAGGGCTTATAATTCAAGAGAAATGAAAATATATACTATGTTACTATATTAAAATAGCTATTATTTTAATAGATATTTTATTATTAAAGTAGATAGAATGTATCTACTATATTAAAGTAGATAGAATGTATCTACTTTTAATTATTGGTTATATAAATAAAACCCCATGGAAATTTTTGTTCTGGGTTGTTGATGTGCACCCTATGACTTTAAAACATGTTGGAAGTGGAAACTTTTAAAATATATAATTCATTGTAACAGTCTTTATCATAATGAGACAATATACACAAAAGTTAGACACATCCTGTGATGTTAGTCTCCTACTTAAAGACCCAGTAAGCCAACAGAAGCCCATGCTCCTTATCTAGGCACTTATGCCCTCACAACTGGCCGCAACCCACTTTCCAGAATCATCTTCTTCCCCAAGACCCAGACACTCCACAGACCAGCCGGGCGGGCACTCCTGACTTTTTCCTGAGCCAGTCCCTGCCTTTCAGGCCAGACTCTTCGCTCGCATTCTTCCCCTACTGGAAATCTCCTCCCCTCTTTCTAGCAGGTGCCTTCCTTCTTCAAGGCCCAGCCCAACTGCAGCCCCATCCCACTCCCACCCCTGCCAAGGAGAGGTGACCCTGCCCCCTTCCCGCTGTAAATGTCCCTGGTATAGCACCTGCCGCACTATACTTTAACAATGTATCATGATAGGGGTATCCTTCCTTTTTTCCAGAATTGCCTCTGAGAGTCCACAGCTGAAAACTTCTCACATTTTTAGAGCAACTCCACCTGTGGGCCCACCTCACCCCTGTAAAAACTTTCTGAAAGGCAAAACGTCATTTCAGCAGCACCAGCACCCCATTTCTCCCACCTGAACCCCATCACTCCATCTCCAGTCTCTGCAAGATGCATTGGGGTGGGGTTGATGATGAACTTTGGGAGGGTGCCCTTTATGTAAAGTGAGATCATTTTTTGCCATCTCCTCCCATTGCGAAGGGTCACTAGATGGGTCACACGCCTTAAAGCCAACAGTGGGAGAACCACAAGACAATCTCTTGTAGAGCTGCAAAGCTGGCTGGCCTGACCAGAACTGGGAGGAAGGAGAGGGAAGGCTTGGGCCTTAGGGTGAGAATGGTCAAGGCCACGTCCTCTGTCATAGTCCTTGAAAAGTACAACTGGGCTGAGGGCTACAGAGCTGGGGACCTCAAAGGTAAAGAGACTGGTATAGCATGGGGCGAGTGGGGTGCTGCCCATTGGGGATGGAATAAGGCAGCTGAAAAGATGGGGTCAGATCCCTCATGGGCCAGCCAACGTCAAGGGAAGTGCTTGAGTCCTGCCCCTCTGGGGCCTGACGGGGCTTCCACCCATCCATTCAGAGCTTTCTGACAATGAGATAGCTCAGGGGCCACGGTCCCTGGGTCACCCTGGAGATCAGCAACTAGAGCAACGAGGAGGGCCTGCCACAGTCAGTCGTGGTACAAGACCATTTCCCTCTCACATCTCCAAGCCCAGAAGAGCAGAAGCAGGAAGTGTAGAGGGGCCAGGAATGGGCACACCCCCGGGGAATCAACCGCAGGCATTGTGGAGCTGGGGGAGGGTGACCAGAGCCTATGAGAGAGAAAATGTGAGTTTACTGCAAAATTGCACATTTTTAGATGTTTATATTATTTTAAAAACAATTTAAAGCCCGTGCATTTCCAGTTTTAAGGTAGCCTGCATATATTTTGATTGGCTTTATTGTGTGAAACACATCAGCGCAATGCACAAATTCTTTGTTTTTTTTTTGAAGGGCTCATCTGCTCCAGAAGGTATCTAAACTTATTTTAATTTTTAAAAATTTATTTTATTGAAGTATAGTTGATTTACAATGTTGTGTTAATTTCTGCTGTATAAAGAAGTGATTCATATATATGTGTGTGTGTATATATATATATATATAGAGAGAGAGAGAGAGAGAGAGTCTTTTTCACATTCTTTTCCATTATGGTTTATCACAGGATATTGAATATAGTTTCCTGTGCTATACAGTAGGACCTTGTTGTTTATCCATTCTGTATATAATAGTTTGCGTCTGCTAATCCCAAACTCCCACTCCATCCCTCCACCCCCCTTGGCAACCACAAGTCTGTTCTCTGTGTCTGTGAGTCTGTTTCTGTTTTGTAGGTAGGTTCATTTGTGTCATATTTTAGATTCCACATATAAGCAATATCATATAATATTTGTCTTTCTCTGTCTGACTTCACTTAGTATGATAATCTCTAGGTCCATCCATGTTGCTGCAAATGGCATTATTTTATTCTTTCTTATGGCTGAGTAATATTGCATTGTATATATGTACCACATCTTCTTTATCCATTCAACTGTTAATGGACGTTTAGCTTGTTTCCACATCTTGGCTATTGTGAATAGTGCTGCTATGAACATGGGGGTGCGTGTATTTTTTGAATTATAGATTTGTCCAGATATACGCCCAGTAGTGGGATTGCTGGATCATATGGCAACTCTATTTTTAGTTTTTTAAGGAACCTCCGCATTGTTCTCCATAATGACTGCACCAATTTACATTCCCATTTACCAACAGTGTAGGAGGGTTACCTTTTCTCCATACCCTCTCCAGCATTTATTTGTAGACTTTTTAATGATGGCCATTCTGACCAGTGTGAGGTGGTACCTCATTGCAGTTTTTTTTTTTAATTTTAGGTATTTTAGTATCCTTTTTTTTCAAATTTATTTATTATTCTTGGCTGCGTTGGGTCTTCGTTGCTGCACACAGGCTTTCTCTAGTTGTGGCAAGTGGGGGCTACTCTTTGTTGCGGTGTGCAGGCTTCTCATTGCGGTGTGCAGGCTTCTCATTGCAGTGGCTTCTTGTTGCAGAGCACGGGCTCTAGGCATGTGGGCTTCTGTAATTGTGGTGTGAGGGCTCAGTAGTTGTGGCATGCGAGCTTCAGTAGTTGTGGCTTGTGGGCTCTAGAGCGCAGGCTCAGTAGTTGTGGCGCATGGGCTTAGTTGCTCCGTGACATGTGGGATCTTCCCGGACCAGGGCTCGAACCCGTGTCTCCTGCATTGGCAGGTGGATTCTTAACCACTGAGCCACCAGGGAAGCCCCCTTACTGTAGTTTTGATTTGCATTTTGATTTGCATTTCTGTAATAATTAATGCACAGATTCGCTTGCTCACCAGCCCTATGCCTTGTGACTTTTTTAGAAAATCAATTATTTATAGTTTCTACTTAATATGAAAATATGTACTTTGAAAATGTTTCATCCCTCCAGAGAAAACAAAAGGAGAAAAATCCCTCTTTTGCTATAAGAAAAGTCAGCTTTGTGAGCAGGTGTGTCCACATAGTAACATGCTGATACAGTATAAATGGACTAATTTTTACCCCTCAGGGAAAAAAAAGATCAGTCCGCCACACTGCATACACATACACATTCAGAAGTAAACTACAAATGCAGTTGCATTTTTATAAAGGTCCTTAATATCTTAGCCCAAAGACACAGCTAAGCAGTGGGAATCTGAGTTACTGTGGCAGACCCAAAGGAAGACAGTGGTTAACAAGGGGACCTGAAGCACAGACAGCCTCAGACCTGAACCTGGATGCACCTGGGCCTGGGATCCTTCTCTGGAGTTTACCAGCTCTGCAATCCAGGGCAAGTGATTTGCCTCCTTAGGCCTCAATTTACTCTTACCTATAACACCGGAGTGTGTCAGTGAGGATGCTTCAGCTTCAAAGAACAGAAAACCCAACTGGAAGCAGCTGAAACTATGTCTCATTATAACATAATGAGTAGGGGGAGGGAAGACCGTCAGGCTTGGCTTTATTGGCTCAATGCTGTTGTCAAGGGCCCAGGTTCCTTCTATCTTTGTGCTCTTCCTGTCTCTGCTCCACCTCCAGACCTTGTACTCAGACACAGTACAGTCCAGCAGCAAAAGAGCAGGACAGCCGCTCTACAAAGAGCAAGGGAGAGCATACCTCAAAGTCCCTCAACAGCACCGCTCCTGCATTGCATCAGTTAGAATCATGCCAAGGGCCTAAAGTGGCGATTAGCAAAGACAGAGGCCCACCATGGTGGGCTTGGACCAACCATGATTCACTCCCGGAGCTGGGAATGGGGCCGCCTTCTCTGAGTCTCGGGAAAGGCGGAGAGGAGCAGAGCAGCGTTGCAATCGTCACCAGCAAGAAGAGGCGGATGGGGAGTTACTGGAGTAACTGGTGAGTGGGCATCCAACTGTGTCTGCTGCCTGGGGTGAAAAATAACACCTCCCCTAAAGTCTCGAGGCAAAGATTAAATAACATATGTGTAGGGCTTCCCTGGTGGCGCAGTGGTTGGGAGTCCGCCTGCCAGTGCAGGGGACGCGGGTTCGTGCCCCGGTCCTGGAGGATCCCGCATGCCGCGGAGCGGCTGGGCCCGTGAGCCATGGCCGCTGAGCCTGCGCATCCGGAGCCTGTGCTCCGCAACGGGAGAGGCCACAACAGTGAGAGGCCCGCGTACCGCAAAATAAATAAATAATAATATATGTGCAAACCATTTGTAAACTTTAAAACATTGGATATATGTTAATTACTGAAAAGACAAAGCGTTAAGCACACGAGAGGGTGTAATTTTTGCTTATCTGTGCACTAAATCAGATTATTAGCTGAGAAGCAGAACTTTCCTTTCTCCCTTCCCCCTCTTCCCTTCTTCCTTCTTTCCTTCCTCTCTCCTTCCTTCCCTCCCTCGCTTCCTTCCCACCTTCCACAAACAGTACTGGGAACTATGCTAAGTAATTGAAATAAAGCACGCACCTCCTAGTTGCTCCCAGTCTGCTGGGGACCACTTAGAATTTGTCTTACAACATAAGCACTATAAGGTGGGAAAGAAAAAGCACCAGAGGGCACAGAGCCCAACTGTACCTGGGCAGTAACAAGTGAGTAAGGTTGCCAGATAAAATACAGTGTGCTTAAACTTGAATTTTTTACTTTAAAATATTTCAAACTTATTTCAAATTTAAATTTGAATATAGCATGGGACATATACTAAAATGATTGCTCAGTGATCTAAAATTCAAATTTAACTGGGCATCCCGAATGTTTGTTGTTATTAAATGTCAACTCTATGAGTAAAGAGATGTTAGAAGAATTGAACTGTATCAAATCAACTTGCTTGGACCAGTTTGGAAAGCCGTGGGGATTTGGGGGAGGGTGGAGTGGGGGGGATTGAATTGGATTAACTTAAATAGAAAGGAGTGGAATTTTTTTTTGATTTAAAAAATTTTTTTTGAAGTATAGTTGATTTACAATGTTGTGTTCATTTCTGCTGTACAGCAAGGTGATTCAGTTATACACATATATTCTTTTCCATTATGGTTTATCACAGGATATTGAATATAGTTCCCTGTGCTGTACAGTAGGACCTTGTTGTTTATCCATCCTATACATAATAGTTTGCACCTGCTAATCCCAAACTCCCAATCCTTCCCTCCCCCTCCCTCTCCACCACACCCCACGCCTCCCCGCCCCTTGGCAAGTCTGTTCTCTATCAGAAAGGAATGAAGTTTAATTGGTTGGGGGAATAAAATACAGTGAGGTTGGCTGAGTTAAGAGTTGGGTTATAGACCCAAGTCCTCCTCCTAATGAACATTTATTGAGTACCTAAAGCGTGCCAGGCACGGGGTGAAGCACTGGGCATGCATTATCTCCTTGCACCCCCTCAGAGCAAGGGCTAAGGTGAGGCAAGCGAGGTGCCCAGGATGCAAAACTTAAGGAGACACTCGTGTTCAGGGTCGTGGAAGTGTGTCCTCTTCCCAGCCCTGCATCCCTTCAACAACCCATAGCCCTATTTCACAGCTAAGGAACCTGAGGCTTAGGACAGCTCAGCAGTATGTTCTGATTTGCTAAATTAGTTAGCAGTGGAGCCGGGATGCAAGGCCAGAAGGTCTGTGCCCATAACCTTCCTTCACGTACCGCCTCTCTGACAGCAAGTGGTAGAGACAAGAAATTCACCAGCCTCCTTCCAGACCATATGTCATACACACGACTTGATTTGTGTGGCATGGCATCCACACAACATTTTAAATTCAGGGTGAGCGAAACCACTAGGACAGAGTGGATAGAACTCACCTGTGGAGGTAGGGTAGGGGGATCTCTTCAAGTCCTTGACCTTAATGTGGCAGTTTGCAACCCTGGCTATTCATGAGAATGCCTGGAATACTTAAAAAATCCTAGCCCACCACAGATCTCTAGGGGTGGGGCCCAGCATCAATATTTTTAAACTTCCCCAACTTGAAACCTTCAAGGTTAAAAATCACACACACCCTTATATTCTTGAATGCCTAAGTGATGAATTAAAGGACATACGCTCCAAATACAAAGAGATGGTTTCTGCCTTCCCACCATACCCCACACCCGCCCCCCCACTCCTCCAAAGACCTGAGAGTTTTCAGGGGACAAATCAGGCCGAGAGATGTTGGGTGAAGGGAGCCTGGGGACGTGCTGAAGGCTGGCAACCTGCAGCCTTCCTGCTGTCCTGTAAACAACAAGGGCAAGAAGATAGCAAGATGGGTGTTTGAATCCCAAACATACTTGTTTTAGTGTAGGCAAGACTGTGACATTTTTTAGTCCTGAATTGTGGGGTGGTACCAAAGAGAAGGGTAGAGATGTGACTAGCTCTGTTAGCTTGCACCTCTGAGGATACCCTTTGGTAGGGGTTCTCTAGCTTGCTTCCTTATCCTGGAAGCTGCCTTGTTTGTACACCCAGGACCAGAGGGAAGATCTGAAGTTGCAGAGAATCCTCTGTCATGTCATGATAAGCAGGAGGGCACAGAAACCAGATGCAGAGAGGAGCCATTTTCCTTGGGCCAGGCTCAGCCAGGGACAAGGCAAGTGGCCTTAACAGATCGCTTAAACTGCCTGAGCCTCAGTTTTGTCATCTACCAACAGAGGACAGTTATTCCTGCTCTGCCTCCCTCCTAGACTTGGTCTAGGCAGATTAAAGGAGATACTAGATGCAAGCCGTGCTTAGACAATGTTGACACTCGATGCAACTTGTAACTTTTATGGTTCAAATGAGAATTTCATATGTCAACTCTGGACCCTCGTGGAAAGCTGTAAATATTTCTGTGAAGACCTGAAAGGCCTTTTAAAAATCTTTGATAATATTTCAGACTGTCGGCATTTTTGTTACGAAACCCATATTCATTTATTTTATCTCTATCTACTTTAGATATTCAGAGTTTGCTACTTGAGGAAGTTTCTAGAAATCATTCTAGTTTAACATTTCCAGTGACTTTGTACCACTGTGAAGGTATTTTCAAGGACCAGAAACAACAGCATGGGAAATTTAGAAATGTAGAATCTCAAACTCCACCCCAGACCTATGACTCAAAGACTCAGAATCTACATTTTACAAGATCCCCAAGTGATCTGATGTGAAAGCCTTGTCCTAGTCACTAACCTGTGGGGTTTGAGAAAATCAGTGGGAAAGAAATAAGTCCTATGCCTGTTACAGTTTGAGAAGCACCCACTCAGAAAAGCTCCCAGACCCTTGTGTTAAGAGGTCTTCTCGAATCTCCTGGGGGGTGCCAGTGCCCCCCAGTATTTCAAGAGTGACTCCTGATATTAGAAATGAGAGGGGGAAACCAGGGGCAACTAAAAGGTTGAGTGTGAGGCATTGTGCATGCAATTACCTGCAAGACAGGCTATTGTCCCATTTTACAGGTGAAGAAACTGAGGTGGATTAAGGATGAGTAACTTGACTAAGGTCTTGTATCTAGTTAGTGGAGTCCCTGGAATTCTAATTAGTATCTGAGTAGCTAATTTACGTCATGACCTATTCCACCACTCCACTCTACCTGTCAGAGTAGAAGACCTCCTTCTAAATGCTGCTTTAGGCTCAGGCATGTAGCTTAAATGTAGGTCTTTATACCACAATACTGTTTGCATTGTGGCTTTCCTCCAATATCTAATTCCAGCACATTTTCATCGCTCAGTAAAGAAACCCATATCCATTAGCAGTCACTTCCCATTCTCCTCACCCCAAAGCCTCTTGAAACCATTAATCTACTGCCTGTCTCTGAGGATTTACCTATTCTGGACGTCTCATGTAAATGGAATCATATAACATGTGGTCTTTGGTGGCTGGCTTCTCTCACTTAGCATATATTTTAAAGGTTCATCCATGTTTAGCATTTAACAGTACTTCATTCCTTTTTATTACCATGTAACATGCCACTGTATGGATATAGCACATTTAAAAAATTTTTATTGAAGTATAGTTTCTGTACAATGTTATATAAGTTACAGGTGTACAATATAGTGATTCACAATTTTTTTTTTTTGGCTGCACTGCACGGCATGTGGGATCTTAGTTCCCCGACCAGGGATCAAACCCAGGCAGTGGGAGTGCGGATTCTTTTTTTTTTTTTTTTTTTTTTTTGCGGTACGCGGGCCTCTCACAGCTGTGGCTTCTCCCGTTGCGGAGCGCAGGCTCAGCGGCCATGGCTCACGGGCCCAGCCGCTCCGTAGCATATGGGATCTTCCCGGACCGGGGCACGAACCCGTGTCCCCTGCACCGGCAGGCGGACTCTCAACCACTGCGTCACCAGGGAAGCCCGGGAGTGCGGATTCTTAACCTCTGGACCGCCAGGGCAGTCCCCACAATTTTTAAAGGTTATATACTCCATGTATAGTTATCATGAAAGGTTGGCTATATTCCGCATGTTGTACAAACATCCTTGTAGCTTATTTTATACCTAATAGTTTGTACCTCTTGCTCCCCTACCCCAGTCTTGCTCCTCCTCACTGGTAACCACTGGTTTGTTCTCAATATCTGGAGCACATTTTGTTTATCCACTTACCAGTTGATGGACATTTAGGTTGTTTCTACTTTTTGGTTATTACGGATAATGCTGCTATAAACATTGGCATACAAGTTTTGTGTGGACACAGGCTTTCAGTTCTCTTGGATTCATGCCTAAGAGTGGAATTTGCTGGGTAACGCTGTGTGTAACTTTTTGAGGAACTGCCTGTTTTCAAAGAATATTTTCACCATTTTGATACAGTATGAGATTTAAACGAGGTCAGAATTTAGTCGAAGAAACCCAGGGAGCGTGGAACTAAACAGACAAGAATAGAAGTCATTCTGTGAACTTTAACCCAAACTACATCTGACTATGTAGTTACTCAAGAGTAGACAGAAAACAAATTTGAGCAGAACCTGGGAAAGACAGTCGTCTAAGAACCTGTGACTGTTGATAACAGAGCCCACGACCCAGCAGCCCTGGGCCCAAGTCTCTCCTTGCCGCTAATTCACTGTGTGACCTTGGGCAAGAGCCTTCTTTCTGGCCTGTTTTCTCAACTATAAAATGAGAATTTGCATCTGAATGTGCTCTAGCTGCCTACAGTTCCGTGTCAGTCCTCGCGCATGCTCAGGGAGGTCCTGTGCCTTTCCTGGGGCCCGAAAAACCTCGGGGAATTGCTGGAATTACAGGTGCACCCGAGGACCTTTCGGGAATGATGACAAGTGAGAGGCTTTCCCAGTCATGTGCTCAGTGACAGGCAGTCTGACGCCACCGGGACAGAGGTTGCTCAGCCACTGTAAACTGAATCACGTGGGCGCCCAGTTCCTGGATACTGTGAAAGTGAGAATGGAGTTCACCTGCTTAGAAAGAATAAGACAGTAGCAATGGCAACCACCGCACCAAACTCCACTTTCAAGCTTTGCTTTTGAAAAATAACGTTTATTATGTATTCATTATAAAAGTAATATGTGCTCATTATAGAAAAAGTTAAAACATAGAGAAAAGTAATGATGAAAATCAAAATCAAGTATAATACTACCATCCAAAACTAACCACAGTTTACACTTTGATGTTGGTTTTTCTATTCTTATCTTCATATTTGTAGTTACTAAATTGGTATTATACTCTATACACGTTTTGTTCCCACTTATTCCGTGTCATGAACGAGTCTTCAGAAACTTGATATTAATAATTACAGACTATCCCATTATGTAGATATACTATTGTTTATTTAACTACTCACTTATTATTAGATATTTATAGAAGGAGGGGTTCCCTAAGGTTTGTCTCTAACAATAAATGAGGGTCACGTTCGTTCCGGGAATCCCAGACCCCCTGGCATTCAGAGCCCTTCACAATTTAACTCCACGCTGTCTTTCCATCCTCAGCTGCCTGAGTCTCCAGGGCAGGGCAGACGTTTAGCCTGTGTGCACGGATGGAGCTGTCCTGTTTGTAAAAGTACTAAAATACTGCAGCAGAGGGTTAAATTGCAAGGAAGCCATCTCTGACTGCTGTCCTGAGCACCCCACCACAACCTCAGCATCCCGCCTCCACCCCAGTCCCTCTGCAGGGACCTCCCCTCAAACCCAGCAACTGAGACTACTTGGCCAGTAAGCATTAGGACTGCTTAGTGCCTGGTCTTTACCAGTGTTAACTCTGGACTTCTACACCTTCTCCAGGTGGCCCTTTGTTTACACTGCTTCCTCCACCTAGAAAACAGTTCTCATTCCTTGAAATCTTGCCAATCCTTCAAAACCTAATTCAAGTCCCACCTTCTCCATGAAAATGTATCCAGCAACTCTGGCTCAGTCTGGTCTCTTGGTCCTATGAATTCTTCCAGTCTTGGTTTGTTATGTTATAGTTATTTCTGCCTTCAGAATACTGTTGACACAGCATTTGCAGTTGAATTTCTTTTTTTGTTTTGTTGTGTTTTGTTTTGTTGAATTTTATTTTATTTTTTTTATACAGCAGTTTCTTATTAGTCATCAATTTCATACACATCAGTGTATACATATCAATCCCAATCTCCCAATTCATCCCGCCACCACCCCCACCCCCAGCTGCTTTACCCCCTTGGTGTCCATACGTTTGTTCTCTACATCTCAATTTCTGCCCTGCAAACCTGTTCATCTGTACCATTTTTCTAGCTTCCACATATATGCGTTAATATACGATATTTGTTTTTCTCTTTCTGACTTACTTCACTCTGTATGACAGTCTCTAGATCCACCCATGTCTCTACAAATGACCCAATTTCGTTCCTTTTTATGGCTGAGTAATATTCCATTGTATATACGTACAACATCTTCTTTATCCATTCGTCTGTCGATGGGCATTTAGGTTGCTTCCATGAGCTGGCTATTGTAAATAGTGCTGCAATGAACATTGGGGCGCATGTGTCTTTTTGAATTATGGTTTTCTCTGGGTATATGCCCAGTAGTGGGATTGCTGGATCATATGGTAATTCTATTTTTAGTTTTTTAAGGAACCTCCATACTGTTCTCCATAGTGGCTGTATCAATTTACATTCCCACCAACAGTGCAAGAGGGTTCCCTTTTCTCCACACCCTCTCCAGCATTTGTTGTTTGTAGATTTTCTGATGATGCCCATTCTAACTGGTGTGAGGTGGTACCTCATTGTAGTTTTGATTTGCATTTCTCTAATAATTAGTGATGTTGAGCAGCTTTTCATGTGCTTCCTCTCCATCTGTATGTCTTCTTTGGAGAAATGTCTATTTAGGTCTTCTGCCCATTTTTGGACTGGGTTGTTTGTTTTTCTAATATTGAGCTGCATGAGCTGTTTATATATTTTGGAGATTAATCCTTTGTCCATTGATTTGTTTGCAAATATTTTCTCCCATTCTGAGGGTTGGCTTTTTGTCTTGTTTATGGTTTCCTTTGCTGTGCAAAAGCTGGAAGTCTCATTAGGTCCCATTTGTTTATTTTTGTTTTTATTTCCATTACTCTAGGAGGTGGGTCACAAAGGATCTTGCTGTGATTTATGTCAGAGTGTTCTTCCTGTGTTTTCCTCTAAGAGTTTTATAGTGTCCGGCCTTACATTAAGGTCTCTAATCCTTCTTGAGTTTATTTTTGTGTGTGGTGTTAGGGAGTGTTCTAATTTCATTCTTTTACATGTAGCTGTCCAGTTTTTCCAGCACCACTTATTGAAGAGACTGTCTTTTCTCCATTGTGTATCCTTGCCTCCTTTGTCATAGATTAGTTGACCATAGGTGCGTGGGTTTATCTCTGGGCTTTCTATCTTGTTCCATTGATCTATGTTTCTCTTTTTGTGCCAGTACCATATTGTCTTGATTACTGTAGCTTTGTAGTACAGTCTGAAGTCAGGGAGTCTGATTCCTCCAGCTCCGTTTTTTTCCCTCAAGACTGCTTTGGCTATTCGGGGTCTTTTGTGTCTCCATACAAATTTTAAGATTTTTTTGTTCTAGTTCCATAAAAAATGCCATTGGTAATTTGATAGGGATTGCATTGAACCTGTAGATTGCTTTGATTAGTATAGTCATTTTCACAATATTGATTCTTCCAATCCAAAAGCATGGTGTATCTCTCCATCTGTTGGTATCATCTTTAATTTCTTTCATCAGTGTCTTATAGTTTTCCACATACAGGTCTTTTGTCTCCCTAGTAGGTTTATTCCTAGGTATTTTATTCTTTTTGTTGCAGTGGTCAATGGGAGTGTTTCCTTAATTTCTCTTTCAGATTTTTCATCATTAGTGTATAGGAATGCCAGAGATTTCTGTGCATTAATTTTGTATCCTGCAACTTTACCAAATTCATTGATTAGCCCTAGTAGTTTTAAGGTGGCATCTTTAGGATTCTCTATGTATACTGTCATGTCATCTGCAAACAGTGACAGTTTTACTTCTTCTTTTCCAATTTGTATTCCTTTTATTTCTTTTTCTTCTCTGATTGCTGTGGCTAGGACTTGCAAAACTGTGTTGAATAATAGTGGTGAGAGTGGACATCCTTGTCTCGTTCCTGATATTAGAGGAAATGCTTTCAGTTTTTCATCATTGAGACTGATGTTTGCTGTTGGTTTGTCATATATGGCCTTTATTATGTTGAGGTAGGTTCCGTCTATGCCCACTTTCTGGAGAGTTTTTATCATAAATGGGTCTTCAATTTTTTCAAAAGCTTTTTCTGCCTCTATTGAGATGATTTGTTAATATGGTATATCACATTGATTGATTTATGTATATTGAAGAATCCTGCATCCCTGGGATAAATCCCACTTGATCATGGTGTATGATCCTTTTAATGTGTTGTTGGATTCTGTTTGCTAGTATTTTGTTGAGGATTTTTGCATTTATATTCATCAGTGATATTGGTCTGTAATTTTCATTTTTTGTAGCATCTTTGTCTGGTTTTGGTATCAGGGTGATGGTGGCCTCATAGAATGAGTTTGGGAGTGTTCCTTCCTCCGCAATATTTTGGAAGTGTTTGAGAAGGATGGGTGTTGGCTCTTCTCTAAATGTTTGATAGAATTCACCTGTGAACCCATGTGGTCCTGGACTTTTGTTTGTTAGAAGATTTTTAATCACAGTTTCAATTTCATTACTTGTGATTGGTCTGTTCATATTTTCTATTTCTTCCTGGTTCAGTCTTGGAAGGTTATACTTTTCTAAGAATTTGTCCGTTTCTTCCAGGTTGTCCATTTTATTGGCAAAGAGTTGCTTGTAGTAGTCTCTTAGGATGCTTTGTATTTCTGCGGTGTCTGTTGTAACTTCTCATTTTTCATTTCTAATTTTATTGATTTGAGTCCTCTCCCTTTTGATGAGTCTGGCTAATGGTTTATCAATTTTGTTTGTCTTCTCAAAGAACCAGCTTTTAGTTTTATTGATCTTTGCTATTGTTTTCTTTGTTTCTATTTCATGTATTTCTGCTCTGATCTTTATGATTTATTTCCTTTTACTAACTTTGGGTTTTGTTTGTTCTTCTTTCTCTAGATCCTTTAAGTGTAAGGTTAGATTGTTTATTTGAGATTTTTCTTGTTTCTTAAGGTAGGCTTGTATAGCTATAAACTTCCCTCTTAGAAGTGATTTTGCTTCATCCCATAGGTTTTGGATTGTTGTGTTTTCATTGTCATTTGTCTCTAGGTATTTTTTGATTTCCTCTTTGATTTCTTCAGTGATCTCTTGGTTATTTAGTAACGTATGGTTTAGCCACCATGTGTTTGTGTATTTTACGTTTTTTTCCCTGTAATTCATTTCTAATCTCATAGCATTGTGGTCAGAGAAGATGCTTGATATGATTTCAATTTTCTTAAATTTACTGTGGCTTGATTTGTGACCCAAGATGTGATCTATCCTGGAGAATGTTCTGTGCTCACTTGAGACGAAAGTGTAATCTGCTGGTTTTGGATGGCATGTCCTATAAATATCAATTAAATCTATCTATTAAATCTATCTGGTCTGTTGTGTGATTTAAAGCTTCTGTTTCCTTATTTATTTTCATTTTGGATGATCTGTCCATTGGTGTAAGTGAGGTGTTAAAGTCCCCCACTCTTATTGTGTTACTGTCGATTTCCTCTTTTATAGCTGTTAGCAGTTGCCTTATGTTTAGAGTGCTCCTATGTTGGATGCATATATATTTATGATTGCTATATCTTCTTCTTGGATTGATCCCTTGATCATTATGTAGTGTCCTTCCTTGTCTCTTGTAACATTCTTTATTTTAAAGTATGTATTATCTGATATGAGTATTGCTACTCCAGCTTTCTTTTGATTTCCATTTGCATGGAATATCTTTTTCCATCCCCTCACTTTCAGTCTGTATGTGTCCCTAGGTCTGAAATGGGTCTCTTGTAGAAGGCATATTGATGAGTCTTGTTTTTGTACCCATTCAGCAAGCCTGTGTCTTTTGGTTGGAGCATTTAATCCATTCACGTTTAAGGTGCTTATTGATATGTATGTTCCTGTGACCATTTTCTTGTTTTAGGTTTGTTTTTGTAAGTCCTTTCTTCTCTTATGTTTCCCACTTAGAGTAGTTCCTTTAGCATTTGTTGTAGAGCTGGTTTGGTGGTGCTGAATTCTCTTAGCTTTTGCTTGTCTGTAAAGCTTTGGATTTCTCCGTCGAATCTGAATGAGTTCCTTGCTGGGTGGAGTAATCTTGGTTGTATGTTCTTCCCTTTCATCACTTTAAATATATCATGCCACTCCCTTATGGCTTGTAAAGTTTCTGCTGAGAAATCATCTGTTAACCTTATGGGAGTTCCCTTGTATGTTATTTGTTGTTTTTCCCTTGCTGCTTTCAATAATTTTTCTTTGTCTTTAATTTTTGCCAGTTTGATTACCATGTGTCTCGGCATGTTTCTCTTTGGGTTTATTCTGTATGGGACTCTCTGTGCTTCCTGGACTTGGGTGGCTACTTCCTTTCCCATGTTAGGGAAGTTTTCGACTATAATCTCCAAATATTTTCTCGGGTCCTTCCTCTCTCTCTTCTCCTTCTGGGACCCCTATAATGTGTATGTTGTTGCGTTTAATGTTGTCCCAGAAGTCTCTTAGGCTGTCTTCCTTTCTTTTCATTCTTTTTTTCTTTGTTCTGTGGCAGTGAATTCCACTATTCTGTCTTCCAGGTCACTTATCCGTTCTTCTACCTCAGTTATTCTGCTATTGATTCCTTCTAGTGTAGTTTTCATTTCAGTTATTGTATTGTTCATCTCTTGTTTGTTTGTTCTTTAATTCTTCTAGGTGTTTGTTCTTCAGTTCTCCTAGGTCTTTGTTAAACCTTTCTTACATCTTCTCGATCTTTGCCTCCATTCTTTTTCTGAGGTCCTGGATCATCTTCACTATCATTATTCTGAATTCTTTTTCTGGAAGGTTGCCTATCTGCACTTCATTTAGTTGTTTTTCTGGGGTTTTATCTTGTTCCTTCATCTGGTACATAGCCCTCTGCCTTTTCATCTTGTCTGTCTTTCTGTGAATGTGGTTTTTGTTCCACAGGCTGCAGGATTGTAGCTCTTCTTGCTTCTGCTGTCTACCCTCTGGTGGATGAGGCTACCTAAAAGGCTTGTGCTAGTTTCCTGATGGGAGGGACTGGTCGTGGGTAGAGCTGACTGTTGCTGTGGTGGGCAGAGCTCAGTAAAACTTTAGTTGGCTTGACTGCTGATGGGTGGGGCTGGGTTCCCTCCCTGTTGGTTGTTTTGCCTGAGGCAACCCAACACTGGAGCCTACCTGGGCTCTTTGGTGGGGCTAATGGCAAACTCTGGGAGAGCTCACCTCAAGGAGTACTTCCCATAGCTTCTGCTGCCAATGTCCTTGTCCTTGTGGTGAGCCACAGCTGCCCCCCGCCTCTGCAGGAGACCCTCCAACACTAGCAGATAGGTCTGGTTCAGTCTCCTATGGGGTCACTGCTCCTTCCCCTGGGTCCCGATGCGCACACTTCTTTGTGTGCGCCCTCCAAGAGTGGAGTCTCTGTTTCCCGCAGTCCTGTCGAAGTCCTGCAGTCAAATCCCACTAGCCTTCTAAGTCTGATTCTCTAGAAATTCCTCCTCCCATTGCTGGACCCCCAGGTTGGGAAGCCTGACGTGGGGCTCAGGACCTTCACTCCAGTGGGTGGACTTTTGTGATACAAGTGTTCTCCAGTTTGTGAGTCACCCACCCACCAGTTACGGGATTTGATTTTACTGTGATTGCGCCCCTCCTACTATCTCATTGTGGCTTCTTCTTTGGATGCAGGGTATCTTTTTGCTGAGTTCCAGTGTCTTCCTGTCGACGATTGTTCAGCAGTTAGTTGTTATTCCGGTGCTCTCGCAAGAGAGAGTGAGCGCACGTCCTTGTACTCCACCATCTTGACCCAGTCTGTCTGGATCGGGTTGTTTGTTTTTTTAATATTGAGCTGCATGAACTGCTTGTAAGTTTTGGAGATTAATCCTTTGTCACTTGCTTCATTTGCAAATATTTTCTCCCATTCTGAGGGTTGTCTTTTCGTCTCATTTATGGTTTCCTTTGCTGTGCAAAAGCTTTAAGTTTCATTAGGTCCCATTTGTTTATTTTTGTTTTTATTTCCATTTCTCTAGGAGGTGGGTCACAAAGGATCTTGCTGTGATTTATGTCAAGGAGTATTCTACCTGTGTTTTCCTCTAAGAGTTTTATAGTGCCTGGCATTACATTTAGGTCTTTAATCCATTTTGAGTTTATTTTTGTGTATTGTGTTAGGGAGTGTTCTAATTTCATTCTTTTACATGTAGTTGTCCAGTTTTTCCCAGCACCACTTATTGAAGAGGCTGTCTTTTCTCCATTGTATATTCTTGCCTCCTTTATCAAAAATAAGGTGACCGTATGTGTGTGGGTTTATCTCTGGGCTTTCTATCCTGTTCCATTGATCTGTATTTCTGTTTTTATGCCAGTACCATACTGTCTTGATTACTGTAGCTTTGTAGTATAGTCTGAAGTCAGAGAGTCTGATTCCTCCAGCTCTGTTTTCCTTTCTGAAGATTGCTTTGGCTATTCAGGGTCTTTTGTGTTTCCATACAAATTGTGACATTTTTTTGTTCTAGTTCTGTGAAAAATGCCATTGGTAGTTTGATAGGGATTGCATTGAATCTGTAGATTGTAGTAAAGCTATTTCTTAAAAGCAAGAGAATGATGAACACAAAATGAGGACAGTAGAGTGAAGAGAATGCAGCAGCAAAGGATAAGTGGGAGCATTGCAGGTGACATTTTTCCTTAAGCTTAGTATGTGATTTGTTTTATTCTTTAAATTGTACTTACATGTTATATATATATTCTTGCATGAGTGAACTTTTTGCCAAAAAAAAAAAAAAAATCCTCTCTTTTAAGAACAAGACCTGGGTTTTTTAAAGGGCAGTCAGACCACTATCAGAAGCTATTTTCTATGTAGCTGAAATTCATACTAGCTGGGCTGCAGCTACAAGAAGATCAGGGGACACTAACACAGGGGGCTTTCCCCATTCCAGGCTTTACTGCACACATGCTGCCAATAAAATATAGCAAAAAACAATCTGAGGGGCTGAAATTCTGCATGACAGTTAGAACTTACTGCTATACCCTAGTAGCCCCTCTGTGAATTTTTCACAGTGTTTCACAGTTTATAAAAACTTTGATATAAGTTAACTCTGTCAGTTCCCATAATGCCCCTGAGAGGTAGCCGGAGAAGGTTATTTTTAACCTTTTTATTTATTGTGAAGAGAAAGAAACCATGTCACAGAGAGGTAATGTGACTTGCCTGAAGACACACAGCCAGGATTGTGTGTAAGAACTCCTGGTCGGGCTTCCCTGGTGGCGCAGTGGTTGAGAGTCCGCCTGCCGATGCAGGGGACACGGTTTCGTGCCCGAGTCCGGGAAGATCCCACATAACATGAAGCGGCTGGGCTGGTGAGCCATGGCCGCTGAGCCTGCGCGTCCGGAGCCTGTGCTCCGCAGTGGGAGAGGCCACAACAGTGAGAGGCCACAACAGTGAGAGGCCCGCGTACCACAAAAAAAAAAAAAAAGAACTCCTGGTCAAGTGCTCCTCTTACCTCAGCTGCTGCCTCTCTGTTGAGTGTGGTAGACAGAGATTCTGCCCCAAGTCCTGCACCACACCTCCCTCCCACCACATCTTTCCTGGGAATGGGTCAGCCTGCCCTGGGCCCTGCCCCCTTGCACCCCCCTTCCAAGACTACTCTCTTCTCTGGTCCTGAGTTATATTCCCCTGTGTCCCAATCATTAGGAGTCTTCTATTTCTTCTTCTGTAAGGAATTGTTCCAGACACTCATTTTCCTTGTCTTTGTTACGGCCCCTCTACATGGATTTCTGTCTCCCACCTACTACAGTTGACCCTCAGTATCTGCAGGGGACTGGTTCTAGAACCACCATCCCCCCCCCCCAAGAATACCAAAATCTGCGGATCCTCAAGTCCCTCATATAAAATTGCAAAGTACAGTCAGCCCTCTGTATTGGCGGATGCGGGACCCACAGTGGCAGAGTGCTGACTACAATACGTCATCAGTTTGTTGACACCTGTCCAGGCTTGAACATCTGTGGGATGGCACCCTGGGCACACAAATCCTACAGATGGCCCTATAGGGTGCAGTTGTTCTCAATGGGAAACATATATGAGTAGTTTGAAAAAGCTCCCAGGTGATGCTGATTGGCCGTTCCATTCCTCATTGAGAATCAGTGAGACAGTGACATCTTCGCTTCGGGAGCTGGTTGAATTAGTTACTTAACCTCTCTGAGCCTCCTTTCCAAATCTGTTACTCCATAAGTGTTTTTAAGAAATTAAATGAGGTAGTGCCTACTACAGGGTATGTGTTAATGAAATGTTATTTCCCGTCATCTAATCATCCCAGAAAAAAGTAGTGATATATTAAACCAAAAAGCCTTACCAACAGTCAGAATAGCTCACCCTCACACAGGTCCCATTTCTAACATTTGCTGTCTTCTTTCAGAAGAAGGACTTGTGCTCTGGAAAAGTATTTTAACTACTGCTCAGAACGCTGCATGGTGCAATACTTTGAGTTAGAGAGCAGAGGCCCGGAGTTCTTGTTGGAAGCTATGTAGAAAAAGGAAACTAACTCCCAGCACAGAAAGCATTCCCAGAGCTGTGCTCCAGAAATCATCCAGGCTGGGAGGTGGCCAATCTCCATGCAGGGTGTAGGGGAGGGTCAGGAAGGAGGGAATCACAGGTTCATTTACATTCAGGACACAGGAAAGATGCAAAGGGAGTCAGTAGCTGGGGGTCTAGTTTGCTGTGTGAGTTTAGGCAAGTCACTTCACTTCTCCAGGCCAGGGGTTTGCACCATGGACCCTTCCAACCTCAAGGACACTCTGTATTTCTTCAGAGTCAGTAGGAAACAAATTAACTCTGCAGTCACATAATTTTCATTTGCATTATTGTAACCTAGGCTGATGTCCAACTCTTTTTCATAAACAGTGGGAAATTATGTCATTTCCACTACCGAGTCAAGCACAACCAAGGGTTACAGAATCTCTTTTCTCACTTTGTTGCTCTGGGCAGCAGGAGAGACTTGCACTTTACATTCTGAAACAGCTGAGCTTTCTTAGGAAGATTCCATTAGGAGTTATTAACCCAGTTATTAAAACAGTAAGTACCGGGCTTCCCTGGTGGCGCAGTGGTTGAGAGTCCGCCTGCCGATGCAGGGGACACGGGTTCGTGCCCCGTTCCGGGAAGATCCCACATGCCGCGGAGCGGCTGGGCCCGTGAGCCATGGCCGCTGAGCCTGCGCGTCCGGAGCCTGTGCTCCGCAACGGGAGAGGCCACAACAGTGAGAGGCCTGCGTACCGCAAAAAAAAAAAAATGTAATTCTCAAAAATGTGTAAAAGCAACAATATTCAGTGTACCTGATGTTGCAGCAAAAGTGACTCATGGATGTAATATTGGTGGCGTTGTATTGTAAATTAGTAACAGCTCTTTTGGGAAGCAATATGGCAACACATAGGGTGAACCATATTCATGATCATTGAGAAGGAATGCAATAAAAATCTGCATGAAGAAGTTAACATCAGCAATATCTATTATAGCAAGAAAAGAAAGAAAAAAAATTATGAGTCTAAGCTTAGGGGACTTGCTACATAGATTATGATATAGGTACACACTTGTCTCTTATAGAGCTATAAGGATAATTATGAAGATCAAGTAGCAACATAGAGAAGTGTTTATAGGGAGTGAAACGTATCTAACTTCAGAATACCAGGTGTTATGATTATAGCTCTGTAAAAATGTGCACACAAGTGTACAAGGGCTGGAAGGTGTTGAAATAAAAATAGCTACAGTGTTTGGAAGGTTAAATACTGTGTTTTAAGTTTTTCAGCTTAGATGTCATTTTGTCTTCAATTAAATAAGTAGAAGAAAGTATATCAGTTAAAAAAGAATCTTATTCCTAAACTTCCCCACTAGACAAGGAGAGCAGGGACCCTGCCTGTCTTGTTGAAGGTTGTTTATCAAAGTACATGTCTGGCACGTGGTAGGTGCTCTGTAAGTATTTGTGGGCTGATTGACCACTGCTGTCAGCCTTTCTAAACAGGGTTTAATAAATCACTGATAAAGGCCTCCTGCTTTTGCCAAGATGCCTTTACCAGCACCTTCACAGTCCCCAAAAGTAAAAACAGCTTCCTTTACAGGCAGCTTTTCAAAACCCCACATCATCTCTCCCCCAGAGTTGCACTGGCAGAAGGAGGACATCACTTTAAAGCCACCACCGACACCAGGGCCAGTCTAGGTGGGAAGAACCTTCCTTTTCTTTGGCAGCTTCACCCTTGGGGCAGATCCTCACAGGGACACAAGGGGGAGCAGCTTGATCCCCAAAGTCATCTGGACACTAACTCTTTACACCAGGAGGTGGCAGCCTACGCGCTTCCTTACGGCGAAGGGCCCTTTGACAGTTCATCGTTCAGAGTCCGCCCATGGTGAGGGCGTGACAAGGGTGGCCAGGCCTCAGGCCAAAGTCAGGAACAGATGGAGGCAATCAGTGCCTGCTGTGCCTGGTGCTGTGAGAGATGGCATCTCCCCCATTTTGCACTTGGGGAAACCAAGGCCCGGACAAGCTAAGAGACTGCCAAGTCCCCAACCCCTAGTAGAGTAACATTGCCCAGAGCTGAGCCCAGCTCTCCTTACTCCAGTGCCCACCTTCTTTCCATTACACCATGTGCCTTCCGGTCCCCTGGCAACAGTAGTCTGAAAAAGTAGGCAATGATGTTTCTAAACCTTTGGTTAAATGCTATTCATTCATTCATTCATTTATTATTGCTGTTGAAAGTCTGCTTATTTCCCAATTTTAATTCTAATCAATTGCAAGAACTTCTTAACCAGAAATATAGTTCCTGCACTAAGGAAGGGAATTTTTGCATAATGATGCCTAATGATTATTAATTTCCACCATTTATACTTGTCAGGAGTAACCAAGAAATAGGCTTTCATTTTTTGAAGTTTTGTGAACAAGTCTACAGTACAATTTCTGCTAAGTTAAATGCTTTTTGTTTATTTATTTTTGGCTGTGTTGGGTCTTCGTTGCTGCACACGGGCCTTCTCTAGTTGCAGCAAGCGGGGGCTACTCTTCGTTGTGGTGCGCGGGCTTCTCATTTTGGTGGCTTCTCTTGTTGCAGAGCACGGGCTCTAGGCATGCGGGCTTCAGTAGTTGTGGCACACGAGCTCCATAGTTGTGGCGCACGGGCTTAGTTGCTCCATGGCATGTGGGATCTTCCCGGACCAGGGCTCGAACCCATGTCTCCTGCATTGGCAGGCAGATTCTTAACCACTGTGCCACCAGGGAAGTCCCTTAAATGCTTTTCAAATCACCATGCAAATTATCAAATTGATCCTACCCTTTGACCTTGAAATACCACTTTGGGAAATGTGTTCCAAGGAAACAAAAATATGCAATATATATTTATAAATATATACATTTTATGTATTTTGAAATATAAAAAAATAAAACAAAGGTGCATACAGAGATGTTTAGGTCTCAGCTTCATATTGCATTTAAAACTGGAAGTGGCCCAAATGCCTGACCACGGGCAGAAGCTGGGAGGATCTTGCTGTAGTCATTACACTGACACTGAGAATGGTCATTGTGAAGATTGGAGCCGATGTCCAGCACATCACACGGGCACTATCATGCTGGACATTAAAATAGAAAAAGCAATTAAAGCAAAAATAAACAAGTGGGACTGTATCAAACTAAAATGCTTCTGCACAGCAAAGGAAACAGTCAACAAAATGAAAAGGCAACCTACTGAATGGCAGACAATATTTGCAAATCACATATCTGATAAGGGGTTAGTATCCAGAATATTTAAAGAACTTGTACAACTTAATAGAAAAATGCAAACAATCTGATTTTAAAATGGGCAGATATGAGTAGACATTTTTCCAAAGAAGACATACGGGTGGCCAATGAAAAGATGCTTCACATCACTAATCACTGGGGAAATGAAAATCAAAATCAAAATGAGATATCACCTCACACCTATCAGAATGGCTGTTATTAAAAAGACAAGAAATAAGTATTGGTGAGGATGTGGAAAAAAGGGAGCTCTTGTGGACTGTTGGTGGGAATGTAAATTGATACAGCCTCTATGGAGAACAGTATGGAGGTTCCTTAAAAAACTAAAAATAGAACTACCATATGATCCAACAATTCTACTTCTGCGTATATATCCAAAGAAAATGAAAACACTAAGTTGATAAGATATTTGCACCTCCATGTTTATTGCATTACTTATAGTAGTCAGGACATGGAAATGACCCAAATATCCATTGATGAATAAAGAAGATGCAATATATATATATATATATATATATATAATGGACTGTTATTCAGCCATAGAAAATGAAATCTTGGCATTTAGGACAACATGGGTATAGGACAACATGGATGGACCTTGAGGACATTATGCTAAGTGAAATAAATCAGACAAAGACAAATACCACGTGATCTCATATGTGGAATCTAAAGAACAAAAACAAAAAACCCAAGCTTATAGACGCAGAGAACAGATTGGTGGTTGCCAGAGGTGGGAGTTGGGGGCGGTGGGCAAAATGAGTGCGGGGGGTCAAAAGGTACAAACTTCTAGCTATAAAATAAGTCACCAGGATGTAACACATGGCATGGTGACTGTAGTTGCTAACACTGTCTTGCATACTTGAAAGTTGCTAAGAGAGTAGATCTTAAAAGTTCTTATCACAAGACAAAAAAAAAAAAAGATAAAACTAGTAACTAAGTAAGGTAACACATGTTAACTAGACTTATTATGGTGATCATTCCACAATGTATACAAATATCGAATCATTATATTGTACACATAAAACTAATGTTATAGATCAATTATACCTCAATAAAAAATAAATTTCAAAAAATCCTTAAATAATTCCATATCAGTTGGCAAATAGTAGGGACTGAGTGTCCCCCCCAGCCTCCCTGACCCCTCCACTAGGGTCTTCCTAGATCTCCCCATCCATCAACTAAATGTGATTGCCTGGTGCAGAAGGACCCTCCAGGACCCTACACTGTGCAGTGGTCAGTACACATCCTAGAACCAGTTATTAAATATTTTTAAACCTCCCCTGGCTAAGATTCTCTACCTTTACAAAAAGGGACCTTATTTTGGAATGAGACAAGAGACACAGGGATAGATAAAGAGAGACATTATATGACTTAGTAAGGAAAATGAAGTAGAACTTGATATAATGAATACAGTTGGCCCTCCCTGTCTGTGGGTTCCAAAGTCAATTCATTTTATGTAAGAGACTTGAGCATCCTCGGATTTTGCTATCCATGGGGATGCTGGAACCAATAACCTGTGGATCATGAGGGAGGATTCTATAAGGAATAGCAATGACACAAACTTGTATTTGCATAAACAAGACAAGAGTCTGTAAATACTCTGTAAATGAGGGAAACACCCTTTCCCCCTCTTTGCTTCTTTGAAGAAAATTGCAGGTTTTTTTCACTCTCCTCCTACTCTTCTGACAACGAAGTAGTTTGGGGAAGGCTGAACCTGGAGGTGATCTGGATGGTAGCAGAGCAAATCTAGATTCCCTGAGCCAGACATGGCAGCTTATCCCTCTGGCCAAGGGGTGGATTTGCATCAGCTGGCGATGTAGTTCTGGCCGGGGAGGTGGAAGGGAAGTTGGCTGGGAAGATTATAACAAGGCTTTCTTTTCCCATCTAAAGGGACCATGACAGGAACATCCCCTTTGTTTCCTTTGAGGATATCTTGCTTAAAACTAAAGGCAAGGGCTTCCCTGGTGGCACAGTGGTTGAGAATCTGCCTGCTAATGCAGGGGGACACAGGTTCGAGCCCTGGCCTGGGAGGATCCCACATGCCACGGAGCAGCTGGGCCTGTGAGCCACGACTGCTGAGCCTGCGTGTCTGGAGCCTGTGCTCTGCAACAAGAGAGGAGGCGACAGTGAGGGGCCCACACACCGCGATGAAAAGTGGCCCCCGCTCGCCGCAACTAGAGAAAGCCCTCGCACAGAAATGAAGACCCAACACAGCCAAAAATAAATAAATAAATTTATTAAAAAAAAAAGAACTAAAGGCAAACATCTTGCATCCCCAAAGGGAAAGCTAAGGGAATTTCAGAGAATAAAAATCTTAGCCATGACATCTTTGAACTGCTGAATGAATCAACCCTGAAGGTGCTCTTCTACTAGCTTTCTTGTTATTGTTCAAGCACTTTAGCTGGATTTGCTGGTATTTGCAGAGTCCCACTAGAATGTAGGCTATTTGTTTACTACTGTATCTGTATGATCTATGACACTGCCTGGTACATAGCAGACCCACCATAAATATTTGTTGAAGGGATAAATGAATAAAAAGCATCCTCATTGATGTAGGAGGGTATTCAGTTTTCCAGTGGTCTTGGTGTTAGATTTTTCTGTTTAAGTTTAAAAAAATATCCAGTCGTGTTGTTGACCATCTATTGTCTCCAGTGCCTAAATGTTATGGGAAGAGGAAGACCTGGATTTGAATCTGGATCTGCTACTTACCAGTCAAGTGTCCTCAGGCAAATTCTTCATCTTCTCTGAACACAACTGTAAAATGAGCACAACTACTAAATTATAGGGTTGCTGTGAGGCTTAGATGAGAAGTGGCCACAGAGCTGGGCACATGGGAGGGGATCAGTTGGTGTGTGCTTCTCACTTCCCTATATCTCCATATCCTCAGGTACCAGCTGCCACGAAGGCTGAGTTCCTCCTTGACCTTGAGAAGGGCCTCATGGGCCAGGGGAGGAGTCAGACATATCAACAAATCAACCAACTGACCGATGTTAACATCGCCAGAAATGGGACAAAGTGACATCATACAGCTCCTGATATGATACCCTGAGATGAACCCAGCATCACCTCTGGCTACCCTGGCCAAGTCTGCACAGCATGAACCCAAGGTAAGGAAATATCAGACAAACCTAAAATGAGGTACTTTCCACAAAATAACTGGCCTAGATACTTCAAAAATGTCAATTGTCATGAAAGACCAAAAAAAAAGAACAGGCAACTGTTGTAGATTAAAGAATACTAAACAGACATAACAACTACATGCAATGATGATCTGGGAATTTTCTTTACTATTAAGGACATTATTGGGATAATTTGTGAAATCTGAATAAGATCTGTATATTAGATAATAATTAGTATCAAAGTTAATTTCCTAACTTTGATAATTATTCTCTAATTACGTAAGAGAATTTCCTTGGTTTTAGAAAACATACACATTGAAGCAGTAGAGGGGT
This sequence comes from Monodon monoceros, assembly GCF_005190385.1. Taxonomy (NCBI): domain Eukaryota; kingdom Metazoa; phylum Chordata; class Mammalia; order Artiodactyla; family Monodontidae; genus Monodon; species Monodon monoceros. The sequence continues at coordinate 66,524,100 of NW_021703778.1, forward strand.
ATAATGTCTGAAAATAACTCATAAACTGTTCAGAAAAAAATAAAATTATACACCCGGGGGGGAGGGTGAGAGAGAATGAGGAGAAGGTTAAAGCAAATGTGGGAAAACATTAATATTTAGGGAATCTGGGTGAAAGATGTACAAGAATTCTTTGTCCTATGCTTGCAACTTTGCTTTAAGTTTGAAACTATGTCCAAAAAAAAAAAAATTAAAAAAATTTTTGAAGCAATACTAGAGCCATGTCCTAAAGGACACTAGGAATTTGTGGGTTGGAAAAGGAGACTTCCAGGCTAAGTAAAGACTTAGGAAAGTATTCAGGAAGCTGCTAGGTGCTGGCGGGTCCATTTCGTAGAAAACTGCATTTAAACAGGTTCTGGAAAGAGGTGTCAGAGTCCTCCAAGCAGACAACAGGAGGAGAGGCCCTTCAGTCAGTGGCCAGACGTATGAGAGAGCAGGGCACTAGCAGGCAGAAGTTAGGTGTGGCCGAGGGCAGTAAAGCTGGACATTCAGGTTGGGGACAAATTGCAAAGGATGAATGCCCTGCCAAGGCGTTGGGACTTTATTCTGCAAGCAGGGAGTGGAAGATAAGATCTATGTTGGAGACAGAGGGGAGGATAAATGGAGAAGAGCAGGATGGCAGCCAGGCCACAGGTGACTTGTGCAGTGTCTGGGGAGTGAAAGAAGATGCCAAAGGCCCAAATGATAGCCCTTTGGCCAAAACGAGAAGGGCGATATGTACATTCCCCCCACCCCCCAACCCATGGGGAAGCAAACTGGCACACCAGTTTTGGTGCTCTGATTCCTGTTTGCTCTGCATTGCAGAGGCCACAGGACATTTGACTCTCCAGCATGGGCAAGCCCCCAGCAGGCTTAGTGGGTGGAGCAGACACTGACGCGTACAGCAGGGGATGGAGGGCCACTAGCCATCTCATAGTGGAAGGCCTTTGCTAAATTCAGAAAACCACCTCCGTTCCCTGTCCTGGCCAGCGTGGTCTCTTCCCGTCCCTTCAGTGCCTGATTTCCCAAGATTCCAGTGGGCTGCCCAAGTGACTGTTACGGCCGGTTCTGCCCTGTTTCCACCCCAGGAGGCTAAAGGCCTGGCCACAAATTCAGTTCCTTTTATTGCACAACAGTTGGGCATTTTCGAATCAAATTGAGCCAATCCATTCATTCAACATTCAACAAATATTTGCCGGGTGCTACTGTGTGCTTAAGGGACTTATCTAAGTGGAAAGGGGAAGTGGGTAGGGCGGGAACATGGCTGGGTTATATTGTAACGAGAGTGGTTTTTCCCCTTGGCGTTTCATTTGGTATATCCGAATTAGATATTTGTTTCTCATCAAATTTGAAAGGAATTGTTGTCTTTAAGTCGCTCCTAGCCTAATGAGGATGCAGCCCAGCAACAAGTGGCAGCAAGGGGCATTCTGAGCAGCGGAGTAAACACTCACGGAGCAGGATGATCCCCGTGTGGCCTGACTCATGCCAGGGCCTCTTCGTAGTCAGGGTGGTTCTGATGACAGTGATGATGATGGTGAGCAGCTCCTATGTGCCAGGCACTCTGCTAAATGCTTTCTGCACGTTCTCTCCAAACCTAACCACTTAATCCTGAGAGGTAGATATTTTATGCTTGAGCAAACTGGTTCAGAGAGATTGATGGATTTGTCCAAGGCCACACAGCCACTTAGGGGCAGAGTCTGGATCTGAACTCAGACCTTCTTGTCTCTAAAGGTGACGACCATTCCAGTGTTGTGCCACTTCCCACTGCTTCGAAATGGGAAGGAAGTTTCAGGTAAATGACTAAAAGCATCCCCCAAGGCGACGGTTCTCAAACCTTAGCAAGAATCAGCGACACCCAGAGGGCTTATTAGAACACAGATGGCTGAGTCCGTGTTGAGCTGTCTGAGGTGGGGCCTGCCGATCTGTATCGCTAACAAACCCAGGTGATGCCCACGCCGCTGGTGCTGGGATCGCTCTCAGGACCACTGCCCGTAGGGAGAGCAGCGAGTTGAGTCTACTGGTCCCCCACTCCTCCCCCACCCCTCTGTTAAGTTCGGCGTCTGCAAAATCTTGCCATTTCCCCCGTCTGAAGAGGAGGCCGAGGCTACTGCTGCCTCCCTTCTGCTGTCTCCCTGGGAGCCTGTGTTGGGCGGCAGGAGTGCAGAGCATCCCTGGCTGAGCCCTCTGCTCCCAGCTGCACACAGACTCATCTGCTCTCGGGTCACTGCCCTCTCTCTCTGAGCTCCACCGTCGTTCCCAGGCTTCCCGAGCTTTCGCTCACTTGTTGATTCTCTGCGAACCGACCCTGCTCTCCTCTCCTCGGTCAGGTGTGGTGTGTGAGCTCTGATCTCCTACAGCACCCTCTCCTGAGCTGCAGGGAACGTGGGACGCAGAGGTCGTCTCTGTCACCTGAGATCCTTGTTCCTCTGGGAAGATAAACTTTCTAGCAGCTTGGTAAACTTCCCAAGTTACAGTTTAACATGGGAACATGTGTTTCAAAGGCTCATGGACTTTTAGACTTGGAAAAGCCTTAGCTGAAAGGAGGAGAAGAAGGAAACGAACACTTACTGAGAATCTGCCATGTGTCAGCACAAGGCCAGAGGCTTAGTGTGTGTCACAGTATTTACTCTTCACAGTGATCCTGTGAGTTCTGGGGTGGGGTGTGTGTGTGTGTGTGTGTGTGTGTGTGTATGTATGTTTTAATCTCCATGAACAGTAGAGAAAACTGAGATTCTAAGAAGTTCAGCAGCTGGTCCTGACCACACAGCTGGTTAGCAGCTGAGCCAGGATGCGACCCCAGGTCTGCCCCTGCTCTTTCCACCACCACTGACCCATCAGTTCACATCATTGGTGTTCTCTCTAACTCTGAGATAAATTTACTGGGTTTTGAGCCACACATGAGGCCCAAAGGCTGGCCTTCTAAGACAAACCCTGGGTCAGTCACGCAGTGGTCAGTGCTGGGGATGCTGCCGGGGGGTGGGAGGAGGAGGTGAGGAGAGAGGCCACGATCAAGCGCTGGGTGAGCAGGGGGAAGCTGCCAGGAGTCTGGAGGAGTCGGTAGCAACTCTCCGCCTGGGAGCAGGCGAAGGCAAACGGGATTGCAGGAGTCTCCAAAGAAGCAGCAGCAGCCAGACCCTCAGCTCAGGCCAAGCTAATGGCTGTGCTGCTCCGAAGAGCCAGGTGCCAGCCTTCCTGGTCAGGCTGTGGGCCTGTGTAAAGGCAGCTTCTGCCCGGCACATCTGTCAAGTGCCTACTTTTGTGCCCAGCATGGTGAGGTGTTGAGGCTACACTTAAAAAAATAAATAAATAAAGCATCCTTGTCATCAGAGAGCTCACAGTTTGGGAACAGGTGCAAGCAGCTAATAAGACCCAGCCAGATAAATATGGTTTTTAATATGGTGCTTTGTAGCTTAGAACACCTGCTCTCATATACATATGCTGTCCAGGGACCCTCACGGGGACACTGCCGCAGGGGAGAGAGGAAGGGCACTGTGCTAATCGTTCGGCCCTTCACATCCGATGCTTCGTGGACCCTCGGCACACCCCATGGGGCCCACAGAAGAGGGAGTCCTGACTGCCCCTTGGTGCGTGGGTGAGGCTCCCCAGAAGGATAGTATTCAGCTGGGCTTGGAGAGATAGATAGGAGTTCCTTATGCAGAAAAGAGAAAGAGGAGGTTACTGCACTGCCATTTCTTATACTATGATTTTGGTGTCGTAGGCACTTTTAGCCTTAGCTGCCAGGAGCAGGGCTTGAGCTGGGCCTCTCAGCCTCTTCCATTCCGATCTGAAAAGCCCTAACTCTTTTATCCGTCTTCCTGTGGCAGCTCCCTTCAGGAGAGCCAGAAGGTCTAAGGTGCTGGCCAGCACGCATCTCAGAGGCTGGTGGGTGTGCTTTCAGCTGACGAGGGCTGGCTTGGGGACAAAAGTTAAGACTGACTTTTCTCTCTCTCTCTTTGCCATCCATTTTTCTTCAATGACTGTCTTCCTAGAGTCTGTCATGTAATGACTGTGACAGGACCAGGGACACATGAGGGAGGAGCCATCAACCATGCCTGTCATCTGTCCTCGTTAAGTCCCCGAAAGAAAACGTTAGTTGTGAATCAGTGAAAAATCGAGCACGAAGCCAGCGGGGAGGAGATTTAAGTGTGTCTCTTTTAACTAGTGGCGAGTGAGAAAACAAGTTCTGGATTAGAATTCGGCAGAGTGGCTTCACCCTAGGTAGCTGGGGGGCCAGGAGCTAGGAGGACACAGGGAAGGACTCTCAAGAGGATGCTGGGGCTTCCCTGGTGGCGCAGTGGTTGAGAGTCCGCCTGCCGATGCAGGGGACACGGGTTCGTGCCCCGGTCCGGGAAGATCCCACATGCCGCGGAGCGGCTGGGCCCGTGAGCCATGGCCGCTGAGCCTGCGCGTCCGGAGCATGTGCTCCGTAGCGGGAGAGGCCACAACAGTGAGAGGCCCGCGTACCACAAAAAATAAAAAAAAATTTTAAAAATTTTAAAAAAAGAGGATGCCGGACATTAGTTGGGTGGTTGGGAGGGGGAGGGGAGAGCCTCAGGCTGCCAAGTGGTCACCCAGCCGAGCTAGCACTGAGAAGAGCTTTGGAATGAGGGACAACCAATCCTCCACCTCCAACAGACCTGGCTGCTCTCTGGGGTCCTCCGTGGTGTGGCCGGGGTGAATGCTGCCCAAGGAAACCTCATACAGCGCCTGCAGGGCGACCAGCTCTTCAGTGCGGCGCTGACAGAAGCAGGCGGAGAGCCTTGCCCCCCCAACTCCCGGCAGCAGCCAGATGAGGCCGTGGCCAGGAGCCAGATGGTGATGGCTCGGGCTAGGGGAGTCCCGGCAAAGTTACTGCGAACCAGTTATGCAACCTCCCGCTGTAATCAACCACCGTTTGTCTCCTGCCAAGCCCTCACGCTGCCTAGGCTGGCACAGACACCCTCTGTGTGGAGAAGGAATGACACTGAAATTATAAACTGCACCGTGACTGAGATTTTAATAACCAGATTGAACTATAAGCCTGGAAAACCTTAAGGGAACCCAAATAAGTTGCTGGCTCTGAGACTGTGGAGGGATCTGGACCAAGAAGGGTTAATGTAATTATGGGAAGAAAGCTAGTTTCATGTTGGCCCACATAAGAGTGACTATAAAAACTAACCCACCAGACTCAATCTTCACAACAACTCTTGGGGTTATTTTCTTTTTCGCCTTTTAATTGAGGTGCCATGCACATGACATGGAATTAAGTATTATAATTGTGTACACTTCAGCGGCATTTAGTACAGTCACAAGACTGTGCAGCCATCACCTTTAGCAAGTTCCAAAGCATTTTCATCACTCCTTGGGGTGGTTTTTTTTTTTTTTTTTTTTTTTGTGGTGCGCGGGCCCCTCACTGCTGTGGCCTCTCCTGCTGCAGAGCACAGGCTCCGGACGCGCAGGCTCAGCGGCCATGGCTCACGGGCCCAGCCGCTCTGCAGCATGTGGGATCCTCCCGGACCAGGGGACGAACCCCTGTCCCCTGCATCGGCAGGCGGACTCTCAACCACTGCGCCACCAGGGAAGCCCTCCTTGGGGTGCTTTTATCCCCTTGTTATGGGTGGAATATTGAGGCCCAGGAAAGTTAAGTGAGGGATCCAAGTTCATCGATGGTAGAAACCAGACTTGAACCCGATCCACTAACTCCCCTGGAAGGAGGGAACATTGTCTTCAGACTTTAGTAACAGCCTCTGAACTGACTTCCTGTCCTCTAGTCTCCCCTGTCTCCAGTTGCCTTAAACATAGTTAGTAGATGCATCTCCTACAGCCAGGCTCTGACAGCATCATTCCCCATCTCAGCCTCCCAGTGGGTCCTCAGTAGCATCGAAATACAGTCTGAGCTCCTTTATCCACTGTAAACTTTATGTTGATGCAGTCACCAAGCAACTTGTTTCTTTCCAGTGTGTGGTCCGTGGGAAACGCTCTTGCATCCTCACCTGGCAACTCTGGGATTAGAGGCTGATCCCAGCAGAGTCCCTCTCCTTTATCTTGTCTATCAGCTGCTAGCCACCCTACATTTGTCCTTTAGGCTCTTAGGCAGGATCTGACACCAACGCTGGCTCCCAAAACTGTAAGAAACACGTATCAGGTTCTCTGAATGTTGCCATTGGAGCCCGCCTCACTTGACTCAAGGGGAAGGACAGGAACCCCCATCTCTCCACCTTATTATTATTAGCTAAATTATTTTAAAGTCAAATAGTGGATGCAATGTGGATATTAAATATGTTGATGCCAATATATACGTGTTAGTTGAAAAGATATTCACGGTGTATTGTGAGATGCCAAAAGGTAAAATCCTATATATGGTGTATAATTCTGTCTTAGAAAAATATCTATCTATATATAGAGAGAACATATATATGTTTTGAACCCGTGCATATATTTGCATAAGAAAAAGATCTGAAAAGGTATACTCCAAAATGTTAATGATAGTCCTTTCTGGGTGGTATAATATAGAATGACTCTAATTTTTTCCTTTTGCTTATTATTTGCTAAGTTTTTTTTCTGTAAAAACATGGCCTGTAGAAGGAAAAGAATACCAAAGAGGAAAAGGGTTCCTGTAGTGCTTTGTTCACGCACCTCAATGTGGCTTCATACAGCTAATTGTGTACATGCATCTGCTTTCCCCTCATCTTGGGGACATGGATGTCGTCTCATTCATTTTCTCTTCTCCATGACATCTCCATGACAAACTCAAGAGTTATTAGCCAGCTAATGAGCAGACTCAGCCCCTTCTCTCTCTAACCCCTCCTGAATGATAGGGCTGGTGTAAGTCTCTGATCTAAGCCCCTCAGGCACCCTCCAGGGAGTTACCCTGATACTTGCAGTCCTGGGTTCCTGAAGTTTCCCCTAGGCAATGTGACAATGAGTAAAAGACATACACACAACTACCTCACCTGTTTCCTACCTTTACTAGGCCAAAGTCAGAGGGAGAAACAGCAAGTCTGTAGACCCAGAAATTCTCCTGTGCTTGTGGGTTTCTTCTCAATATGATTTCATTACTGTAAGGCGATGTCTCATTGCCTGGGCGACCAGGAGGGGGATCTGCACAGAGCAGCCTCCACCTCGACCTTAACTCTATTTTGTTAAACTCCCACTGGCTTCTGAGCTCACTTCACATTTGTGGTTGCAAGATGTAAACATTCTTCAGTTCTGCTGGGTTTTTTCTTCATCTTGCTTTGTCTCTCTTCCTAAGGAATGGCTGACACATATAGTTTCTCTTGCATTTTACCAACTAACCTTGATATCTTTCACTCTTCCCATACTGTCTTGTGATCAGTATTGTTCAGTCAAAAGAGATGAGTATGGGGACTTCCCTGGTGGCGCAGTGGTTAGGAATCCGCCTGCCAATTCAGGGGACACGGGTTCGATCCCTGGTCCAGGAAGATCCCACGTGCCATGGAGCAACTAAGCCCGTGTGCCACAACTACTGAGCCCGCGTGCCACAACTACTGAAGCCTGCACGCCTAGAGCCCGTGCTCCGCAACAAGAGAAGCCACCAAAATGAGAAGCCCGCACACTGCAACAAAGAGTAGACCCCGCTCGCCGCAGCTAGAGAAAGTCTGCACACAGCAAAGAAGATACAATGCAGATTAAAAAAAAAAAAAAAAAACATAGATGAGTATGTATTTTCAAGGTGTGAACCAGAATGTCAGAATTGGACATTTCCAGTTGAGAGAATGTTGGCGGGAACAGCTTTAACTATGTTTGTTTTTCCCCCTTGATTTACATTTTTTCCCTTGGTTTTCCTTTTCCAGCTCCATAGTGGCACAAACACACGTTTCTAAACTACACTGTAGGAACAACTCTCTGTGGCATTGGAACTGAGCAGGACCTTGCAGGGCCCTCCCGGGTACAAAAGCCCCTCCATGTCCCCCGTTTCTTGCTTGTAAGAAAAGGCTTTAGTCTCCTAGGGCTTCCCTGAGTTTCAAAGAGCAGACTCAAGCAGTTACTAATTAGGGAGGAGAGGGAATGCAGAAAGAAAAGAAATGCAGTTAAGCAAGAAAAGTAATGATAATAGTTCAGCAATAAAAGAGTCCTAGCTCCTCCTCAAGGGCTATACATAATCCGATACACATCTTTGAGTTGTTCTGTAGGAACTAAGACACCCCTCACCCCAACCCACGTGGAGGGTGGCGACTATACGCTGAGCGCAAGCACGTAGACCCCAGACTGGTTAGAACCAAAAGGCTGATGATTGAGATTCCTGAAATATAACCCTGTTACCTTCTCACCACCAACCAATCAGAAGAAAATCATGCACCCTGCAGCCCTCACCCCAGATATCACCTTTAAATACCCTTCCCTGAAAGCCATTGGGGAGTTTGGGTCTTTTGAGCATGAGCTGCCCATGCTCTTTGCTTGGTGCCTGCAGTAAACACTGTACTTTCCTTAACGACAACCTGATGTCGGTAACTTGGCTTCGCTGTGTGAGGGGTGAGCGGACCCAAGTTCGGTTCTATAGCAGCACGGCCTGCTGCTATAGAACCGAACTTTTGCTGTGTGAGGGGTGAGATGTGAATGAATTATCCCTCTCCCTGGTGAGGCTCAGAGGTCTTATTACTGAACTGAACTTAGGTCAAGGCAAGGCATACAGGCAGCTCGTGCTCAAAAGACCCGAACTTCCCGATAGCTTTCAGGGAAGGGTTTTTAAAGGCAACATTTGGGGTGAGGGCTGCAGGGTGCATGACTTTCTTCTGATTGGTTGGTGGTGAGGTAGCAGGGCGACGCTTCAGGAATCTCAGTCATCAGCCTTCTGGTTCCAACCAGTCTGGGGTCTACGTGCTTGTGTTCAATGTGTAGTAGTCGCTATCCACTTGGGTTGGTGACTGGGGGGACGAGGGGTCTTGGTTCCTGCAGAACAACTCAAAGATAGGTATCAGATGGTTATGTATATCCCTTGTGGAAGAACTGGGACAAGGAACTAAGATAATAGTTTCATTGCTGAACTATTATCATGACTTCTTCTTGTTTAACTGCTTTTCCTTTGTTTCTGCATCCCTTCTCTTCCCTAATTAGTCATTTGAATCTGCTCTTTGGAACTCAGGGAAGGCCTAGGAAATTAAAGTGTTTTTCTCCAAACAATAAATGGGGGCATTAAGGGGTTTTTGTACCCAGGAGGGTCCTACTTGGTTTCAGTCCCCCTTTTCATTGATACTCCTCCATCCTGAGAGGACCAAATGTGGGACAAGAAAGGGAATAAGTTTGTGGAAAGAGAGGTTAATCATAAACTTGACAGGGGAACTCGGTGTCAGGGGGACTCAGTCTCAGTATGACGGGCAGAGAACTAGACTCAGTAATAAAACTCACATAGCCTCCAATTCCCTCTCATTCCGTCTCTTGTCCTAGTTAAAATATCTGTGAATTAGACTCCATTTCTGGAATTAAGTCCCTAACAAAGTTGTTTCGTGGGGAGCCGAGCTTCTGCAGGCTGAACACACCAGCCTTGCCCAGCATCTGGCACTTAACTGTTGAAAGGAATTAAATCTAATTAAATAGAATCAAACCAAAACGAACAGGTAGATGACTAACCAGCCTTTCAAATAAGAGCCACTGGCCCTTTAAATGCAGCTCAGTTGAAGCCACAGTGTCTAAGAGGAGGCAGGCGCAGTGCTAGGGGCCCCTTGGATAGTTTGTGGGGCGGGGGTTCTCTTAGCTCATTGCTCTGTGAGTCCACTGTGGTTTCTCGTAGTCACTGCCTGTGGTGAATAACTGGCTTTGAATCCAGTCAAAAATGAGAGTCTCTGCTGAGAGCCATGGTATGAGCTGGGCCTGGGTGTGAATCAGCATGAATAGAGGAGGGAGGCTGGGAGGGAGAGAGGAAGGTGGGCGCCCCCTAAGGTCAGTGAGGCAAACACTGTAACTGTCAGAAACATGAGAGCATTAGTGATGTGAAATGAGCCGTGTAACTCATGGCCCAGCCCTCTCTGGATAGGTTCCTGTCCTGAAAGTAGCTGAGAATAGCCAAACCCAGAGAGGTGTAGATGAGCAATCTCAGGGTATGGCCTGACCCTGCACCTGGGGCCTGAAGGGCAGGGAAGGAGGAGAGTCAGCCACTGTGCTCCGTTATGCAGTTAGTCTTCATGACGAATCTGGGACATAGATGTTATTCCCATTTTATAGAAGGGGAAACTGAGGCCCAGAAGGGTGACACACTATAATGGAAAGGATATCACCTTGAGAGACAGACAGAATTGGGTTCTAGCATCCCAGGCACCATCCCCTACCACCTGCATGACTTTGGGTAACCCCTTACCCTCCCTGCCCCTCAAACTCCTCATCTGTGAATGGGAGGTATTAGTGCCCACCTCACAGAGTTGTTGTGAGGATTAAACACAAAGAAAATGGTGCACAGAAAACAAAACCCTGATACACAGGAGGGAGGGGTTTTTTGGTTTTTTCGTTTTGTTTGTTTTGTTTTTTGCGGTATGTGGGCCTCTCACTGTTGTGGCCTCTCCCGTTGCGGAGCACAGGCTCCGGACGCACAGGCTCAGCGGCCATGGCTCACGGGCCCAGCCGCTCCGCGGCATGTGGGATCTTCCCGGACCGGGGCACGAACCCGTGTCCCCTGCATCGGCAGGCGGACTCTCAACCACTGCGCCATCAGGGAAGCCCTAGCCTGTATTTTGAGCATAACATTGGCCTCTATATTTTGTTTTCAGTTTTAGCAAATATGTATGCATTTCTGAGCTATATATACTTTAATTTTGTTGTGTTGTGTTTTGGGGTGCTTCTATATAAATAATATCAAATAAAATTTAATGTAGAGTGATTATGAGATTTATCGTTTAAAGCTGGATATGCACCTACCCCGCAACTCATTCATTCCACTCCTAGGTCTATACTGTAGGGCAGTGGTTCTCAAACTTTTTGGTTTCAGGACTCTCTTATCCTCTTAAAAATTATTGGAGATCCCATACCGAAGAGCTTTTGTTTATGTGGGTTACATCTATTGATATTTACTATATTAGAAATTGACACATTTAAAAATATTTATTAACTAATTTTAAAATAAACCCAGTACATGTTTTTTTAATTGAAGTATAGTTGATTTACAATATTGTGTTAAATTCCGCTGTACAGCAAAGTGATTCAGTTATACATATATATACATTTTTTAATAGTTTTTCATTATAGTTTACCATAGGATACTGAATATAGTTCTCTGTGCTATACAGTAGGACCTTGTTGTTTATGCATTCTATATATGATAGCTTACATCTGCTAGCCCCAACCTCTCACTCCATCGCTCTCCCAACCCTCTCCCGCTTGGCAACCACAAGTCTGTTCTCTATGTCCATGAGTCTGTTGCTGTTTCGTAGATAGGTTCATTTGTGTCATTTTTTTAGATTCCACATATGAATGATATCATACGGTATTTGTCTTTCTCTTTCTGACTAACTTCACTTAGTGTGATAATCTCTAGTTGCATTCATGTTGCTGCAAATGGCATTATTTCGTTCTTTTTTATGGCTGAATAGTATTCCATTGTGTATCTTCTTTATCCATTCATCTGTCGATGGACATTTAGGCTGTTTCCACGTCTTGGCTCTTGTGAACAGTGCTGCTATGAACATAGGGGTGCATGTATCTTTTTGGATTAGAGTTTTGTCTGGATATATGCACAGGAGTGGGATTGCTGGGTCATATGGTAATTCTATTTTTAGTTTTCTGAGGAACCGCCATACTGTTCTCCATAGTGGCTGCACCAACTTACATTCCCACCAACAGTGTAAGAGGGTTCCCTTTTCTCCACATCCTCTCCAGCATTTGTTATTTGCAGAGTTTTCAATGATGGCCATTCTGACGGGTGTGAGGTGGCACCTCATGGTAGTTTTGATTTGCATTTCTCTAATAATTAGCAATGTTGAGCATCTTTGCATGTGCCTATTGGCTGTTTGTATTTCTTCTTTGGAGAAAGGTCTATTTAGGTCTTTTGCCCATTTTTCGACTGAAACCCAGTACATGTTAACACAACATATTTTATGAAAAAGAATTATATATGCTTGAAAATTTAGAGAGATGAGCGGCATTGTTTACATTTTGCAAATCTCTTTACTGTCTGGCTTTAACAGAAGACAGCCTCATATAGATACATAATTGGAAATGGTAGGAGTATTTTAATGGCCTTTTCTGATAATTAGGCACATATCATGCAGCCTCTGGAAAACTCCTCTGCCTATGCCTGACAGAATGAAAGTGAAAATCATTATGAAAATAGTTTTGACCTCACGGACCCCCTAAAAGGACTTCACGGACCCCTGTGGGTCCTTGGATCACACTTTGAGAACTGTTGCCTGAGTGAAACTTGCACATGTGTGCAAGGGATGTGCTAGGAGGGAGGGATGTGCTAGGTTGTTCACTGCAGCATTGCTTGTAATAGAAAAATCTGGAAACAACCCAAACATCATTCATCAGCAAGAGAATTAGTAAATGAATTACGGTTCATTCACACAATGGTGTATTTTACAGCAGTGAAAATAAGGCCTCTTTTCCTATCTTTGTACATAGGAAGTCTATGTATTAACAGAGTTCTTGCATTTTGACTGAGTAGCTCATTTGATTGGTGTAGACCAGAGTATAAATGAGGCCATGCAGAAAATAGGTATGTAAGAAGTGGACAAACAATGAACAAACCCAAAGATTGAATGAAGAGGCAAAGCCAGAGTCACCTACCTTCCTATTGTTACTTTTGTCATGTTAAATTCTCAGGCTTGAAGCCTTTTTATTTTCTGAAGCACTTGACTTCAGCCTAATGATTAAAAGCTAACTTCCTGTTTTAAAATGATGTGTATGTCCTGGCAAAGTAGTTTGTAAACAGTGGGACTTAATAAACACAAGCTCACAGAGAATTCAGCAAATTTTGGAAGTTTGAGAGCACAGGGCTAATACAAGTACATTTTGTGTTTAAAACTGAGCCTTCTTGCTGGAATAAAAACATTTCAAAGCAAAATCTTCCCACACATCTGATCCCCAGTTAAAGGGAAAAAGGAACAATTGTGAGCTTTATAGAGGCCAAACAGGCCACTGAAACGAGACTCATCAGCTCAAAATCCTAAAGGTTGTAAGGAAGTAGAACCAGGATTCCTATGAATGGAATTGTTTCCCAAAGGGCTCCCCCCTCCACCACCACCGTCCTATCCCCTCAACACACACACACACACACACACACACACACACACACACACACACGGGCTCTGTACAGTGTACTCTTTCAGATTAGAGGAGCAAGTGTTAGCCTTACAGTGGCCAGAGACGACCAAACTAAGAGGGGTTCATAAAGGATACACGTTGTATTTGTCTTTCAAACATACACTTATATTAGCAGTTATTAAAACAGGGACACCTTGTATATCCAGAGGTCCTTACCCAGCAAACTTACTGGTCTTTTTTTAATATTTATTTATTTTATTTTTGGCTGCATTGGGTCTTAGTTCCAGCACGTGGGTTCTCTAGTTGTGGCACGTGGGCTCAGTAGTTGTGGTGTGGGCTTAGTTGCCCCATGGCACGTGGGATCTTAGTTCCCTGACCAGGGATCAAACCTGCGTCTTCTGCACTGGAAGGTGGACTCTTAACCGCTGGACCACCAGGGAAGTCCCCCAAACTTACTGGTCTTGAACATAGGGGTTTTTTTCCCCCAAAAGATTTTCCCATTTTGTAGTATCCCTGTATTGCCCACCAGTTTTTTCCCTAGCTTAACTCCCAGGGAGCAGGCAGCCAGATATGGACCCACCAGGCAGGAGACTGGAGATTTCTTCTCAGGTGAAACTTGCCCAAGGGAAATGGCTTAAGAGATTGACAGTTGAAGGTCACCTAAATAAACAGTGGGGTCTCTGCCTAGTTATCCTGCCTGAAGCCTTTTAATCAATAATCCTCTTCTCTCTCTCACACACACACAGATTTTCCAATTAGCTTTTTCATGCTTCACTCTTAAATAAGGCTAATATTAAAATAATATTAAATAAGGCAAAATTCAAATAATTGAGGAAAAGTCTCTAAAAGGTAGCAGCTAATACACACAAAACAATGAACTCAAAGAAAATAGAGAAATACAGAAAAGAGGAGGAAAAAAAGATATATTCTATGGTTAATCTTCAGGAAGAGAAAATAATGTATCCATGAAAAAAGAACAGGGTGCTAAAAAAAAAAAAAGCATTTGTATAACAATAAAGAGCCCTTGGGATTAAAAATGTGACAGCTCAGTAAAAGAGTTAGAAGATAAAATTTAGGAAATCTCTCAGAAAGTAAATAAACAAGACCCCCCCATAACTTTTGGTTGAAATCTGGCATTTAAATGCACTTACTTTATCAATCAAAAATTATTTAGGAAGCCTTGGTTTAGGAGATCAATTTTTCAGTATTTCCTCCTCAGTCAACATCTCTGGCTTCTCAGACATGAAGAGACTCCACCCTCCCTTTCTTGTGTTTTGACTTCCAAGAGTTACTTACTTCAAGTGTAGAGGTATTTTTATGGATGAGCCCATAAAGTCAAATGCTGGTTTCTGACTAATAAGTAAAGTATAACTGACTAAGAAATAGATAACCCAATAAAAAAGTCCAGAAACAGACCCAAGTATATATTTGAATGTAATACCTGATAAAATTAGCATTTCAAATCAAAGGAGAAAGGAAGGGCTATTCAATAAATGGTACTGAGACAATTGACTAAACACCATTTTCCATTTGGGAAAGCCATTTAAATTATACTGCTACCTCACTCCTTACTCCAAAATAAGTTCCAGATGAATAAAAAACTCAATATAAAACATGAAACCATAAAAGTATAGAAAGAAAATATAGGTGAATACGTTTATCATCTTAGAATGAGGAAGGCCTGTCTAAGCATGCCATGAAATATAGAAACTGTAAAGGCAAATACTGATAAATTTGAGTACATAAAATTTTTTAATTTCTATAAAAGAATAAACATATTTAAAAGGCAAAATAAACTAATAAAAATAATTTCAACATGTATGATAATTGGTTAATTTCCTTAATGTACAAAGTATTTGCACAAATGAATAAGAAAAAAAAAAACCCACCCAAATGTATCAGTCAGGATCCAGTCAGAAAAACAGAAACCATGCTAGGTAATTCAAACAGGGAAAATTAATGCATCTGGTTACACGAATGTTGGAGGGTCAAAAGACAATTGGGTAATAGATTCAAAATTAATACCATAGAGAGCTCATAATGTTAATTTATAAAGAACACCTACAAGTCAAAAGGAAAAAGACCAACAACTTCACATAAAAATGGGCAAAGTATATGAAAAGAAAAGTCATAGTTAAGAAAATACAAATGGGGGACTTCCTTGGTAGTCCAGTGGTTAAGAATCTGCCTTCCAATGCAGGGGACTCGAGTTTGATCCCTGGTCGGGGAACTAAGATCCCACACGTGGCGGGGAAACTAAGGCTGCGTGCCATAACTACTGAGCCCATGTGCTCTACAGCCCACGCACCACACCTAGAGAGAAGCACACACGCTGCAGTGAAAGATCCCGTGTGCCTCAACTAAGACCTGATGCAGCCAAATAAATTAATTAATTAGGGAGGTGTGTGGCGCTCCCGCAGCTGAACTTTGGGGGCAAATAAGTGGGGCCTGCTGGGAACAGGACTTCTAAAACGACAAATATATCTGGAAGGCTGTGGTCCAAGGCCATTTTTGCTGGCTATAAGTGGGGTCTACGGAACCAGAGGGAGCACACAGCTCTCCTGAAAATTGAAGGTGTATGTGCTCGAGTTGAAACTGAATTCTGTCTAGGCAAGAGATGTGCTTATGTGTACAAAGCAAAGAACAACAGAGTAACTCCTGGTGGAAAACCAAACAAAACCACAGTAATCCGGGGAAAGATAACTCATGCTCTTCGAAACAGTGGCATGGTTTGTGCCAAATTCCGAAGCAACCTTCCTGCTAAGGGCATTGGATACGGAATCCATGTGATGCTGTACCCTTCAAGGATTTAAACTTACTGAAAAGTAAATAAATAAAAGTGTGGATTTGTTCCCTTGTATTTTTGTTTAATTAATTAATTAATTAAAAAGAAAATACAAATGGGTTTTAACACATGAAAAGATGCTCATTCAAAAGAAAATAAAAATTAAAACTATAATGAGATGATATTCTTCATCTATCATTTTGGAAAGATCAAAAGCCATTAAAAGCAACAAGTACTGACTCAGAACCATCCAAAATAATTGAAGTGGAAAAAGCAAGTTGCAGAATGGTGTGACAATTTGTGTCCCAAAAAAGGGAGAATAAGAATATATATTTACAATACATACAAGCACATATATAATAAACACTATAGATGCACACAGTATATATACACACACACATACATACATACAGTAATAATCTCTGGAAGAGTAGAGAAGGAAAAGTGCTAACTGTTGTTTTTGTCTGCAGGAAGGGGACCTGGAGAAAGGAGAACTTACTTTTTACAGAATACCCTTTATTTATTTATTTGTATTGTTGTCAAGTACATGTAACATAACATGTACCATTTTGAATATTTTAGAGTGTACCATTCGGCAACATTTAGTACATTTGCAGTGTTGTGCAGCCATCGCCACTATCTAGTTACAGAACATTTTCATCACCCCAACACGAGACCCCATACTCATTAGCAGTCACTTTCCCATTCGCCCTTTCCCCCAGACCCTGGCAACCACTAACCTGCAGATAAGAAAATCTCTATGGATTTGCCTCTTCCGGATATTTCATATAAATGGAATAATATGTGGCCTTTTGTGTCTGGCTTCTTTCAGTTAGCATAATGTTTCAAGGTCCATCCAAATAGTAGCATGTATCAGTACTTCATTCCTTTTTATGGCTGAATAATGTTCCACTGTATGAATATACCGCATTTTGTTTATCTAGTGTCAGCTGATGACATTTGGGTTGTTTCCACTTTGTGGCTATTGTGAATAGTGCTGCTATGAACATTCGTGTATAAGTTTTTATTTGAACCCCTGTTTTCAGTTTGCGGAGGTATAGACCCAGGAGTGGAATTTCTGGGTCATATGATAATTACTGAAAACTCTGTAGTGACTTTTTTTTTAAATTAATTAATTTATTTATATTTTGGCTGCATTGGGTCTTCATTGCTGCACGCATGCTTTCTCTAGCTGCAGCTAGCGGGGGCTACTCTTCGTTGCGGTGCTCGGGCTTCTCATTGCGGTGGCTTCTCTTGTTGCAGAGCACGGGCTCTAGGCACGCAGGCTTCAGTAGTTGTGGCACGTAGGCTCAGTAGCTGTGGCTCACGGGCTCTGGAGTGCAGGCTTAGTAGTTGTGGCGCACGGGCTTAGTTGCTCCGCGGCATGTGGGATCTTCCCGGACCAGGGCTTGAACCACACTGGCAGGCAGATTCTTAACCACTGCGCCACCAGGGAAGTCCCTGTAGTGACTTTTGAATGTTGTACCACATGCATATATTACCTAATCAAAACTTGACTATTGTAATAAAAATAACTAAGTAGAGACAAATGTATTGTTTTATAATCACATTTTGGCAGCTCTGCAAAATCAGCATTGGATCAGTAAAGGGCCTCACAGTCCTAAAAGAAACGGAGGTGTAGAAAGTTAAAATATAATCTAATTTTTAAATATGACTCATAGAACCAGTAGGTCTTCAGGCTACAAATGTTCCCCATCATTAAATGTTTCAGCAGCATTGCCCTGGTGAGCGTGGGAAGGGCTGTGAGAATGTTTTCTAAATCCATTTTAAAAAAGGTAAAGCGGTAATTAAAGTTGGCTTCAACCCTGTGATTGTTTGCTGCCTGGACTCTCAGTGGGAGCCTTGGCTCCTGCAACACCACAGATGTCCTCTAGGGGGCGACCCCCGGAGAGACTGGAGTTCCTGGCGTTGCTCTGCGCTGGTGACTGGGGTGTGTTCCTCCCGCAGAGCTTTCACAAAGACAAGGAGAGGGAACACTGTGACAAAGAACCAGCGCTGGAAGGACACTTGGAAAACATTTCTCAAGCCCTTTATTTTTAAACAAGGAGACTGAGACCCAGAATGGCCGCTGATAGTCACACAGACTTTAAACACCAAGTCTGGAAACTTCTGCTATGTTGCTTTGTAAAGTGCGGGGAGAGTGGGTTTCCAGGTCTGATAGAGCTAAGTTTGGATCCCTCCTCCTTCCCTCTCTCTACTCCCCAGTCCACCCAACTCCCACCACTTAACTTAAATGTGTGACCTAGGGCCAGTTAACTTTTCTGAGCCTGCTTCATTATCTGTATAATGGGGATAATATCATGAAGAAAGAAATGATGAAGGAAGGGAAAAATAATATCATGTATGTATAGGACCTTGTTTACACTTGGTGCCTATTGGTTCTCGATAAATATTTGTCATGTGAATGAACATGTCCCTCCTCTAGCCCTCTAGAAGCAGTGCTTCCACTGCCCAAATAAATTTTTATTGATGACACTTTAGGCAGTATCCTTATTGGCTTTCTCACATCTAGAAAGCTGACCTTGGGAGGGAAAGGAAAGGAGAGTTTGGGGTGGTAGCGCCGCTCCTGTTGGGGTGAAAAGCTCCTTCATGAAGCCTGAGCAGTCCCAGTTACTGCCCTGCTCTGCTGCCAGCACTTAGACGCCTGCACATCTGTCAGCCAGAGGTCCCCAGAGCTCCCAGGTCCTGACAGACTCTGCTGGAAAAGTGGGGTCCCTAGTGAGGGCAACAGAGTCAAATCCCCCTCGGCCCAGTTTCTGCCTCCCCTTCCCCAGTGCTCAGACAAAAGACCCAATTTGGCTATTTCAAGTAATACTAATCAAAATGTTTTATGGGAGCTGTTGTTTATGCCTGGCTATAAATGATCATGCATATCAGCGAACACATCAGAATAATGTGGTGATAAATTATAGTTGTTTGCATTATAAAATTCAGGTCATGTTTTCTCAGTCTTCATAATTTATATGGTACAAACAATTTTTTTCAGTTAGGTAATACGTTGTAATGTAAGTCTCACAGTTTGGGTCGGGGGGAGGGAACAGGGGGGATGGGCTAAAATATATTTTTTCATTATAAAAAATGTTGCTGCAATATACAAATTGGGGGAAATAGAGAAAAGAAAGTCTCCCATAATTCCATCATTCAACCACTGTTAGTGTTTTTCAGTAGATTTTTTAAAGATTTTTTAAACGCACTTTTTACAGAGTTGTAACCAGGCTAACATTTCTTTCCTTTGGCAGTGAAAGTACGGAGTCCTAACCACTGGGCAGCCAGGGAATTCCCCAGGCTAACATTTCTCATTAGAAAACTTTGGCTTCCTCAGTGCCTCACAATGATATTCATTCATTCATTCATCAAACATTTCCTAAATGCCTACTATGTGCCCAGCACTGGGGTGCAAAGATGAATTAGACAGGGTCCTTGCTAGGATATTGTTCCTTCTCCTGTCACAGCTTTTTCAGTTTGTTTATGTATCTGCTAAATGGTGCTGTTCATTGGGGGGAAGCCCTCAAAAGAAGAGGACACTGATGTATTAAAGGCAGGGTAGGGGAGTGTGTCTGGTGAGGGCAAGGAACAGCAAAGAGCCTGGCATAGCCAGAAAAATAGGAAGTGCTCAGTGAGTACTTGCTGAGTGAATGAATTATCCCAGCATGCAGTGCAAACACTTTGGTTTAGTGCTTAGAGTGCCAAAGTAGCTCTCAAATTGTATCTCTCTCTGCCTCCTTTCTTTCAGGTTTTCAAAAATGTTATCTGTGCAGATGTTATCCTCTTGAAATCTCTGGCCAACCTTTTAAGATCTCCTTCCTCCCACTATCCTCCTCTAACCTCACTTTCCATTTAACTGAGAATTTGTCCATGACTTTGAGTTTTCCTCTTCTGGGTCACTTGCTTGGGTCTCTGTATCCTTCTTGGTCTAATGTGCCCAGTGCATAGAACTATAACTGGTTAAATTAAGTGATCAGTTAAAGATTTCTTAAATGAGTCAATGCATTTACCCTTGTGAGTTTCATCAATCCTTTTGACATCCCCTTTCTTTAGGCTTAATTTACTTGTGCTTTTTTTAAAATTAATTTTTATTTGAGTATAGTTGCTTTATGATGTGTTAGTTTCTTCTGTACAGCAAAGTGAATCAGTTATACGTATAGATATATCCTCTCTTTTTTGGATTTCCTTCCCATTTAGATCACCACAGAGAATTGAGTAGAATTTCCTGTGCTATACAGTAGGTTCTCATTAGTTACCTATTTCGTACATAGTAGTGTATATATGTCAATCCCAATTTCCCAGTTCATCCCCACCCCCCTTCCCCTCTTGGTATCCATAAGTTTGTTCTCTACATCTGTGTCTCTATTGCTGCTTTGCAAATAAGTTCATCTGTACCATTTTTCTAGGTTCATCTGTACCATTTTTCTAGAATCCCTATATAAGCGATATTATACGATATTTGTTTTTCTCTTTCTGACTTACTTCACTCTGTATGACAGTCTCTAGGTCTATCATGTCTCTACAAATGACCCAATTTTGTTCCTTTTTATGGCTGAGTAATATTCCATTGTATATACGTACAAGATCTTTTTTTTTTATCATCGTTATTGGAGTATAATTGCTTTACTATGGTGTGTTAGTTTCTGCTTTATAACAAAGTGAATCAACTATACATATACATATATCCCCATATCTCTTCCCTCTTGCATCTCTCTCCCTCCCACCCTCCTTATCCCAACCCTCTAGGTGGTCACAAAGCACCGAGCTGATCTTCCTGTGCTATGCGGCTGCTTCTCACTAGCTATCTATTTTACGTTTGGTAGTGTATATAAGTCCATGCCACTCTCTCACTTTGTCCCAGCTTACCCTTCCCCCTCCCCATGTCCTCAAGTCCATTCTCTAGTAGGTCTGCCTCTTTATTCCTGTCCTGCCCCTAGGTTCTTCATGACCATTTTATTTTTTTAGATTCCATATATATGTGTAAGCATACGGTATTTGTTTTTCTCTTTCTGACTTAACTTCACTCTGTATGACAGACTCTAGGTTCATCCACCTCACTACAAATAACTCAATTTCATTTCTTTTTATGGCTGAGTAATAGTCCATTGTATATATGTGCCACATCTTCTTTATCCATTCATCTGTCAATGGACAGATGCTTCCATGTCCTGGCTATTGTAAATAGTGCAGCAATAAACATTTTGGTACATCACTCTTTTTGAATTATGGTTTTCTCAGGGTATATGCCCAGGAGTGGGATTGCTGTGTCATATGGTAATTCTATTTTTAGTTTTTTAAGGAACCTCCATACTGTTCTCCATAGTGCCTGTATCAATTTACATTCCCACCAACAGTGCAAGAGGGTTCCCTTTTCTCCACACCCTCTCCAGCATCTGTTGTTTGTAGATTTTCTGATGATGCCCATTCTAACTGGTGTGAGGTGATACCTCACTGTAGTTTTGATTTGCATTTCTCTAATAATTAGTGATGTTGAGCAGCTTTTCATGTGCCTCTTGGCCATCTGTATGTCTTCTTTGGAGAAATGTCTATTTAGGTCATCTGCTCATTTTTTGATTGGGTTGTTTGGTTTTTTGATATCAAGCTGCATGAGCTGTTTGTGTATTTTGGAGATTAATCCCTTGTCAGTTGCTCATCTGCAAATAATTTCTCTGATTCTGAGGGTTGTCTTTTTGTTTTGTTTATGGTTTCCTTTGCTGTGCAAAAGCTTTTAAGTTTCATTAGGTCCCATTTGTTTATTTTTGTTTTTATTTTCATTGCTCTAGGAGGTGGGTCAAAAAAGATCTTGCTGCGATTTATGTCAAAGAATGTTCTGCCTACGTTTTCCTCTAAGAGTTTTGTAGTGTCTGGCGTTACATTTAGGTCTTTAATCCATTTTGAGTTTATTTTTGTGTATGGTGTTAGGGAGCGTTCTGATTTCATTCTTTTACATGTAGCTGTCCAGTTTTCCCAGCACCACTTATTGAAGAGACTGTCTTTTCTCCGTTGTATATTCTTGCCTCCTTTGTCATAGACTAGGTGACCATAGGTGTGTGGGTTTATCTCTGGGCTTTCTATCCTGTTCCATTGATCTACTTGTGCTTTTTTAGGACTCACGTGAGTTACTGTCCATTTTTCACTCAGTCTGTTCCTTTCCCCGGGAGAGGGGCCACGTGCTACCTCCCAGGGGTGTCTCCTTGCATACCAGCCTCTTTTGGACTTAAAGAGGATGGAGATCTTTTAGGGAAGGGAAGAGAGAATGCCTGCCTGCCTGCCACCCAGCACTCAAAAGAGCAGGCCGATCAAGCCCAAACTCTCATGCCTTGGATCTTCCCCAACTCCACCCCAAGAGTCTATCAGAGTGTGAATCTAGAAACCATTTACACGAGCTCCCCATGGGAACAAGAAGCTACAAGAAGGCAGGCAAGGAGTAAGGGCTCTAATTTAAGATTAGAACACATAAGATTCACATGTTCTAGTCAAATCCATATTTATAAAAATAAATCCAGATTTATCATTTTCAACCATGTGATGATGCTGTTTCACACCACACCAAAACGTCTTTATGGGGCTATCATAGAGAAACAGGATAGAAACCCTGGGCTGGGGACGAGGAGACCTGGTTCTCTTCCTGGCTTGGCTTCTTTTTTTATTAATTTTAATTTTAGTTTATTTTTTCAGCTTTATTAAGGTATAATTGACAAACATATAAAAAAGTGTCCATGGTGGTGATTTGATATGTGTATACATTGTGAACTGGTTTGGCCTCTTTAGGTGTCAGTTTCCTCATCGGTAATAGGGTGACTGGACTACGTGACCTCCAAAAGTCATTCAAGTGCCAAGATCCTAACCCAGGATCCTGTCTCCAAGGGAGAGACTGCCACCTGGCATTCAGATCTTCCCACCATGACAACTGTGCAAACTAGTATCACCCTCACCCACAGACACACAACACTGTCCTATCACAGGGAACTCAGTTTTGGACAGGCTGCTGGTGCACAGAAGGAAGTAGGAGGTCAGCGTATTCAAGGGAACTCAGCCCTGAGAAGAGCTGATGGTCCTGCCCAAAGTCTCGGGAGGCTGAAATGTATCAAAACTCCCATTTAATAATGTGTACTGAGAACCACAGGTGCCACGTGAAGGACATTGCTGTTCCCATCCCACCCTTCTCCACCCCACTCTAAATCCTGTCCCCTTCACCCGTTTCCAGGATGGCTGCCCCTGGAAACCAAGGTACAATCCGAAGGCTGTTTGGCAAGTGTGAGTGTCTCTGTGACAGGCGGGGCTCCCTGGTCCTCTAGAGTTCTGCCCTCCTAGGCCTCTGTCCACCCCCCCACCCTCAGTGCCAGAGACACAGTGGCCAAGTTCCTTTGCAAATGCCCTTTCTCCATGCTCCTGGCTGCTTTTCCTATTTCTGATTACTCAGGTTCCCATTAAAGTGTGGGGATGGCTTTGGGGAAATTCTCTAGTAGATGCTAATTTAGCATAAATGAGATTGGAGGAGCTGATTTCCTGGGAAGTGTCTGACTTTATTAGTTGGGAAGGGTGTAGCCCACCTCCTACAGGGCCTGGGGCTGCCCCCTTTTGCCAACCCCCCCCCCCACTCTTTCCTCAGAATCCTTTCAGTCTTCGCCAACCCCTCTGACCTCCTTGCAACCAGGCCCAGGTTGCAAGGTCATTTTTGTCTTCCAATGGGAATATTCTAGTAGGCTTCTCCGCAGATATCCACTCTAGGGCGTCCAAGGCAAAAGAGCGAGCTTCAAAAATGTGTATAGGGTAAAGTTGGTGACCCATGTTTATAGGAACCTGCTTTATGAATGGCAAGAGTTACACGTTCTACACATATTATCTCAACCATTCTTTACCACTCTATGGGGTAGGCACTATTGTAACCCCCGTTTTACAGGTTTTGGACCTAAGCGGTTCAGAGAGAGTACATCGCTTATCCAAGATCACACAGTTATTAAGAGGTGGAGGGGCGCTCAAACTCAGTTCTGTCCATTGCCAAAACCAAGTCTCTGTCCATCAAGTCACTGTCTTCAAAGGCCAAACATTTGTTGAGAACCTACTATGTGTAAAACCCTGGGGCCAGTACTATGGTAAATATCCAGATGAATGAGGATGGGCAGCTCTTGCATTCCAGGGAGACAGTTTCTAACTGGGCGGTAGTATAAATGTGAGGAATTCTGTTCCAAAGCAGATTGCAATAAGTGCTGTCTCTAAGGACAAGCAGAGTCCCATGGGAACGTGAATAAAGGAGGGAGATTAATCCATGCTGTGTGTTTGTGAGAGAGGGAGAGAGAGAGAGAGAGGAGGAAAGAAGAGAGGAAGAGAAGGAGGGAGTGGGAAAGAGAGAGAAAATATGAATGAGATGGGTGCTGGGCAGAATCTTTCTAAACATGGGCTTGGTGTTGCACCCTCGGTGGGTTGGAGGGCTTCCACAGGCTGGAGTGAAAGAGGCCGAACAAAGAGCTTGAGCAAGAAGCCAGGGCGAGAGCACTGAGAATCTGCTCAGCAGTCAGGCCCATGTGGTAGGTGGAGAAGCAAGGCTGGCAGGTCAGTCAGGACCAAATTAGGGGAAACTTGATGCCATGGAAGGGTCTAGGCTTGCTTCTGGGAGCATTGGGCAGCTGCTCACAGCTTCTAATAGAGCACAGGCAGGAAGTGATGATGCAAGTTTGCAGTGAGATCTGGCAGTGAGAGGTGGGGATGTGGCCTTTGCGTGGTTCCTCCCTTCTTTGGCCAACACCCACTGCCAGGCTGGCCACTCACGAAGAGAGCTGGTTCCGGCCGTGCAAGCTCCCAGTCTTAGCACAGGCTGAGCGCAAGGCCCCTTCAAGGCCTATGGGAGGGGTTCAAAGAAGGGAGTGTCCTGATGTTTTTTTTGGCTGTCGGGGAAGGTGTGGTCCAGTAGGAAACATTGAGGGTCCTGGGGTAGGAGATGGCGGGCATGGGCAGGGGAAATGGAAAGGAAATGTATTCTGAGACATGGTGAAGTCTTTTCAACTCAGCCAAAGCAGAATAAGTGCCCTCACCCCTTACCAATTCAGGCTAATTTCTGACTTTGAAAATCTTTTTTAAGGAAGTACAGATGAATTTGTCTTTCAAGTGCTGTAAAAACTCAATGAAATCCAGTTGCCAGGCCATTCAATTCACCAGAATTATTTTTTTGATTCAGTTATAAGAAAAAGTGGTAAATGACTATAGCCAAGTTAATATCAGCACGTTGGGCTTCCCTGGTGGTGCAGTGGTTAAGAATCCGCCTGCCAGTGAAGGGGACACGGGTTCGAGCCCTGGTCCGGGAAGATCCCACATGCCGCAGAGCAACTAAACCCGTGCGCCACAACTACTGAGCCTGCGCTCTAGAGCCCGTGAGCCACAGTTACTGAAACCCACATGCCACAACTACTGAAGCCCATGTGCCTAGAGCCCGTGCTCCGCAACAAGAGAAGCCACCGCAATGAGAGGCACGTGCGCTGTGACGAAGAGTAGCCCCCGCTCGCTGCAACTAGAGAAAGCCTGCTTGCATGGCAACAAAGACCCAACGCAGCCAAAAATAAATAAATTAATTAATTAAAAAAAAAAGAAATCAGGATGCAGTAATAACCAAAATGGGAAAATAATTTGAAAAAGTATAAATACCTGTGTATGTATAACTGAATCACTATGCACAACATTGTAACTAACACAACATTGTAAATCAACTATACTCCAATATAAAATAAAAGATTAAAAAAAAATCAGGATGCATTTTCTACAAGATTAACGAAGAGTAGCCCGTGCTTGCCGCAACTAGAAAAAGCCCGGGAGCAGCAATGAAGACCCAGTGCAAACAAAAATTAAAAAAAAAAAAAAAAGCAGCTAGTTTAGCTCACAACTCAAAAAAGTGCTTTAAAAAAAAAAAAATCAGGATGTCAACCACAAAACTACCCACTGTGGATGACCACAGGCAGAATCAGCGGTGCACGTAGAAGGTGACAGTCTAGGACCCATTCGAGGGGTATGGGGGAGGCAAGCCTGCCTCTGTAGCCATCTTTCACCAGGATAACCAGCTCATGCATCCTGCACACAGGAAGGGCCGAATGAGAAGCATGAAAAAATCCTTTTGCAGCTTCGCTTTGCACAGACTCTGGCAAGCGAGGAGCGCTCTGATGTCAAGAGCTGCCCAGAGGACTCTGTGTTGCTGGACAAATGTGTCACCTCTCTAGCACCAGTTTCCTCCTCTCTGAAACTTCTGGCCCTTCCAGTTCTCTCATCATTCTGCCCTAAGGGCTCTCAGGGTAATCTTCCACGAAGCCTTGCTGATTCTGAGCTCCATTTCCAGCCTGAAAGCACCAGCCGCTCCACAGGTAGCTGAGAAAGGCCAAAAGGGCTCTAAAGCCCTTTCCTTACTTTTCCACTATTGTTCTTCAGATGGTAATAATGTGGAATACCTTTTTTCTCCTGCTGCTGCCAATTTATAACTGGGTCAACCACAGCAGAGCTTTCTAGATGATGGAATTATAAAATATGCTTATAACCTTTGGTGTGATTACATAAATGCATAAATTATGGGTGTTGGCAACTTCAGAAAATGGTTCTGATCATGACATGTGGATCCCTGTTCTCCCTTTCCAAACATTAAGTATTTGGCTAAGGGAGACAGAGCAGGGGAATCTCCATTTTGGAAGCAGCTATTATTATTCCTATTTCATAGACACAGGCTCCAGAGAGGTCAGGCTGCTGGCCCAAGGTCACACAGCAGGCCAGTGGCAGAAGCAGGACACCAGCCTGATTGGACCCAAAGCCTTGCTTCTTTACAGTGCATCAGACACCTCATGGAAGGGTCTGGGACTATGAAAATCTATGTTCTGGTTGGGTGAGAAATTCATTTTCTGGTTAGCTGGATATTCCTGATAGCTGAATTGTCAGGTTAGGTTAGGTTAGGAGGAGTGGGGGAAGGCAGAGACGGAGGTTCTCTAAAGCCTAGGATTCTTTTCCCCACCAAAATCCTGCTTCTTAAAGTGTATGAGCCTCTCCCTCTCAGTGGTTTCCAAGCTCCTCATGGACACAGTCTCAGAGGTCTGGTCATGATTATGGTGTGGGGCAGTCACCTCTGCATTCAAATCTCTCCTATTTGGTTTTTATTCTTTTTTTAAAAAAATATTTATTTATTTATTTGGCCGCACTGGGTCTTAGTTGCGGCCAGCGGGATCTTCGTTGCAGCCTGTGGGCTCTTAGTTGTGGCATGCAGGATCTAGTTCCCCAACCAGGGATCAAACCCGGCCCGCTGCACTGGGAGCATGGAGTCTTAACCACTGGACCACCAGGGAAGTCCCTCTCCTATCTGGTCCCACCTAGGTGTGTGCTGTGGTTTTCATTTGCATTTCCCAGATGACTAATGCAGTTGAACATCTTATAGATGTTAATAATTGTTAGTGGTACCCTTTTTTCCTCTGTCTTATCTCTCATCTTTCTGCATCTTTGCACCCTTATTCCCTCTCCCAGGACCTGGCAAAATGCAACCCTGAAAGAGTCCCAAGTCCTGGGAACCCAGATTTCTCTATGATGGCAGTTCTGTGCTCCAGAGCGTCAGCTGCCCTTTAATGTCTTTCTGCCCTCCTTGCCAGCCTCACCTCTCAACTTTCTACCTCCTTGCACGTGACTCTCCAGCCAGACTGGCAGTCTCAGACCCTCTCTGAGTCTCTGAGCATTTGAAGGTACAGTTCCCTCTGCCTGGGATGCTATGACCCCCTCCCCCCACTCTACCTGGTTAACTTCTTTTTTAATTTTTTATTTATTTTTTAATATTTCAATAAATTTAACCAGAACAAACGTAACATAGGGGTAAAAAAAAAAAAGATTACAAAAACTTAAACTACATCTTGACAAAGACCTGTAGGAAATAATGTGCAAACCAGCGCTGGTCCCCAGAAACACTTTGCATTAACTTTTTTTTTTTTTCACACACACACCCTGTATTTTATTTTTACAAGAGATAAATGAACTGACACCAAGCATTGTAAATGGATGACCACAACAAAAGCAACAACGATCGCAATTACCAAACACGAAACACACTCATACTATGTCATAATATTGACATTCAGTCCAGTAATCCTCCACTGTAACAGGGACCTGGTTAACTTCTGTATACCATTCAAGTCTCAGATCATATGTCACTTCCTCCAGGAAGTCTTGCCTGATGCTTCCCCCACCCTCACCCACCAGCCTGGGTTAGTTGCCCCTTGTTTGTGGCTAAGTAACATCCTGTACTTCCCTTCATAACACTTATCACGCTGGGTTGCACTTGCCTCTTTGCTGATCTGTTTCTCTTGCTCCCTTCCTCATCCCTTTGAGGATGAGACTTTGTTTTGTTTCACTTTTATATCCCGTGAGCCTTGGGCATCAGTAATATTTGTTGAATGAACAATCTGGCCTGGATCCCTTTAAAAAGGATAAAAATCTGCCCTTCTGGCCAGCTATCCTAGAATCAATGATTTCAGGCCATCATCCTTCATCCCCCACATCAACCCTCCTATTTGACAAGGTCTCAAGGAAATGGACACTTATTGAGGGTCTACTGTATACCAAGCACCAAGCCAGGCCCTTTCTGTGTGAAGTCATTTTCACAATTTAAAGGCTTAAGACTCCATGTCTAGATGGCACTTTGAAATTCAGAGGCTCTGATGTCCAGTCAATGAACAAAGGGGAAAGGAGTGATATTACACTTTCCATCTTGACAGTGGCAAAGAGATGTCAACAGAGGAGGCCCCCATGTAGTGCAGAGCTCTAAGTCCCTGTACCTTCAGTGCCTGGCACGTGGCAGGAGTGCATACAGTATTTGTTGGGTAAATGAACAAATGGTTGAAGAGGAAGCACAGAAAGAAAGAGCAGACTGGAAGCTTAGAAGACCCAACATTTCTTTCTGGACCTGACCTAATATATTTCCCCCACGTGTTGATAAACAAAACTAGACACTGAAGTGTTTTTGTCATGGGCAGCTGTCCACAGTGCCAGCCAAAGCTGATTCTTGTGATTTCTGCTCACTCTATTGACTAAAGGGAGCTGTAAAGGGAGCTGAGAAATTTCTTTTCTGAAACCAGGAGGAAAAGAAAACAGATTTGGGGTGAACAGTTAGCAGTCTCTGTTGCGGGATACAAGGACGGTCTTGCCTCTGCCAGTGTCACTGGGTGGCCCTGAGCTATCACAGGATAAATGGATGTTCACTCTAGAACGGCCCTTGGGGATCATCCAGATTCAAATCCCTGATTTTACAAATGGGAGACTGGGGCCCAGAGAGAAAAGTGACTCCTTGACTTGTGAAAGAGTTGTTTGGTGCTAGAGCCATTTGGTTTTGCTTAATTGGTCAGTGCTTTAGCTGCAAGGTGGGTCTTTAAACAAGAAAACCTTCTCATCTCCTTCATAAAAGTGCTGTGAAGTTCACATTTCAATGATAAAGAAGAAAGCATTAAAAGCAATAGAAAAAAGCAATACAAATTAAGATGTTGATGATACAACGATTGTTACAATGGTACTGAATATAAATGATCCTTTCTTTAGTTACTTAAAAGGCTCTTCTGTGTCCTGTGGTCCTTAAGAGTCTTCTTCCTTATTAGGAACTTCAGCTACCCCCATAAAATACGGCAAAATTATTTAGCTGGCCATGTGTGTGAGGGGTGAAAACCACTTTTGATAAAAGAGCAATTACTAATTGTGTAAATTTATGCAATTGTTTATACCTTCTTTGAGCTTTAGTTCTTTCATCAGTAAAAAGGAAATGATAATACCTCCAACTAAGGTTTGTTGTGGGGATTAAATAAGAAATGAAAACCACTTGATATAGTATCTTGCACCCAGTTGGGACCCACTTAATGTAAATTTCTGTTCTTGCAGAGTTAGGGTCCTTTCTGTGAATACCTAGGGGAACATTACACACAATGATTGATGTAATTGCTCTTGAAAGGGGCACTTCCAACAACATTTAATCAATAAATATAATCTTTTCCCAATATCTTCAATCGCTGAACTCATTGCCTAGGATCTACAGTTGAAAAGAAAAGCATCTGCTCCCAAAGGAGACTGAAATGTAAACAGAAAAGCCCAGCACCATGTGACAAGATGCAGGAAGAGAAAGAGTGATGGTGTGAGGGGAGGGCATAGAAGTCTGCTCGGTTGAGTGATGGAGGGCTTCCCTAAGGAGGCTGTATGCTTCATGGGGGAGGAGTTACAGCTGGGCAGGTAAAAGGGAATGGAGGGGGGAGGACACAGAGGTGTGAGGAAGCACATTGTCTATAATGAGGGAGCTATTTTAGATATTGCTAGAACCGTTTTTTTTTTTTAAAGCTTTAACAAAAGAGAAGGGACAGGTGACTGTGATGGCAGTGGGTTTCCAATTTTATCTTGCCACACGTAGGGAGCCACTGAAGAATTTGGGGCAGGGAGATAATGCAAAAGGGGTGAATGAAAAGAACTGGGAGAATGACAGCCAGTGAGGGCTGCCTGGCTGAAGCCCACACCCAGCCCCATCATTCATTTAATCATTCAACAAATAGTTCCTGAGGACCTGCCATGCACCAGGCTGAATTCCAGAAGCTGGAAATCAGGCAGTGAACAGGACTAGCAAGGTCTCTGTTCTCATGGAGGAGACTGACAATAGATAAACAAGTAAACAAGGAAGTATCAGATAAGTGCCTCTTGGAAATTAAACAAGGTGATAAAAGAGTCCCTGAGCGGCTTCTCCTCACCCTCTCCCCCTCCTTCCGAATACTCACCAAGCCTCCTCTTGAGTTTTCCAAGGAGGTTTTGCTCCTAGAAAAATCTCTAAGGTAAATAATTAACCTAGCTCTCTCGGTGCTTCCAATAAGGCTTCTTCCCCTGGGCCTGGTCAGCTTGCAATCCTCGCTTCCGGACCACCAATTCTGCCAGAAGTCTCAAGTCTAAAAGTTAGGGGATGGTCATAACAACCTTGAGACCGGTCCTGATCATGGTTCCCTCCGCAACCTGTAACCCCCCACTTCGTCACCCCCGCTCCTGGCTCAACCCTCCCTCCTCCCTTTATATAGATATAGCCTTTAGAAGAAAAACATTTGATAGTGTGATTGAAATTGTGCATTCCTCTTCTCTGAAAAATGCAAACTTTTAAAACTCGTCCTCCTCTGCTGGCAGGAGCCGCCTTCCTCCCGCATCCCTACCCCCTGGGACTCCCGAGGGCTGGGCGGGGACTCTCGGAGGCGGCGCGTTCCCGGCACCCGGCACCCGCGCTGGAGGCTGGCTCTGCACCACCAGGGCTCACCCTTGTGTAAGTCAGAGCTCCTCAGCGCGGAAGGGATGTGGGCCGAGAACCAAAAAGAGAACGTAGTAATAAATGTAGCTGAAGAAACGAGGGACTAAAACAGATTTCCCAGTGTGCCCCGTGGTCTTCCCCCGTTTGACATATTTACTCACCACGAGTTTTTTTTTTCCAAAGAAAAAAAATTTTAATTATGAAAACTTTCAGAGACACAGGAAACTTTTAGGTAAACCTAGCAAAAGTCCCAGGAGGGACTTCTGATTTTGCCTAGCTTCTCTGAACTGCCTGATAGTCATAGTTCGCCCTCTGCGGTCTATACCAGTCAGGGGGGACTAGGTTAGGGGCCCTGCTCGGAGGGGTTTTTATTCTAGTTAGGGCGAGAAGACTCTAATAAAAACTATTTTTCCTTTCTTTTTTTTTTTCTCCCCTGGCAGATTACACCTCACAAGGTGTTTTCACATTCCTGATGCCGTTAAAATCATAAACTCAGAGCTGAAGGGAAATTTACAGATCAAGCGGGGGAGAAGGGGATGACTACCTGGCATATATTGGGCCACTTCCTAACCGCCTGCCCATGATAGACATTGCTAATCGATCACTCATTCATGATTGAACACATTTATTGGATGCCCTCCATGTTCCACATGTTATGTTAGGAATACAGCAGGAAACCAGACAGACTTCTTTTGCTACCCTTATGGACCTCCAAGGGGAAGACAGACATTAAACAAATAATTACGTGCCTGAAGAGTGTTTTAAAAAGGCAGAATATGGGGACAGACAAGGGCATCACACACCTGGAGGTAACCTGGAGTTGGGGCAGGGGCAGGAAAGGCCTCCCTGAGGAAGTGATGTTTAAGCTGAGGTCTAGATGATAAGGAAACTGAGTCTTTGCGGGGGTGAAAAAGGAACTGTTACATGCTAGGATAAAAGACTGGCGTGAGTTCAGGGCATGTTTCATGGCTAAATGAGGGGGCATGGATCGTAAATGGGGGGTAGGTTTCTGGAAGGAAACAGAGGTTGATACAGCCAGGCCTTGAAAAAGAATCGGTTGATAGGAGGAGAGGGTTGGGACAGCCTGGGCAGAGGTCACATTTATTGTTTATCCTCCCCCTTCCTAGGAATTATTCTCTCACCTGCTGTCATTAAAAAGAAAAAAGAAAACTATAAATTATTGACTATCTACTATGGGGTGGCAATTCTCACGAATTCTCGCATCTTCCTTGAGAGATAAGTATTATTTCCCCAGTTTTACGGATAAAAAAGGCTTGGGAGGACTAGAGACACTTGCTAAAGTTGGTCACCAAGTAGGCAGCAGGGCTAGGATTTGAGCAGCTGCACTTTCCGCAACTCGTCACTGCCATAAAACCTCAAGATGGCTTGCTCTAAAGCAGTCAAGTAAAACTTGGGGAGCAATCAAAGAGCATTGACAGAGGAACTGGAAATACTCCGGGAGTTGGTGAAGGAGGGGCGGGGGGGGGAGGAAAGTGTGGGCAGAGAGGCCGCAGGTGAGTGGACACCGTTAGGCAGAGGAGTGCGCGGCCGAAACCGAGAGGTGGCCGGTGGTGGGGAGGATGGCGAGGCGTCCTAAGTGACTGAGAGGGCATCCCTGGACTGCTCCGGGACTGCACTGCGGGGAGGTGCCCTGCTCTAACCACTACCCGGCCCGGCCCAGTTAATCATTTCCTGACCTTCCTTCCTCCTCTCGCCCAGCCCGCAGGATTGCCACATCAGCCTACCCCTCCCCCTACGCGCCTCCTGGCCCTGTTGCTCCTTCGCCGGGTTTTACAAGGAGCCTCAACTTTGAGGCAATGTTCGTAATAGCCCGG
Organism: Monodon monoceros; assembly: GCF_005190385.1. Classification (NCBI taxonomy): domain Eukaryota; kingdom Metazoa; phylum Chordata; class Mammalia; order Artiodactyla; family Monodontidae; genus Monodon; species Monodon monoceros. The sequence goes on from NW_021703778.1 coordinate 66,557,173, forward strand.
GACGTCCTCAAGGCCGTGCCCCGGAGAGATAGCAGGCTCGCTAGGGTGTAACGCTTGCCCTACCGGCCGCTGGAGGCTTGCCCTATCCTCTTTTCTACGAAGGGGTCAGAGAGGCGGGGATCCAATCCAATCCCGGCACGGATTAACCAATTACAGACTTGGTTTCCCCTGCGGTAAAAAGGAGGATGGTTTAGAGCAGCTGGCGGTGTGGTGCGAGGTTTAAATGAGGTACTGTGTGTTAAGTGCCTGGTTAGGAGACAGCAGCAGGTGTTTAACAAATGTTAGATCCCTTCCCTTTTTATCACCTGGTAACCGGGACCGCCCCGTTCAGCACACCCAGGTTAGTTACCTCATTTAAACTTACACCGGAGGGTGAGGTACGAATGTCCGACCACGTGCTCGAGGTAATGCAGCTGGTGAGTCACAGTGACCGGGTCTGAACCCAGATTCACGATCGTCCCCGCACTCAGCACCCAGGTGGCTGGCAAAGGCCACGTGTTCAGAACCTAGAACCCAGTCAGTATCGTACCTGCCGCAGGGAGCAGACCACTAAACCAGTACTGCTCTGGGACCTATGCATCCCGCTGGGCCACCGGGGGCCAGGCCCTTAACCTCTCTGAGCTTGTGCCTTCGTGTGTAAAATGGGGGCTGTCTGTCTGCCCGGGTGGTTTTAATTTTCTTCTTCACACTTTCTCGTGTGGCCAGATTTTCTACCGCAGTGTAGTCCGGCCACCACACACTACGCAGGGTCAGTCTTCTCTGACTGTGAGCGCTCGCCGGGCCGGTGTAAAAGCCGCGGACCGGCCCGGCGTGCCCCGGCTTGGCGCCCCACCCTACCCGGGGCCGGGGGAAGCCGCGGCTGCCGGGGACAGCGGAGTTGGGAAAGTCACTTCCGAGCGCTGTCCGACGCTGGGCCACCCGCCTGCGAGCGCGGGGACCCCACCCCGCGGGAGAGGACGGGGGCGGGGCCGGGCCTGTAGGCGGGGCCTGCCCAGGGGAGGGGAGGGGCCGGCCTGGGAAGACGGAAGCCTCCAGCCTAGGGGTGGTGGCAGAACCCGGATGCCGGAGCACCACGTTTTCCGGAGCCGGGCTTCGGGAGACGGCGGGCGGGAAAACCCGGCGCCCGGAAGCTTTTGCTTTCTTTGACGCAAGGGCTCGGGACGCAGCCGCCGTCGGCCGAGCGCCCGGCGAGGAGCGACCCCAGGCAGAGCCTTCGGAGTCCCTCCTCCGCCCCTCCCCCCCCGCCTGGTCTCGGAGCCTCAGTCCTCCTCGCCGCCCTCCTCGTGGCCATGGAGTGTCCGCACCTGAGCTCCAGCGTCTGCATTGCCCCGGACTCAGCCAAGTTCCCCAACGGCTCCCCGTCGTCCTGGTGCTGCAGCGGTGAGTGCGGCCCCAGGCGGCCCTGCAGCGCACCCGAGGCCCCGGCTCTGCCGGGCCTGCCGTCTAGGGGCCGCGGGCAGTCGGCGCGCGGACTCGGGGAGCGGTGCGGGCGAGCCGGGCCCGGCGGCTGGGGAGCGTACGCGGCGAGGCGGGCGGAGCGGCGGCGGCGGCTCCTTTGTTTCCCGCGGCCCGACGGTCCGGCCGGCGAAGGAGAGGCCCGCGAGGGATAGAGACCGCGGGGGCCACGAGCTCGTGGGGACGGCGGCGAGCGGGGACCCTGGCCTGCGGCTTGCGCCCCCGCGCCGCCCTGCAGTGCCCGGGGGTTGTGCTGGCCTGTGTCGCCGGGTCGGGGGCCGCGGGAGTGGGTGTCCGGCCCCCACAAGGCGGCCGCACGTGTGGCGGGGCCCGAGTTGCGTCCCCTCCTAGACCGGACGGGAAAAGCGCCGCTCAGGGGCGCAGCTTTGTCTGGGCTGCAGGGCGCGCTGGGGCCCTTCGCTACCTGCCCCGGACCCGCTTCCTTTCGCTTCCCCCCATGCTCCGGCGACTAGATCCACGCCGGGCGAGCGGGCGCCGGGACCTCGAGAGGTGCTCAGAACTCGGGCGGCCGAGGTCGGAGTCTTTCATCAGCCCGGGAAGGTGAAGTTTGAAAACAGGCTGCGGGCTGAGAAAGCTCAGAAGGCTGATCGAGCAGCTGCTTTGGAGGGGCGGCTCGCGTTGCCTTTCAGATATTTTTGTTTGTTTGAAATTGCTTTGGGATTTCCGAGTGTATGTGCTGTAGGACAGTTATTAGGTTTATGTAATGCTTTTGCATTGCTTAAGCATCTTATCTCCTTCTGCCGGGCCCCTCGGAAGCCCCAGTGCCCTCTTATTGTCTGCTCTAGCGACTTAAGATCGCACTGGCCACACTGCTTTGATTACTTCCTGGTAGGGCCCTGGTGCCGCCGATAGAGTCTTTGTTTATAAGCTTTGAGATGATCAGTGGTAGTTTGCGTTGTAGTGTAAAATTTGAATTGTGCATTTCAAAAATCTTAAGTTCATTTGAAGAAATAAAAGGAGGAAAACAGCAATGGTACGATTTAGCTGTGTGACATTTCTCATTGTGGGCCGGAGCTGGGAGGATAGTTTAGAGAATGCCTTGACACTTTTGACAGGTTACTTAAATGTTGATCATGTCCTTGGAGAAAAATCCAGGTAAGGCCACAAAGAAAAATGTACCCTGGGATAAGGAATGGAAATAACTGCGGTTTCCTTGAGCTCTCAGAGGTTTGATGCTTTGCTTGCCTTTGTAAAGTCAGATTGTCTTTTTCTGCATAAAGCCCATGAAGATTAACCGGTTAATTGGTTTTATGGTGCAGTATTGCAGTTCTTTTATGAGGGTGTAGAAACTTACCTACGAATGTTTCTTCTACAGTGAATGTTGAATATGAAACAACAAATAAGGTGTGTCAAATTGCTTTACAAATTAGTTGGTGTTGTATTATCTATAATTGTAGGTAGAGCTGTGGTGCTGTAACTGTAACCCCCGCCCCAGGGATTGAAAAAAAAAATGACCAAAGTAAACTCTAGGAAAAGCATACCTCATGAGGAATGATGAAATTACTTCTCCTCATCTGTGGTGAACTACAGGGATAGATACAAAGCAGACAGCACACTTCTGGCTGTTTCTAGGTAAACTCACATCAAATTTTAAAATGGCCTCATTGGTCACATGCATCTAAAAACAGGAAAAGAGTTTATGCAAGTGGCAGATATCCTGTTGTGAGTCAGTCTTGCCTTTGTCAGTCAGGGCGTCCACTTGAGTGTGGAAAAGAGATACAGAAAATTGAGCATCTCTTGAGGAACTTAAGTTAAATTGGAGCATAACTAAGACGCTTGTGCTGATAAAAAGAACAAACTAGTATGTGTAGTCTTCAGGGAGGGGTGATTTTTTTTTTTTTACATCTTTTTTGGAGTATAATTGCTTTACAATGGCGTGTGAGTTTCTGCTTCATAACAGAGTGAATCAGTTATACATATACATATGTTCCCATATCTCTTCCCTCTTGCGTCTCCCTCCCTCCCACCCTCCCTATCCCAACCCTCCAGGCGGTCACAAAGCACTGAGCTGATCAGGGAGGGGTGATTTCTATCCAAGGGCTAGGATGTCATCTTTGCATCTTCCAACGAAGTTTGTCTCTGACATTGCTTTGGGAGGGTGATTTTAGTCATGTGCATGGATTTGTAGAACCAATAAAGCTAGTTTTGCAACTTTATGTGGGTTTTTTTCTTCTGCTCATATTCTACGAGTTGAACCCATTTCATGTGGGCCTTCCGCTTTAACTTCTTGGCATCCATTCATTGATATAGTCTCATGTTTTTGTATTGAGTTTGATCTTGTTCTTGCCTGCCTGTTGTTTCAGTGATTAAATGATTATTAAAGCTGTGAGGGCTTCCCTGGTGGCACGGTGGTTGAGAGTCTGCCTGCTAGTGCAGCTTGAACACGGGTTCGAGCCCTGGTCTGGGAGGATCCCACATGCCGCGGAGCAACTGGGTCCGTGAGCCACAACTGCTGAGCCTGCGCGTCTGGAGCCTGTGCTCCGCAACAGGAGAGGCCGCGGTAGTGGGAGGCCCGCGCACCGCGATGAGGGGTGGCCCCCTCTTGCCGCAACTGGAGAAGGCCCACAGAGGCGAAGACCCAACACAGCCAAAAATAAATAAATAAACAAATGTGGGGTTAAAAAAAAAAAGCTGTGAGTCCTTGACTAATTCATCATCTTGGAGGGTTTTGTATTCTGGCCTTTATTCTCCAGCACTCTGGAATTTCTTCCTTCGTTTCTTTCTTTCTTTTTCTTTCTTTTTGGGTAGCCAGTGTGTGGAATAATGCGGTGACCAAGTATTGAGTCTGATTACATTCTTATTAGGGAGGGAAAAATCTCTGTTTCGGCACTGGGACACTAAAATTAATGCCCTTGCCTTGTTTTCTTTGGGAGTTTGCAGTTACACCACAGTGAAACAGCCTTAAGGCAGCCAAGCAAATTGCAAAAGACCAACATCCTAGGCTCTCCTAGGTAGCAGTACATCCTTGGGAGGTAGTTCTGTTTCCTTGGAGCATCGGTTTCATTATGTCATCTGTTAAAAAAAAAAAGCGGGGGTGGGAGTAATACTTCACATTTACTTCACAGGTTGTTGTTAGGATGAACAAGGTAATTTTTGTGAAAACTTTGAGAAACTCCAAACACTGTTCAAGTAATAGGCGGTATTATAGGTCAGAACATCTTTATAAAGAGGACTCTCAATAAATATCTAAAGCCCCTTAGATAGGGCCTGGGATGGACTGGCTTTATGCTGAATTATGCTTTTCAAGGAGATATATTATTCAACAAGATTAGAGGTGTAAGAAGTAATTATACTTCACAATTAACTTGAGCTTCTTATCTATGGGAAGCCCTTGGTATATATTATTGTATATGTTTTATAATTGTGTACCACAGTGGTTCTCAAGCTTTTTGTCTTCAGGACCCCTTTGCCCTCTTAAAATTATTAAGAACCCAAAGAGCCTTTGTTTGTACAGCTTATATCTATTGATATTTGCTGTACTAGGAATTAAAACAAAAAAATTTAATATATATTTATTAAATCATTACAATTAGCAATAATAATTCCGTTACCTGTTAACATAATAGTTTGTATAAAATAACTATACTTTTCAAAGCAAAAAAATTGGTGAGAAGATTGGCATTATTTTAATTTTTGCAACTCTGGCTTAATAGAAGACAGCTGGATTTTCATATCTGCTTTTGCATTCAGTCTCTTGAGATATCACACATCATGTAGCTTCTGGAAAACTCCACTGCATGCTGGTGAGAGAATGAGGGTAAAGAATAAAAGTAACATCAGTGTTATTTATGAAAATAGTTTGAGCTCATGTACCCCATGCAGGGGTTTTGGAAACTCTCAGGGCCTCAGGATCACACTTTGAGAACCCACTTGTATACAATGATAGTAACAGTTAAGGACACCTGCTCTGATCAAAATAGCTTTAAAATATTAAAGAGTTCCTTAAGGCCTTAAAACTAGCAACATTTATGTCTGTGTGGAGACTTACAGAGTTTATAAAATGTATTAGCTGGGACCATGGGGTCCAGTAGTCAGTCCCTTGCTCTCAGAAAAGTTACAGTCTAATCTAGTTGGGGAGAGATAGGAAACTAACTGGTTAGAAGATTAATCCATGTTGTGGTTTAAGGTAAATGTTGAAAATAGCAGTCTCCTAATGAGGTAAAAGTTGATTTATGTCTAATTTTGCTAAAGGCATTCTCGTATTTATTTATTTATTTATGGCTACGTTGGGTCTTCGTTGCTGCACGCGGGCTTTCTCTAGTTGCAGTGAGCGGGGGCTTCTCTTGTTGCGGAGCACGGACTCTAGGCGCGTGGGCTTCAGTAGTTGTGGCGCGTGGGCTCAGTAGTTGTGGCTCGTAGGCTTTAGAGCGCAGGCTCAGTAGTTGTGGCACACAGGCTTAGTTGCTCCGCAGCATGTGGGATCTTCCCAGACCAGGGATTGAACCTGTGTCCCCTGCATTGGCAGGCGGAATTTTTTTTTTTTTTTTTGCGGTATGCGGGCCTCTTACTGTTGTGGCCTCTCCCGCTGCGGAGCACAGGCTCCTGATGCACAGGCTCAGCGGCCATGGCTCACGGGCCTAGCCGCTCCGCGGCATGTGGGATCTTCCCAGACCGGGGCATGAACCCGTGTCCCCTGCATCGGCAGGCGGACTCTCAACCACTGCGCCACCAGGAAAGTCCCTAGGCATTCTCATTTTAAATGAAAAAATTTTAAATAAAAGAAACTAGGACATTCTGTCAAGGTTTTTGTTAAGTGCACATATCAGAGGTTATTTTCAGAAGCTGGAGGCTTGGGCATTTCATATTTATGTGGGTAAAAGAGTTAAACCAGTGGCAAAATACTGAGGAGAAAACCCAAATTGTTTAGAAGGATGCCCTAAACACAACTGTTTTAATAACTAAGGAAAGCCAAAGACTTCAAGCGTTTGGGTTAAGTAGCCGGTTAAATTGGAGATATTTTAATAGCATAGGCATGAGAATTTTTCCGTGATTAATTCTTCAAAGAGTTGAGAAGGCCTCTCTTTTTAAAAATAATTAATTAATTAATTTTTGGCTGCATTTGGTCTTCGTTGCTGCATGCGGGCTTTCTCTAGTTTCTGCGAGCAGGGGCTACTCTTTGTTGCGGCCCGCGGGTTTCTCATTGCTGTGGCTTCTCTTGCTTGCAGAGCACAGGCTCTAGGCACAGGGGCTTCAGTAGTTGTGGCTCTCAGGGAAGTCCGAGAAGGCTTCTTAAAGTTTCTAGTACATGCTTGCCCTCACGTTACCTAAGGAAAGTAAGTGTAGGGACTTCCCTGGTGGCGCAGTGGTTAAGAATCCACCTGCCAATGCAGGGGACACGGGTTCGAGCCCTAGTCCGGGAAGATCCCACATGCCGCAGAGCAACTAAGCCCTTGCGCCACAACTAATGAGCCTGCGCTCTAGAGCCTGCGAGCCACAACTACTGAGCTCACGCGCCAAGAGCTTGTGCTCCACAACGAGAAGCCACTGCAATGAGAAGCCCGTGCACCGCAACGAAGAGTAGCCCCTGCTCCCTGCAACTAGAGAAAGCCCGCGTGCAGCAACGAAGACCCAACGCAGCCAAAAATAAATAAATAAATACATTTATTTTAAAAAAAGAAAAGTAAGTGTAGATTAAGTAAATGTTTTGTAGTTTGGGGTGGATATTGGAGAGAAAACCTTTTTTGAAGATCCATTTAGTAGGATGGTGTTCTGATTATTGATTCCTTGTCATTGGTAATAAATCTGTAGTTTGTGATAAAGCTTGCGATAAAGGTGAGAAATCCCGTTGATGGGATGATGAGTTATTTTGTATCGTATTTCTCTCACAACCTGAATCTAAAGAAGACTCTTGTAAGCCCAGTAGACTAAATTTTCTAGGTAGGACCAGTCATTTGTTCATCATAAGGTCAAATGCGTTTACTGCATTTTAGTAATAACTCTGTATGAAATATTTATTAAGTGCCTAGAGTGTAATAAGACACTCAGTAAATATTTGCTTAATGAATGAAGGAACTTTCTTCCACTTGGATGGTGGCTGGAATGGCCTTAAACTTTATGTTTAAAATAAATGGAAAGTAAGTGAGCTTCTCCCCAGAATGCTTTCACCAGTCCTCACTTCCAGCTTTTAGTCTGTAAAGTAAACTTTGACTGGATTGTGAGCAACTGACCATCTGCAATGTTGTTACCACAACGAATTTGTATTCGTTTGACATTCTGTGTTTATAGGTGGGCAGGTGGCCATTTTTAGTAGTAAATGTGGATGGGGCAGTTAAAAGTCAATGGACAGTTGATACTTTTTTCACATTAATTTTGAAGATTAACATTTGATTTTTATATGCTTTTCTGAAGAATTTAAACTTTTTTAAAAATAATATTTGTACGCTTAAGTCAAATGTAATTGTTTTTCTGGCAGTATCCACCCCCAGTCCCAGCCCTCAGAACCTTAAAGCAGCCTAAGCATATTTCCAAAGTCTCTGAATAATTGGTAGTACATGTGAAGGACCTGGAATTTAGAATGTGCTCCATGTGTTTGTTTGAAGAGGCTGCAGTCTAGGGATTCAGCCTAACATTTTGCTGTTGTGAAGAAGTTTTGACACATGGATCAAAAGTTATTTTCTGATGGTATTCTTAGTAGTATACAAAGACTATCCTTCTTGGCCTAAGCAGGAGAGAGGATGGGATTGATGGGAGAATTTGAACTCTTTGTTTCTGTTTCTTGTTATTCATTTATCCTCAAAATAGCTCATTCTCATCATTCTTTGCTTTTACAGCATTAGCCTTAGGCTCTTATACCATCCTACTTTTTCCTCTTTGAAATTTATGCAATTTCCTTCTTTACTGGAATATAATAGATTAATTTTGGATCCTTTAAACTCAATTTGGTAATACTTATGTTTTTCTAGTGTTTGTAGCTCAGTAAGCAGAACAGTGAGTAATTTAGTTTGTAGCTCATTGAGTAATTTAAATTCCTGTTTTAAAATTTAATTGAGTCCCTCTTCCATCAGGGAGTAATTTACAAATATCAGTGCATTTCCCCCAACCTACTTTGTTTTTTCTTTTTGAGCTATTTCCCCTTTCTTGAGCCGTATTATATATTTTCCTTCTTTGAAAACAAAAATTCGTGTCCAGCCTGTGGGTTTCGTGTTCAACCTAGGTATCCATATAGACTTGGGTAGTAGTTTATTAATGTTTGAAGTGGAAAATATATACTGTTTAATGTACCTTAGTGTTTTATGTTTATTCATAGCGCCTTTAAACGTGAGAGCAACTGCATTCTAGGTGTTTTAATAGAGCTTTCCTGGACAGATGGCTTAGGAGGAAGTACTTAGATTCGCAGCAGGGGCTAGTACTTTTTGGAGCGTTTATTTGTGATGAAGCTTACCTTGATTGACAGCTTAGAATGCTGAGAATACCATTAACAACAGGAACAGCTTGTTCATCTTACCTAGAATTGTTTTGTGCCAAGACCTCTCGAGATGCTCTGTGATTTGTTAGCAGTCTGTTTGAGAATGTAGGTAAGAGTAGGTATCTTTCACAATGAAAGGAAATTTACCTAAAAATTGTTCATTGCAGTTGTATCCTGAGATCTTTCCGATTGTTGAATGATCTTTGGCTTAGAAATTTGTAAACAGAGATCATCTTTTAACTGCTGTGAGTCTGCAGATGTTAGTATATATAGTAATTCCAGATGTTTTCTCATCTATGAGTTTTACTCAGTAGGAGGAGAGCTGAGAACAACATAAAGTAACTTCAAAGCAGTTGGCTAGCATTTAATCCTGACTAATTTAATTAACTACCCATCCTTGTAGTTTTTCCTGTTTCATAGATTGTGAAACAAACAAAGATTAACAGAGTTGCTCAAGATGCTTGGGGGCATTAGAGATAGCCCAAAGTTTAAAATACCATTCAAACCATACTTCTGGCTTGCCTTTGTAAAAACAGGGTCTTTATTTTGTCATCTAGTCACTTACTGCTTGATAAGTTAAAGGATTATAGATAGTTGGAAACATACTCTGAATAATTCCTTTGAAGATTTTTGATGTGAAAGTACATTTTAAATTCTACCTTTTGAAAATAATTTTAGATTTCTGTATTTTTTTTTTTTTTTTTTTTTTTTGCGGTAGTCAGACCTCTCACTGTTGTGGCCTCTCCCGTTGCGGAGCACAGGCTCCAGACGCACAGGCTCAGCGGCCATGGCTCACGGGCCTATCGCACTCTGCGGCATGTGAGATCCTCCTGGACCAGGGCACGAACCCGTGTCCCCTGCATCGGCAGGCGGACTCTCTCAACCACTGTGCCACCAGGGAAGCCCTAGATTTCTGTATTTGATTAGCCCTTCCTCCCCCTGTTTATTGATTAAAGTGCCACCAAGTTGGAACTAGATTGTTAGTACAGTTGGAAGAACACTGTTTTTGAACGTCTGAATTTCGGTTCAGGTCTAATTTTTTTGTAGGCTGAAATTCACATTACTTTAGTTCAGATATCATGAGTCAGCCTTCTCACCATAGCTATGGATAAAATGCAGTTAGCTTTCGGTTATTACATAAATGTGCTTCGCTCTCGAAGTTGCCCCCTCCCATTTTTTCATTTTGTTTCTGCTGGAGGAGATTCTTTTTGGAGGTGGGTTTGTTGTGGGGTGGGAGAGGGAGAGAATTCTTAAGAAAGGGAACTTTGCTTTTGCCTCTGGTAGCTCAGAGGTTATTTGAATCTTTGCTTTTAGGCAGGGTACTTTGTTGATTCCATCTAGTTATATTCTAAGATTTTTCCAATTATATTTCTTGTAAAAGTTAATTATAGTTTTTAGACTGCAGGGCTTAAAACAGATTTCCCTCCCTTCTTCCCCCCCCCTTCTTAAGACATACTGAAAATTAGGTATATATGTGTGCTATTTACAGATACATAAAATGCAGATAAGCTTAAGATGGCAGTTTCAGATTTTGAAAACTGTTGTTGAACTTAAACTTGGACATTGGAAAATGAAGTTTGTAGTTGTCTTTGTGTTTATCTAAATACTTCACCATTAATCGATGCTAGCTAATTAGATTTTATAAGACTCTTTGAGGAGGGAATTGAGAGTTTATTTTGAATATGAACCAGCTTGTGTCTTTGAAAAGATACTATAACCAACTGGAGTTTTTCTGGAGACTTTGTACTTTAGGATTGAATAGCTCTATCAGTGGGCTGTTTTCCATTTTGAGTAGATGTTCTTTCCTGATATTTTTTTCTTTGTTCTAGCTGGGTTTAAGGCAGCCTTGTAGAAATCTGCTTGCCTGTCTATCCTTGACCTGCCCTGAAGACTCTGAATTTTATGGACTGTTCTTATACTATTTTCATCACCAGGAAGAGCAGGCTAGTGATGAACTGTCGTGTTCTTGCGGGTTTAATTTAACTGATTGTAGGGTAGTACACTTGTTGATTTAGCTTCTTTAAATCTTTGTCCTTACTGACCACACTCAGGTTTTCTTTTTTAAATAATAGATTATTGTCCATTCCTTTGTCTTGAACATTTGTTGTACAATATTGGGATGGTAGGACTTTGGTCCAAGTTTGTAAAGATCCTGCTGAAATTTCTAGGGAGCAAGTTTTTTTTTTGGTGATGGAATGTTTCCTTGGGATAATTGATAGTTAACATGTTAGAGATATATTCTAATATAATATTTTTGAAAAATAACTTCTATATATAACTTAGACACTCTGGGGCCGCCATTTATATTATTGATTGAGTGATTTGTAAATTTTAGTGTCACACAGTAAAATTGAGATTAACTCTAGTTTCCATTTGAATTATTTTGAATGTTAATTGTGAGCTGTATTAACATTGGAGAAATTGTTTGCAACAACTGGCTCAAGCTTCACCTTATGTGTATGAAGTAGCTTCCAAAGCTCAACGTTCATGCTGTGAGAATTTAATTCTAATTTAATTTAACTGCATCGGTTTCATTTCAGTTATTTCAGGTGTTTTGTTTGTGTATAGTCTTTTTAGAAACTCATTTTAAAAATATTTTTCAGGCTTTTTTTCTTTGAATAATTAATAGAGATTTTTGCGGAAATATGGGTCCGATTTTAAAATTGTACCTATTGGTTGTAAAAAATTTCCAACTCTTGGTTTGTGTTAAATAATTAGAGCAGCTGTCGGAGTTTACAGATTCCTATTTTCTGTAATCTTGGGTATCTAGCCCTTTAAGCAGAGTATAAGTATGTGCCCAGTTTGCTTTTTCTTTCCATTTCTTCCTAAAAAGTCCTGTTGATTTTAAAAGAACAGTTTCGCAGCACACCAGTAAATACAACTGTTGTAATTTCACACACCCCCATCCCCAACTTTGTGCTTTAGTGCTAACCTATATTATATACCATAAAAACTAGGAAAAGAATTGTACAGTGCAGATATTAGACCTCCGCTCTGAGTAAAGTCTTTGATAATAAGAGGTCCCTTAACCTCTTAATTGTTTCATTTATTTATGGGAGGGAGTGCTTCCTATAAAATATATATATGCATCTTTTCTTATCTTGCATACACTTTTGTTTTGAAATAATAGTTGTGTGGTGTCTACATTTATGACTTGATTCATTTCTTTTGAAAATCTCTCTACTGTTTAACCATGGATTTGCTTATCAGGTTGCTGGCAAAGGCGTGGAATTGCATCAGATCTTGCTATATTAAATAAATGGAATATTGGATGCCAGAATTTTTCTTAAGTGATTCATGGCTTTTGTGTTCATTCTGTGTACAGTCAACTTCGTAAGGAAAGTTATTTTTGAAACAATATAAACCCCGGATAATTTTTCTGTAGTTATTTGTGTCTGGTCTTCCAAAGGCAAAAGTGGCCCATTTTGACTCTGATTTAATAATCTTCTTTGACTTCAGCAGTTCTAATCCTTCTCCCCACTACCCTTTCCTCTCATTTGGAGGTAGGGGCACAGTTTCAGTATTTAGCTGAAGACTGTAGAATAGGTAAAGCATAATAGCATCATTAGGTGTTTTTCACCGAAGTAGGTCTGAACAAGTCTGGGTTTGTGACAGAATGAATAATAAAAAAATGTATTCAGTACATTACAGTTTTAGAGAATATGTAGTTTCACATACATTATTTCCATATGCTGTTTTCATTTGACATTGAAAACTGATTTCAGAAATGCATTTTAAAATACAGTGAAATGCTTTAGCCAGTGAGGGGACCAGTCTTAGGATCAGAATTTGCCTCTGTGTAGGAAATCAGCAGGACCAGATGCCCTCTCTTTTCTGGCTCTGTAGGTATCTGGATCTGTTAACATAGATGATAAATTTTGGCCAGCTTTGAAATTACATTCTCTAGTAGAGGACACGTACCATTAGCTCTGCAAATTAGCCTTGTAGTATACAGGGAATTCAGTAGGTGCCTGGCCCCAAATGATAAAGTGCTATTGTAATTTTTATTTCATGTAATAGATTATAGGCATTTTTTTTAAAGATTTAAAAAAATGGTTTAGGCAACTTCATGAATTGATATGACTGTTATATCAATTTACCTTTTAAAGATTAATTCATGTTTTCAAAAAGTAATACGTGTACAGTTAAGTCGTACAGTGTAGTATCAAAAGGGTTAAAGTAGAGCAGCAGCCTCCCTCCCCTCTCCTCTCAGCCCTTCTGTCCACAGACCACCACTTGCAGCTCTGTTTAGCTTTCTCTGTCATGTTTACCTACATACTTCTAAGTAATACACTGTTATTTCTTAATTTATCCATTTTAGGTATCATCTCTTGATATCTTGCTATGGTAAATGAGGACATTAGTGTTTGCATTACCCTCCCCTCTGCCCCTCTCTCCATTTCTCAATATAACTAGACTACAGATTTTGATTAATATGGTGATTACTTTTTTTCTTGTCTGGCATTTTATTTTTCTTTGAGTTAATAATTGCCTTTTTTAAAAAAAATTGCTTACTTTGCCTTCTGTACATTTTCTCCCAAATGTAACCTATAAATCTATTAAATGTCTATGAATATTATTTTCCAAGCACTTAAACACATAATGTCTTAGTATTATTTTTTCCTGAAGTTTTCCTTCCCAGAGCTCTCTCGCTCCCATCTGAACTGACTGTTCTCTAGCCCTACTCGACAGTTTTTATCCTGTGATTCCCTTGCTATTCTTTTGTATTAGATCTCTCATTTCCTGGATCCCAGGTCTTTCTCTTCCTTGGTTTATTAGACCATTTTGCTGGGGTACATCATCTAGCTCCCGTCTCAGGAGAGGCAAATTTTTGATCCCATGCAAGTCAGACACTTTTATTCTACCTTTATACTTGACTGCTTGGGTGACTATAGACTGTTAGAAAAGATTTTTCTCTTAGAATTTTGAAAGCAGTATTCCTTTGTTTTTAGGCTTCCAGTGTTGTTGAGAAACCTGATGCCTTTTTGATTACTGTTCCTTCATATATATCTTTATGTTCTTTCTCCTGGAAGCTTTTAGGATATTCCTTTTATCCTTGGTGTCCTGGAATTTCAGAATGATGTGTCTTGGCATGGTTAGTTTTTTTTTTTTTTTCTAGTGATGGGTACTCAGGGAACTTTTTTTTTTTTCCACACACACACTGTATTTTATTTTTACATGAGATAAATAGACTGACACCAAGCATTGTGAATGGATGAGCACAACAAAAGCAACAATGATTGCAATTGGTACTCAGGGGACTTTTCAATCTAAACATTTGAGAGTACACTCATCCTCCCATACTTAAATCTCCTAGTTTGTACTTTTTTCTTTGTACAATTCCTATTAATTGAATGTTGAGCACTGTGGGTAGAACCTGTAATTTTCTTATCTTTTTGTTTCTTTGCCTTTTGGTTCTAGTTCCTGAGGTATTCCCTAGGTGTTTTTTTTTTTTCCCTTCCACGCTTCTATTGAATTTTGTTAATATTTTTAATTTTCAAGAGCTTTTTCTCATTTTTCTGACCATTGCTTTTTCATACATCCTGTTGCTCTTTGTTGTTTTATAGTATCTTCTCTCTTTACTCCTGGATTTTAGAGTTTGTTTGTTTTGAGGTTTTTCTGTGCTCCCTGCATTGTTTCTGTTCCTCTGAGTTCCTCTTTTTCTTTTCAAAATGATTCTCTCAGACTAGAGGTTTTCTTCAAGGATCTTGTTTTATCTTTGTCTATATTTTCATGTGAGAGTGAGGCACTAAAAAGCTCTGTAAGTGAGCGAGGCTTGTCTGTAGTGGGCTTCACTGTAAGGTTGTGGGCAGGCCACCTTCTTCTTCTTCTTCTTCTACATCAGGATGTAGTAAGTTCCATGAGTCTGTTGTTGCTTGCAGCCCTTGACCCCTTGCTCTCAGTGCCACCCTTACCTTTGCTGTCTGCTGTGCCCAGTGTCCCTGAGCCCAGAGCTGCCTCCTGTGTGCACTCTTCTCTGCTGGCACTTAGGCTGCAGCTTCCTTCATGCTACTAAGATCAGTACTGCTCCTCCAGCTTCTTCCTGACTCCCAAAAATGTGTTGAAATGTGCTTGTCTCAAATGATCTTTGTGAGTTCATGTCGATTTAATTTCTTTATTGTCATTTTAGTGAGATGTTAGGATGGAGAGGAGGTAAGAGAGAAATTGGTCTGCTATGCTTAATTTGGTGTTTATTTTTAAATGAGATATTTAAAATCCAGCTTTTAGGGCAAAACAGTGCTTTGCCCCATCAGAAGTGGATCTTATTAGTCATCGTCCAGAGAGTTAAATCACTAAAACTGAAATTTTGCAGTACTGTTCTTGAGTAAAAGTTCAAACTCAGATTTACCTTCCCTAATGAACAGAGCAAAATATTGTCGCTATTACCTGAGTCAGCAGAGAGAGCAGATAAGCCTGGGGGTTTGACTCTGCTTGGGAAGCCAAATACAAGCCCGAGTTTGGATATGTAAAAGAAACATTGAAAGAAAAAGTTGTAAGGTCACTTGGACCACTGCAATTAATATCTTGTAATACTATTACTGGATTAATTTATCATCCATCAAGAAAGGGAAGTTACTGCCAGGTTTATAGTACTGTTTGGCTCTGCACAATGGTAATTTAACCTTTTCCCTTGTGTTTTAGTAATTTAAAAAAATGTTCTTAATTGGAAGTAAAGAATAAAATTTCTTTAATCTCAGAAAGCCTTTTTATTTTGATGTAATTTCACACTTAAAGAAACATTGCTGGGCTTCCCTGGTGGTGCAGTGGTTGGGAGTCCGCCTGCTGATGCAGGGGACATGGGTTCGTGCCCCGGTCCGGGAAGATCCCACATGCCGCGGAGCGGCTGGGCCCATGAGCCATGGCCACTGAGCCTGTGCGTCCGGAGCCTGTGCTCCGCAACGGGAGGGGCCCCAACAGTGAGAGGCCCTGCTACAGAAATTCCCATGAACTCTTTACCTAGATTCATCAGTTGTTAACATTTTGCTACATTTGTGTTACACCTTTGAACCTTCTTTTTATGCACTTCCCCCCCCTCCCTGCCACCGAGTAATTTGCAGACCTAATAATGCTCCTTCATCCAGAAATACTTTATTTTTTTTTTTCCCCAAGCACAAAGACTTTCTTTTCACTAAGCACAGGGTATTGGTCAAAATCAGGACATTTAATAACTGAGATAATAGTATTATCGAATGCACATTCCATTCTTAGATTTCTCCAGTTGTCCCAATAATGTCCTTCATATAATGTAGCTATTTCCCTTTTCTGCCCCCCACATCTAATCCAGGATCATGCATTTCACTTAGTTGTGATAACTCTATAGTCTCCTTCAGTCTGGAACAGTTCCTTATCCTGTCTTTGTCTTTCACATCTTGGTATTTTTGAAGAAAACAGGCTAATTATAGAGTGTACTTCAGTTTGAGTTTTTCTGTTGTTTCCTTATGATTAGATTCAGGCTGTGCATTGTTTTTGTAGGAACACTGCAGAAGCAATGTGTATTCTCAGGGCATCAAGAGGTATATGAGGTTGGTTTGTCTCATTTTGGTGATGTTAACTTTGATTATTAAGGTGATATTTGCAAGGTTATTTACTGTAAAGTTACTATTTTCCCTTTGTTATTAATTTGTAGGAGATGCTTTGAGATTTTATGTATAGATGTCTTATTCCTCATCAAACTTTCATCTAGTAATTTAGCATCCATTGATGATTCTTGACTGAATCAGTTATTACTAGGATGGTTGCAAGATGTTGATTTTCTGACTTATTTCTTCTAAGTATATACAGGGAAGAGCTTTCCTTTCTCACCCACTTGTTTATTCATTTATTTTATTAACATGGACTCATAGATTTTTATTTTATTTTGTGACATTCTGTTATTTATTTTGAAGCTCAAATTGTCTTAGATTTGGCTAGTGGGAGCCTCCTTAGGCCATAATTTTGACATGCCCCTATTGTTCTTGGAGCCCTTTCTTACTTTCTGGCATGGCAAGGTGCTCCAGGCTCATCTTGTACTCAGCCTGCCCCAGTCCTGGAATCAGCCATTTCTCCAAGTAGCCATCATTCCCTTTAGTGGGGAATAAGGTTTATAAACTAAGATCTCTCAGCAAATAGGAGCTAAGAAATATAAATATATATAAATAAATAAACATGTCTATATTTGTGTGTGTGTGTGTGTGTAACCATGAGTCCATTTTGATACCTTTAATTCCAGTTCACTACAGATCTAGTCTTGCCCTCTCTGTATTTGTAATGCCCTTCTCTAACAGAGAGAATCTGGTTCCCATTATCTCAGCATATGTACTTGTTTGCCCCATGCCATAATCAGAGAAAGTGGTTCTAAACTGCTAACCCATAACATTGCAAAGAAAACTCCTTATAACTAGAATTCACTATTTGTTTACAGTTTCTTTTTGTATACTCACAAAATATGAAGTGTTATGTTCAAAAGTTGTTTGGGTTATTTCCTTCCCTTTCCTTCCGTCTTTTAATACACTGATTTATTTGATTTACAGTTAGCTTCGTTTGTTTCAGTTTGATTTCCATTTTAGTTTTTTTTTTTTTTTTTGCGGTACGCGGGCCTCTCTCTGCTGTGGCCTCTCCCGTCACGGAGCGCAGGCTCCGGACGCGCAGGCTCAGCGGCCATGGCTCACAGGCTCAGCCGCTCCGCGGCATGTGGGATCCTCCCGGACCAGGGCACGAACCCGCCTCCCCTGCATCGGCAGGCGGACTCTCAACCACTGCGCCACCAGGGAAGCCCTCCATTTTAGATTTTTTTCCACCTCATCCTTGCTGATTTTATTTTACTTTTTGAGTATATAAAACATGAGTATCGTTCCAAAAGTTAAAGCCATACCAAGAAATGTTACTACCTAACCCTTCTACTCATTCCTATCCACCCCATGTAGACAACCAATTATTTTTATCTATCCTTCCTGTTTCTTTTTATAAAAAAAAAAGCAGGTACATGAGTATTTTCTTATTTTCGCTCACAAAAGGTAGCAAACTAAGTATACTCTTTTGGAATTTGCTGCTTTCATTTAATAGTGTGTTCTGGATATCACTCCATGTTTGTAGAAATTTTACTTATTATTATTTTTAACAGCTTCATAGTACTCCATTTGTGATGTGTCACAGTGAATTCAAACATTCTCCTAACTTTGGGCATTTAGGTTGTTTCCAGTATTTTGCAGTTTCAGATAATGCTGCAACTAACAGCCTTGTACAAATATATTTTTGTATTATTGGGTATCTTCAGGGAAGATTAAAAGTTTTAACGTTTTCATCATGTGAGCAATAATGTGTAAGTGATTTTATAATAATACTTCAGACTATTTGTCTGCCTGCTCTTATCTTCCCATCTACCGTGATCTTACAAATACGTTCAAGGCTGTGGAAGTGAAATACTTTATTGTAATTATATTTCTGTCTGGGAAACCTTGAAATCAGAGAGCTGGAAGTGGCCTTGGAAACATTTTTAGTCTACCGAGTTCAGGTTCATTTTAAGCAGTTGACTTTTCCTTTTACATACTCGTCAATGCTGTTTTGCCACCTAAGTACTCAGACCCAGCTGTTGTAGTAGTTTTCTCTTCTAATTTAATTCATGTTAGATTCCTGTGTCATACTGTTAACTGGCTGCTCCCTTGGGTTATAGAATGGCAGTAGGATAAGACGGTTATACATAGGATAGAAATAAGGATTTGGGCATCAAAAGACGGTTATACATAGGATACAAATAAGGATTTAGGCATCCATTTTCTCCTACGGGTCTCAGCGCATTAGTGAGTAGTATAAACTCAGAGGAGCATCTTGGATTCCTAGATAATGCAGCTGGTTGATGACTTCCAGTCTTTTGTTCCAACAAGTGGGCATTGGAGTAGAAGGGCGACCTCCTCCTGCATTGCTAGATAACCAGGTAAAAAGATTGACCACATAGCTTTCCATCAGAAGGGCCATAAAAGGATTACATATGTATTGAGATAACAGATCCCCTCAGCCTAAGGGTGACTGGAGCCTCCAAACAGATCACTTCTGGCCCTTCGGTGACTCTTCAGTTTATGTGCATGCACCATACAGATGTTATCATTTTCCATGCATGTCTTGACGTGAAAAAGATTAGGAAAGTTGGCTAGAGCAGTCTCAAGATTAGCCTCTGAGAGCCAAGGATGGTGCCCCTTAAAGAGAGCCAGGTAATCCTTATTTATCTTGGATAAAGAAGAATTGAATTATTTAGAGTAGAATACGGGAATAGTGGTTTTGAGATTTTTGAAGGTCGTTTTTTACAATATAGGACAACATTAGGAGTGATGTTTTGCTCAAGAATTAGGTTGTCTTATGGTAATGACAGCACACCTGGATTTAAACTATTAATGGGATACAGAAAGAGCCAGTCCAAAGGATGATTGCAGCTTAGTTGATGACAGACTGCAATGTTCTTACTGTCTTACTGCCCCTGTTGCAGAGGGGATAGTCTAGTCTTTGGATAGTTTTTGATTCCTATGGAGTAGAACCTCTCAAAGGGTCTCATCCTCACTTCTACTAAACAATGTCAGCCATTCCCACGAGTCGTTTGACAGGGGTGAACGGTAGATGCTGTATCGCTGATACCCCTCCTTCTACAAGTAGTGTTCTGATTATCTATTGCTGCCTAACAAACTATCTTACATCTTAGTGACTTAAAACAACCATTTTATTTTTCTTGTCATCTTGTGGGTCAGGAATTCAGGAGGAGCTTGGCTGGGGCTGCCTCAGCTGGCGTACCTGAAGCTGGAGCATCCACTTCCATGATGGCTTCTTAAGTCACCTGTCTTGTGCCTCTGCTCCTGCTCTGTTCCTGTCCCTCCCCACGCCCCCATGCCCCATGGTGTCACATTCTGCAAGGTCTCTCTGTCGTTTGGGTTTCTCACAGTGTGTTGGTCTCAGGGTGATTAGGCTTCTCGCGTGGTGGCTGGCTTCCCCAAGAGCAAGCAAGAAAGAGAAGCAGCTGTCAATTTCTTAAAACTCAGACCTGCAAATTGGCACGCGGTCACTTCTGCCATTTTCAGTTAGTCAAGGCACTGCAGAGCCTGCCCAGATTCAAGGAAAGAGGACATAGACCTGCCTCTCAATGGGAGGAGTGGTCATCTTTAATCTATCATAGGGCCGTTAAGCAGAAAGGAGAGAATGGTTGTGAGAAATACTGAACTGTGACTTTATCAGAAAACTGATCAGAAATTTACTTATGTAATGACTCAGGAGAGATTAACTGACTGCCAGCCTTGAATAAGAATGGGACTGAAGCCAGAGGAGGAAGGTGGGAAAGATTCTCATGGGGCAAAGCGGAAAGGCAACTGAGGTAAGCTTTACTTCATAGCTCATGCTTGGTCTCCTCCTCCTTCAGTATCTGGACCTCCGCTCAGTCTCCTGAGCTCTGCATGGGCTCACGTCTTTAGCCCTGGGCGCTGCCTGTTGCTTTGTATGAGAATTCTCCTGTTGCCCTGCTCCCTGGGAACCCAGCGTGCACTCCCAGAATGAGCCGCAGTGCCGGGGGTGGGAGGTGGCGGTATGGGAACACAGGCAGTGATTTTGGCTACGCTCAGGCTGCTCTGGCACCTCTGGCGGTTGCTTAATATCGCTGGATTTCTTCTTTTCTGGACTACGTGAAGGCTCAGTTCCTGCTTTCTTTATGTGACTTTACCACTCTTTTTCCCCCGGTGATTTCAGAGGATTCAAGTTGAAGATACAAGAGGCTTCAGAACTTTTAGCATAGAATAGGCTCATGAGTATGTGGTTCAAAGAGCATTTATGGTATAAAGAAGATTATACGCCTTGTTCTAAGAATGTATCAGTTGGAGGGTAAGCTGGGTTAGTCCTGGAGTATATTTCTACTTGTATATGTACAGGAATATTTATAGAATTTTTATGATAATTCTGCCCTATCCTCCAATTTCGAGAGGAATAACACTTTTACTATTGATACTTCTATGGAGTGTGTGTGTGTGTGTGTGTGTGTGTGTGTGTGTGTTTTGAATAACAGCTGCAAATATTTTTCATTGATCATATGTTTACACACCCGTAGAGTTGTAATCTAGGATTTTGGTGTCACTTATCACTTATGCTTAATAATTTAGAATAAGTTTATTTCATTAGGACAACTTTATATTACCAGTATCTTTAAATTTAAGACATTTAAACTTTATTTTTGTTATAAAAGAAGTAATGCTTTCTGAAAAAATTCAAACAGTATAGTTGAAAGTAGGTCCATGTGGCTCTAATCCCCCATCCCATTCTTTTTACATGACGGTTAACAGTTACTATGTACCCTTCTAGACTTCAAGCAGTTTATATACAGGTATATAACGTATACACAGAAACACATAGTACATAATCTTTCTAAAGCAAAAATGACAACCTTCTGGACTTACTGCTCTGCAACAGTCCACACCTTCAAATACTGAGTTTGAGTTCCAGTTCTGTCACTTAACAAACTTAGCAAGGTATATAACTTCTCTGTGCCTCAGCTTCCTTATCTATAAAACAGGCCAATAATGGTACACATCTCATTGGACTGTAGAGGATTAAATGAAGTAATATTTATAAAGTGGCACAATAAAGTGCAATAGTGCTTGGCACATAGTATGTACTAGATAAATATTAAATAAAGAACTTGCTCTTTGAAAAAACACGTTATGAATATTTTCTTATGGGTTGCTGGTTTTTTAGTGTGGCACTTTAAAAACTGTGTTGTTGGTAGGGGGTGGTATTCTGAGTTTTACTATTGGAGCAGCATGTTTGTCCACAGTGTTTTTTTTTTTAATAAATTTATTTATTTATTTTATTTTTGGCTGTGTTGGGTCTTCGTTGCTGCGCGTGGGCTTTCTCTAGTTGCGGCGAGCAGGGTTACCCTTTGTTGCGGCGCGTGGGCTTCCCACTGCAGTGACTTCTCTTGTTGTGGAGCATGGGCTCTAGGTGCACGGGCTTCAGTAGTTGTGGCTCGTGGGCCCCAGAGCGCAGGCTCAGTAGTTGTGGCGCACAGGCTTAGGTGCTCCACGGCATGTGGGATCTTCCCGGACCGGGGCTTGAACCTGTGTCCCCTGCATTGGCAGGCGGATTCTTAACCACTGCGCCACTAGGAAAGCCCCTGTACCATGGTTTTGAACAGCGATTCCACACACTTTCTGACCTCGCTGTTGCAGTGAGCTGCTGTTACTGACAGGCAATGTGCTGGGAATGTGTTTGCCTCTCAGGAGTTGTGGGAGCAGGAAAGAAAAAGCTGAAGGTTGTTGATTTAGAAAATTATACTACACTAGCAATTAATCTTTTTGTTAAGACAATTAGGAGGAGAGTGGAGTTGGAAGAATTTTATCTATAGGGAATTATATGATTATTTAATCTATTTTTTGCTTTGTGTTCTTTGAATAATTTTATAATTAGAGGGGACATGCTCATCACCTAGTTTTTATTCTACAGTGAAGAAATAGACTCAGAATAGTAGTGATGTTCTCAGTTCTATAGCTAGTAATGATAGGGCCAGGACTAGAATCCTAGTCATTGGATCCTCACCTTTCTGAATTCTTAAGAAGCTCAAGAGCCTCTCTGCCAGTTGAAGCAACTATTGAATAATGGATGCGCTATAAATGGCTTGCCTGTCAGCGCTGAGTGCTTGAACTATTTTGCCTGTAGAGACAGTGACCAAGTTGTATCGTAAGCACTAGTGCATGATGTTTTATAAAAAATTCAGAACTTAAGGAGAATTGTTGATGGACCTTGAATACCAAATGTATTCTATCTTTTTAGGTTCTATGTAGTGAATAATAAGGCTATTGAAGATCGGTGGGAAGAAATTTATATTCGCTGTGGATGCCATTTTGCCTTCTGAACACAACCTAGATATTCGTGTGTAAATAGGCCCCTTTAAGCCCAGAACTCCCTAGTTTTCTTTAATTTATTTTTTTAATTTATTTTTGGCTGTACTGGGTCTTTGTTGCTGCACGCGGACTTTCTCTAGTTGTGGCGAGTGGGGGCTGCTCTTAGTTGCGGTGCGCGGGCTTCTCATTGCGGTGGCTTCAGGTGTTGCAGAGCACAGGCTCTAGGCGCGCGGGCTTCAGTAGTTGCGGCTCACGGGCGTAGTTGCGGCTCACGGGCTTAGTTGCTCCGCAGCATGTGGGATTTTCCCGGACCAGGGCTTGAACCTGTGTTCCCTGCATTGGCAGGTGGATTCTTAACCACTGTGCCACCAGGGAAGTCCCCTAGAACTCCCTAGTTTTCTGCCCTTCTTGTCTCTTGGTAAAGGAGCAGACTGTTCTTTCCTGCATAGGAGTAGCAGGGAGTAAAACCGCTTTGGTTT
The DNA here is from genome assembly GCF_005190385.1 of Monodon monoceros. NCBI lineage: Eukaryota > Metazoa > Chordata > Mammalia > Artiodactyla > Monodontidae > Monodon > Monodon monoceros. Next base: position 66,580,374 of record NW_021703778.1, read on the forward strand.
GTAGATCAGTTGGATGCCTTCCCTCTGCCTTTGTGCTCCATCAGTTGTCCCTTCCTAGTTTCCAGGAGGGTTAAGGCTTTTGGGGGCTTTAGGAAGAAGACATGAATGCGAGCATGTTTTAGAGGCTGGGCCTACTTCACCTGTCTCCCTTGCCCAACCTGTGTCAGAGCTTCTATCTTGTGGAAAATGGCCCTAGCTTAGGAGAGGATCGACATTCTCCACTCCCCGCAAAGGGGTGCTGCTGCCAACTTGCAGAGCTCGTGGCTGAGGGTAAGGACAGGGCCAGAGGAGAGTTTTGAGGCTATAGCAGCAGGAGGAGAGTGAAGGGAGCTGGATAGTACCAGCCCCCCAGGCTGAGATGCCCAGGAGCTGTGAGAGGAAACCCGAGCTCGGGGTTGGAAGAATCTAAGCGTATGGGACAGATTGCTGGAGGAGAGTAACTTTGAGGAAATTTCATAATCTGAGTGAAAGAGGACCAGACTTCTGTTTATGACATCCAGTGACCCTGCTGCGGCCATGTGTAACAGTGTGAGAAATATACTGCATGCCTTCCCTGCCATGATGTCACCTTGAAGTGTAATTAGGCATAATATGAAGAGCCCTTATAAGTTTTCAGACTTATCTTTTTGAACTCCTACAAGTTTCCAACCTTATTAACCTCTTTCTCTCAAGTACCGGCATTTAAGATTTAAAAAATAAAAACCCTTCATTTTAATATTTTTATGTTCTGCTGAATAGATAGTATATTTATAGCTTAAAAACATTTTTATTGACTGTGTATGGTTTTATTTTATACACACACACACATGCATACACACAATATAGTATTTCAGTTTTGTTATGGTTCTTGTAGAGTTTTATAAAATAGCCTGCAAACCTCTAATGCAGTTTCCATGGGAAATGTGTTCATCCTACAGATAAACTTGAAACCCATCTGTCTATAAACTGAGACTACCTTTTATAATAAAGTGTGTCCCCTTAACGTGATTAAAATAAATGAATTTAAGATTATTGCAGGTATTCTTTTACTCATGCTATGACCTGTTCTATTTGTAGCAATAATTGAGAGTTTAATTTAAAGCCAGTATTTTTCCTTCTATTTTCTAATTGTCTTGGGTACTTTAAAGGTTTATAATTTGGATAAGGTATATATACACAGAGTGAATATTCCCCAAAGCAGTGTAATAAATGGCTTCAGAATGCCCCATAATACCCTTTTCTCTGTAGTTTCCTAGCCTTCAAATGTTCTTCTGGTGTGAAACTATTAAGCCCTCAGAGAGTACTGTCATTTAAATAGCCAAGACCAACTGTCTTATCACATGTTAAGTCTTAACTTTCTTATTGTAAATATTCATGATAAAAGAAATTTGATTTCTTAACTTAGAAAGTGAGGTCTTTTTTGAGATTTAGTAAAAGGCACAGTCACTTCTTTCCAATGTTTTTGAAAGTCAATACTATTTTATTTCCTTTTATTCTTTCTCCTCATCCCTGTCTTAAGCACCTATTTATTTAATCAAGATATAATTCACATAACATAATATTATTTACTTATTTATTTATTTATGTACATGCCATGTGGCTTGTGGGATCTTTAGTTCCCCAGCCAGGGATCGAACCTGGGCTCTTGTCAGTGAAAGCACCGAGTCCCAACCACTGGACTGCCAGGGAATTCCCCAAATTAACCATTTTAAAGTGAATAATTCAATTCAGTGCATTTAGTACATCTACAACTACCACCTCTATCTTGTTCCAAGACATTTCATCACCCCAAAATAAACCCTGTACCTATTAGGCAGTTATTCCCCATTTCTTCCCCTCAGGCTTAGGGTATCTTTTTGAAAATCTGAAATTAAGAAATTAAAAAACTGATAAAACTTTATGAGGTAGTTGAGATTTTATAAGGCTAGGTTTAGAGTACACTGTTCTAATTCAGTAACATGAAGAAATGCATTTAATATACTGATAGTGGAAAAATTAGATCACAAAATTGTATGTACTTTTTGTCCATACACACACTTTACAGCCATCGGGGGAAAAATGAACATTTGGTAGGAAACACACCAAAGTAACAGTGATTTTGTTCTAGATTTTTTTTTTTTCCTCATTCAAAGGAGGGGGGGAAAATCTTCCCATAATTACACAAAAAACAAAAACCTGTAAATGACTAAAAACTTGGGCCTAAACTTACTATTATAACATAATTACTTATTTCAGGTTAATACTAAACTTCTTCCAGATTGAGTACAGTGTTTCTTAGTATTTACTAAAAGAAAAAGGTTTGCTGGAGGAATAAAACTATATAATATTTGTAGTTTTTTAATCCTTCAAGTTATATCGCAGACCAGGAATATCTGTTTCAAGTAAACTGTGTTCTAATTTATTTTTCCCTTTAAAAATATACTCTGTAGGACTTTCTTTTCAAACTATAAAAATGTCATATTTTTGTTGATACAAATCAAATACCACAGGGGTGTACAAATAAAAAGCCAACAGTCTCCCTTACAATAGTCTTCTCATGTTCTTGCCTAAAATAATTGCTGTTAGCAGTTTGGCATTCTTCTTATTAGCCTTTGTCATGTGACTTACATGCACATACAATAAAATTGGACCCAACTGAGTAAAAAACTAAAATGCCTTCAGGGTGGCCCTAGCAGTTAATGTAATGCCCTAAGGAAAGGTAAGGCCCTTGGCTAACTGGAAGGGGATTTTTACCACTGAAAGTTTTCTCATTCAAAAATAGTTAGAGCCCTGTGCTGGGCAGAAAGGCAGAGGCCCTTGGGCAGTATATCACTGTACTCTCCTATTCTTCCTTGCCTTCTCCTCCCCTCCCAAATGTAGAATGAATGTATGTCAAAGATTTATTTAACTCATTAATAAGGGAACCAGCAGGATGGTAAAGCTGATTCCAAGAGCATTTGAGGAATTGAGTGAATGCAGACACTGAAGAATGAATGTTGAAGTAAATTGCTAGGCTAGATATAAAACCCATTAATGTCCTGCAGGGTAGGAAAACCATAGCCCTTGGAGTCTGCCAGACAGATATTATCTCTACCAAATAAAAATCTACAAGTTCACTTGTAAGTTCATAGAATTTGGGTCCTAATCAGTAGTAAACAGCAGGTCAAACAATGGTATTATAATTAAATATCTTTGGGATATTCATTATTCATAATGAATATAATATTCATTATATTTTATTATACATTGAAAGGGCTTATAGTTCTTGATTCACTTTATTTCCAGTTTTGGCTAATTTTTCTTAAAAATGAGAAAGGCCAATTGTGATGTATGATTAGACAGGACCAATATAATATAGTAGGGATCAGATCTTGGAAGAGCTTGGTATCTTAAACTAAGAAATTTAAACTTTGTTTCAACAACTGTTCATTGAGCATATACTGTGTACCAGGCAGTGGACTTATTATAATCCTGAGTGTGTGGATGTGCTGCGGTGCCCCTCTCTTGGCCCCTAGGAGACTGACTAGTGGTTCTCAAGTGGTTGTATTAGGGAGTCACCTGGGAAGTTGCTTTTCTCAAAATAGACATGTTCTTTTGTCCTTCTGTACCCACCCCAATGTAGATGTCTCTGCCTGAGTAGAACATACGTGTTTTGAAAAAGCTTGTTCCAGGTGATTTTTATATCCCTTCCCTTTTAAAATCATTGTTGTGTTTATTGGGCTTAAAATTGAATAGGTAAACGGCAAGCAAAATTGTAATCAGTATTTTAAAAGTTTTCATACCCCTTTTTGCCTGCCGTGTCCCTGTAATACTCAGACTAAAGTAATTAATGTCCTGATTATACCCTCAGCAAGAATTACATGCAGTTATCATATTTAGAATTATATTTAATGCATTTGAGACATTAATTTGGGAAGAACTGGGCTTATTAGTCTTCTGAATTGTATCCTTAGGTTATGCCTCTCACTAAATAAACTAAAGAGTTGTCATTTATAGTAGTATATGATCTGTATGGTAAAGACCTGTGATTAAAAAATTAGACTTAAAATGTTTTTTTAATCTTTTTTTTTAATGTTTTGTCTTTTTATTTATTTTTTGGCTGCGCCATGCGGCATGCAGGATCTTAGTTCTCCAAGCATGGATGGAACCCGTGCCCCCTGCATTGGGAATGTGGAGTATTAACCACTGGACTGCCAGGGAATTCCCTTAAAAGTGCTTTTGATGAGAAAATAAGACTGTCCTTAACTTGTCAGAGCCTGTTGAAAAACAAAAAAGGAATAAGTAATAAAGGAGAAAAGTGTTTAACCTGTGGCTAAACTATTTGAGTTGAGTCCGCAGTTAATATGAGCAGTTGCTGTGGACATGCGTTTAGATTCTTTCAGTATAACGTTAATTAGGCAGCCGTTTTGTGTAAATGCACTCACAAAGCAAGGATTTGTGATTTCAGTACACCTAAGCAGCCATGGAATTTATAACTTAATCACAGGATGTGGTATTACAGATTAGGGGAGAAACTGGGAAATAACGTGATACAATTGGCATATTGTGTATTTTTCTTTTTATTAGTGTGCCGGTCCAACAAAAGCCCCTGGGTCTGTTTGACTTGTTCAAGTGTCCACTGTGGAAGGTAGGTGACATGCTTATTACTTCACTACCCAACTTGCTTTTTTCAGTTTACCTTTAAGCTTTATGTCAAAGTTTTATTGATTTGGATTTATTTAGCACCGTTGTTTAATTATAGCGTGTACGTAATTCTCTGTAGGGCTTCTTCCCTCTCCTAATAGAATCCCTTTGTTCAGTGATGGAACTGAGGAAAATCTAGGGGGGAAAACCCCTTTATATTGATAGAAGAATTAATTTGATGATCAAGACAATCTACTAGTAATATTTGATTGACATGTGGCCAATTTTGTTTCACCTGTTACCTACTCTTCCCTACCTTTACTGACTTTTGAATCAAATCCCAGATATCACATCATTCTTCTGAAAACAAAACAGATAAAGGAATTCCCTCGAAAATGGTCTCACTGTGGAGTTCATTATTTATGCTAAGATGTACCAAATATATCATTGTTCCGTTAAGACATATTTGCATTCTAGGAACTTAACACTCCCAAACCCAGTTCAAGCCTGAGCATTTCCTCCCAGTTCTTGGCTTCAAAATGATGTTACTTAAATACTTTAGTAACTCTTTCTTCTAGCACAAACTCAAATAAATATCAAACTTTGTGTGTCTGGTAGTAGCACATTTATTTCTGTGGCTCTTTTAGCTTAGAAAATCTGCTTTGAATTTACTTCAGAAGTTAGTAGCTTAGCATCAAGGAGGTGGGAAATCATACTGAGTCACACAGGCTGAAATCTATACTGTATTTATTTGGACAGTTTCCCCATCGTTATTCGTAAACCCTCATTGCATGAAGAGAGCATCTTTGTTCAGTTAACTTTTGATTTTTCACATTTTCAGTCCTGGAATTGAGTCTATTTTTCCATGTACACTTAAGAGTACTTTTGGAAAATGTTAACTGCATATCTTAATTGTGGTTATTGTGGTTTTGAAATCTCTAGGATTTGGGGAACCTGAAAATACTTTGTACAGATAACATTTTTTTTAAAAAAGAAGAAAAGTAGAAGCACTTAAATTCTGCACTTGAAGAGACAGATTCCTCTCCTAGATTTTGAGAGGTGAGAATTATAATGCAATAAAATTTATATAGTTCTATCCTCCAGTTGTCTCATAGTGCTTTACAGCCTAAATCTGGAAGGTCATATGTCAACAAAAAGACCTGACATACTCTCAAAAAGTGGAGACATTAGTGTTCTTAACAGCAAGCAACAAACAGTTCTCTAAGTAGGTATTGGAAAAATAAATTGAAAATTTTCTAGGCTCTGTAGGTAGTGAGTTTCCAATTGTAAGCAATCTTAAATTTGGAAATCTGACATGGTTTCAGAGAAATATAATTAAGTAGATTACACAGATAATGAGAGTAACCTGCATTTGGATCTTCATTTTACATAGCTGATTGGCTAATTTTCTTTTGCCATGTAATCCTGGGTGTTGATTGCCAAGAATGATGATTTTCTTAGTAATTTAGACCACTTGTATTTAGGGGAGTCTTAAACTGAATATTCTTTCAAACTAGGAAATGTACTTTATCAGTAGTATATTTGAGTTATATATTGTATTGGTCTTCATGACACCATCCCTTTTATTTTTCCTATTTTTTGTGATTATTGTTAAAAAATCTGTGACATGTATATGGACACTTTTCCTTTTTAGACCAAATTGGTTAAAATCTAAAACTGGATGAGGGAAATATTTATTTTTATGTGGTAGTTTATACATGACTGTTAACTTCTGACATGTATTTGAATATTAGCCAAAACATTGCTAATCTTAATGTTAGCAGTAATACACTTCTTACTTTATCACTGACATTTATTACAGTAACCATGGAAATATCTAGTACATTTGGAGGCTACAGTATGGTGGCTAAAGGAACTATATGTACTATTCATTCATTCATGCATTCTGAGCCATGGATTATTTAATCACCTAACAACCCATGAGATATAAGTACTATTATCTCTGTTTTATCGATGAGAAAACAGAAGTAGAGAGGTTAAGTAACTCACCCAAGGTCACCAGGCCATTATGTGATAACGCCTGCTAAAACCCAGGCTGTCTAATTTTTGAGTTTATACCTTTTTTTTTTTTTTTGGCGGTACACGGGCCTCTCATTGCTGTGGCCTCTCCCGTTGCGGAGCACAGGCTCCGGATGCGCAGGCTCAGCGGCCATGGCTCACGGGCCCAGCCGCTCCACGGCATGTGGGATCTTCCCGGACCGGGGCACGAACCCATGTCCCCTGCATCGGCAGGCAGACTCTTAACCACTGTGCCACCAGGGAAGCCCTGAGTTTATACTCTTAATCATTATTTTTATTTTAACTCAGCCATATATACAATGGAATTAAAAATTCAGTTTAGTCCACTTTTGTGTAGAAGACCCTACACACAAGTCTTGGTTATGTTTATTACAGTGAAAAAAAGGGGGGAAAACGTGATCAAACTCTGAGTTGAGGTTAGTAGTGCCTCTGATGCTTCCAGGTTTCCTGGGGTAGAGAGGCCAGGCTTGGAGTTGATCCTCCTTACTTACCACAAACTATCCTACTTTCCCCAAGGTAAGTGTTGCTCCTTGTACAGTTAAGGCACATCATGACAAAAATGTCACCTTAACTCTCTGAGCAGGTTTACTTTGGCACTATTTAACCGACATTTGTTTTGACTGTTCTGAGTTTACAATTAGGCCTTGCCTTCTATAAATTGGCAGCTTTCTAGGAACTGGGAAGTTTTTGTTTTATGAGGGTCTTCAAGTAGTGGTCAGTTATGGCATTGTACAGTATTTAGGTGAAGGTGTAGATGAACCCTTATTTCAGTTTCATTTTGCTTTTTGTGATGAAATGATTTATTAAATCTGAGTTGGAAAGTGTTAGAAAATTTTTCTGACTGTAGTCAGCCTTTGATTATCTTTGCCCATGTAGTAAGAAATAACAGTTTATATAAGCTTAAGATAATTTCTGTTTTGTTTGGATTTCTTTTAAACAAACCTATTTCCATATTAGTGGAGTGATTATTCAGGCATTCAAATGAAAGATATGAAGCCATATTGATGAGAAAGAGATGGGAGATTATCCTGTTTCCATATCTGACTCTCATGTTTTATATTAAGCAGCAACCTAAGCAGAGCCTATGGCCCTGTGGGCAGTGATTGAGTAATTTAGTTTGCAGAGCTTGTCTTTGATAATAGCTGAGTTGGGAGTTAGCAGCCTAAGAAAACTTAAAAAAAAGAAAAAGGCTATATAGCAAAATTATCAGCAAAGGAGTTGATAAGTGATAATCTCAATGGTATTGAAACTGGTTTGCATAGATAACACCTTTCCTTGCCTGGTCCTAGTCTTGTGTACAATAATAAGTTGACTGTATTTGATTGCAAAAAAGCATATTTTAAGTACTCAGCTTAATAAATCACTAAGTGATGAATACTCTTACAGGATTGAATGCTCTTTATTAGAAGGAATTCTTTCTTATTCTGATTTGATAACCATCTAATTTTATTATCATCTCCTGCTACTTTAACTTCCCAAGCAATATTTAGATTAAAATACATTTTCATTTGATTTTTGTAAGGTATGTGAATGGCCATGCAAAAAAACATTATGAAGATGCACAAATACCCTTAACCAACCATAAGAAATCAGAAAAGCAAGAAAAAGCTCAGCACACAGTGTGTATGGATTGCAGTAGCTACAGTACATACTGGTAAGTATTAATATTATCTAAAAATGCTATTCCTTTACTATGTGTGTGCTGGAGTTTTCTCGTCGTCCTCACTCTTTCCCCTCCCCCCAGTCTCTAAGCCAGTGGGGACTGCCATTACTGCCTTTTAGTCCTGTTGGAATTCGCAGAGGACTGGGGGCTATCAGGAATGCTTTCCTTATTCATTCAGATGTAAATTTAAATTGTTCTTTCAACCTCTAGGTCTCCTCTTCTTTCCCATCCCACTAAGCTTCAGGGAAATGAAAAGTATTTGTTGTTGTTCATTATAATTCCTTTTCTTTTTTTGTTTTTAATTGAAGAATAATATGATAATATTATTATAATATGATAAAAACCCACATTCCTACTGTCCAGTTAAGGTTTTGTTATATAATCTTTAACTTCTTTGTTTAAAAAATTATTTTGACAGTCTCCCCTGTCCCAACACAGTTCCACTCTCCTCTTCTACTCTGTAGATAAACATCAAGAATTTTGTGTGTAGCCTTTCAAGCTAATTTTTTTTTAAGTGTCACATCCTTTAAAAGGGTATTGGAGGCCCTGTTCTCTCTTTGTAATACACTATACTATACATGTCTGTTTCATGTAAATGACAATAAAGTAAGAATTTTTCTGACTACTTTGAACAGGTTATTCAGGTTACAAGTGATGTTTAACAATCCATATCCATTCGGTATGCTCAAAGAGTCAGTGTATTTTACAGTTTTAACTTTGGCGTGAAGCAAATTTCTTTCCTTGACTAGTAAATTATGAATAATTCTTTATGGTTTTAATCATTTTACTGAATTCAAAAGGTTTCTGACATTGAAAGGAAAAAAAAAGCCATTTAAAGGAGCCCTTTTATTTTTGTTTTTGTTTTTGCCATATAGCCCTCGAATGTTACATGAAGGCAATACTGGGCAGGGATGGGCATTTAAAGTCCAAATATTGCTTTTGATTCACACTTTCTACTGAAGTTGTGTGCTAATCCTTTCTACATTATCCTTAGCTGCTTATTGTATTGTAGAAAGGTGTCCCATCAAAAGGAAGAAAAAAAGGTCAGTGGCCTACCAAGTTTACATTTTTACAGGTTTAACATTATTACACTGTGGCTATTGAATAAAACATTGTAAGGTTTAGTCCTGTAGATCACTAGTATTTCAGTGATCCTTTGTGTGGAAGATGTCCGGACGTGGAAGAGAGACAAGCTAGAGGTACATGAAGACATCAGTAAAAGTGAAAATCTTGGGAAGATTTTCTGAGCCTAGTGCTGAGTTTATTATTATTTGCTCTCATAAAACACCCCTTCCTACAAGAATTAAACATTAGCCAAGCTGTTAAAGTGTTTTCATTAGTTTCCCCCCCTTTCCCTGAGGACACTTATATACTAGAATGACACAGCTATCTAATTGACAGAACCATGTGTTTCTGTAAGGTTGTAAGTATTTCTCTTTAAACAGCAGGAATTAAGATCATTCTTGAGGTATCTGTCTCACAGTCATCATTGCAGGTCATGTCAACCTGTATGCACCAGATGTTGAAAACGTTCATTCTTCTTGATTTTTAGTTAGCAATGTGCATGAAATATTTAATGGGGAAATTTGGAAATACAATTAAATCTCTGTGTGCAGTGGGTTTTCTTGCTGTTGGTAAGATTATGAGGAAATAGTAACTCTTTGAGGAAATTTAAAGAATTATCTTGGAATTTTCCTAATGGAGTGGAATTATATTCGTAGGTCTCTTTAAAAATATAGACTATATACTTTAATGTCTTTGTGTATTGCATTTTAGAGGAATACCTTTATTAACTAGGACTGGAATTTAATTTGCTTTATATTGGTATAGTATGCTAAAGTACAAGTCATTTCACGGCTGAACTGGAATTAAATGACAGATCTTGGACCTTGGGGGAATATACACCGTGGCAGGGGTTTCTTGGCCAGTTGCCAGTCTTTTGTGTGAAGTTATACAGAGCCGCAAGTGTGTGGACTCCGAGAGCTTCTGAAATGCAGGAAGGGAGCTGCAGCTGGTCACATAACCATCTCATTTGTGGGTTTAGAACAAAATGCCAGGGAATCATCCTGTAGCATTATACTGACAGCCTAAAAGGAAACTGTGCTAGTAGTAAGCTGATGAAGCTGTAGTTTAAATTAACATTTTCCCCACACCTCACTATGATTAAGAAACAAAAAAGGATTTCTTCTTCTGTATGCGGTGTGTGTGTGTTATTTTCCAGTGCACCTTAGTAATTTCACTTCAGTTTGTAAATTTTCCTTGTATATAAATTTCTTGTGGTTACACTAATTGGTTTACTTTAGAGGTGTATTAGGTTTAACCTATTTGATTATTAATTATTATGCTTGTAGTCAAAATATTTTGACAATAGCTAATGTTAAGGCGCCTTTTCCATGTGCTCTGTCCTCTGAAGAAGTTGAAACATGCTCCGAGGCTTACAGTTTTTCTATCCTTATTTTCCCTTTTCCAAGAGTCCCTGCCTTTGTCCTGTCTTTGCATATCCTTTATGAGGTTATCATTGAGCACTACCCCCCTCCCCCAAGTAACTCCAGTTGTAGCTGGATGTAATCTCCCCTAAACTCACAGTCCTTGGGATACTTATAATTTCCTGCTGCATGTTAGTTATTTGTAAATGTCCTTGGGGACTGCAGGAACCATATGTCAGATCTTTGTATCGTCCACAGTACTCAGTGTCTGGTGCCGAGTAAGCAGTAGATGTTTGAAAGACTGAATTTTGTTAACTATTTTCCAAAAATGGGGAAGGTTATACCAAATCTATACTATTGTGCCCTCCTGATACTTTTGGAGGACTGAAGAGCTGCAGAACCCTTTTCCTGAAAAAGACTCAAATCACAGCCTATGTGAGCTATTCCATTTACCTCCCGAGAGGGACACCCTTGCAGAGCAGGTCCTTTCACTTCTGATATAAACTGGGCGTCCAGGAGAAGCACATATTAACCAAGCAGAACATAAAACGGGTCATTATTTCAAAAGAGGGAGAGAATCATTTTGGTTTGACACAAACCCACTCCTTTAGGAGACAAATGAAGATTTTAATAAAAATGAAAATCTTAAGACTTTCACACAAGGGCAGGTGTTCAGATTATTGTGTGTGTGTTCAGTAATATTTCCTTTCCTCCTACCCCAAATTCCCTCCCCCAGTTAATACAAATGGAATTGTATGTGGTATACATTATTGTATCAAAAAAAAGAGTAAAATTGATTGAGAAGAAACAAAGATTAAAATTAGGAACTTTTTTTTTAGAATTATTTTTGCGGTACGCGGGCCTCTCACTGTTGTGGTCTCTCTCGTTGCGGAGCACAGGCTCCGGACGCACAGTCTTAGCGGCCATGGCTCACGGGCCCAGCCGCTCCGCGGCACGTGGGATCTTCCCGGACCAGGGAACGAACCCGTGTCCCCTGCATTGGCAGGCAGACTCTCAACCACTGTGCCACCAGGGAAGCCCTAAAATTAGGAACTTTTATTTGACTTATTATGTAGATAGACATTTGGAGTTAATAGATTTAAAATACTGAACATATAACTTTTGACATCTGACATAGTCTTGTCAACTTATCAACAATAGCTGAATTTCTGAGAATTCAAAAGTATGAAAGGAGTATTAAAACTAAATTACTAGAATTTTTCCTTTCTGGTAGGGTAGTGTTTTAAAGCACTCCTTCAAACAAAGAAATATTATGAAATGTGAGTCAATTCATTTGTCTAGAAGAAAGACTTGTATTTTAGATTTTAAACACCTATAATAAATAGCAGTTTTAATTAAAACTAATAAAAATAAAGCTTTTATTTGTGGGTTTAAATGGATGCTGAATCATTTTCAAAGGCAGTTGTGATTAAAAATTAAAAAGGGGAAGATCTTTTGTTGACTATCCTTATAAACTTTTGGGGCACAAATTTTCAGTGTTGTAAAGATTAGAGAACAGGAAGAATTTTGTTGATTTAAAAACAGTATTTTGAAGTTTTATTAAAAAGAAACTTTTCAGCACGTGGTCTGAAAACAAAAGGCTGCTTCTTAATAAGCTGGTACTTTTCTGCTTTTAACAAAGGAAATGAGTTTTCTCTGCAAGGATTCTAATTTTCCAGAATTGGCTTAGTTGATGGCCACGCATTAGAATTGAATAAAAGAGAATTTAAAAATAAGCTTGCTTTCTAAAAGAGTTCTTTGGATTTAACTTTTCTTGGTTTGAAATAGATGAAGTCACTGGAATACCAGCTTTTTTTGCTTTGTTTTGTTTTTTGTTTTCTGTAACTATATCTGTCATTTATAATAAAGCTGGAGGTCAAAGTTTACTCTAGGTGTCATATTATGATGTTATCTATTATACAAGGGAATGAAAAGGAATTTAAAACTTAATGATCGATTTGCCATTGCCCTTTCTTGAGGGGTACTTTTTGCATTAAAGTTTTTTGATTTTGTTTCTTTGGTATTAGTATTATACATGACTTACTGTATAAAGATTGCCTTATAGCCAGTAGATTAAAGGACTTGTTCCTTTACTGTTGCGTAAAAAATTCAGGTTCATTTGTATGATGATTGCTTCTTGTTTCACGTGGGTGAAGAATGATTTGGTCTGGGAATATTTTCTTAGTGCTTCAAGAATATGATGTGGAGACTTATGACTTGGGTAGCTTCAATAGCACTTACAACAGGAATGGAAAAAGCTTTAGAATTTTAAAGCTGAGAAAGAGATTTTCTTTGTTTTGAGTGTGACACCTGCACCATATAATATGGTAGCAGTTGAGCAATTAAAAGTGGCTAGTGGGACTGAGGAATTGAATGTTTTATTTTACTTTAATGATTATGTTTAAATTGCCACATGTACTGGTAGCTACTATATCAGACAGTGTAGCCTCACACTTAAAATTTAACATTGAGTATATTAATATTATGAAACTTTAAAAACCTTAAGACAAAAATCTGATAGAAACTCCAAAAAGAAAATAAGTCAATTTCACTAACTAAAATAGTTGTAAATAAGTATAACTTAAAGCAAATCTAACCCAGTGAAATGTGTCAAAAAGAAAAATTATATAATTACTGAGTTAATTTCACTAGTCTGCCAACATATTCATTTTAAAGGGAATCCCAGATGATTGTATCATTAGAAGCAAAAATACATTTATAAATAAGGCATTTCTGATTTTTATAAAACTAATAACATTGAAATAAAAGGAAACTATTAAAATATGATAGTTCCCCCCAAAGAAAGCAAACAACATATGCAAATTGATGAAATACTAAAGCTATTTCCATTAACATCAGAAACAAGACAAATACTTCCTATCATCATTTACATCATCGTCACTATTATTAAACATTGCTTTGGCAGTTCTATCCATTGAAATAAGACAGAATAAATTGTTGGTATAAATATTAGAAAAGAACAAATTATTTCTGCTTTCAAATTATATAATGCTGAGAAAACTTAGGGGGACTTTAGTAGAAAACAACAAGTAGAATTAATTAATTTTGAGATGGTGATACATAATAAATATGCAAAAACTAATAGCTTTCTCTTCATTAGCAGTCATGAGTTAAAAATGGAAATGACCAAACAAAAAAACAAACATTCAACATAATGACCAAAACTATAAACTAAATCTAGGAATAAGTATTACAGAAAGATACAAAGCAAAGATATGGATCCTTTGTGAAGAAAACTTGACATTGTAAGCAGTTCCTTTCCCCCTCAAATTTTTACCTTCAAAAGTTTTCCTGGAGACAGGGTCTGATGAACATGATGGTCCTCGAACATAATGTGCACAACATCCAAAAAAATCAAAATAGCAGATATGTTGCTTTTATTCAATACATAAATATTCATTGAGAACCAGCTGTATGTTAGGAACCTAGTGTTTAGTGCAGTGGTCTCTAAAATAATGCACTTGAAGGTACGGGAGGAAAATAGCAGAACTTTTATTAAAACTTTTTATCTGGCAAAAATAAAATCATTGGCAAATATTTAAAATACCTACTGCCAGTGGTCTGTAGACTAGGTGGTTATGCGTCATGAACCACACACGGAGTGTCCTGAATCAGCTTCATGTGTGGCGTCCTCTCCCTTGTTCACTTTTAGCATTGTGCAGTATGTTAACGGTTTTTGTCTGCCTAGTTACATGGGTTTATTTAATTTTACCAAGAATCAACCCTCTTCAAATGGATACACATTTTAAAACATTTTTTTATGAGAAAAAGTCCTCCAAGATAATAACAGTAACAGTAGTAAGACAAATACTGGTGAACAAGGAAAAGGTAAGCTGACATACACTCCTACTCTGAGCTCATCAAATACATTACAAAGTAAAAATATTGGCTATCTAATAAAAACACAGACTAATCAGATCTGATAAATTGGACAAAAAGTTTGAGACTGTGTGAAGTATGAATTTATATCCATTATTATTAATGTCAAACCTCACCCTATGTATATATTGTACTTTGAGATACTAGTTTAATAATGGTATGAAGACATTTAAAAAGTTTATTTCATCTCTAGCTCATTCTTCTAAAATTTTTCTTTTTTTATACTATATGCATATTAATTTAGATTTACTTGCATATGTAATTAGTACAAATGTGTAAATGTGTTGGGGGTGATGGATGCTCAGTTTTGTGGCTTAATTTTTATCTGATTAGGAGCCATTGAAAATAATTTGAAGATTTCGTCTTAGTGGACTGGTGTTTTTCCTTTTATAATTAGGGAGGGCATGAGGCACAGGCTGGAAATAGGAAGGAAACAAGTGTTTCTAAAGTTAGAATTTTTAAAAGGAGGTAAACCCACATTAAATTTTAGGGCGAGAAAATAATTGAGCCATGCTGCATGTTTTAATTTTTGGAGAATGGGGAAAAAGTACAGATAGGGATGAACAAGTAAGGAATATTTTTTGTTGTTAAGCAAGTGAATGGTGCTACAGGGAAAATACTGAGGGAGGGTAAGGGAGTTGGTGGTGTATGGAATGAAAGCTTAAATCTAAACATAAAGCAGGTAACACTGAAGTGAAAGGGAAGATTGGGAGGGAAAGATGAGAGAGAAGAAAATTTAGGTAAGGTCGACATTGCAGGGACCATCAAATACTATAGTTTAATTCGGCTACAGATATCTATGCGTTTGAAAGTCACTGTATTTGGGTGGGGCAGAGGGGGATATCATACTAAAGGAAATAACCAAGGTTTAGAATAAAATATTAGTTGAGATGGAGGAGGAAAAAGATGGGTTTGGGGGAGATTATAGAGAGAAAAATATTTAGAAAGGATTAGGCATGATTAGATGCTAGAAATTAGAAAAAAAATCACAATCTTAAAAATGTACACATAAGGAATCAATGTAATGAAGAAATTGGACAATTTTGCTATTTATTAGAATAAGCAGAATTTGAAATAACTTGAGCTGTGATATTATCAGTTTTTTACCAAAGTATAATAGTAGTATGAATAATTGGTATTTCTTATGAAAATTTACCTGCTACCTGCTACATGTTCTCTCAGTGCAAGGTAATAAAATTAATTGTGTATCTTCTGCTCTGAACAGCAGTATATATATAATACCCTACTCTACATTTAACAGTTTATTAACCATTGGCTTGAAGTACTTTAAAACTACTTTAGTGTCATATTTGGTTCAAGGAATTTGGTTTGAGACTAATTTTTACATAGCTAAGATGATAGTATACTTTGCCTCAAGGTGTTAGAAGTAGAGAAAGATACCAGTACCTTCTCCTTCCCTGCCTTTTTATATCTGATTTCCTTATCTAACATCTCTAATATGTTGCCTGATATGACTTCTAAGTATTATTTTTTTTGTCTTTAGTGTTCAGTTTACTTAAATTTCCTTAAACAGTTCTTTCTTTTTAGTAGATACAGAAGTAAACGTTTTCCTTGTCTGACAAGTAGTCTGTTAGAGGTAGAGCTCATCTTTACTTGAAGAATCACCTAACATCACGAAATTTAAACTTGCTTAAGTGTTAATATAATAGCCTAAAAGTTGGTTGTGTAATATAGGTAGTTCCTGACTTTTGTTTGCTAGACATGTGAAGTCCTATTTATATGAAAAGATGCCAAAACCTGGACCTCAGCTCCAATTTCTCAGTAGAAAGATGAAAAAGAGGAGTAGAACTTTTTATATTATTTCAGTTACGTTTTGGGAACCAGGTGTATTTTCACCTTGCAACATTTAACCATATTTTATAACAATATTTATTTCAAAATGGGAAATGCATTCCAAGTTTCAGAGGAGCAATCTAGAAGCTTTGAAACACAGCCTACAAGTTATGCACTTTTTTGTACTTATTCCGGTGTAATCTCCTTGAAGGGAAAACTAAGAATAGTGGCTAAATTTTATTTGTTTTTCAGGTGTTAGAGGTAAGCATAATACTGACCTAATACCTTCAACACAATTGTAAACCAGGAAGAGATTTTTGGAACTTGTTTACTTTAAATCCTTCTTATTGCCTTGGGACTTTTTAATATCAGTATTAGTGGGATAGTTTCCAGTTTGAAAGCAGCGTCTCAGCTAAAGACTAAGGTAACCAGACAACATTTAAATTCTTATTTACTTCCTACTTTTGTTACTTATTTTCTTTTCACCTCTGGGCCAGGGAGGAAGAAGAAATCAGAACAGGGGATGGGGGCAGCTAGAGACGGGTGTGCTGTGAGGCAGCCCTGGTTACACAGCGAAAGGAAGCTGACATTTATTGACCCTCTACCACGTGCCAGGCGCCCCTGGACGTTTTGACCTGTGGAAGCAGGTGCTTTCCTTTTATCATCGTCATCTAATAACACTTGTATAGTGTGGTGAATTCAGACAGGACAAAAGTTAGAATCTTAGAAGTAAATGTCCTTCATAGTGACTGTAAGAAGATCTAAAAATGACTCTTGGCAATAAGGACAATTGTGAAAACTTAAAACTTTTTAAGCCAGTGAGAACAAATTCAGCCAAAATAAAATTGACTTCTTATAGTTCATTAAAGTTATATTTATTACCTCTTTATAATATTGGGTAGTATTATAGTAGAACAGCTAGTATCTTAGATATTTTCTAGGCTAGCAGTGCTGTGCAAGAGAAATAATTCGTCACATATGTAATTTAAAATTTTCTAGTAGCCACATTAAAAAAGCAAAGACAAACAGGTTGATTAATTTTAACTGTATATTTTATTTAACCCAGTTATCCAAAATATTATCATGTCAACATGGTAATCCATATAGAATTATTAGACATAGTGTGCATCTTTTTTTAATATGAAACCTTCAAAATCCAGTATGTATTTTACATGTACAGCACACCTCCATTCAGATGCTAACTTTTCGTCAGAAATGCTTGATCTGTATTTAGTCATAAAAATTGCAGTTAAAAATGTAGATTCCAAACACTATTAAAAATTTTCCAATAAATGAATAAAGTACCAAAAAAACCCATTTTCTTTAATACTTGGCATCTGTTTTGACACGACTGACTCATCTTTTTTAGAATAATTGAGCCCAAAGCAAAAGCATATCAGTCTCAAAACTGTATCTAATTTAAGTAAATCCACTAACTCTTGTAACCACTCAGTATTATCAACATCAAATTCAAAGGACCATTATATAAACTGAAAATCAACTCCAAATTTGTCCATATCAACAAAGCATTCTTCAATTTTTCTTATAGATTTTGCAGACAACTTACATAATGCCATCGTATTTAAAATCTTCTGTATATTTGTTCACATTGAAATGTGTAAAGTCATTATTGATTTGTATTATGAATAGTTTAAATTTTAACATAAATTCTCATACCTGTCTAGCTAGGTCACAAGCAAGCTTTTATTTCTCTCCTTGGATCTTTAAATTTAGCTCATTCACGTGCACTGTGATATAGGTGAAAAAATGTAAATCATGCTGTGATGTTTTCTCTTTGTTCAATATTGGCAGGTGTTCCTTTTGTTTCAAGAAAATCTTGAATTAGAGTTAACAGTACAGTAAACCTTTGTAAAATTCTTCCATGACTCAAGCAGTGAACATTGGCAAAGAACATGTAGTCATCAATTCATTATCTTCCATTTCTTTTAACAGTTCCATAAACTGGTGATGAGTCAGAGCATTTGCACATGTATACTGAACAATTTTAATAACTGCATCCATGATACAGTCTACTTTAGAGCACAGATATTTTCTATATGTTAATATGCAGTGGATCACATAAGGGAAATAATTCCATTAAATCCGGGTTTTTGATCCCACGTAGCAGGTCCTTGTCTGTCTTGATAGAAACTTTTTCCTGTCTAGCTGAAAGTGACAGATGTAAAAGATTAAAAAATATTTACAGCATGCGGTTGATTGTTTTTAAGGTTGCAAATAGATGAAGACATTTCAATTTGGAAGTCATTTGAAACAAAACGTACCCAAAGTATTAACTGGCCATTGTCTCTTGTCTTGTAAAACTCATCTAAAGCGAAAAGTAAAAGTACTTACAATTTTCAAATGTTGAATGAATTGATCTTGAATAATGTCAGAAAGGTCTTTTATTCACTAACAGTTGCTTGGTGGATCAACTGAAGATCTTTCACTTTTTGTAAAATATCCTTTTTGATCTTTATCTCAAATTCTAAAACATAACTCCCTTAACTGAAATAATAATTTAATGTTTCATCTCTCCATCTAAAAATGGTTTTCTTTCTTGAGCAAGAATTCAAGCTATTTTAAAGCTTGCCAGAATTACAAGCTCAAATCCTTAAAATCACTAAGAAACTTCTTTGTTATACATTTCATTCTGATTTCATTGATTGTGACAAATTTCATTGATTATTTTTTGACTGTAGAGAAGCAACTTATATTATTATGCATTTGCTGAAAATGACTCAATATTGTCTACTTTATTATCTTAAAACTTTTTACACAGCTTATTAATTTGCCTCTGCTGTATTAAATCATAATTGCCATTATTTATAAAATTTGTGATACACCTTTTCCACTCGATACTGCCTCATTAGTGTGCCTATGTTGTCAATTACACATTTGTGTGCAGTCTTTTTTTAAAAGTTCCAAACTTCATTTGGAAGTTAAAATTTTTTTCATTGTTAGTTTTTAACCCAGAAAAATAATTTATTTGTATTATTAAAATAAGTATTTCAGTTTAACTACCAATTACTATTTACATAGGTATCACTGTAACTCCTGCTGTCTGCAGAAAATATTCAAACAAGCACATTACAGCGCTTCATTATTGCATAGAAAAATAACTGAAACCTTCTGTTGACATAAACTAGACTGGTGATATGCTTATGTGTGATCCTAGAAATGACATGTGCACCCACACTGTGCACTGCAGTACATCTTATATGATGTCATAATAAAAGTGAAATATAGTTTTACGAAAACCATAAAGTATTTAATGGAAATAGATTTTATACTGCTTTAGTTAAATAAAATTTTATATCAATTAAAATTTTAAAAGATTAAAATGCATTTCCTCAGTTGCTTTAGTCACATTAGAACAGCTCTGGAGTCTAGAGAAACTTATTCACTTTAATAATGAACATTCAAAGAGATGAAGCAACTAGACCCAGTTAAGTCACCTTAGTTCAGAATGGAGCAAGGCCGTAAATGAATCTGTATTTCAATATATGAAAACGTTCCTTTAACAAATGTTAAAGGCTGAATTCATGTCACACCAAAAAGAATTACTTTAATAAGAAAAAAATCAGTTATTTCATATAATCTGAAACAATTTGTTTCTTTAAACAAAGCAACCCTTTTTTTTTTTTTTGTAGAAGCTAAGGGGTTTACTTTTCAATGAGATATTCTAGCAGCATGTAAATACATGAAAGATGATCTGAATTTGCTTTTAGACTTCATTCCCCAGATGAACACTAGCATTTGGAGTTATTTTTGTTTTGAACACTGGGTATTCTTTTAACCAAAATACGTGCATATATTTATACAAACATAGAATGAAAATGTAAGCAGGAATTAGAGTAACAATACAATTTCATTCTTTAGTGAATGCCTGAGGTTCATGGAGGAACCAAGTGCCTTAAACCCAGATTTGCAGAGTAGACCTTACCCTCTTAACATTTATGCTGACAGGGAGCAAGGAATTAAACCTTTTCACTAATTTAATTCCTATATGTCTTTGTCATAAAACTGATAAGGAATTATTTTCCTGCCATTGCTGGCACTTTGATCATAGAGAAACGGTCTAGGATGTAAAAGGTAGCTTTTGCTATTTGTAGAAACGTTAGGGATTGACCACGGGAGCTTGGAGAATACGTTAGAGACTCTTGATTGACAACACAGGCAGTCAATTAATGCGGAGGGGCATGTTAAATAATGACGTATATATTTTACTTAAAGATTTCAAAAGCACTCACCTTTTGAATTCTGTGAATAAGAGACACAAGCCATGCTTTTGTGTGTAATCTTTTTTTAAAAAAATTACTTTCCCCCATCCTATTCACAATTTTTTTATAGACTGGTTTCAGGTATGTAAGACATGTTTTTTGGATTCTGCTAGAGATGACCTAATTTTTACTAATTGCTATGCATTCAAAATTTTTGTTTGCTCAGAATGGCAATGTTATTGTCATTATTCTTTGGTAGTTATAATAAGTGGTTTTGTACAAAGCTGCAGTTCAAAAGAATATTTTGGTACTAGCTTGTAAGTTGTTTTTATTAAAATTGGCCTTATTCTAGGAAGAAAATTGAATGCTAATGTACAAGTTAAAGTTTATTATGTGTGATTCCTTATATTATTTGCTTATTGACTCGCTAAAACACACGCACACACACACAATATCAGTTTTAAGGAACATCTTAAATGTCTTTCTTCAAAGCGGTTATCGGTTTCCTGAAAGATGTAGCCACTGTTTTTGTTTTCCAACACCTTGGAATGAAAAGATTCATTCTTCTCAACCATCTGAATTCAGTTTATTTAAATTAAATTATGTGTGAAATATATGGATTTTAGTTTTTTAATTCAAATATCCCTACAGGTTAATTACTTTTTTCCTGCTTTTCTCTTAAATCTCTCCTGCCTGCAAACTCCCCATTAATTTGAGTTGGGAAGGATCACATTAAAGATTTAGGCTTCGTGCTACATGAACAGAATTGGTGCTTTGTATTTCATTTTCCATGTATTATGTACCACTGAAAAGAATATAACACGTGTAGTAGCGTATTTCATTTTTGAAAGAGGAATTGAAGAGCTTTTGAATAAAAATGTGTAAAGAAACTGGTGTTCATTGCCTACGTGGCTTTTTATAAAGGACTCTTGAAAAGCATTCCACTGTGGATTCCAAGTCCTCTTTAAACTCACCACTGACAGTAACTGCCTGCAGAGGCATGTGATCATCTTGGCAGTAGCCAGACCTTTTAGTGATTGCATTACTGTGGTTTCCTCAAGCTCTTTACACACATTGATTAATATTTTCCTTGCAGTTATCGCTGTGATGATTTTGTGATTAATGACACCAAGCTGGGACTGGTACAGAAAGTCAGAGAACACTTACAGAACTTGGAAAAGTAAGTAGTAGGCCTTGGGAAAGAAGGGGTGGAGTGGGGTTGAGGGGTCTTTCAGCATTTCTGAGTGAGATTTTTGTTTATGAGTTCCATAACTTCATCACGTTTTTAGTGTGATTGAAATGTGAACAAAGTAAACTTTGGAGTTGGGTATCTGAAAATGCCCATAGTCAGTGATCATAGCTCAGCATTTATTTTGTTTAATATTTGTCACAAACCATGTGCAAGGGCTCCAGAGCCTGTTTTTCAGTTATCCACCAACTTATAAGCTCCTCAGTTTATTTGCAAGGGGAATTTTGGTAGTGCAAGGGAAGGGCAAAAAATGATACAAAATCATTATAGAGTTACCTTTGATATTAGAAAATCCTAATCCAAATGTATTATGAGGTCTTCTTAGAAACTCTGAAATTTATGTATCAAGGGAAAATAGGTTTAATTATATTATTGTTCAGCGTGCATCTATGTGATAGCACAAGATCCTAGTTTCTTCTTTTCCTTTTTTTGTTAGGGGCAGTATTTATCACTTGAAAGTATAGGAAGCTGTGAAATGCTTTGTCATCATAAAGAAATTAAACTGCTTAAGTGAATAGAATTATTTTTTGCTATAGCCAAATAGGCTAGTCAGATAAAGCTCACTAGACCCAAAATTCAAGCAGTAAACAGAAACCCCAAGTAGCAATGTCTTTTGAAGCTGCAGTGGTTAGAAGCATGGCCCTGGAACGGTCGCTGACTCAGGTGAAATTTGCGTAAATCACCCCTAATTGTCAGGTGCCATCTAATTTATTTATTTTTTGTTTTTTAAAAAATCTTTATTGGAGTGTAATTGCTTTACAACATCTTATTTATTTTGACAGTCGATGTTATAAAAATGGTATTGTGAGAACATGCCACAAGTGAGAGTCCTTTAGCAAACTTACATGTGAAGCCAACAGAGTATTTTAAAATTGAGTGCTGAGAGGGAATAACCTAAGTTCTTTGAGTTCTCTGACTGTCTAGCTTTGGTTAACCAAAGTCTCTGTGCATGTCTCTGTCTAAATAGACTATAAGCTGATAAGGGAAGAATCGATTTCTTTGAAATCTAAGCTAATTAGAACAGTCTGGGTTTAAGTGCACTTTGGCTTGTCATCTTGGGGCTCCTCACTTTTTCAAAGCGCCTCCTCCCTTTTAATTTGAACAAAGCAGCAGGAGCATATCTAGGGTTAGAGACACAGGTATAGACACACGGATCTAGAATATTGAATTTGGTCTGAAATAATCACAATTAACTGTGAGGTAGGAGATTCCTGCAGTAATTTGTGTAAATATCACTCTTTGGTGTGGTGATGTCATTGTAAAGATCTTACTAACTTGATTCTTTGTTGTAGAAGTAGGTAGCTACCAAATTATTTCTTCCTGCCACTTATAGTTTTCTCTAAGAAAAGACTATCATCTCAATGACAAATAAATTCATCAGAACTGAGTCAAAGGGAAAACCGGAAGTTCGAGACCCTGCATATGCGTTTGTGCAGATGTTGAATCTTTTATTTCCATTTATTTCTTCGTCAGGCAAAAGCTGTCACAGACTCTGCCTTGTCTACACTTCTCCTTGGTCCCACTGAAAAAGCTACTTTGCGGTCCTTTTTCTATGTCGATAAACATGACCTAGATTTATTTTTATTTTTTCAAACATAGCCTTTACTCTGTAATGGAAGCTACAATGAAAGAACTATGATTACATTTGAGTTTTACTTTAGACTGTTTAGCGTATCCTCTGGAGAAGCACGGCGCACCAGAAACGTTGTATTGATCTACACTGCCCAGTATGGTAGCCACTGGACACACGTGACTATTGAGCACTTGAAAATTAGCTAGTGTGACGAGGAACTGAATTTTACATTTTTAAGTTTAATTAATTTAAATTTATTAGCCACATGTTGTGAGCAGCTACCATATTAAATAGCGTGGATCTGAAGGATTCTGCCATTTTGAGAATCATTGATGGTAAAATTTAATAACATTTTTAAAAAGCTAAATGCTTTTTTTGGTATAGGTTAAAACCAAAAGTTAACTATTAGGCATTGTCACAGTACATACACTGTGCTTGTGAGTGAACTTCTTTACTTACAGAATTTGTGAAGGAATAACTTAACATCGTAGTACATGTGGGATTATCTCTTCTTACCTTGTAGTCACCAGTACACTGAGAGGGACATACATTTCTGAAGACGTTTTTCCTAAGAATATTTTTAGATTTGAAACAGCTGACTGTCACTAGATCTGATGCTCTGAAGACAGTTCATGTGGAAATTTTGGAAAGAAAAATAATTATGTATTTTCTTTGGATTAACCTGGTACTTTTGGAAGATGGGAAAGAGTTGGTAGACTTAAAAAGTCTATATTGTTTAATAGTAACTTTCACTTCCTTTAGATTAGTTCCCCTGATACATAATAATTTTAAAGTGAAGATAGGAATTATTTCCTCTGAAGATAGGAATTACTTTCTAACAAATTTCAAACTTAATATCTCTTTCAATGAGAAACATTTAGATAATTTAAATTCAGAATTTATGTGCTAATTAGAATTTGTTTTAGAATATGCTTTGTAGCAGAGCTGAATCAAATGAATTGATATATGCCTATGCATCTATAATTTATTTATCATTCTGCAAACTCAGATTATATCATCATCTATTACAACATACTAACAAAATATGATACCTTTATCAAAATTAAGAAAGAAGTGGCATAGAATTTGAGACTTAATGTTAAATCTCAGAATAATCATGTCAGACCAGTGTTTTTCTTTTTTACGAGTAGTGGGTGTTCTCTTGTTTGAAGCTTCACCGTTGATTAGGTAGATAGAGCGGTGGAGGAGAGGGACTGTCCATCAGACCACATCCACTTGGCCAGCGTTTCTGGGAAGCGCCCGGGGGGTGGCAGCTTCCAGTCCCACCCTGCTGGAGGAGCAGTGGGGATTTCCAGGGGAAGTGGAACTCCTCAGTTACTTGAAACACTTGTGGGCCACAGTGGCCTAACAAGTCACTTCCAGGGCTCCATACCCTAGATACTTAGAACAGCCATGTTTACTCTGTCTTGCTGTGTAGTGTTGTGTATGTATGAACGTCTTTTTGACTGTCTGTTTGTGCTTTAATAGCTCAGCTTTCACAGCTGACAGGCATAGGAAAAGAAAACTTTTGGAAAACTCATCACTGAACAGCAAGTTACTAAAAGTAAATGTAAGTAATTAAAATGTATTCAAATATAAGAATTGGTTGAGCTCTAGTCACTGTTTGATTACAGTTCTAACATTAATGTTGCCCTTTATAAACTTTTATAAATGTATGCCTTGGATTTGGAATATTTTACAAAATGTTTGCCACTTGTACTAATGATTCTTGACGTGACTGAATACCCCAGCGAGTCTGTGTGTCAGTGCCTTCCTTCCATCAGGATGACCACCGTGCTCCTCTGCCTTAGGAGGCATTTGTTCTTAACGCCTACTCATGTACCTTATTACTCCATCTCTGTAGGATCCCAAAGATCCTTGCTTCCTTCTGTTAAAGGTCCCTAGTGCAAATTCTACGGGTCTGGGGCTTCCCTGGTGGCACAGTGGTTAAGAATCCCCCTGCCAATGCAGGGGGCACAGGTTCGAGCCCTGGTCCGGGAAGATCCCACATGTGGCGGAGCAACTAAGCCCGTGTGCCACAACTACAAGCCTGTGCTCTAGAGCCCGTGAGCCACAACTACTGAGCCTGTGTGCCACAACTAGTGAAGCCCGTGCACCTAGAGCCCATGATCTGCAACAAGAGAAGTCACTGCAATGAGAAGCCCGTGCACCTCAACTAGAGAAGGCCCGCACGTAGCAACAAAGACCCAACACAGCCAAAAAATAAATAAATAAAATAAAAATCTTAAAAAAAAAAAATGCTTTGGGTCTGAAGTTTTGGTAAGTTTTTTCCTTAGGGCCTTCATTAATACAATTTCACCATAAAAGAATATGCTTCCTCATTCTGATACCCATCTCTCTTACCAAATGTATGGCCATTAATGGAGTAACAAAGCTTAAAGATGACTAAATATTGTAAAATATACCAGTAATTTTGTCCTGCATCTACCTCTCTGCTGTCATGCTAGCTGTGTTTAGACACACAATTAAGTATTACAATTTCGTGGAAGAAAGAGCTAAAGTGATGCTTTGGGTTGGATGGGTAGATTCACTAACCATCTGTAGTACTCAGACATCACAGTGCATTTGTACAGCTAATCAAGAAACAAAGCCTTAGTCTTTAAGGGAAGTTCAGGTCGTTTTTTCAGATTGATATTCCATTGCTAGGAAAACATGTATTGGTCATTTGCATGGCTTAGAGTTAAAAGCTGGGGGACAGAAATACTTGGCATGTTTGTATTTTTTCCAATTTGTAGTAGCTTTAATAGAGTCTTATGACGGTGTTAAGTCTTAAACTTATTTAAGGATCTTCCTGGTTTTTGCACTGTGTACTCCACAGTACTTATTAATGGTGACTTCCTCATAAACGTCCATTTAGGACAATCCTAGGATCAGAAACAGCCTTCCAAAAATATCCAGACACGTTTACAGAGAGTAGAAAGAGAATTTGAAATATTTGTTGGACTGAAAAGTATCAATTCCGAACTGGCTTGTTGTTAGAGTTTCAAATATAGGCCTTTGTTCTTCTTTGATGTTGAAACAGTTGGCCTTCTCTTGGTATTACTGAAGGCCACCTCTTGTTCCATTTTACAGGGAAGCACCACTGCCATTTGTGCCACAGGCCTTCGGAATTTGGGGAACACGTGTTTCATGAACGCCATCCTTCAGTCACTCAGGTACTGTTACAGTCACAGCTTAAGTATCTGACGTTAGCTTCTGGTGGAATGGTTAAGAGCAAAGGCTCTGGGTTCAGATCCTGTCTCTGCCACTAACTCTAGCCTAGTAACTTGGGGCAAGTTACCTCAGTTCCCTGTGCCTTAGTTTTCTCATCAGTGAAATTGGGGATAATAGTCTACCTCACGGGGTAGTCGGGAAGATACTATATAATTTACATGAAGTGCTTAGAACAGTGCCTAGCAGTAAATAACTGTTAGCTGTTATTATTTAGTTCCTGTTCCTTCTTGAATAGGCTTGAGCACAGGCCAGCAAACTTCTGTAAAAGGCCAGATTAAATAAATATTTTTAACCTTTGCATGCCACATCCAGGCTTTCTCACACATCTTCTCCTCCCTTCAACACCCCTCTCCCTTTTAAACAACTCTTTAAAAATAATAAAGCTCACTTTAAAAACGTAAAAGCTCACTGGCCCAGGGTCAGATTTGTCCTGTGGGCCATAGTTCAATCATTAGTTGAGTCTTAAGCATGGTCATAAGATCAGATGTTTAGAAGATCTTCAAAATGTAAGGTGAGCAGGGACTTCCCTGGCGGTACAGCGGTTGACTCTGTGCTTCCACGGCAGGGGGCTCGGGTTTGATTCCTGGTCAGGGAACTAAGATCCCACATGCTGCGTGGCCAAAAAAAAAAAAAAAAAAAGAGTAAGATGAGCAGGAAAAATAAAATAGACAACAAGGCTGACCTAAGTTATACAGAAGAAATTATTTAGAAAGTTGCATACTTTTAGATTTTAATGTGGTATCAAAGACCACAGTAAATTATTTTCCCAAGGCCACCTTGCTAATGAGGAACAGAAGCCATGTGTGATCTCTCCTTAAAGGTACTGGCTCTCAGCTTATCTAGTCTTGCTCAAAGAAGAAATTCTAGTCACTACCGAATTCTCCTTGTTACTCTGTATACTGTATTTAAACAGTATGGTTGGTTTCATGGCTTTTATTTGAGGAAATTATTGAAAACTTGGGAACAGAGGCCCTGAAAAGAAAGAAATGGTGACAGGCTACAGATGGGAAGGGGGAATTGAGGATTTCTGGAACAGAGATTTTGCTTTAAGGTCTTTGTTTATTTTTGCAAAGTCATCTACTTATATTCCCTTTTAAAAAAGTATTTATTTATTTGGTTGTTCTGGGCCTTAGTTGTGGCAGGCAGGCTCCTTAGTTGTGGCTCCAGGGCTCCTAAGTTGTGGCATGCAAACTCTTAGTTGCAGCTTGCATGTGGGATCTAGTTCCCTGACCAGGGATTGAACCCAGGCCCCCTGCATTGGGAGTGCAGAGTCTTACTCACTGTGCCACCAAGGAAGTCCCCCTTATATTGTTTTCTTGGAGTAAATGAGGAAGCTTAATGAAGAAATGCAATGTTAAGAGATTGCATTGAGTATCATTTGAATGAGAAATTGAAATATCACATTTTCAAAATCCATATACTGTATAGGTCTCATAGTGCTTTCTTTACTTCATAGTACATTTAAAAACTAATAATGTTTTTCCCTTCCTTTTAAAATAGTAACATTGAGCAGTTTTGCTGTTATTTCAAAGAGCTGCCTGCTGTGGAGTTAAGGAATGGAAAGACAGCAGGAAGGCGAACGTACCATACCAGGAGCCAGGGGGACAACAACGTGTGAGTCTAAGAATATGTCCTTTCTGGCTTTGAGCTACAGAACAAATGACTCTTACTGGTGATTTCCACTGCATTATCTGAGTTAATAGGCACGTGCATTAAAAAAAAAACAAACACCAAGACAACTCTCAATTGTGTTTAAGTATCTAGCTAGCAATCTTAATAATTGTTAGAATTCTTTTATTTCTATTTACCTAGTAGGCAGGACAAATGTAGCACTCCGCTTGTTGAGTGTGTGGATTTGGGCATTCTAAAATTGACATCTATGAAGAAAACACAGTTTTAGGTATAGACCGGCATGAATATCATTAGTCTTTGTGAATTGATTTGTCTGATAGGGTTAGGTAAACCTGTCTTGGATAATTACATTAATTTGTAGTTATCAAATTAATTACAGAGCAGTACTGTCAATTTTTAGCTGGTATGGAAGGAGAAAAAAATTGACAAGTGATTATTGAGAACCAAACCAATATATATTCAAATTCAGTGCAGCCACGCTCTCTTTGGGGTTCAGAAAGATTTATCATATTATCATGACCGTAAGGGGTATCTTAACATTACTGAAATAGGGCTACGATTTATCATCTGTATGTATTTTAATGTAATGTTTTCCCTGCCTGCCCATCCCTGCTCCCACACACCCCATCCCCACACATTCTGAAAAGCCGTCTTATAATCTGACAGTGTTCTGCCTAGATGCCTGAGGGAGGATAGGATAGGCCGTGTTGGAATAGTGTGTAGTGTGGAGTATGCAGTGAAGCCAGGCATTGGAGCAGGGATGGAATGATATCACTAGAAGTGGTGTTTTAAGAGTTTACTTTGGTAGCAGCATATAGGATGAGCTGGAACGTGCCTGCATTCAAGGAGGCTTTTCACTTTATAGTCATTGGTTAGAGGGAATAGCCGTGAAATGAAGAGGAAAAAATACATGTGCACAAAAGTTAAGGGAAGAGTTAGTAGTACTTGATGCATTAGTGTCATTTAGGGTTTAGTTACGAATTATAGAAATTGCCGCTGGCCATTTTAGGCAGAAAAGGAATTTATTGAAAGTCTGTTGGTGAGCTTACCATTAGTGGATGCGGGGGAAATCAGGTCTGGAGTCTAGGCATCCATGAGGGTGTCCCATTAGGACCGCTGTCCATGCTGCACCGAAGTTCCCATTGCCAGCACTGCTGGAGTTGGGTGCTGGGTGGATGCTGCTGTTACTGCTCGGCCCCTGCACTCCTGACTGTGCTCTTTGCCACCAGAAACAATCTGGCACTGTTCCAGCTTCAAATAGGCATACCCAGGCCGTGTACCTGAGTCCTGGCTTCAAGGGGGAGCGGGTGGGGGCTGAGAGAGCAAGTACCTGGCCTTTTCAGCTTCCACAGTAGGAGGCAGGCTTTGACTCTTAAGGTGGGGTTCCTCAAACATAGGATGAGGGTTCAGGTACTAGGAAGTAAAAAATATGATTTGTATCTCAGGAACCTACTGGATAACAGGGGTTAAGAAAGAAGATAGTGAGATTCTCTGTGATGTCAACCAAGTATCCACGAGTATGGTAGCTGTATTGACACATACGGTCATTGAAGTTGAGGAGGTGTATAAACTTACCTACATGCATAGAAGACCAAAACTAACGGTGACTTAAACATCCGTGGTTTATCTTCTCACATAAAAGTTGGAGGTTATCCATCTAGGTTTGTTTCACACAATCATTGGGCTCCTCTGGCTTTCTGTCCCACCAGCCCTGGGTGAGACTCTTATCCACATCATCCACAATGGTGCTGGCGCACCACCGTTTCGTCCTCATTCTAGCTGGAAGGAAGGGGTGAATGAGAAGGACCACTCTTTCTCTTTAAGGGAATTTGTCAGAAGTTGGGCACACTCAAAAATTGTTTTTTATTCCAGGAGCTCATGTGCCAAGAAAAAAATGGATTTTTTTTTTATTCCAGGAGCTCATGTGCCAAGAAAAAAATGGAAGTTGTATTCCTGTGAGAGAAGGGGCGATTGGAGACTGAGGGGCCGTAGGGAGAGTACGGAGAGCAGGTTTAGGACACAGTGAGTTAGAAGAGACAAGAGGGCAGCCAGTAGAAAATTCCTGTTGGAACCTGGAGACAGCTGAGTAAAAGTGGTCATGAGAAAAATCTGGAGTTTAGATTTGGATTTGAGAGTCATTGGTATAGAGGTGAGTGTTGAAGCTTTGTGGCCAGATGAACTCTGCGGCAGAGATGAGCAGTCACGCACCGAGGTCTGGGGAGTGCGCTCCTAGAGAGTGGCAGGAAGGAGAAAGGCAAGAGACGGAGAAAGAGATTCTATTACTTGTTTTATGGGTTTTTTTGAAACATTTCATCCTTAGGTAATTTGATTTGTAACTTATCCATTGCTTTATTTTACAAGTATGGCAGTACTTTGGCATACTCAGAGTTCACCATATAGTTAAAAAACTAGTTTTGTCTGTAATCACTGCTATTTGTATGGGTTTTGAGATGCTGTACTTAGCTGTCAGGTTGAGTTCAGAAGAGACCAAACTCTTACTATGTTTTCATTTTTTATTTGTGGATTTTAGACAGTTTGGCATTATGTATCGAAATAGCAGCCTCTCACTAATGCTGAGGGTCTCATCATCCCCTGCTCTTTTCTAGGTCTTTGGTGGAAGAGTTTAGAAAGACACTCTGTGCATTATGGCAAGGTAGCCAGACTGCATTTAGCCCAGAGTCCTTATTTTATGTTGTTTGGAAGATTATGCCGAATTTTAGGTAAGTATTATTTAATGAAGGATGTTTAAAACATTAATATTAGTCTTTACACTGTTCCTGAAACAATTTCCAACAGTGGTGGTATTCTCAATAATGAAACCAGTGTTTTGTTTTTTAAGGAGAAGAGCAGAAGTTGGATATATCCTACTAGACAAATGTGTTTAAATAATAGACCTTAGAAAAATCTTTAACAAAAGGCAGGGCATTTTGTTGTTATAAAAACAGAGCCCTTATAAATAACTTACGTGCTCTAGGTAAAACATACTGGACAAAATTTCCTTGATTTTTTCAAAATCTTATACAGAGTAATTATCATCATACACCGTCCTGTTATTTCAGCTAAAAAAAAAAAAAAAATCCAAATGTAGTCAGTAGAAAACCATGGTATCGTATTCACTGTTCTGGTCTGGGTTCTGAAGACCTTACAAGACTGTAGTTAAGTCCATTGGGATTCATTCGCTTTCCAGAAGGTAACACAATTAACACATCATCTCCTAATGTGGTTATAGCGTCACAGCGTTTCCCGTGTTCTTTATCTTGTCTCGCTTGAGTGGGGAAACAGCCCTGCTGTCAGAGAAATCTCCCTCTTCTCCTAAGCTAGTCCTCCCCGTAGGTAACAGCAGATCTGAAGCACTACGGGTGCTTGACAGCAGCCTTCACCACCTTCTGCTGATTTTATCTTTCTGAAGCACGTCATGGTTCTTACTAGCCATGATTTTGGCGCCTTATGTACAGCCCTCTCTTTCTTTTTTAAAACCAGCACGCTCTGGTAAAACTCAGCAATACATCTTGCTTTACTGTCTCAGAGTGGTTTAGATATATTGGTAGTATGGAGAAATGTCTAAAGGGTAACAGCTTCAAAGGACTGTAATTTGTTGCCTTGCCATAAGAGTCTAGCCTTGAGGATCAGATGTAATTGACTATTGTTAACCCTGGTCTTTGTTTTGAAGGAAATTTCTTTTATATTTCATGTTATTTAAATCTCTCCTGAGAAGGAGAGAATCATTTTGTAAGAATTTTAGAATTTCCTGACTCTAAATAGGAAAGGTAGAAATGATTAAGTTACTGCTAATCACGTCTGGACTTGATACAAAATTTCTAACCATCACCTACTTAGACTCTTGATGGGGATTTAATCTTTGTGTTTGGTTATTATAAAAATTGCTTCCATTTGTTGAATGTCTATTATGTGTCGAGCACTTTCGGTATTTTATATCTGACCTTCATTAAGAAACACAACAAAATTCCCATCAGGGTAAGAAGTGTTAGCCCATCTGAAAGAGGACGGAACTGAGACAGAGGAGAGTAGTTTGTTCAGTTTTATACATCTGGTAGGCGTTGGGACCAGAATTAGAACCCAGGTCTTCGAGGTGTTGGTCAGCGATAGACGTGTTAACAGTAATTTGTCCACGTGCCCCCAGTGAGGCCCACCAACCACCTTTATACTCTTCTACTTGGTTCCCATGGTGACTCAGTTCCCTCTTCCTCTAATAGAATTCTACTTTTCATCTAAATCTGCCCGTATCTCTGTTCTTTCTGGTTTCTTTAGCCCAGCTGTGAGCATGATTTCGTTTTTAGCTGCTTAATTTTACTCATTCTATTATTCCTACCAATGAAGGGAAAGAACTTTTGGAATAGGTAACCAGCTTGAGAAATTCGGATGGCGTTTCCGGAGTGATTCCTATCACATATGAACTCTTAGATTTCCTTAACGACTGATCAGAATAGGATGTCTGTGTGTGTTCTTAGCAGGGCTTTCTCTTCGTTCTGTAGTAATTCAGATTGTTCCTCACTTTCATGTAATCGGGGAATAATTTTCTCTTGGTTAGCTCTAGATCTTGAGATTATATCATGAATAAAGTTTTAGTGCAGGGTCACTGCACAGTGCCCAGGTGTGAGGTAGGGTTTTCTTCTCGTAATTGTTACTCCTATTATGTGTACAGGGTAAAAGTTCTTAGAACATGCCGAAGTGGAAATGCAATGGGGTCTTGAATTATGTTTGTATTTATAATCCCAAAGTAAAATTTTTTAAAGTTTAGAAAGCCCATTTTCCTTGATTAACATGTGACAGTATCTAGGGAGTGTGATACCTTGGAATAAAATAAGAGGAGCCTGGGGAGTTCCCTGGTGGCCTACTGATTAGGATCCCGGGCTTTCACTGCTGTGGCCTGGGTTCAATCCCTGGTCGGGGAACTGAGATCCCGTAAGCTGCGCGGCATGGCCTAAGGGCGAAAAAAGTGAGGAGCCTGAAATACAATCATGCATGTAGAAGTAGGAACAACTTTCCTCTATTAAATAAACAAATAAATGCAGAAAAAAAAGTACCCTAAATGTAATCAACAGCTTTGGACATAGAAATCATCAGAGCTGTTCTTTCTCTTTTCCCACCCAAACCAAGAGCCAGTCACTTAGCAGGGAAACTGTTCCTGAGTTTGAACTTCCCAGCAGACATATATCTGCAGACATATATCTACTTGCCACACTTCTTATGGCTTCCTAGCATGCCCAGCTTTTCCTGTCCTTTCTTTTTTCTTTTTTTGCGGTACGCGGGCCTCTCACTGTTGTGGCCTCTCCCGCCGCACAGCACAGGCTCTGGACGCGCAGGCTCAGCCTTCCATGCCTGTAAAAATGTAGGCAGTAGTCTTTCCTATCCATAATTTTATGAATGTACTTTAGATATCATTGCTGGATTTATCTACATAAACCTCTGTTACCTTCCAACTATACCAGCTTAATTTTCTGTCAGATTTCATTACTGTTCACTTGTCATTGATCTGTATTAGTAGAAGAGTTCCATAGAATTTCCTGACTGAATATAGTGTAAGAAGTAACCTCAGAATATGTTGCTGTATATATTAAAGTTTTAGGCTAGAGCATAATTATAAGTCAATGCGTTTTAAAGTTTTTATTTATTATTTAAAAAATCTCTTGAATCAGAGATTAGGATGCAAGTATAGAATGCTATACATCTTTAACTCTTTAGATAAAGTTTTTCTTCCTTTCAGCCAGTGTTTAAAAATTAGTATCTTTCAGTCTAAAGATTTAGTTTTAAATTCCTTATTTCTTGTAATGGTGGTTTAGACCTAGTTTTCTGGTGCAGGTTAAGATGTGAAATTTTAACATTTGAGCATCTTCTAGAGAGGCCATGTGGGAAATGGGAAGATTCACAGTCCATCCAGGAGACATGTTACTCTCCTGTTGCAGGACTTCAGGCAGGTCACACAACCCCTTTTTTGCCCCTCAGTTTTCCTCTTAAGCGAGGTCAGTTGAGATCACTAGAAGTCCAGTTAGCTCTACTATTCTGTGTTTTCAAACTTGTTTTTCAGTAGTGGAATTCTGTCTTGAAGGTGCTTTTACATGTAAAACAAGGAGGAAGTGAGGAGCAAGAATCAGGGCGCCTCCCTGTGCTCTGAGCGCAGGGCTGTGGCCCTTCTCAACACTTTGCCCTCCTGCCTGTTTGGCTGGGCAGGCGGAGCCCCACAGTGACTGTTTCTGTTTGCTTCAAGGGGCTATCAGCAGCAGGACGCTCATGAGTTCATGCGCTACCTGTTAGACCACCTGCACTTGGAACTCCAGGGCGGTTTCAACGGTATTTCCCGCTCATCAATTCTGCAAGAGAATTCTACTCTGTCTGCAAGTAACAAATGTTGCATGTAAGATTTAGTTTCCTTTTGTTTTCTGGGAAGACCTCAGATTGCTACTGGTGTTCTTGTTTATTAGATTTATAATGGAAGGTGGGAAGTTTTCTGGACCTTTGCTGAAACTTTTGTGCACTTGAACTTTGTGACCAAGGGGACTAGCATCGAAGGCATCTTGTACTTGCATCCAGGTGTAGTTCTAATCGTTATTTGCTATAGATTATTTTTAAACTTGAAAAAATAGAAAACATTTGTACAATTTAACACTTAAAAATTTTCCTCCAACTGTATTGAATAATGTATGGGAGACAATTTTCATATACTAAAATAATTACATTTGTTCACTAATAACAGGCTTAAAATATTTTGAATGTGAATTTTTCTAAAGCCTCATTTGGACTTAAATTTTCCAAAAATATGTCTGTTGTTTAATCAAATTGAGGCATTCGTAACTTTTCAGAATTTTTTTTTTTGCCTCTCAGTATGAACAAAACAAACCTTTTGGGTTGCTTTCCCAGGTACTGATACCCCAAAATATACATTGAGATCAGAATGTTTATTTTGCTGAGGGAGAGAAAATTGACTTTTATTTCAGCTTGGATCTTGGTTAGTTGTCTCCTTTTGTTCAAATTTTGGGAAAAGTTTCATATTGACCTATGCAGGAAAGGGATTATAAGACGAACTCCCCAAAGAAAGAAGAAAAGAGTAAGTTATATATAGGGTTTGCTGTAGTATATTGCCTGACAGTCCGTAAATCGGATTTTGTGTAAGATAAGGTCTTTTCAATGACAGAGCAGTCTCAACAGCCAATCTGACTGTATCAGAGATGGGCAATCAATATGAATTGCCATACTTTTTTAAATGTTTGAACCTACGTCCTAGGAGCTATGGTTCACATTAGAATCCAGTACAGAAAGGGAAGGGCCTGTGATCTGGTAGAAATGTTCTTGCTGCTAGCACCCAATCAAACATAGTATTAAATGAAAAATTCTGTTTTGTATTTTAGGATGATATATTCATACACAAAGACTATTGAGCTGGGCTCTATGAAGGATAGTCTGTGTGAAGTGAGAGGATATATGTCTTTATTATTTTATTTGATGCCCAGGGCACCCTTAGGGAATCACATTGTGTGATATAAGATGTTCTTTTAGAAACTAATGAGTTTTCAGTATTAATCCATACCCTTTCATGGTATTTTAAATAATAGTAATTTTAAGTTCCAGTAGTGAGTTAGGAAGATAAAAAAATTATTAAGTATTCAAAACTCAGGCTCCTTTATATTCCCTTAAATTCACTGGAGGATGCATTTCAGAATGTAAGGATCATATTTGCTAAAACTACAAAAAAAGTCTCCTGTATTTATTCGTATAAACACACTGAACCCTACTGAAGGTGGGGGTGAGGATGGTAGAAATAAATGGCGGATGTGTTCTTTTTAACACATAGAAAATCATGAGTGCCAATATAAAGGAACTTTGCAGCATAATAGCCTGTCCAAGTAGCCAGTATTTAAACTCCCTCGTTGTGTAGTTATGATAGATGGAACAGTGATTTTGAAATAATTCGTGAACCTTGTTTAAGTCATTGTATAATGACTAAGCTTAATGCCATACACATCAGATAGCCAAGAATTCATTAGTATCTTTTTCTCAGAGGAAGAAATTATAAAGGAAGAAGTACATTGAGTTTAAATGTAGTGCTTTTTAATAAAGCAGTTTCCATTTTAATTAAAGGCAGCAGCAGTGTGTGTGAACATCAGTATAAAAGGGTCAGTCATAGTCCCTTTATTTTTCAGTAGATTTTTTTTGGGGGGGTATATCCTTTGTGATACAGATATTAAATCTGAAACCTGAAATGGCCATTATATCCTACAGTTCCCATTGTATCTTCCCTTTGTAATTTACTAAAGCCATGTGTATCCTATGAACAACTTAAAAAAACAAGAGAAAGCTACACTATGTTTCTTTTGCCAGTAAGGAAGGAAGCCCTTTCATAGAAAAGGAAGCAAACTTTTAAAATAATAGAATTGCTCAGGTAAGTTTTGTCTGTCTCATCATTGCAGTAGGTCTAATTTGGAGCAACTCGAAGTACGGTTCAGTGTATTAGGAGTACTATTGACTGCAAGTGACAGAAACCACCTCAAATTGCTATTAGCGAAAAAGAGCAATATACTGGCTCAAGTAACTGCACAAAAGTTATTATCTGTGTTCACTGTAGTACTATTAATGACAGCACACAAATGAACCTCAGTATCCATTGATATTTTTGTGTTTATTCTGATGTTGCAGTGAAACCCAAAGCCATTTTGGGTTTTTTGTTTTTTTTTTTTTGTGGTACACGGGCCTCTCACTGTTGTGGCCTCTCCCGTTGTGGAGCACAGGCTCAGCAGCCATGGCTCACGGGCCCAGCTGCTCTGCAGCATGTGGGATCTTCCCGGACCGGGGCACGAACCTGCATCCCCTGCATCGGCAGGCGGACTCACAACCACTGCACCACCAGGGAAGCCCGCCATTTTGGTTTTTAAAATAATATTTTTTTATTGAAGTATAGTTGATTTACCCATTAATATTATATGTTAGTTAAATTAAGAGAAGGAGCGTAGTGTCCACAGCAGGTGCTCAGGTTAGGCCAGCTGTGTGAACTTGAGCCAAGTTATTTAACCTCTGAACCTCAGCTTCCTGGTCTGCAAAATGGGGATGATCTTATCTACCTCAGAGTTGTTGTGAGGATTAATTGATTTACATGGAAAGTACCTAGAATGGAGCCTGGCATGTAAGTGCTAAGTAATATAAGTGCTTGCTAATCATGCTGTCACTGGTGCACTATTCTTGTGCATTCTCTGTCCATACCGTGGCAGGCTGTGCACCTGTGAGTTGCATGTCCAAGATACATACTTAGGAAAGAAAAGCAAAAGGCAAGTATGATCCTGATTATTGTTATAAAAGATGTTTACAACACTCTAAGGGCTTTCTTTTTGGTAAGCACTTGTCTAAAAGCACTGTAGGTATATTCCCATTTCATCGTCACCAGGCCTCTGAGGTAGATAGATGTTATGCCTGTTTCACATTTGATGAAGCTGAGGCACAGAGAGGTTAAGTACTATTAGGACAGTTGGTTTCTTATTGTTCTTAAAGTGCTGTACATATTATCTCCACAAGGGAATCATTATATTGTTTTAAGTGAGCTTTTTAAACGGCTTGTTGATAGTAATATCCAGCACTTCAAATGTGAAGTCATATCTCCACCAGTGATTACTAAGTAGGTATTAAATTTGTTTACCTCATTTTCCCCATCTAAAAAAATCTGAAACTATCTTTGATCAAGGTTGTTGTTCAAAGTAAAGTAATTGAGAGTGCTCCCCATAATATGAGAAGTCTTGCAAAGGGTCCAATCTAAGGCAGTTCCCTCTTTTCTGAGGGGTATAATTGAGGGAAAGGGGTCCTGTTGCCCGAGTACAGGCACGTACGTGATCTGTTAGTAATGGCAACTGTTCAGTGTTTGTTTGTTAGTAACTTTTGTACAAAGTAGTGGGATTGGGAGAGGAGCTGGGGGAAGGACAGTGGCTTAAACCTTTCACTTGGTATACATCTATATATAGGTTCAAAATTTTTGTGTTATTTTATAATTTAAATTAATAAATGATATATATACACCCCCAAACAGAGCCACCTATAGGAGGACCTTTTACACATATTTACTGAGATGTTTTCCTGTGTGATTTTCTTTAGAAATGGAGCATCTACAGCTGTCACGGCTATATTCGGAGGCATTCTCCAAAATGAGGTTAACTGCCTCATATGTGGGACAGAATCTAGAAAGTTTGATCCATTCCTAGGTAAGACATATTTGGCATATGGAGATATGATATTGTATTAAAATAATAACTGTAATGTTTCCTTTGAAAACTAAGACAGTAAAGAGATAAATCCTTAAAAATACATCAATTTTTGAAAGTATTTTTTGAGTGTGGTTATATGCCTTTAACAGTTCTGTTTTCCTGTTTCCTTTGAAGACCTTTCATTAGACATTCCAAGTCAGTTCAGAAATAAGCGCTCTAAGAATCAAGAAAATGGACCAGTTTGTTCATTACGAGGTAAAGATACTTTGATGTTCTAGAATTTTTCCCCCTTGAAATAGCAAATAATTGTTGTAATTAATTTGTGTTAACAAAAGTCAAACCTGAATGTCTCTTCTTGTACAAAAAAATTCTGTTTGGCAAGAATGCCTGCCAGAGATACTGACCTGCCGGGTGAAACATATTTCTCACCTTTCTCCTCTTTTTAAAACTAGTTTAAAATTGAAAGTTTGTAACAAAACTTTTTCTGATCTAATGAAATAGAATTTATTCTATGGATATTCTACTAGTAACCACAGGAAGAAAGAACCTCAGAAAAGTTTTATAAATTATGGTGTCATTCACTCTTTTGTATGACTAATAATTTGAGAGCTCTCTTGATGACATAACTGTTGGCTAAGCCTTTTAATCTTGCTTTTAATTGCAAGATTCAAATTCACATTTACTTTCAGAGATTTCTGAACAGATTTTTTCCTTGATGAGTATTAACTACTTTAGTCAAGGCAGAAGACCTGTCCTTGACCAACCACTAAAATGACTAATTGTTCTTTTTAGTCATAGAAAGAAGAAACTAGGATAGAAAAAAGAAAGAGTATTAGTATGTGTTCTGTCATTAAGTACCTCTCCAGTGAAGGCAAGTAAAGTTTCTACCCTGAATTACATGTTCACTAAAAGTTTTAGGGAGTATTGTCATAATGATTAATATACATATAATGTAAACTTTTCTTACAAAACAGAAGATTCTGTTGGTCTAAAACTGTACTGTCCAATATGCAACCATGAAGTCACATGTGCCTATTAAAATTTAAATCAATCAAAGTGAAATTTCAAATTCCATTGCTCAGTTATACTAGCCGTATTTAGAGTGCTCGGGAGCCACCTGGGGCCAGTGGCTACTGCAGTGGTCAGCACAGATGTAGAACATTTCCACTGTTGCAGAAAGTTCAACTGGACGGTGCTGCTGTAGAAGCAAATTATCCTGTAAAATGTATATGAAAACACTTTGTTCTCCACCTATACAACAGTGTTGATTTTGAACAGGAGTACAGAAGAAATTTAAGGAAGCCCCATCCATGCCACTTCCCTCTAAAATATGTGGCTCTAGTATGTTTCTCTAAAACTGTTTTTGGCCTATTTGAGATTAAGAAAATATCACAGTATACTTGTAGCAAGTGTCTGTCAGATCATTTTCCCTTTATATTTATGGCATATGAATACAGGCTAACTTAAGCACAAAACAAATATTATTTGACCATTTAGAGGGGAAATCAGTGAAAGTTAAAGGAATTAGCCTCAAATTATATAATCTAATCTAAATTAGATTGACTTCATCTTAATAAGAACACTAATAATATTAATGTAGTAAAAAATACTGTTCCTTAATATCTATATCTGGGTATCTATTTGAATCATAATTCCTCATGTTAAACAAAACCGTTAGTCCAGATGATTTTTGACTGATTGGAAGACCCAGAGACACTCATTTGCTCAGGTTTCTTTCCTCCTTCCTTCAGTGCTGATTCCCCCCACCCCTCCTGAATTGGTCATACATGGCTCTTATTGCCTCTGTAACATTTCACTTAAACCTAATGCCCTAATACTGAGAGATGTTCCTTTCTTGAGACCATCCAGGAGAGTGTATGACACAGCTTACTTAGGTGGTTGACTGGTACTAAAACAAGAATAGTGGCAAATGGAATTTGCCTCATATCCCAAGTAGTATTTTTCTTGGCTCCTTGGTATTAGCATCAGGGGGCCCAGACCATCCTGAGGTGTTGAGGGTTTGGCTAGAAACATGTTTCCTGTATTCTCAGCTGGCTTTCCTTTGAATTCATTTTGTTAAAGAGCTTACTGTCAGCTTTAGAATGTCTAAACCATGCAGTATCTGCGAAATGCAACAAAATGAGATTTTCAGACGATCAAGAAGCCACCTAGTAAAGGACCCAGAGGGCTAGAAAAATTTCCAGATGAAAAGGCAGCATATTTCAGAGACTTTCACGAGGTAACTGAACAGTACAACATCAAAAATATAACCAGGCTGCCTCGAGAGACAAAGAAGCACATGCAGTGGCAATTATCTTTCATGATGAAGCATCAGAGACATTCGCCTTGGAGGGCTCAACTTCTGCTTAAGAATGAGGGAGAGGCTGGAGACAAGATGGTGGAGTAGAAGGACTTGAGCTCACCTCCTCTCACAAAAACACCAAATCACAACTAACTGCTGAACAACCATCAACAAAAAAGACTCGAACCTACCAAAAAGATATTCTATACCCAAAGACAAAGAAGAAGCCACAATGAGACGGTAGGAGGGGCACTTCTACAATATAATCAAATCCCATATCTGGCAGGTGGGTGACCTACAAACTGGAAAATAACTATATCACAGGGATTCCCACAGGAGTGAGAGTTCTGAGCCCAATATCAGGCTTCCCAGCCCTGGGGTCTGGAATCAGGAGAAGGAGTTCCCAGAGCTTTTGGATTTGAAGGCCAGGGGGGCTTGAGTGCAGGAGCTCCATAGGACTGGAGGAAACAGAGACTCCACTCTTGGAGGACGCACACAAGGTTTCACATGCACTGGGACCCAGGGCAAAGCAGTCATAGGAGCCTGGGTCAGACCTGCCTGAGGGTCTTGGAAGGTCTCCTGGGGATGTGGGGTTTGACTGTGGCTCACTATGGGGACAAGGACACTGGTGGCAGACACCCCAGGGAATACTCAATTGGTGTGAGCTCTCCTGGAGGTCACCATTTTGGCAAAGAGGCCTGACCCCACCCACATTGCCTACAGGCTTCAGTGCTGGCACACTTCAGGCCAAACAACCAACAGGGTGGGAACAGAGCCTCACCTGTCATCAGACAGGCTGCCTAAAGTCATCCAGAGCCAACAGCCACCTATAAATACACCTCCTGAGATGGCCCTGCCCACCAGAGGGACAAGACCCAGCTCCACCCACCAGGGGGCAGACACCAGTCCCTCCCACCAAGAAGCCTGCACAAGCCCCTGGACCAACCTCACCCACTAGGGGGCAGACACCAGAACCAAGAAGAATTACAGTCCAGCAGCCTGGGGAACAGAGACCTCAAACACACAAAGTTAGATAAAATGAGATTGCAGAGAAATATGTTCCAGGTGAAAGAACAAGATAAAACCCCAGAAGAACAACTAAATGAAGTGGAGATAGGCAATCTACTTGAAAAAAAAAATTCAGAGTAATAACAGTAAAGTTGATCCAAGATCTCGGAAAAAGAATGGAGGCACAGACCAAGAGGATACAAGAAATGTTTAATAAAGAGCTAGAAGCTTTAAAGAACAAACAAGAGATGAACAATACACTAGAAGGAATCAGTAGTAGAATAAATGAGGCAGAAGAACGAACAAGTGAGCTGGAAGACAGACTGGTGGAAATCACTGCTGTGGAACAGAATAAGAAGAATGCAAAGAAATGAGGACAGTCTAAGAGACCTCCAGGGTAACATTAAACATACCAACATTCGCATGATATGGGTCCCAGAAGGAGAAGAGAGAAAGGGCCTGAGAAAATATTTGAAGAGAGATAATAGCCAAAAACTTCCCTAACATGGGAAAGGAAACACAGTCAAGTCCAGGAAGTGCAGAGAATCCCATACAGGATAAACCCAAGGAGGAACACACCAAGACACATATTAATCAAATTGACAAAAATTAAAGACAAAAAGAAAATATTAAAAACAACAAGTGAAAAGCAGCAAATAACATACAAGGGAATCCCCATACGGTTATCAGTTGATTTTTCAGCAGAAACTCTGCAGGCCAGAAGGGAGTGGCATGATATACTTAAAGTGATACAAGGGAAAAACCTACAACCAAGAATACTCAACCCAGCAAGGCTCTCGTTCATATTCAACAGAGAAATCAAAAGCTTTACAGACAAGCAAAAGCTAAGAGAATTCAGCACCACCAGTTC
This sequence comes from Monodon monoceros, assembly GCF_005190385.1. Classification (NCBI taxonomy): domain Eukaryota; kingdom Metazoa; phylum Chordata; class Mammalia; order Artiodactyla; family Monodontidae; genus Monodon; species Monodon monoceros. Next base: position 66,623,066 of record NW_021703778.1, read on the forward strand.
TATGACAAATGCAAAAGGAACTTCTCTAGGTGGAAAAGGCCACAGCTAGAAATGAGAAAATTACGAATGGGAAAGCTCACCAATAAAGGTAAACATACAGTAAAGGTAGGAAATCATCAAACCACAAATATGATATCAAAATCAGCAATCGTGAGGAGAGTACAAATGCATTTGAAATTAAGAGACCAGCAACTTAATCCTGTATGTATATATAGATACATATATTATATATATTTTTTATATATATATAATATATAGATACATATATCAAAACCTCAATGTAGCTGCAAACCAAAAATCTATAATAGACACATGAAAAAGAAAAAGCAGTCCAAACACAACACTAAAGATAGTCATCAAATCACAAGAGAACAAAAGAGGAAGGGAAGAAAAAAGACCTACAAAAACAAATCCAAAATAATTAACAAAATGGCAATAAGAACATACTGATAATTACCTTAAACATAAACAGATTAAATGCTTGAACCAAAAGACACAGATTGGCTGAATAGATACAGAAACAAGACCCATATATATGCTGTCCACAAAAGACCCACTTCAAATCTAGGGACACATACAGACTGAAAGTGAGGACATGGAAAAAGCTATTCCATGCAAATGGAAATCAAAAGAAAGCTGGAGTAGCAATACTCATATCAGACAAAATAGACTGTACAAGACTGTTACAAGAGAAAGAAGGATATTACAAAATGACCAAGGAATCAATCCAAGAAGATATAACAATTGTAAATACATATATGCACTCAACATAGGAGCACCTCAATATATAAGGCAAATGCTAATAGCCATAAAAGGAGAAATCAACAGTAACACAATAATAGTGGGGGACTTTAACTCCCCACTTACATCAATGGACAGATCATGCAGACAGAAAATAAATAAGGAAACACAGGCCTTAAATGACACATTAGACCAGATGGATTGACATTTACAGAACATTCCACCCGAAAGCAGCAGAATACATCTTCTCAAGTGCACATGGAACATTCTCCAGGATAATCACATGTTGGGCAACTAAGCAAGCCTTGGTAAATTTAAAAAAACTGAAATCATATCAAGCTTCTTTTCTGACCACAATGCTGTAAGATTAGAAATCAACTACAAGGAAAAAACTAAAAAAACAAACATATGGAGGCTAAACAGTATGCTGTCAAACAACCAATGGATCCCTGAAGAAATCAAAGAGGACGTCAAAAAGTACCTGGAGACAAATGAAAATGAAAGCCAGGATGATACAAAACTTATGGGACACAGCAAAAGCAGTTCTAAGAGGGAAGTTTTCTTCTTAGGAAACAAGAAGGATCTCAAGTAAACAACCTAACCTTACACCTAAAGCAACTAGAGAAAGAACAAACAAAACCCAAAGTTAGTAGAAGAAAAGAAACCATAAAGATCAGAGCAGAAATAAATGAAATAGAGAGGAAGAAAATAACAGAAAAGAACAAGGAAACTAAAAGCTGGTTCTTTGAGAAGATGAGCAAAATTGATAAACCTTCAGCCAGACTCATCAAGAAAAAAAGGGAGAGGGCTCAAAAAAATAATAGAAATGAAAAAGAAGTTACAGTGGACACCATAGAAATACAAAGGATCATAAGAGACAAGCAACTATGTGCCAATAAAATGGACAACCTAGAAGAAATGGACAAATTCTTAGAAAGGTACAAACTTCCAAGATTGAACCAGGAAGAAACAGGAAATACGAGCAGACCTATTATAAGCACCAAAATTGAAACTCTGATTTTAAAACTTCAAACAAACGAAAGTCCAGGAGCAGATGGCTTCACAGGCAAAGTCTATCAAACATTTAGAGAAGAGTTAACACCTATCCTTCTGAAACTATTCCAAAATACTGCAGAGGAAGGAACACTCCCAAACTCATTCTGTGAGGCCATCATCACCCTGATAACCAAAACCAGACAAAGGTACCACAAAAAAGTAACTTACAGGCTAATGTCACTGATGAACATAGCTGCAAAAATCCTCAACAAAATACTAGCAAGACAAATCCAACAATACATTAAAAGGATCATACACCATGATCAAGTGGGATTTATCCCAGGGATGCAAGGATTTTTCAATATCCTCAAATCAATCAGTGTGATATACCACATTAACAAATTGAAGAATAAAAACCATATGATCATCTCAATAGATGCAGAAAAAGCTTTTGACAAAATTCAACACCCATTTATGATAAAAACTCATGAAAGTGGGCCTAGAGGGAACCTACCTCAACATAATAAAAGCCATATATGACAAACCCACAGCTAACATCACACTCAATGGTGAAAAGCTGAAAGCATTTCCTCTAAGATCAGGAACAAGACAAGGATGTCCACTCTCCCCACTTTTATTCAACATAGTTTTGGAAGTCTTGGCCACAGCAATCAGAGAAGAAAAAGAAATAAAAGGAATCCAAATTGGAAAAGAAGAAGTAAAACTGTCACTGTTTGCAGATGACATACTATGCATAGAAAATACTAAAGATGCTACTAGAAAACTACTAAAGCTCATCAGTGAATTTGGTAAAGTTGCAGGATACAAAATTAATACACAGAAATCTCTTGCATTCCTATATACTAACAACCAAAGATCAGAAAGAGAAATTAAGGAAACAGTCGCATTTACCATCACATCAAAAAGAACCAAGTACCTAGGAATAAACCTACCTGAGGAGGCAAAAGACCTATACTCCAAGAACTATAAGACGATGATGAAAGAAACTGAATGTGACACAAACAGATGGAAAGATATACCACATTCTGGGATTGGAAGAATCAGTATTATCAAAATGACTGTACTACCCAAAGCAATCTACACATTCAATGCAATCTCTATTAAATTACCAATGGCCTTTTTCACAGAACTAGAACAAAAAGTTTTACAATTTTAATGGAATCACAAATGACCCCAAATAGCCAAAGCAGTCCTGAGAAAGAAAAATGGAACTGGAGGAATCATGCTCCCTGACTTCAGACTGTACTACAAAGCTACAGTAATCAAAACAGTATGGTACTGGACCCGAAACAAATATAGATCAATGGAACAGGATAGAAAGTCCAGAGATAAACCCATGCACCTATGGTCAACTAATCTATGAAATGGAAAAAAGACAGTCTCTTCAATAAGTGGTGCTGGGAAAACTGGACAGCTATGTATGAAAGAATGAAACTAGAATATTCTCTAACGCCATACACAAAAATAAAATGGATTAAAGACCTAAATGTAAGACTGGATACTGTAAAACTCTTAGAGGAAAACATAGGCAGGACACTCTTTAACATAAATGGCAACAAAATCCTTTTGGATCCACCTCCTACAGTAATGAAAACAAAAATAAATGGGACCTAATTAAACTTAACACCTTCGGGACCTAATTAAACTTAACACCTTCAGTGCAGCAAAGGAAACCATAAAGAAAACAAAAAGACAACCCTCACAATGGGAGAAAATATTTGCAAATGAAGCGACTGACAAGTGATTAATCTTCAGAATATACAAACAGCTCATGCAGCTCAATAACAAAAACACCAAACAACCCAATCAAAAAATGGGCAGATCTAAACAGACATTTCTCCAAAGAAGACGTACAGATGGCCAAAAAGCACATGAAAACATGCTTACATCTCTAATTATTAGAGAAATGCAAATCAAAACTACAATGAGGTATCACCTCACACCAGTCAGAATGGCCATCATCAAAAAGTCTACAAACAGTAAATGCTGGAGAGAGTGTGGAGAAAAGGGAGCCCTCTTGCACTGTTGGTAGGAATGTAAATTGGTTACAACCGTTATGAACAACAGTATGGAGGTTCCTTAAAAAAGTAAAACTAGAACTACCATATGACCAGCAATCCCACTCCTGGGCATATATCTGGAGAAAACCATAATTTGAAAGATATATGCACCCCAATGTTCACTGCAGCACTATTTACCATAGCCAGGACATGGAAGCAACCTGAATGTCCATCAACAGAGGAATGGATAAAGAAGATGTGGTACATATATACAATAGAATATTACTCAGCCATAAAAAATAATGCCATTTGCAGTAACATGGATGGACTTAGAGATTATCATACTAAGTGAAGTAAGCCAACAGAGAAAGACCAATACCATATATTGCTTATATGTGGAATCTAAAAAAAAAAGATACTAATGAATTTATATACCAAACAGAAATAGGCCCACAGACGTAGAAAACAAACTTAAGGTTACCAAAGGGGAAAGCGGGGCAAGGGATAAATTATAATAGGAGTTTGGGATTAACATATACACACTACTATATATAAAGTAGATAACCAACAAGGTCCTACTGTATAGCACAGGGAACTATATTCAATATTTTGTAATAACCTATAAGGGAAAGGAATCTGAAAAAATCGATATATGCGTATGTATAACTGAATCGCTTTGCTGTGCACCTGAAACCCAGACAGTATTGTAAATCAAATACACTTCAGTAAAAAATAAACAAATAAATAGCTTACGTCAGCTTTTAAAAGTATATGATGGGGTGTGGTAACACTTCATTCTCTTTTTGTTTACCACTAATATCAATTAAGGGCAGTCGTTTTTCTTGGACAGTCCATAGTGTGATGAATTTTAGTTGAGTAATACACATTTGTTTATTAAATGGGGATGGAGATGTGTGATTACCTGATAAGGCTTGCTTTTACATGCTTAGACATCTACTTGGCTAGAATTACTTATGTGCTTTTTGGATCTGTAATTGTTAAGGTTAGTTTTCATTTAAAAAGGAAAGGTGATGGTGAGAAAGACCACTGTCATTTGAAATCATTTAACTGAAAGGGTGTATGGGAGGCGAAAATAACCCCGTGTCTAAACCCTAACAAAGATACCATCCGAAAGGAAAAAAAATGTAGCTTTATCTTACTAATACTATAAATTAAAGAATCTTAAATAAAATGTTAGCAGATAGAATCCAGTAGTCCTAAAACAGTAATATACAGAGATCAAGTAGGATTTATTTCAGTAATGCAAGACTGATTTAATATTAGAAAGTATAATTTATTGGGAGAAGAAAAATCAAAATGCCCAAATAGGTTTTGATAAAATTGTGAATTCATGACTGATTAAAAGAAGAAAAAAAAAGCCCTATTATCATAGGAATAGACATGTTCTTAACTTGTTGAGGATTATCTATCAAAAGCTGTCAGTGATCATCACAGTTAATAGTGAAGCACTAATGACTTTCCGTTACAGTCAGGAATCAGCCAGGAGGACTGCTGCTGTGGGACAAGGCAGTAGACAAGGAAAAGAAATAAGAATAAGTAGTGAAGAGGAAAGACCAGATTATTACATACCTAGAACATTTCAAGAGAATCAGTTGGAAATTATGAAAGAATGTTTAGCCTTAGCTATCTCTGGAACGCAGAAGAGCTGCTTTCCTAGCCCTCAGTTAACAAAAAATAAACACAGATATTGATTTGATAAATAAATGCTTAATGTGGAGCTAAAAAGCTTAGTAAGATGGCCAAATAGAAAATAGGCAAAAAACAACTGCTTTCTTATACATAGCAAAAGATCCTATTCACAGTTGTATTAAAAACTCAAAAGTACTTGAGGATAAATTTATTGAGAAATATGCAAGACCTAGATGAAGAAATTATAAAACTTTATAAAAGGACAGAAAAAGCTAGAATTAACAGAGCCATGTCACATTCTTGGATGGGAAGACCCAGTATGACAGAGATGTAGTTTTCCCCCAAATTACTTCTTACATTTATTCTAATTAGTTCAGAAGTTCTTCTGTAAGCAGATATTCTTAAGAGGAACTAAAAAAGTTTTAAAACAAAAATAATGGAGCAGGACAGAGATGACATAGGTAGTGTCCAGGAAGTACTATGTATATGGGAATTTACTAAATGGCAAAGGAGATACTTGAAATTAGTGGAGAAAATAAGAAATTAGTCAATAGGTTGTATTAGTGTAAATGAAAATTTATGTGGGAATCATTAATTTCATTCCTAACTCATATGTTTTGCCAGATTAATTTGAGACTTCAAGATTTAGTGTGAAAAATAAAACCACAAGGGCATTATAGTAAAACATCTTTTTGATCGTGTTATAGGAGAGAGCTTTGTAAGTATATCATGAAGGCTAGAAATTCATAAATTTAACTGTATAATGGTAAAAGATGCCATAAACAAAGTAGAAAAGATGATAAACTTGAAACTAATATTTGTAACATATATGAAAAAAAGTACTTGGGCAAAATACATGAATAAGAAAGAAATGCACATGGTCAGTTTAACATCTGGAAAAATACTAAGTCTCACTTATATTTGAGAAAGTGTAAGTAAAGCAAAATTAGTCAAGATGATAAAGACAGATAATATACATTGTTAGTGAAAGTTTCGTAAGGTGGGCACTCTCATATATTGCTGTTAGGAGTATAAATTGGTACAGTTGTTTTCGGAGGATAGTGATCACCATTTTTAATGGGCTTTTTTTTAGACATAGTAATTTCATTTGTGAATGTGGACAGTAACATATGTAAAACATATTCATGGAAACATTGCTATTGCAAAAAAATCAGAAATAACTTATATGTCCACCAGTAGGGCATTGGTTTAATACACTGTGCTATGTAACATTTAAGAAAGATAAAACTGATCAACAGCTAGGCCACAGAAAGAAAGCTACAAAATACTGTAGCGTCAAACACTATCCATGGAAGTATATATAGAGAATTGTTCCATGAATTCTTCCATTTATATAATATTAAAAAATACGTGCATTAAAATTCTTGAGCAGTGTACACCTGTCCACAGTGACTATCTTAGTGGGTAGTGGGATTCAGAAAGAAATGGAACTGGGACAATTTTTCATCTCTTTTATATTGTTTGAGTTTTTTAACTTAATGTAGTACCTTTATATATTTGTTTTGGGGGAGTAAAACAAAACATGGATTATTTATGCATACTTCCCAATTACTGCTTTGTTTAATTTATATAGTGTATAAAGTGATCTAGTAACTTCAACAAATCAGTGTTATTCCCTGCTCTCTATAGAATGCTGTTGATGTAATGCGTTAGACTGACATTTATGAAATACATGCCCTGAAACCTTTAAGAATCTTAGGAGTTTTAGAAGCCACCTGGGCATGCACACACACACACACACATATATGGCACATATATACACACACACACACACATATATTTTTCCCTCATGAAATGCAGTAAAGTACAAATGAAAACGTTAAGCTGTTTTCTCAGATCCTTAATGAAGGTAAGTAGAGAACAACAAAACTTGGCTGAGGTGTGAGCGATGGGTGCCTAGTAGACTGGTCACCGGCCGTGTGACTCACTTCTACACGTGAGCCCTGAGGTGAGATTCATGTTCACGCTGCTGCAGAATATTACACTGTAGCACATTTCGGGGCCATTCAGACTTTTCAAATAGTTAAGATGGCAGTTGTCAAATCTGTGAATGTCAAGGAGATGCTGTATCTAGGCAGTCCTCCTTTGAAAGAAATGTTTGTGTGCATATGTTTCAAACAAAGAAGCAAAATTCTTTGTATGTTTACTGTAGAATTTGGGGACAATTCAAAAGAGCACAAAGAGGAAAAGAAACATCCCTTCTAAGCTTATTTCCAGAAATACCATGGTTAAGGATATTTTAACTTAAAAACTGCTTTATAAAAAGGCAGCAGTTGGAACTTTAGAATTGTTGTGAGTTATTTTTTTAACCCATAGAAGCCATTACAAATAGGCCTTAACTTTTCAGGAGAACTAAAGAAGCTTTTTTAAACCCATAGGGAGGTGATTGTGGTAGTGGGGGTAGTTCTCTACAAATCCAGCAAGGGTTTATAATGTCGTTTCTTCACTGAAACTACTCCCTAGAGGCTGCCCTTGGCACGGCAGTTTTCTGACCTGTCATTGTCTGGGGACAGCCCCAGGTGTGGGCTTCCTGTGCCTGTGGCAGCGCCAGGGAGAGGTGGGAGAACAGAGAGAGAGAGAGAGAGAGAGAGAGGGCTCCAAGAGGCAGCTGGGGCCACCGTTTTTAAAACTGAGTGTTGGAAAAACTAGGCTCAGCTTGTATTGCTTGCGTGTGAATCGTCTGATGGGCTTTTCATGGCTTCTGTTCCATTTTGGTTTATCATGTACGGCCTCACATGAAAAGGAGGCAACTCTGCACTATGTTGTACATAAGTCAGTTGTGGGACCGCTTACTTGGTGGTCACCCCATAAGTTTAAGCCTCTCAAAAAGTCAGGGAGGAAGAAAAATACAAAGGAAGACAATGTTGGAAAACAAAAAGATGCTGGAGGAAGGTGAAACTGTGTTGGGGAGAAGAAAAGGACTGGACGGTTCCTAGAGGGAGGGGCTTTGTTTTCAGAAAAGGAGCAGGATGATGCAGGGCCAAGGCCAGATGCTGTGGCTCTAGGCCTGTGTGTGGAAAGTGGGCGGGGCCTCCCCACGGAGGGAGACCTGCAGGGCGGCCGCAGAGGTGCCCACCCGTGTCTCAGCAGGGAGAAGAAACCAGAGAGCACTCCAGTACTTCTGGGCATTTTACATTTTGGTCTCAAAAATGCAGCTGAGTCGCTGTGAAATGTTGATATATTCTTTCAATAATCTCAACATTTGTAAGGGTATCATATTCCTGAAATTAGAGGGTCTAAGTAATTATCAACAGAGACTTTCATAATGCCACCTACTAACTCATTAGTTAACCCCGTCTGAATGACTGCATGCTTCCATACACAGGAAAGTGGTTCAGTGCAGGTTAAATATAGGAAAAAGATGCTTCCCCACCATTGAGTTTTTTCTGCTTCTCAGTGTTATGTGGCTGGGGAGACTTGGGGAATGGATGTCTTGCTAGCAAATCATACCACCACCTGGTAATGGGATGGAGAAGCTGAGTGACCGAGCATCTCAGAGTCATCGTTCTTGCCTACTCTCTTTGTTTATGAAAGCTTCAGGCAGATACTGATTTTCACTTATTTAAAAAAAAAAAAGTTTGTTTATGCTGGTAAAATATATGGAAAATTTACCATGTTAATAATTTAAGTGTACAATTCAGCAGCATTCAGTAAACTCACAATATTATGCAACCATCGCCACTATTTCTAGAACTTTAGAAATCATCCAAAACAGAAAATGTACCAATTAAACAGTAATTCCCCATTCCTCTTTCCCTAGCCCTGGCACCTCTATTCTACATTCAATGAATCATACTATTATCCTTCTGTGACTGGCATATTTCATTTAGCATAACGTTTTCAAGGTTCATCCATACTATGGCATGTATCAGAATTGCCTGCCTTTTAAGACTGAATAATATTCCATTGTACATATATACCACATTTTGTTTATCCATTACTCTGTTGATGTAACTTTGGCTTGCTTTTACCTTTTGGCTGTTATGAAGAATGTTGCGGCAAACGTAAGTGTACAAATATCTGTTTGAGTCCCTGCTTTCAATTCTTCAGAGTGTATACCTACGGGTGGAATTGCTAGATCATATGGTAATTCTTTAACTTTTTGAGGTACTGCCAAACTGTTTTCCACAGTGGCTGCACCATTTTACATTCCCACCGGCAATGCATGACGATTCTAATTTCTCCATATTCTACCTAATACCTGTTATTTTTCAGTTTTTTTTAAATAATAGCCATCATAATGAGTGTGAAGTGGTATCTCATTGTGGTTTTGAACTGCATTTTACTAATCATTAATGATGTTGAATGATGCGCTTATTTGGCCATTTGTATATCTTCTCTGGGGAAATGTCTAAGTCCTTTGCCTATTTTTGAATCAAGTGGTTTATTTTTGTTGTTGTTGAGTTGTAGGAGTTTTTAATATATTTTATCTATTACTCCCTTACTGGAGACATGATCTGCAAATATTTTTCTCCCATTCTGTGGTTAGTCTTTTCACTCTGTTGTTAGTGTCCTTTGATACACAAAAGTTTTTACTTTTGACAAAGTCCAGTTTATCTAATTTTTCTTTTGTTGCTCCTGCATTTGGTATCATATCAAAGAAATCATTGTCAAATCCAAAGTCATGAAGCTTTTCCCTTATATTTCCTTCTAAGAGTTTTGAATTAATTTTTGTATATGGTATTAGGTAAGGGTCTAACTTCATTCTTTTGCATGTGGATATCCAGTTTCCCTAGCACCATTTGTTGAAAAGACTGTCATTTCCCCATTGAATGATCCTGTTGCTCTTGTCAAATTTCTATTGCCCATATATTTGAGGGTTTACTTCTGGACTCTCTATTCTCTTTCACTTTATGTCACTACTACAGCTATGTATGGAACAATTTCCTCTGAAAGAACCCTGAAAACTAACTTTATGTCAGTACTACACTATGGCTTTGTAGTAAGCTTTGAAATCAGAAAAGTGTGAGTCCTGCAACTTCGTTCTGCTTTTTCAGATTGTTTTGGCTATTTGGGATTCTTTGAGATTCCATATGAATTTTAGAGTGGGCTTTTCTATTTCTGCAAAAAATGCCACTGGGACTTCTACAGAAATTGCATTGAATCTTTGTACTTCTATCGGTGGTATTGTCATGTTAACAATATCAAGTCTTCCAATCCATAAATGTGGGATGTCTTTCCATTTATTTAGGTCTTTATAAAATTTCTTTCAGCAGTGTTTTGTAGTTTTCAGTACAAATCTTTTGTCTTCTTGGTTAAATGTTTTACTAAGTATTTTATTCCTTTTAAAAATGCGATTGTAAATGAGATTGTCTTATTTTGGGGTTGTTCATTGTTAGTGTACAAAAACAACGGATTTTTTGTGTTGATTCTGTATCCTGTAACTTTACCAAATTGGTATATTAGCTCTAGCAGTTTGGTTTTTTATTTTTAGGAGTTTTCTACATAAAAGATCGTATTATCTGCAAACAGATAATTTTACTTTTTCCTTTCAGTTTTAATGCCTTTTCTTTTTCTTGCCTATTTGCTCTGGCTAAAATTGCCAATACTATGTTGAATAGAAGTGGCAAAGGCATCTTTGTCTTGTTCCTAATCTTAGGGGAAAAGCTTTCAATCTTTCACCATTCAGTATGATGTTTGCTTTGAATTTTTCATACATGACCTTTATCATATTAAAAAAGTTGCCTTCTTTTCCTAGTTTGAGTGTTTACATGCTGATTTTTAAATGTGGAAAATTATATTTTTCCTTCCTATGTATAATCCCATTCCCCACCTCCCCCTCCTTCCCTGCAAGGTTACAGCTTTTCACACAATGCAACAAATACTTGCTCATGGAAGTTCTTATAATTTCAGCTTCAGAGATTACAAGACCATAGTGATCAATCTAAAGGGATTCGTAGTACAAGCCAGTCTGTGGTATAGTCAGTGCTCTTGTAGCTAGGGATGTGTAACTTCGGAGGTCCCTAAGGGCAGCGTCACTCTAAGTTTAATATTTGTTACTTGCTTCAGGAAATAAAAGGAGGAACCATCCTTGAGATAAAATAGCAAGTTGGCAATGTAGTATTAACGAAATCTATTAGGACAGGGTTAAGACAGAAGGGTCACTTCCCCTGGAGGTTGGGAAAGGCTCAAAAAGAAAAACCAAAACGTGAAAAGTTGAGCTGAGGAGAGGCAGTTGTGGGATGTACATTCCAGGTATTGGGATCAGGGAGCAAAGGTATAGTCAAGAACACCTGCAGGGAATTGTACCAGTGATCTTTTAGTTCAGTCTCCCAAGACAATAGAAATAAAAACAAAAATAAACAAATGGGACCTAATCAAACTTACAAGCTTTTGCACAGCAAAATAAACCATAAACAAAACAAAAAGACAATCTACATAATGGAAGAAAATATTTGCAAGCAATGCAACCGACAAGGGATTAATTTCCAAAATATACAGACAGTACATACAACTCAACAACAAAAAAACCCAATTGAAAAATGGGCAGAAGACCTAAATAGACATTTCTCTACAGAAGAAATACAAATGGCCAATAGGCACATGAAAAGATGCTCAACATCACTAATTATTAGAGAAATGCAAATCAAAACTACAATGAGGTACCACGTCACACCCATCAGAATGGCCATCACTAAAAACTGTACAAATAACAAATAGTGCAGAGGGTGTGGAGAAAAGGGAAATCTCCCACACTGGTGGGGGGAATGTAAGTTGGTGCAGCCACTATGGAGGACAGTATGAAGGTTTCTTAAAAAACTAAAAATAGAGTTGCCATATGACCTAGCAATCCCGCTCCTGAGCATATATCCATACAAAACTCTAATCCAAAAAGATACATGCACCCCTATGGCAGCACTGCTCACAATAGCCAAGATGTGGAAACACCCTAAATGTCCATCGACAGATGAATGGATAAGAAAGATGTGGTACATATACGCAATGGAATACTACCCAGCCATAAAAAAGAACAAAATAATGCCATTTGCAGCAACATGGATGCAACTAGAGACTATCATATTAATGAAGTAAGTCAGAAAGAGAATGACAAATACCATAAGGTATCACTCCTATGTGGAATCTAAAATATGACACAAATGAACCTATCTGCAAAACAGAAACAGACTCACGGACATAGAGAACAGACTTGGGGTTGCCAAGGGGGAGAGGGTTGGGGGAGGGATGGATTGGGAGGTTGGGGTCAGCAGATGTAACCTTTTATATATAGAATGGATAAATAATAAGGTCCTACTGTACAGCACAGAGAACTATATTCAATATCCTATGATAAACCATAATGGAAGAGAATGTAAAAAGAATGTATATATACATATAACTGAATCACTTTGCTGTACAGCAGAAATTAACACAACATTGCAAGTCGACTATACTTCAATTAAAAAAAGAAGAAGAAAAAAAAGAATGCATGGGGATTCCAGCTCAAGACAGTGACACAGGAAGATTCTGAGCTTAACTCCTTCCATGGACGCACCAAATCTACAGCTACGTATGGAACAGTTTGCTCTGAAAAAAACCCTAAAAACTAACAGCAACTCCTGCACATTGGGCAAGTAAGAAGGGAACCACATTGTAGTGGGTAGGAGAGGCTGAGACACAATCTCACCATAAGCCCACACCCAGGGCAGCAACCCACATAGGGAGGGAACTCAAAACCCAGAGCTTCTCCCTTCACCAGGCACCCCACCTTTTAAGACCTGCACTTGAGAAGTGAGGCCTCAAAACAGCTCTGAAAACCAGCAGGGCTTGCATCCACCAGACCCACGAGACTTAGAAATGGCTCTTAAAGGGCTTGTGCACAGACTCACTCACTTTAGGGGCCCATGCAGAAGCAGACCTTTGAAAATTACCGAGACTTTATGTGAGGCTTATTTGCTGACCTTAAAGCATCAGCCTGAGGGGCAGGGGCCGGCTGAGATACACTCCAGGGATGGAGGCTGGTGGGTGCCATCTTCATGCTCTCCCTTTGCCTTGGTAAAACCTGCAGGTGCCGCATTTTGTGTGTGTGTGTGTGTGTTCTGCTTTGGGTTGGTGCCATCTTTACACTCCTGGTTTGCTCCAGACAGCAGGCACCATCTTCAGGCTCTCCTCTGCCATGCTCCAGAGCACCAACATCTCCTGGAGGGGAACTTTCACATGCATCCGGTGCCCCAGTTTTGGCAGCTCCCGTCAGGGGATGCCCCTTTATCACCTGGCTCTGGAGGCCAGAGGGGCTTACATTCATTCCTGCATCCCATGAGACTACAACAATGGAGAGACAGTTCTTGGCAGACTGCCATCCCCACAGCATTGCATAGAAAACAGACAGACATACCCAGTCTTTCTGAGGCTTTGCTTGTCCAGGAGCTTTGGCCTGAGGGGCAGGCTTCTGGTCTGGCGCAGTTCTAGGGGCCTACAGAGTTGCTCTCAGGGAGTGGAGGCCAGCAGATGCAACCTTTGTGTTCTAGCAAGGCTAAAGCCTTGCTCTAGCTCACCAGTATCTTCCGGAAAGGAGCTTATACCCTTGTCTAGCACTCGGATTTTTGTAGCTGTTGTCAGGGGACACCTTTATGTCACCTGGCTGTGGTGGCCAGCAGGGCTTATGCTCACAGGTCCCAGAGGACTGTAACCAATGGAGAAAGAGCTCTTAAACAGCTATCACTCTCCAGGCACAGCAAGAAGCAACAGACTTAGGAGCTCAGCCTTTCTCTGAAAGAGGCCTATATGCTTATCATCATAGCTGCAGCCTGAGGGGTAGGCTTCTAATTAGACACACACCTAAGGGCTGACTATAATCCTCTCCAGAGAACCTGGAGGATGGGTGCTGTCCTCTCCTTCTGCCATGCTCCACAGTTCCATTATATCCTGAAGGGGAGTTCTTAGACATGTCTGGTGCCCCATTTTTTGTGACTGCAGCCCATGGGATGCCCCTTGACTGCCTGTCTCTGGAGGCCACGGGGGAGGGACTTGTGTTCCTGGGTCCCACAGGACTCTAACCATTGAAGATAGTGCTTGGTAGGCTACCACCTCCAGGGCACTGCACAGACAGCAGACTAAAACCCCAAGTCTTCCTGTAAAAGAGGCCAATTTACTTTTCCTGGAGCTTTGGCCTGAGAGGCAGGCTTCTGGTTTGGCACACACCTAGGGGCTTATAGAGGTACTCTCAGGCAACACAGGCCAGGGAGGTCATCTTTGCACTCTCCCTCTGCCTTGCCACAGCTCACTGGTATCTTCCAGAAAGGAGTTCATACCCTCATCTGGACCCCAATTTTTTGACTCTGGTGGGAGGGACGACACCAGCTTTGAGAGACAACCAAGAGCTAGGGCATGGTTGAGCAATATGGTTCATCTCCTACACAAAGTCCACTCCTTCAAGACTGGGAGAGGTGGCTGTGGTATCTAATGCATAGAGTCGAGCAAAATGAAGAAACAGAGGTTATGTTCCAAATGAAAGAACAAGATAAAACCTCAGAAAAAAAACCTTAATTAAACAGAGATAAGTAATTTACCTGATAAGGAGTTCAAAATAATGGTCATAAAGATGCTTACCATCTCAGGAGAAGAATGGATGAACAACAGTGAGAACTTCAACAAAGAGATAGAAAACCCCCATCAGGACACATAATTAGAGTGTCAAAAGTTAAAAACAAGGAGAGAATCTTAATCTTTCAGCAGAAACTTTGCAGGCCAGAAGGGAGTAGCACAATATATTCAAAGTGCTGAAAAAAAAAGGATTTCCAACAGGAATATTCTACCTGGCAAATTCATCATTCAGAATTGAAGAAGAGATAGTTTTCCAGACAGGCAAAAGCCAAAGGAGTTCATCACCACTAAACTGACCTTACAAGAAGTGTTAGAGAGACTTCTTTGAGCTGAAAATAAATGGCACTAATTAGTAACAAAAACATAAAGTATAAATTTTACCATTAAAGGTAAATATATATAGTAAAGGTAGTGGATTAGTCAGTTAGAAAGCTAGTATGAAGGTTAAAAGACAGAAGTAGTAAAATATACAATAATTAGTTAAGAGATACACAAGATAAAAAGATGTGACATTAATTATACTCTAATAAAGATGTTAAAAAAAGATGTGATATCAAAACCATAAATGTGGGCAGGAGGAAATGGAGCTTTAGAATGCGTTTGAACTTGTTATCAACTTAAAATAGACTGTTATAAGTTTTAAGTCTAAAATATATTATGTAAGCCTCATGGTAACCACAAAGTAAAAACCTACAGTAAATACACAAAAGATAATGAGAAAGGAATTTAAGCATACCACTAAAGAAAGTCATCAAACCACAAAGGAAGAGAGCAAGAGAAGAAAGGAACAGAGAGGAACTACAAAACAGCCAGAAAACAATTAACAAAATGGCAGTAGGTACATACCTATCAATAATTACTTTAAATGGACTAAATTCTCCAATCAAGAGACAGAGCAGCTGAATGGGTTAAAAAAATAAGACCCATCTATATGCTGCCTACAAGAGACTCACTACAGATACAAGGACACAGAGTGAAAGTAGAGGGATGGAAAAATATATTCCATGCAAATGGAAACCAAAACAAACCTAGGATAGGTATGTCAGACAAAACGGATTTTAAAACAAAGACTGTAATAAGACACAAAGATGGGCATTATATAATGATAAAGGGGTCAATACAACAAGAGGATGTAACGTTTGTAAATATTTAGGCACCCAATATAGGAGCACCTAACTATATAAAGCAAATATTAACCGACTTAAAGTGAGAAATAGACAGCAATACAATAAATAGTGGGGACTTTAATGCCCCAATTACATCAATGCATAGATCATCCAGACAGAAAATCCATAAGGAAACACTGGCCTTAAATGACACATTAGATCAGACAGACTTAACAGATATATACACAACATTCCATACAAAAGCAACAGAATACACATTCTTCTCAAGTGCACATGGAATATTCCCCAGGTAGATCATATGTAAGGCCACAAAACAAGTCTCTTTTTTTTGGTCATACTGTATGGCTCATGGGATTTTAGTTCCCAGACCAGAGATTGAATCTGGGTCCTTGGCAGTGAAAGCATGGAGTCCTAACCACTGGACCACTAGGGAATTCCCAAAACAAGTCTTAATAAATTTAAGAAAACTGAAATCATATCAAACATCTTTCCCAGCCATGATGGTATGAAAGTAGAAGTCAACTACAAGAAGAAAATTAGAAAAATGACAAACATGTGGAGATGAAAACAACTTGCTACTGAACAACCAGTAGGTCAAAGAAGAAATCAAAAGAGAAATCAAACAGTACCTTCAGACAAATGTAAAGGGAAATAAAACATACTAAACTTATGCGACACAGCAAAGGCAGTTGTAAGAGAGAAGTTCACAGCAATAAATGCTTACCTCAAGAAACAAGAAAAATCTCGAATAAAGAACCTAACTTTACAGCTCAAGGAAGTAGAAAAATAACAAATGATATCCAAAGTTACTAAAAGGAAGGAAATAACAAAGATCAGAGCAGAAATAAATGAATTAGAGACAAAAAAGACAACAGAAAAGATCAATAAATCTAAGAGCTGATTCTCTGAAAAGATAAACTAAGTTGCCAAACCTTTTGCTATGATTTACCAAATAAAAAAGAGAGGACTGGGAATTCCCTGGCAGTCCAGTGGTTGGGATTTTGTGCTTCCACTGCAGGGGGCATGGTTCAATCCCTGGTTGGGGAACTAAGATCCCACATGCCACGTGGCATGGCCAAATAAGTAAAAACACGTATTAAAAACTATTTTTAAAAAGGACTCAAATAGATAAAATCAGAAGTGAAAGAGGAGACATTACAGCTGATAACCACAGATATACAAAGGATCATAAGAAACCACTAGGAACAATTACATGCCAACAAATTGGACAATATAGAAGAAATGGATAAATTCCTAGAAACATACAACCTACCAAGACTGAATCATGAAGAAACAGGAGATGTGAACAGACTGATTACTAGTAAGGAAATTGAACCAGTAATCAAAGCCTCCCAACAAACAGTAGTCCAGGACCAGACAGCTTCACTGGTGAATGCAACCAAACATTCAAAGAAGAATACAATCCTTCTCAAACTCTTCCAATAAACAGAAGAGGAGGGAACACTTCCAAACTCATAAGGCCAGCATTACCTGATACCAAAGTCAGACAAGGACACCACAAAAAAAGAAAGTTACAGGCCAGTATCACTGATGAACATAAACACAGAAAACCTCAAAAAAATATTAGCACACCCAATTCAACAATACACTAAAAGGATCATATACCAATGATCAAATAGGATTTATTTCAGGGATACAACAATGGTTCAGCATCTGCCAAGTCGACCAATGTGTTACACCACGTTTACAAAAATGAAGGATAAAAATCATATGATCATGTCTATACACGCAGAAAAAGATTTGAGAAAATTCAACATCCATGTATGCTAAAAACTCTCAAAGTGGGTATAGAGGGAATACACCTCAACATAATAAAGGCCATATATGTCAGGTCCACAGCTAACATCATACTCAATGGTGAAAAGCTGAAATCTTTTCTTCTAATATCAGGAACAAGACAAGAATGCCCACTTATGTCACTTTTATTCAACATAGTATTGGAAGACCTAGCCAGAGCAGTTAGGCAAGAGAAAGAAATAAGGGCATTCAAATTAGAAAGGAAGATGTGAAACTGTCACTATTTGCAGATGACATATTATATATAGAAAATGCCAAAGACTCCACCAAAAAACTGTTAGAATTAAACAAATTCAGTAAAGTTGCAGGATACAGAATCAACGTACAAAAACCTGTTGCATTTCTATATGTTAACAATGAGCTATCAGAAAGAGAAATTAAGAAAACAATACCATTTACAACCACATCAAAAAGAATAAAATACTTAGAAATAAATCCAACCAAGGATGTAAAAGACGTGTACTTGCATATACATCATTGATATTATCTGTAAAATAGACATACGGTATAGCACAGGGAACTCTACCTAATGCACTGTGGTAACCTGAATGGGAGGGAAGTCCAAAAGGGAGGGGATATCTGCATGTGTATGGCTGATTCATTTTGTTGTGCAGTGGAGGCTAACACAACATTGTAAAGCAACCATACTCCAATAAAAATTAATTAAAATAAAAGACGTGTACTTGGAAAACTACAAGACAGTGATAAAAGAAATTGAAGGTGACACGAACAGATGGAAAGATATAGATATACTGTGCTCACAGATTGGAAGAATCAATGGTTAAAGTGACCATAATACCCAAGACAATCTACAGATTCAGTACAATTCCTACGAAAATACCAATGTCATTATTCACAGAATTAGAACAAATAATTCTAAAATTTGTATGGAATCACAAATGACCCCGAACAGCCAAAGCAATCTAGAGAAAAAAAGAACAAAGCTGGAGGTATTATGCTTCCTGATTTCAAACTATACTACAAAGTTACAGTCATCAAAACAGTACGGTATTGGCACAAACACAGACACATAGATCAATGGAACAGAATAGAGAACCCAGAAATAAACCATGCATACACGGTCAGTTAATTTATGACAAAGGAGCCAAGAATATGCAATGGGGAAAGGACCGTCTCTTCAATAGATGGTGTTTGGAAAACCACACAGCCATATGTAAAAGAATGAAACTGGACCACTATCTTACACAGAAATTAACTCAAAATGGATTAAAGAATTGAATGTAAGACCTGAAACCCTAAAACCCCTAGAAGAAAACATACACAGTAAGTTCCTTGACCTCAGTCTTGGTGATGATTTTCTGGATCTGACTCCAAAAGCAAAGGCAACAAAAACAAAAACAAGTGGGACTACATTAAACTAAAAAGCTTCTGCACAGCAAAGGAAATCATCAACAAAATGAAAAAGCAACCTACTGAATTTGCATCATATATCTGATAAGGGGTTAATATCCAAAATATATAAAACACTTGCACAACTCAATAGCAGAAAAAAACAATGATTGCAGTCGACCCTTGAGCAATGAGGGGGTTAGTCCACGTATAATTTATAGTCGGCCCTTCATGTCCACAGTTCTTCTGCATCCATGGATTCAACCAACCACAGACCATGTAGTACTGTAGTATCTACTACTAAAAAATATCTGTATGAGTGGACCTGCATAGTTTAAGCCTGCGTTGTTCAGGAGTCAGCTGAAGGGGGCTTCCCTGGTGGTGCAGTGGTTAAGAATCCACCTGCCAATGCAGGGGACACAGGTTTGAGCCCTGGTCCGGGAAGACCCCACATGCCACAAAGCAGCTAAGCCCGTGCACCACAACTACTGAGCCTGCGCTCTACAGCCCATGAGCCACAACTGCTGAGCCCACGTGCCACAACTACTGAAGCCCGTGCACCTATAGCCTGTGCTCTGCAACTGCAACAAGAGAAGACACCGCAATGAGAAGCCCGCTCACAGCAATGAAGAGTAGACCCTGCTCGCCGCAACTAGAGAAAGCCCGCACACAGCAACGAAGACCCAATGCAGCCAAAAATAAATAAATTAAATAATAAATTTTTAAAAAGTCAGCTGAAGGAATGGGCAGAAGACCTGAATAGACATTTTTCCAAAGAAGACATACAGAGGGCCAACAGGTATATGAAAATATGCTCAACATCATTATCAGGGAAATAAAAATCAAACCCACAATGAAATACCACCTCACACCTGTAAGAATGGCTGTCATCAAAAAGACAACAAATAACAAGTGTTGAGGAGGATGTAGAGAAAAGGGAACCCTCATACACTGTTAGTGGGGGTTGTAAATTGGTGCAGCCACTATGGAAAACAGTATGGAGGTTCCTCAAAAAATTAAAAATAGAACTGCCATATGATCCAGCAATTCCACTTCTGGGTATTTATCCAAAGAAAACAAAAACACTAATTTCAAAAGATATATGCACCCTCATGTTCATTGCAGCATTATTTACAAATAGCCGAGATATGGAAACAACCTAAGTGTCCACTGATGGGTGAATGGGTAAAGAAAACGTGGTACACACACACACGCACACACTCACTCACATGCACAATGGAATATAATTCAGCCTTGAGAAAGAATGAAATCTTGGGACTTCCCTGGTGGTGCAGTGGTTATGAATCCGCCTGCCAACGTAGGGGACACGGGTTCGATCCCTGGTCTGGGAAGATTCCCACATCCTGCGAAGCACCTAAGCCTATGTACCACAACTACCGAGCCTGTGCTCTAGAGCCTGAGAGCCACAACTACTGAGCCCACGTGCTGCAACTACTGAAGCCTGCGCGCCTAGAGCCCATGCTCCACAAGAGAAGCTGCCACAACGAGAAACCCGCGCACCACAACGAAGAGTAGCCCCCGCTCGCCACAACTAGAGAAAAGCCCGCGTGCAGCAATGAAGACCGAACGGAGCCAAAAAGAAAAAAAAAAAGAAAAAGAATGAAATCTTGCCATTTGGGACAACATGGATGTATCTTGAGGGCATTGTGCTAAGTGAAGTAAGTCAGACAGAGAAAGACAAATACCATATGATCTCACTTATGTATGGAATCTAAAAAACAAGCTCATAGATAAAGAGAACAGATTGATGGGTGCCAGAATCGGGGTGGAGGGTGGGTAAAATGGGTCAAAAGGTACAAACTTGCACTTATAAAGTCACAGGGATGTAATGTATAGCATGCTAACTGTAGTTTATACTGTATTGCATATTTGGAAGTCACTAAGAGAGTAAATCTTAAAAGTTCTCATCAGAAGAAAAAAATTTGAAACATATATGGTGACTAAAGGTAACCAGATTTATTGTGATTTTACAATATATACAAATACTGAATCATTATACAACTGAAGCTAATATAATATGTTATGCTTTATAAAGTATGCTTAAAAAAAGAAGAGTACATGGGCCTCTGGCTGCATGCTGGACTGTGTAGAACCCGGCCCACATCTAATCCCTGCTAGACCTTGCCCCACTAACTCCCCTGAACGGGCTCTTTCTCACACTCTCTCTAGTGCCAAGGCTGACTATGACTCGAAGACTCTGAGCACAGCGAGTGTTGCCTTTCCTTATACGCTAGGTCTGTGCTTGCAACCCAACTTCTCAAACCAAACAGTATATTGTTTAAAGATGCATAAATACATATATATGGAACATAAAGACAAGCCAAGAAATGATTAAACGGAGGTCAGGATAATGACTACTTCTGGGGTTGGGGGAGGGTTGACTGGGATGAGGCACTCAGGAAGCTCTTAACAGGGCTGCCACGCAGGCTGCCCCCTGAACAACTCTAGGGGATGCCATTCACATAAACTCTGGCTTCTCAAGTACTAGAGTCCATTTCCTTACTGGAGTGGTGAGTACATAGGCATTCATATTTCTCTAAGGAAATAATATATTTATCCTCACAGAACAATACATACATTTTATTGATACATGGACTTCTGAATATATTACTAATTTTGCCAAGCTTTGGCAAACTGTTTCTATAAAGGGCCAGATGGTAATGTTTTTAGGCTTTACAGCAAAAGCGGCCACAGAGTATATAAATGAGTGGGTTCCAAACTTTATTTACAAAACCAGGTGGCTGGATTTAGCTTGGAGCCAAAGTTTACCAAATCCCAGATTACACAGTGAAATCTTTAAAAGAAAAAAATATAGCCGTGGTTTATCTAGGGGATTCTGAGTAGTGTGTGAAGCAAAGGATTCACTGGAGATATATAATATAGGAAGGTCAATAATGCAGCCCTCTGTACTGTATGTTTATTAAGTTATGACTGAAAATGTTTGAGGTAAACTTGACGTTTTTATGAACTTGGGGCTTTGTCCTTTGTTATGTAAGATACTGAGAGAAAATTGCTCTGTGAACCTTGATTTCATTAGGGAACCATTTTTATCAGAATTATCCAGGTTAATTCTTTGACTAGTAATGGGAAACCCAACTACAGTACTGCCATCTGTCATGAGTTGGTCATCATCAGGTCATTAGACATGGCGCCAGGCACACATCATACATGCTATCTCTCGTCCTCACAACAGTCCTTCAATGTAGACTTCTTTTTTTTGGTCTCCATCTTGCAACTGAGAAAGGCTGACCCTTCTAAGGTCATATAGCTAATAAAGCTGAGATTTGAACCTGAGTTGTTCAGCTTCGAAGTTCATAGTCTTTTCTTCCTACAGTACACCGCCTCTCTTAAAGACATCCTGTTTTAATGCTGCCCAAATCAATTTGGTTTTAGATTGTCTTCGCAGTTTTACCGACTTAGAAGAACTTGATGAGACAGAGTTATATATGTGCCACAAGTGCAAGAAGAAACAAAAGTCCACTAAAAAGTTTTGGATTCAGAAACTACCCAAGGTAAGTGTTGAGTTTCAAATTATAATGCAATTTTGAGGGAAAAAATGCTTACGATTGACTGGAAGACAAATTATTTTTCTAACTTTATACTTATAGAATCTGTTCTGCATTGGTCTCTAAGGGTTTCAGTAAAACTAAATACACCCTTTAAGAATTCATAAGTAAATATGTCCTAATCACTATTTACAATGTGTGGAGGTTTTTTTTTTTCCCACCACGCCACTAACAAGCACTTCTCTGACACCATGGGTGTCCTACAATTGAACTCAATTCTAACACTATCTACCCAGAGTTAGAATCAGATTCCACAGGGTAAGGGCTCAGTCCCACAAGATCACCCTCCCCATCAGACGCCAGTCACAAGCCCAGGTTGTTACTTTGTGCATTATGCTTCTCAACTACAAACTACAGATTGAGGGTTCCTGTGACCCTTTCCCTGGACTTCAGACACCAGTCGCAAGTCCACATTGTTACCCCTCCTTGTGACCGACTAGTTATAAATCAGAGGTTCCCATGACCCCCTCCTTGGGTTCTATTAACTTGCTAGAGCAGCTCACAGAACGCAGGAAACCCGTTTGCTCACTAGATTACCAATTTATGACAAAGGATGTTAAAGGATACAAATCAACAACCAGATGAAGAGATACAAAGGGCAAAGTCCTGAACAAAGGAGCTTCTGTCCTCATGGAGTTTGGGGCCCAGCGTGGTGGCACGTGGAAGAGCTCTGCTTCCCCAGCCTAGAAGCTCTCCAAACCCTGTGCTTTTGGGCTTCATTACACAGGCTGACTGATTAAATCACTGGCCACTGCTGATCATTCAGACTCCAGTCCCTCTCCCCTCTCGGGGGTCGGGGGGTGGGACTGAAAGCTCCAACTCTCTCATCTCTTGATTTTTTGGTTCTTTTGGCAACAAGCGCCCATACCTCATTAACATAAAAAGACACCTTCATGGCTCTCCTCACTTAGAAAATTTCAAGGCTTTTAGAAGCTCTGTGCCAGGAAAGGAGACAAAGACTAAAAACATACTGTTACAAATCACAGTACCACAATAAGGTATTCATGGAAGGAACTAATATCAAGAATCCAAAGAAAAGCTGGTAGGCCACCTAAAATATTATTTCACAGACATTAGTACCAAGTAGCTAATTTTGATTGAAAGGTAAATTGTTTATAATTTTTGTCTTTATCTCTCATCCAGGTGCTATGCTTACATTTGAAAAGATTTCATTGGACAGCATATTTAAGAAACAAAGTTGATACATATGTAGAATTTCCCCTGAGAGGCCTAGACATGAAATGCTACTTACTAGAGGTAAGGTAATTACCTTTGTTAGCCTGGTGAAAAGATGGCTCTTCGGTAAAATTAAGTCTTCCCAAAGAGAGGGTAGAGGTCACTGAGGTAGGGAGATGCCGATGTCATTGACCACTGCTCCTAACTCAGTCCTGGGATACCTTCTCCCTTGTTCTGTAGCCTGAGAACAGTGGCCCGGAGAACTGCCTCTATGACCTTGCTGCTGTGGTGGTGCACCATGGTTCCGGGTGAGTATGCCAGCAGGCTTCTCAGGGCTGGGAATACAGAGTGAAGACCCACAATTTTGTACCACTCCCGATAACTCGCCCCAGACTCCCTATACTAGATTCAGATTCATTAAAGTGGATGAAGTAGAACTTTCCTTCAGTCTTGGTGGGAAAGAATATTCCTGAGGACGTTGCAAAGCACAAAGAGAAGGCACATGAAACCAAAATGGAGAAGGTTTCATTTGAGCCCAGCATTCGGAACCAGTCTATTGTTCACAAAATCCTGAGTAGTCTTTACTCCAAAGCTGTTGATTTCCTTGGCCAGTTGATATTTAAATGGGGGGAAATGGGGGATTATTTAGAATAACTTTACTTCATGTCATCTACTTTAAAGGTGCATTTCTTATTTTGTTAAATGACATTCTCGATTACTTTTTCCCCCTGAAGGTCTGTATTGGGGTATATACCTTATTTCTGGTCCGCTTGAGAATGGCAGTTTTACCTTCAGGCTTGGCAAACCGCAACCCATGTTGAAAATCCTTTTCCCTCTGAACTTTGTAGACATTGCTCCACTGACTTCACCATTCATAGTTATAAGTGACAAGTCCACTACGTGTCTGATTCTCATTTGTTTGTTTTTTTCTTTGGACTTGAGAAATTACATCAGATGCATTTCTCTTTGGTAGTTGACAGGGGCACTCTTTAAGTCTGATGTCTTCAGCTCATGGAAATGTTGTAAGGGTTTTTTCTAGCAGTTTATGAAGGTCTCTATTCTATCTACAGGCTTTCTCCTACCCAGGAGGACTGACTCTGGGGCTCCATGTGTGAGTGGGTGGGTCATGCTGAGAGAGAAAAGCCTTTGATGGCCAAAGTAGGAGGGAAAGTGCTTCCCTGGAGGCAGATTTCTGTCTTACGCTCAGGTTTCCTCTAAGACTTCCTGGTCCTCAGTTTTCCATGTTTCCATAGGCTTTGACCTCTGCTTGTTAGGTTGAGAGCTCCTTCACTGTTTGGTTTCTCTGTTAATCCAGTACCATGTAAACACTGCTTTGTGTGTCCTAAAAAATCCTCAATTTCTGGTCAGTCCATGGCACTCTTCCCTGTTTTCCAGTGTCAGTATATTCCTTGTCATTTCAATGAGTTTTGAGAAGATGAACACATGAGCCCAAGCAACTATCTTAAATTACAAGCCTCTCGGATTTATCCTCTAATTACAGTACTTATTAAAATTTATTGTCTACCTGATAATTTATATGGTTGCATAGATTCTTTTGTGATTTCTGTCGTCTTTTTCTTTGATCATCTGACCTTTCCTTACAGGGTCGGTTCTGGACATTACACAGCATATGCAACTCACGAAGGTCGCTGGTTCCATTTCAATGACAGTACTGTGACACTGACAGATGAAGACACCGTTGTGAAGGCCAAGGCCTACATCCTCTTTTACGTGGAACGCCAGGCCAAAGCTGGGTCGGATAAACTTTAATACCTCCTCCAAATCATTATTCGTCAACTGTACCGGACAAACATTTCCAGTTTTCCATAAATACTTGATCCAAGATTTAATTTCATTATGCACTTTTCAGTTTCCTATTTGGGGTTTAGTTTTATTTTGTCAATGGTAGTGACTTATTGAACATGGGCACCAACTAATTTTTTTTTTTTAGTTCTACCAGAAAACCTCAGCAGATGTTTTGATTTGCTGCTTTAGTTGTAATAATTCAGTTTTTATATGTAGTTTCAAGAACTTAGTTCTATTTGACTTTTTTATATTAATGTTCAGTTCTCACTTTGAGGCACATTTACATCAATGCATTGTTACTCTCACGTGCTGAAAGGAAGATACGTTCCTGATCGTGAAGAGCAACGTAACCACCTGCTGCCTTCTCACAGCTGTAATGGAGATCAGGTTGGCTCAAAATCAGGGATCATGTGTGCACGTAATTTGTGGCCCACGAGATTTCAGTGACTGCTCAGTAATCATTCTCTTTGCTTGTAAAAGATAACTGAAAGGGCATCATTAAGTAGACCAGGTAACTGCTGCTCTTCGTATCTCTCAGAGCTGCTGTTTATCAGCACTAACTAACTAAATTTGTTGGTTCAGTTGTAACTATATTGCAAATTCAAGAATTACTTTTTTTTTTTTTTTTTTTGGTTTTGGGGTATTTTCATGGAGATAGGGGTACTGAAAACTCCCAGTAAGGCCAAATACACTTAAGTGTTTAAAAAATTCCATGACTCGTCTACATGTTATCCAGGTGTTATTTATCCACTGCCATGAAACCATAGCTTCTGTTCGCCTTTTAGAGTCAGCACCTAATTCCCTGTTAGTTGTAGCACCGGGATTAACTGCATGTCCACTGTGGTCTTACTTCTTACTTGGTCACCTGAGGTTGAGATGCTACCCTCCAGAGTTGATTCTGACCATCACCTAAACGTCGGGTAATACTGTGAGGTCTGCTTCCACAGAAGGAAACTAAACTAGTCTAAGTTTTAACAATTCTCATTGGCCTATCCTCATAGCAGAGCAATTGAAAATATTTTCACTTTGAATAAGTAGAGTTTCTATTCTTGAGGTTAGTAGTCTGTTTTAAAATTTTCAAGAAAAGGGCTTCCCTGGTGGTGCAGTGGTTGAGAGTCTGCCGATGCAGGGGACACAGGTTCGTGCCCCGGTCCGGGAAGATCCCACATGCCGCGGAGTGGCTGGGCCCGTGAGCCATGGCCGCTGAGCCTGTGCGTCCGGAGCCTGTGCTCCGCAACGGGAGACGCCACAACAGTGAGAGGTCCGCGTACCGAAAGAAAAAAAAAAAATCAAAAAAATAGGCACCAGCACTATTTAGATTTAACCCAAACTGAAATCTGGAACCAGAATCCCATCTAATGAAGGTAACTGTGCTTTCTGCAAGCGCTCCAAGCCAGCCTGTGGATCTTGGGGTGCTGGTGGCATGATGTGCAAATTAATGAGAGAAAAGGAAAGAGCTCCAGCTAGGCCTGTGGGATAGGACCAGGCACATTTTCATGTTCATTTCTTGTCCCAGTCATTATTTTCCTCCCTTCCCGATTCTCTACAAGTTGTTAC
This sequence comes from Monodon monoceros, assembly GCF_005190385.1. Lineage (NCBI taxonomy): Eukaryota > Metazoa > Chordata > Mammalia > Artiodactyla > Monodontidae > Monodon > Monodon monoceros. The sequence continues at coordinate 66,650,456 of NW_021703778.1, forward strand.
AAGGGGCAGAATTTATTTCATGTTAAGCCAGCCAACCAGACTTTTTGCTATTCTTGTTTTTCTGTTAAAAGAAAAAAATAGTCCAGATAATTTCTTAAGTGTATGAATGTAAAAGAAAGTTGGGTGGCTCTCCTCCTAGGTTGGATATTTGCAGTTGCAGGAGCAGATGTGCTCTATTTCCACTTGAATATTAGCTGGGTAAATCCCACGTTTTCTCAGAGCAGAACACATCTGCTATATACTTTAACTAGAAGCAAATTACAATTATGTCTAAACTTACACTGTCCAATACAGCAGTCACTGGCCACATATGGTTAGTTAAATGTTAATTTTAATTAAAAATAAATTAAAAATTCAGTTCTCCAGTCACACTGGCCACATTTCAAATGCTCAGCAGCCACACGTGGCACAGGACCGCCCAGGTCTGGGACAGTTCCACCGTGTGGACCCTCTCAGACAGCGCTGGTCTGCACTTTCACTCCAGAGAAAAAAGCTCTGCCATCGTGTTTAAGTCTTACAACTTAGAGCGCCTAGAATTAAGAGGGAAACATGTATTTAAAACAGTTCACAATGTTAAATTACACAGGTCGAGCCACGTGAAATTCTATTTGACTGTTTTTGATCTACAAAAATGACGGTTTCACATAATTTGATCTACTATATCAGTGCATTAACACCACATGTCATTGAACTTGAAACGTGCATCTCCTTTGATCTCGCTCCTATGAATCCAGGCTCTTTTGTTTAGAAGGTACACAGCTGTAACTTCTAACATTTGCACTTAAATCATTAGTCTCTGGACAGGCAGCAGTTATAACTCCAGCAAGAAAGCCTCGGGCAGTGTTGATGGAGGAAAGTGGCCTTTATACCGCATGGAACTTAACAACAGACTAGACTACTTTGTTGGGGAAAGTGGGCCTCACACAGGCAACACTGTTGGCTTAGGAAATGAACACATCTCCTCTCTGAATTCTGTAGTGTTTTTATTTCTTGATTTTACTTCAGCAGACACGTTTGAAGGGTATCATGAAGGTTCTTTGGAAAAGTGATTGGACCCATGTGAACTGTCCACTTGAACCCCAGTGATGTAAATGTGCCTATCTGTATTTTGAAAATTTTAACTGTGCAGCTTTATCACGCCTATTTCAAAAGCTGACTTCGTGCTCTTCGGGGCTCTTCCCTTGTGCCGTGTTGTCTCTAGCATGTTTGTGGCTTCTTGCTCAGAGAGCATTGCTGAGGCAGGGCCTCATGCCGAGTCACAGGGCTCCTCGGAACAAGAAAACTTTCTCAGAAGTCCTCCCACACAGGTGGGTGACAGAAACAGTTTGTGGCAACACAAATCTCTCTCCATGGTGGAGAAACTTTTGCTTATCCACTGTATTCTACTCAGTGTCTAGTGATGACAAATGTAAGAGAATAAAACCAGTAAAGTATGTGGGCCCTGGTTAAGTGTTAAATGTGTATCTCACCTGTGGAACCTGCTCAGCAGCTTGGTTTCCGGGGTTGGGGACATATTTATTTCTTACAGCCAAACCTCTTCTTCATTGGTTTAGTGTATGTACATAAGTCTATTTAGATATACTTATCCCACTTCCACCTCCATCGTCCCCTAAACTTTCTCACATCCCCCCTGTTGCTGAAGTGGCCTCTTCACACAGGCCCTGGAGAAGCTCCTGAGCAAAGTCCGTTCCTGCATCCAGGGCATGGGTCCCAAGGGATGAGCGTATGGCCGCAGGAAGGTGCCCATAGCACAGGAAGGGGTGGGCGTGGGTGGCGTCATGCTGTGGTCCAAGGTCTGTGCATCACCTCACTGGGTGCAGTACCTTCCCCCTCAGGTCTGTGAAGGACTCCAGACTGCCCTCTGTGAGTGATGGTTGTGTGTGACATAATCATTTCCACTAAAACCTAGTCTGTGTGATGCTGAGAGGATTAACTGTGCAAGTGACTGATTTCATTTAAGTTGTAATCACATCCCTTTTCTGCTTCACCAACCTGAACTGTTTTATGGAAAGTATCATTAAAGATCTGGTCTCTTTCCTTTTGACTATTATTTCTGAACACCTTTCAGTGGAGCATAGTAAGTGATGATGTACTTAGCTCAAGCTACAGGCCGTTAGAGTCAGTCAACAGGTGGTAGTAGGTTTTTACAGACCCCTCGCCATCTGGGGCTGCTGGTGCACGTGGGCCCAGACGGAGTGACCTGGAGGGGCAGGGGAGGGGGGTGGTGGGAGAGAGCCTCTAGTGCCTGCGTTCAGGTCCTGAGGGAGAGCTCGCCCGCAGTGAGTGACTTCATCCTGTCTTTCCCTGTGACACTGATTTTATAAAAATGAGGTCCACTTGACTCCTTTGGAGCCAGACTCTACTCTGAGGAACTAGGTTTGGGGCTCCGAGCAAAGGATCGCCTTTTAAAGCCAAACAGGCAAACAAGTGCCATTGTTAAAAAATAAATATTCTGCTTTACACCCCTCTCTGCCCCCATGTCCCCTGCAAACAAGCAAAAAAATCAAGACCCACCCCGTATCCACACCCATCGTTTTCCTGTGTTACTTATTTGCCTGTTTCTATCAGTCTTCTGAAACTGAAGACAGAGGCGCCTGCAGCCCAAATGGTTTTGCCTCCAGTTCCCATGTCACACGTCTCCTTTTGGCAGCTGTGCTGGTCAGAGGCCAGAGCGGCTACTGCTGCAGCCACGGAGCTGAGCTCCACAGGGCGGAAAGGGAGGAGCTGGGAGGAGCTGCTGCCACAACCCCCCAGGCCGCAAGCCAGATCCCTCCCTGCAGGCAGGCAGGCACAGGGACCCACCCTGCATTCTGGGGTGCTCCCTACAACCCCGCGGGACGAGCAGCGAAGAGGCCAGGCTCTGAACGTTCACCCTGCCCACCTTTTGCTGTTCGAGCAGAGCTGCGGGAGTGCAGCTTGGAAGCCACGAGGAACCACAATGACTCTTCCCCTGTGGCCAGCACACTTAACACGGCTCTGCCTTTTAGGAAGGTGAAAGAACCAACTACTTCCAGGAATCAGCCCTCTAAAAAGTACTGGTTTGGAAAGGATTTGGGAGGGAAAGTGGGGATAATAAGGCTTTCTAGTAAATCCACCTCTGGTGCAGCAGTACCGTTTCAGTGGGTGAGTGTAGCTAGAGCCCAAAGAGGGACTCTGGCTGCCAGCTGTAATCTGAACAATTAAAATGATCAGCTTGAAATATGAGCAGTTCCTAGTTAACCTTTCCTTGAGAAACACATCTTCCTTTTGGCTGTTTATTGGTTCATGTTGTTTTTAAGGAAAGTCACCCCTTCCACTTTACCTTGGCAGTGGCGGGGTGCCTGAGGCACAGGGGACCATTGAGACCGGCTCCTCAGAGCCAGGGTGCTGGCTAGAATGCCTGCTTTCTCCTCTAGGCTGCATTCTGCTTTTACAGGCAAAGCTGCACCAGGTCTGATCGAGCCTTAGTTCCCGAAGAGGGTCCGCCACATGTGCCTCATCTGTGTTACTCCACGCAAGTGGAAACAAAGTATTCCCATTCCTTCCCATTCTAATTATGTGGGGAAAGGGACAAAGGTAACCACTGAGGTGGTGTTCCCTGGTCCAGCAGAGGAAAAATGGTTCATCTCACTACTGTAGCCCACAAACCAACCAACCAACCAGTACACAGAGCTAGGAGTTCACAGGAGGGGAAATGCGGTAGGGTCCGGTGAATGATTGGGAGTGAAGCAGTATTAGAAAATGGATCCATGGACTGAGAAATCTCAGTTACTTTAGGAAGGGAGAACTTAATGAACAACCTCCAGGCAACCTGCCTAGCAGCTTAATTCCAGGAACTAAAAGCATCCCTCACAAGGAGGATGGTGTGTGGCAGGCTTAAAGGGCAAAAGAGTAAAATACTTCAACTTAAAATTGTTTCAAGCAGTTTTGTATTAAGAGCTACCTCATCCATCCTGACATTTGGGGAAATACAGACTAGATACAGCGGGACACATATCTGGAAAAATGTAAAGCCAAGTAAACTTAAGTTTAAAACGTGACACACACAGAAGAACCTTGGAGAGAGAAGCTACTTAAGACAAATCTTTTATGGAAAAGCTCAGGGTAAAAATACAGCCAACTGGGAGACCAAAGAAATCCCTGCGCCTGGAGGAGAGCAGCAGGATTTGAAGGTAGCTCAGCCTGGAAACCATCACTACTGAACAAAGTGACAGAGGAAAGCGTCACCCATGGCTTCTGCTTACGCCTCTGAGCACAAAACCGTCACCCTTAGCTCTTCATAGACAGCAGGCTTCTTCCTACTAAGAGGAGAGCAAAAGACTCATATTGATGTCCTAGGAAACAAAAACAGATCCTATTTACAATTAGAGTCCCTCCCAGTGAGTAGAGACTGCAAGCCCAGACAGAGGTGGTCCAGCCAGCACCGCAAATGAAAATGCCAAAAGAGCTCTCCGCCTAACACCACGGTCAGCTAAAAGGAAAGAAATCCCTTTTAAGGAAGCTATTTAATTTCAATACGCTGCTTTTCTGCCAGGATTTTCAATTCCTCGGAACATAAGCCGAGCCACGGACTGCTGCACGTGTGTCTGGGTCTGGGCTTCCCCGCCTCTTCAGAGCAGCAGCACCAGTTGTTGGCCAAAAATAAACACCATTCCTCAACCATATATGTCCACCAGCCCAGAGCTGGGGAGGAGGAGCAGGAGGTAGGTCAGGACCCCGGGCTCCAGCCACACTCTGTGGCTGCTGTGCACCATGCACATCACCCAGCTCAACCGCGAGTGCCTGCTACACCTCTTCTCCTTTCTGGACAAGGACAGCAGGAAGAACCTTGCCAGGACCTGCTCCCAGCTCCAGGACGTGTTTGAGGACCCCGCACTGTGGCCCCTGCTGCACTTCCGTTCCCTCACAGAACTCAAGAAGGACAACTTCCTCCTGAGCCCGGCGCTCAGGAGCCTCTCCATCTGCTGGCACTCCAGCCGCGTGCAGGTGTGCAGCATCGAGGACTGGCTCAAGAGCGCCCTCCAGAGGAGCATCTGCAGCCGGCACGAGAGCCTAGTCAGTGATTTCCTCCTCCAGGTGTGCGACAGGTAGGCCGCCTCTGAGCAGCGCTGGCATCCAGAGCTCTGGGAGGTTTCCGGGGGTCAGGGAAGAGCAAATTACAAGAGCAAGACGGCTTTGCTTCGGGGAGCCTCAGACTAGGCCCAAGGCTTAGACCCTCCAGGCCTGCCCACTGCGCAGTCCCCAGAAGATGGATAAAATCCTGGAGGAAACGGGCACCAATCCTCCTCTTAGCCTCACGGGTCTTAGAGCTGCTTCGGCAAAGAGGACAAACTTGGCTTCAGCTGTCCCTGTGTTTCAGGCGGCTGTCTTCCCTGGCAGCCGTTAAGTGCTGGGTAGGTCCAGCTGGGCCTTCATTTTCAAGGTCAGGCTCCAGGAAGAGGTTTCTAGATTCAGCAATCAGCTCACCCCTCCGATTTGCCCCTAGCAAGCAAACCCCAAGACCTGTGAAATGCGGCTGAGGAAGGAGAGTTAGGGTGCTCAGCTCTGGGTTAGCTGACCAAGTCAGGCTCCAGAAGTAGGGGTGGTGATAATGGTTTCCTTATTAGAAACTCACTAATCTTCACGGTACCTGAAGGAGAGAGTGTTTTAGCCTAAGTTTCAAATGAGCAAACCAGAACTCATGACAGGTTGTGTGACTTGCCCTGGTCTAGGATTGCCGGATATTAGCAAATAAAAATTCAAAAGACCCAGAGAAATTTGAATTTCAGATAGATGGAATACTTTTTTTGGTGCCTGTCCCAAATACATCCTGTATTTGACCTGTCAACCCCACAGAGGCTTAGCCATGGGTGAGACTCCCTTCACAGTCACAGCCTCCTGCCTAGAGCAGTCCATGCAAGAACAGACTCTCACTGAGACTTTACCAGTCCTGTCCTAGCCTTTGAGGAAAGACACCCCCTTGTTTACTAACAAACTACGTTCAGTCAGCTTGCTGCCACCCAAGTCTAACAGCTGCTATATTCTGGCAGCCCAACAAGGAATGGGAGGAAATAGTGTAGTGGCCTCGCCCCACTTTTTTTTTTTTTTTTTTTTTAAGGCAAGAGAAGAAAACAGAAGATGGACTTGGGGCTGGTCCCTGATGGGACCATGACATTTTGATGAGTTTAACAAGGCCCAGAAATCAGACTGGAGGGCGATATGTATGGGGTGAAAAGCTTGCCCCGGATCTGCTGCATTCTTGTTGTAGGGGAACCAGGTTTAATCCCTCAAACCAGCAAGGTGTGGACTGGACCTCCAAGGCCACTGTCTAGGTACAGCAAGGGTCCCCAGTGTCACCAAAAAAGCAAAGGGCTCGGGGCTGAGTCCCCCCACTTCTGCTACTGTCCAACCATGTGACCCCAGCCCAAATATTTAAACACTTTCAACCTCATTTCTTTATCTGTAAAATGGGATAAACTACCTTATCTCACATGCTGAAAGGATTAAATGACACAGCAGCACTGGCACATAGTAGGTATCGATAAGTATGCACCAAATCTACATCTGGCAATCAGCTGGGGAGAGGGGTTGTGAGAGGAAAGCTGAGGATGGCTGGGCAGGGAAGGAGCTTGCTTTTTCTTTCTCTGGTTTCTTCCTGCATCAGGATTATTTTAAAGGTTCTTAGAGGAAGGGATCATTTAACAGCCCTGGGGCTTAAGCCCCTACCTAATCCTTATCACCACCCTGAAAGTTAACAGTTTCTCTGCCTGACAGATGAGGAGGTGGCCCAGCAAGGTTCGGACATTTGTCCTGGGTCACACAGCAAATATGTCACAGGCAAGTCACTTGAGCTCCCTTAGCCAGTTTCCTCATTCATGAAATTGGGGGTGTAAGGTTGATATGAAGACTTAGGAAGTTGTGTGGACTTGGGAAGACAGGATGCACTTGGCGTGTGGATGTGGCCATGACCAGTCTTTTAGTTCCTCACCTCCTTGCTCAGGGACAAGGGAGCTGAGCTGGCCCAGGCAGGTGCAGTCAAGGGGCAACGGGGGAGGCTGATGGGGAGAGGGAAACCCCCTGTGGCCCGACTCCAGCTCCCTCTGGCTACAGGAAGCCAAGGCCTGCACCGCTGAGACAGGTCCTTCTGGACTGGAAGCAGTCTGGTCCTGCCTGCTCCCAGGAAACATGGGTTATGATGGCCTACGGAAGGTCCTGTACAGGTTCCAGATACCCCAAATCTCGCTTAATCATCACAGCAGCCCCACTGGTAGGCATTATTCCCTCCCTGCCACCCACTCCCAACACACTCCCCCAGGTAAACTAAAGCTCAGCGAGTGACTTAATCAAGGTCATGGCGCAAATAAGCCAACTTTGCTCAAATCTTTTCCCCCAGCAGGTGCTGGTAAGGTTGGGGCAGAGAGCCCCCCCCCCCCCGCCCCCAAAGCTTTCTGGACAAGCTACCTGTATCCCTGATTGTACCCACCTCAGGCCTGGGTCTAGCTACCTCCAGATCCTGGCCTGTGACAGGCTGGCATCCCACTGGAGATACAGTAACTGCCTCAGTCAACTGAGCTGAAACCAGGGCTCTAGAACTCAGAGCGAATACTCAAGAGGCGTGCCCCGATGGCCTCACGGGTTGGAATGGGCCTGACTCTAAGCCATCCCACAGGAAACCCTTCCTCTCTGCACCGTCCTGCCAGGAGCATCAGGGCCTCAGCTTGAAGCTAGACTGGAGCGGTCACTCTGCACCGCTTTCCTCACCCCCACCCAAGGCAACGAGTCTGAAAGAACCAAAAAAACCATAGCCGACCCTCCTTGGATCCAGCATCGCCTATGCCCACAGCAGGGCCGGGGCTTGGGCTCCTGGGACTAAGAGCCCAGGCAGATTAAAGTAAGGTGGGGTGGAGTGGCAGAAAGAACAGGGGACATGGGACAGAAGCCCCGGTTCAGATCCCGGCGTGTCACCGCGGGCAAGTGCCCGAAACTCTCCGGGCCCGTTCTTCCTCTTTAAAGCGGGAGGGCCTGCCCGGTCTCCCAGAGTTGGCACGGGGACCAACCAGGGAGCTAAGGGGCGTGACCGGGGGCGGCCGCACGCTAGCACGCTAACCGCACCCTCCTCGGCCCCGGCCCGTGGTCACCGCGTTCTCTCCGCAGGTGCCCCAACCTGGCATCCGTCACGCTGTCGGGCTGCGGCCACGTCACCGACGACTGCCTGGCGCGTCTGCTGCGCTCCTGCCCGCGCCTGCGCGCGCTGCGCCTGGAGAACTGCGCGCGCATCACCAACCGCACGCTGACGGCCGTGGCGGCGCACGGGCGGGCGCTGCAGACGCTGCACGTGGACTTCTGCCGCAACGTGAGCGCGGCCGGCCTGCGCCGCCTGCGCGCCGCGTGCCCGCGCCTGACTCTGCGCGCCGAACACAGCGCGGCCATGATCCCCGATCAGTTCCCGCGCGGCCTGCGTTCGCCCGGCGCTGCCCTCCGCAAGCAGCTTCTGCGCTAGGCCGGGCGGGCCGTGTCTGGGACACCGGCCCTGGGCCTCCGGGCGGGAGGAGTGGCCTGCATTGAACAACAGCCCCTAGACAGCCGCCACATTCTCAGCCAAGACGGGGATACGAGCGCCTCCCGCACATTACGATTTTATACATTGGCTCAGTGCAAGATTTGATGGCCAGATGCTTGAAAAACACTCTGGTGTTCCTCACTAAACACCAGCACCCTTCCCTGTCTCCCCTAAGCACCCGGTTCTCCGCCTGGCGATGCGCGGGAGCCCTTAGCCCATACTCCCCGGCTGAGGTTGCAGTTGGGGGGGGGGTGTCTAAATAACAGCCGTGGGGAGGCGTGGCCGCTCGGAGCTACCCGGGGGCGCGTCTCCGTGCTGCACCAGCGGGAGGAGGGGAGGCACCCCGGGCGCCGGGCGCTAGAGAGCCATCGAACGGGTTACCTAGAGGCTTTGCTCCGCGCCGCCCCCCCCCCCCCCCCCCCCCCCCCCC